>NW_026711576.1:0-618730 GCF_026419965.1 Kogia breviceps
CTTGTACGTGAGTTACAGGAGCCCCAGGCACTGAGGAGGGGGTCCCTGAGGAGGCACAAGATAGAAGATGCTAGGCATTAACACGACTGCATTCATGTTAAACGTGCCTGAAGTCCATTCACCTGAGATGGTTTTGTCCTGCATGTACATCGGCACCTTTAGTCTGAACTGCAGACCTTTGGCTTCACCACCTCCACTGCGAGCATTAGCTTCACCTGCTGTGGACCATCTCCTATAGGATTTCCAGAACCACAGAGCATCGAAGCTTCACAGAACCCAGAATCTGTGCGCTAGTGTCTGGGCGACCCTCACAACAGAGCCGCACAGCTGCCCATCAGAACCCATTTCCCTTTTTCCTGTGCACAGCTACCCTGCACATCCCAGCCTTCCCACCCCTTACAGCTGGGGCGCAGTGTCTCGTGTTACCAAGGGGAAGGGGTGGAGGTAGTGAGGGCCTTGGCCAGCCTGCATCCTAGGACGGAGGGCACGATGTCCCTGTGGTCACCCCACCCCGCTGGTTGAAACACTCACCTGGAAGCAGGGAGGAGAAACAAAGTGGGGGCAGAGCCTGGGAACTGACACCCACCTGCCCTGGACTCTCACAGGAAGGGGACAGAGACATCTTGAGCTTCAGCCCAGTTTTGGGAGACACTATGTTCCAGCAACAAACTTGGCCTTAAACGCTAAGTTGCTTTACAAACCCCTCCCCAGCTGTCACAGAAAGTCAGGCTTCATCTCATCACACGTTTCTCAAACACCAGCTCACGCTGAGACCACCTCTCAGGTGATGGTGTTTCAGAGCAGCCCCTTTAAAAGATCCCTGGATTTCAGCTCTCCCCGCCCTGCCTTCAGTTTAAGGGAGAAGTTTCCTTGACAACCTTGACAAACCTGCTCAGTTTCCTTAACAACCAAGCTTCGCAATCTCCCAAACTCTTCTCCTTCAAACATTCCTATTCTAAGCTTGATGAGCCTAAAGTGACAGTGCTGTCATCACGTGCCACAGGGTGACTCCTCCAAGCCCGTAGTTACTGGTTACATGATGCTACTGATGATGACATCCCAGAAGAGCCAGCTTTGCAATATCACCATTTCTGGACTCGGCACTGGGTCCCTTTCCACGGACAGAGTGGAGTGGCTGTTTCCACGGGCCCCGTGGTGGAAGAGCTCACCTAATGCAGCCAGGACTTCATCCTTTCCAGGTGATTCCAGGGTCCTCATTCTCCCCAGACCCCCACCCACATGGCTGCTGGCTGCTATCTATACGGGACCTTGGTAATCTCCTAAAATTAGGGTTATTTTATACACAGGTAATGGGTTGAATGCTGGTCCCAAAATATGTTCCCCCCAGAACACAGGAACCGGACCATATCTGGGAAAAGCGTCTTTGTATATGTAGTTAAGGGTCTCAAGGTGAGGCCATCTGGGGTTAGCGTGGCCCCCAATCCAATTGAGAGAGTCCTTATGAGACAAAAGAGGAGAAACACAAACATAGAGGAGAAGCCACGTGAAGGCAGAGACAGGAGGGCTGCAGCCGCAAGCCTGGGGATGCCTGGAGCCCCCCAAAGCTGGAAAAGGCAGGAAGAGCCCTATCCTGGAGCCTCTGGAGGGACGTCCATCCTGGAACACCTTGATCTCAGATGTCTGGTCTCCAGGACTGGGGGAGGATGAATTCCTGTTGTTTTAAACCACCCAGCTTGTGGTCATTTGTTACAGAAGCCACAGAACAGTCACACGGACCCTGCCCTGTGGGACCCTGGAAGTGCGGGTCTCATTAAAGACCAACAGAGGCTGGGTTACAGAACCCTTAGAGTCAGCACTGGGCCCCAGAAATTCTAAAGCAGTGGCTGGACACCAGAACGTTGAGGGGTCAGTCGGAAGCCAATCCCTAAGGGTGCCGGCTGCACACGGCCTCCCCAGGTTTTTATGCCTGCCTGTACAAGTTGGGGATAAGTATTTCCATCCTGATTCGGGATCTCTGATATCACCGTTCACGCTGCCAATTAAGAACCCACTAGTTACACAGAGGAAAACCCTATCAGGAAAACCCTTGCTCCAGTGGTAAACAATTCTGAAGTTGGTCAGAGGTGGGGAATCATCTCTCATGCAGCCAGCAGCCCCCCCGCAAGGAACGTCCTCATTGCAAAGCTGGGGGACCATGTCAAGGCGTCCCTGAGTAAACGTGAGCTGACCCCCAGGCCAGCTGCTGCTGAACTGTTCCCACCCTTCCCAGCTAAAACACCTGAATGTGTGCAAGGACTTGAAAGCCTAGAGGAAGGGCCATGGAGCCACACCAGCACGGAGGCCGACTTGGGGCCTGCAGGCCAGCCAGCATGGTCCTGGCCCCGGGCGCTCTTCTGGAAGCTTTCCATCTCCCTGCCCAATGTACCCCTCCTGTCCCGGCCCCCACCGCTTTTCTCCGTCCTCACCTCTGCCCGGGGAGAAATTCCAGCGGCAGGTATGGGTGACACATCCTCTTCTTTAGCAGGTGGCAGCGCGGCAACTCCTGCAGAAAGTCCACCAGAGCCCCACTCGCGCCGGGCCACGCACAGAGCCGTGGGCCCTACTCCCTCCCACCAGCCCAGCCCCGAGACTGCCGATGGGGCAGAGAATATGGCGTCAGGCACAGCTGCAGGGGCTCTTGCTGCCTGGAGCGGTGTTTATATTGACCTCAGCCCAGGCACACCTGGGGAGGACTGGCCGGCCGGGTCAGACTGCCCAGGTCAGCCACTCCTCGCCCCTCAGGGGCTCACAGTTGCATAAAATGGACCTTGCTGCACCGGTCAGTTCCAAGGAACACGTGTAGGTCCTGAGGGTCAGGATAGACAAGGGGCTGCAGCCCTGGCTTGTTTTCTAACCATTTTATCTGGCCCATGAGTGGGAGACAACTTCAAGAAGACCCTCTCCTAATAAGAGGAACCCAGGAGTCAGGGAGAGGAGGGGTGGTGGGTGGAGACAGAGACCTGGTGCCCCGGCTGCAGTGGAAGTCTCTGGAAGACCAGGCGGAGGGAGGCCACACAGAGTGAAGCCCAGGGTCACAGACCTGTCGGAGCTGCTGTTTGTTAGTTCAAGTCCTGCTCTGAGGTGCTCTGTGTCAGCTCTGAGGGACAGGTGAGATGGGGGTGCTCTGCAATGAGGGCTATCCGCACGGTTCCTGTGTGCCCAGCCCTGCCGTGGTACCTGCACAAGGGTGTTCCGTATCCAAGGAGGGGCCTGACCACGAGAGCCCCGTGGGCTGCTGGGTAGCTGCACAGGTGAGCTCCATATCCTGGGAGGGGCCTGACCACGAGAGCCCCGTGGGCTGCTGGGTACCTGCCCAGGTGAGCTCCATACCCTGGGAGGGGCCTGACCACGAGAACCCCGTGGGCTGCTGGGTACCTGCCCAGGTGAGCTGTATATCCTGCGAGGGGCCTGACCACGAGAGCCCCGTGGGCTACTGGGGAACTGGTAAAGATGTCGGGACAGTCAGTGAAGCCACTGAGGATATGCATCCAATAGTTCCTAATTCCTACACCCTGCTGGTCATTGTACCATCCCCCAGGACATAGTATTCTGTATGAGACGTACATGATGCTTTCTTCTGTATTCCATTAGTCCCAGAGGGCACAGAAATTTTGGCTTGTGACTGGCAGGACTCAACATACAAGGAAGACAGTACTGCTGGGCCGTCCTCCCCCAAGGGTTCAAAACTTCCCGCACCACCTTTGGGGAAACTTAACTAAAACCTCAAAGATCTACCTCTGGAGAAGGGAACCCTCCTTCAATATGCAGACGACATTCTGATCCCCAGCCCTACTAAGGAGGCCTCTGAACTACCTAGCCAATAAAGGATAGAAGGTGTCCAAGACAAAGGCTCAAATATCACAGACTAAGGTGACCTGCCTGGGCTTCATTCTCACAGAAGGTCGGAGAAGCCCATCCCAGGAAAGGGAAGAAGTCATTTGCAGCCTTACCCCTTCTAAACCTAGAAGACAGCTTAAGGGTTCCTAGGGAGGTCGGGGTTTGCTGCATCTGGATCCCTAACTACAGTCTAATAGCTGGGCCTCTATAGGAAACATTGAAAGGAAAAGATGATGATCTGTTCGAATAGAATCCAGAAGCGGTCTTTCAAGAATGGAAAGAGCAGTTAATTCAGACCCTTGCCCTGGACCTCCCTAACTTAGCTAAACCCTTTGACCTTTACATTCTGGGTAGAAAGTGAATCGCCCTTGGAGTATTAGTGCAAAAACTGGGACCTCCTGAAATGGAACAACGCAAGAATGCCCTCCAGGTAGGAGAAAGTACGGTCACCAAGGGCTTGGCCCGCCGCCCCATCCAGCCAAGATACTGGGGGTATCTAAAAACCTGGAATCCGCAGCCCGCAAGGCCAACTCCCTCCTAAGGTGAAAGGACCGCACGCGGTGATCCTAACCACCCACCATGCCCTGAAGTTGCAGGCGTCGCTCCGTGGGCACACTGACCTCGAGTGAGGAAGCCCTCCAACTCCAACCTCCAGAGGGACAACTGGGGGCAACGGGTCCCCATGATGACCCGTGTGACCATCACTTGACGTGGATCTTCTCTCAGAAAACAACAAGAGCGTGCCCCAGAAGAGCAAACTACTGCTTGCAGGACTTACTGCACCCAGAGCGGAGCTCATAAGCTTGGCGGGGGAACCATAAATAACGCTGTCACCATAGAAACGCCTACAGACACCGCGGTGACGGCGGCGGCCGATGAGACCGGCTGCACTCCTGGCTACTTGAAAAGGCCGTTGACTCAGTGGCCGTCATGGGTCTGGATCACCACCGGCCCTGGACTGTGTGGGAGTTGAGCAGGCAGGGTTCTGACACCTGGTGCTCTTTGTACGTTAATTCAGGGGCCTAATTGAAGAAAGCGCAGACTACTGGTCAGAGCATCTAGGCTGGCAGAAACCGTCTGCCTAAGGTGGCCGAACAAATGTGGGCGCGGTAAAACCGGCCCCCCCAGCGTCTCTGCGCATCTCTTTCCTGCACCCTTAAAGGTCATTAGAATCTATAACACTTCAAATGCTGGGGCTCAGGCGGACGAGCAGTGAGGGAAGAGCCCTGGGGACAGTCAACCTCACCTGGAGGCTGCTGGGGAGAAGTTCTGCCCCTCCCCCCGGGTATGAGGCCTCCCGACTCAGCACGAAGCAGTTACAGAAGCGGGGTCTGCACCCTCAGCGCCCCAACAATGAGGAATGGGACAAAAGGCAGAGGAGGGGTTTGTCACCGGCAGAGCCCATGAAAAAATCCTGGGAGATAAAAATAGAATCCGGGCAATAAAGTAAAGTCTAACGTTTATTCCTTTGTGCTTTGTCTAATTTCACTTGCCCCTAGGTTTCCACATGCAGAGGTCCCACACCCGGCACTTCAGAACCTATTTCCTGGTGCAAAATGGCTGGGCCGACACCTCAGCTCGCGGGGCCCCATGCAGACTCCGCGACATGGAGCCTGAGCTCCAGCCAACCCGGCCCTCGAGACTCCGCCCCTTCTGTCCCGCTGACGCTGCCGGGATCCCCACACAGCAGCCCCGCCCACAGCCCTCGGGGGAGCGCACGCTCTCACCTCTCCCCGTTCTCTGATCAGAATCTAAAGTTTCCTTTGCTTCTGAACCAAACTCAGTCTCGTTCTCTTGGCTCCAATGACACGGGGCAGGGGACCCTTGTTGGGGCCCACTCTGCAGGATCAGTGACAGAAATTGAGAACATTGTAACTTCAACGAACAGATGTGTGAGCCAAACTGTAATTAACCTAGAGCCGTGTATAAGGCTCGGGTAAAATAAGATGTTTCCAACACTTCCATTTGATATTTCCATCACTTTAGTATAGGCAAGTTCAGTGAAGGGGTTTGTCTTATTTGTCAGGTCAACATTAGAGAAATGAAGTGATTTCTTTCCAAGGATGTACATCGAATAATCTTGGCTGAAGCTTCAATACAGTTTTGAATGCTTTTCCATTGAAAATGATACCTCTCTTTCAGCTCCCCCATTTCTGAGAAGCATAAAATCTTATAATTTATTATTATCAAAGGGGAAAGGTGCAGGGAGGGATAAATGAACAGTTTGGGATTAACACGTACACACTACTATGTATAAAATAGATCATCAACACAGAACTACTGTACAGCACAGGGAACTACACTCAATATTTTGTAATAACCTAGAAGCGGAAATAAACGAATAGAAAACGAATAGATATTTTTATTGACATCATCTATCAATGACAGATACAATGTACCCTAAGGGAGGCCGATGGTCAGCGCTTCTGACCCTGAAGACTTTAATCATCTTAAGTTCGGACTCTGCCTACTGCCCAAGGCCCTTAATGAACATACGTGTAGCCATAGCGTAAAATTCCCCAGTTTAGGGTTCAGGGAGACACTGATTTGGAAACATCCCTGGTGTTCTCTTACCATGCACGGGACCCTTCCTACAGCTAAAACATGACTCTGACACCCAGAAGGTGGTACACCATTTGATTGGGAAGAGTTTGGAAAAGGCATCTCATCTCCTCATCTCCAGGGAGTCGGGTTCACCCCTCCAGCGTCTTTCCTAACAATCTCCCCACTTGGGGATGTCAGCACCTTCAACCTCCTGTTGCGCACAGTTTGGAATTTGTCCAGAGGATGAAGCGGAAGGATGAGAAACAATGAGAGAAAAGTCCTAGGTGTTCGGACAGGCACATGTCACTCTCATTTCCAATCAGGAAGACGAAATTACCAAAGGCTAAGATTGCCCATGGAAAAAGAATACGGCTTGAGGAAATCCCACTGTTTTGTGGCCAGTTCCCAAAAACACAAGTTGAAAAATGGAACTCAGGATCACTAAAATTCACGAAACTGCAGAGTTGAAAATATCTATCATTGAAAAATGTCTTGAGGGAAGTCACCGAAAAGGAATTGTAAGCAAGTGAGAATGGCAGGAAAGGGATTTGAAGAGGTAAAAAGGACTCATCATGAAAGCACAAAAAAGGGGCTGAACATCGCCAACGGTGCAGTTAGCCAAAAAGGGCGTATGCTTTTTTCCTGAATATATTCAAGAAAAGGGCATACACCCTTTTTAGCCAACCAAACAGCTGGGCATTGCAAATCAATACTACAAAAAGTATCACACTTCGCATCAGTCAGAAGAGCCATCCTCATAAAGTGTAAACACCAGAAATGCAGGACAGGGCGAGGAGTGAAGGGAGCCCTGTGAGGCTGATAGTGGAAATGTAAATTGCCAACGGGCACACTGAAGAAGTGTACTGTGTTTACTAAAACATCTAAACAGATGAGCTACAGAGCATAGGGCACTTGCACTCATGGGCGAATATCTTGGGAAAAACAAAAATCGTCAGGATACAGGCACCCCAACGTTTACCGCCTCTCTGTTTAAAAGAGCCTTGGGGCTTCCCTGGTGGCGCAGTGGTTGAGAGTCTGCCTGCCGATGCAGGGGACACAGGTTCGTGCCCCGGTCGGGGAAGATCCCACATGTCGCGGAGTGGCTGGGCCCGTGAGCCATGGCCGCTGGGCCTGCGCGTCCGGAGCCTGTGCTCCGCAACGGGAGAGGCCACAGCAGTGAGAGGCCCGCGTACCACAAAAAGAAAAAAAAAAAAAAAAAAAAAGAGCCTCGACTTGGATAAAACCTAAATATACCTGGAAGGAAAAAATGGATAAAAGAGATGTGGTACGTATGTAGAGTGGAATATAACTCAGCCAGGAAATCAATGAAATAAGGCCAGTTGCATCAACTCAGGAGGAGTTATGTAAGATCATTCTAGGTAACATAAGTCAGAAAGAAAAAGACACATATCGTAAGATATAACTTAAAGGTAGAATCAACAATGGCTACACATGAAACAAATTACAAAACAGAAACATAGTCAAATATGTAGAAAACACACATAAGGCTGCCAAAGGGGAAAGGTGGGGAGGGGTGAGGCATTATCCAGGAGGTTGAAATTAGCAAAGATACCGTTCCAAATACCAAATTGATAATAGACAAGGCCTACACGGAACCTCAAAGAACTGCACTCAGCACACTCAAGTCACCAGAAAAAATTCTATACGACTGTTAAGAATCTGAAAAAGAATTTATTGATGTCTGTTTCTACGTGAATCAAGTGGATGTAGAACAGCAACAAACAGCGTTGAAAATCAGCTGTAACCAATATAACAATAGTAGAAAAAGACAGTGACAGACATAAAAACCCTTATAACTTTTGCTCAGGGGCTATGATGCAACATGGATTGAACACACCTAGACACACAGCAGGATGAGACATAAGGTTGGACACTCTTGGGACTGAGAGGATTGGTGAGGTTGAGTGAGCAAATGCAGACCCTTTAAAGTAATACTGTGTGCTACCCATTCCATGGGTCCCAACTCTCCAGGTGCAACGCAACCTTCCTACAGCTAAAAGATGCATGGGAAGCCCAGAGGATGATACACCGTGTGATCATGAAAGGTTTCGACAGCGCACCTCATTTTTCATCTCCTGGTGCTCGGGATCACCATTCCAGCCTCTTTACAAACAATCTCCCCACTTGGAGAATCAGCACCTTTAACCTCCTGTTTCGAACAGTTTGCAATATGTGCCGAGGATGAACGGGAAAAGGGGGAACCAATGAGAGACTCGCTGGAGGTGTTTGGTCGGGCACATGTTACTCTCATTTCCCATCACGAAGAAGAATTCACGAAAGGCTCAGCCTGACACCCCGAAACCAGGATAGGGCCTGAGGCGATGCTGTGGTTTTCTGGGCCAGCTCACAAAAAAGCCAGTTGAAACATGGAGCTCAGGGGCACTGCAACTCACAAACCTGCACAGTGATAAATGACAACTACCATCCAAAAATACATTGAGTTAAGGCAACGAAGAGGATTTGAAAGCAAGGCAGAATTGCAGGAAACAGATTTCAAGAGGTAGATTGGAGTTTCCTTGAAAGCACATGAAAAGCGGCAGAACTTGGACAATGATGCAGTTGGCCAAAAAGGGAGTATGTGTTCCTTCCTGAATATATTCAGGTAAAAAAGCATACACACGTTTTGGCCAACCAAGCAAGCTGGGAGAGCAAATCAGAACTACAAAGAAGTCTCACTTCCCCCCGGTCAAAACGGCCATCTGAAAAAAGTGTAAAAACCACAAATGCAGGACAGGCCATGGAGAACAGGAAACCTTGTTATGCTGACGGGCGGGAGGATAATTGCCGCAGACACTCTACAAAAGTGTATGGTGTTTCCTAAAACATCTAAACAACAGAGCTACAGAGCAGAGGGCACTTCCACTCATGGGCGTATATCTTGGGAAGACTAAAAATCAACAAGACACAGGCACCCCAAAGCTTAGGGCTGCTCTGTTTACAAGAACCTCGAATTCGGTACCCGTTCCATATCCCAGGAAAGAGAAAAATGGATACAGAAGTTGTGAAACTTATGTACAATGGGATATCACTCAGCCATGAAATCAATGTCATAAGGCTAGTAGCAGCATAATGAGTGGATTTAGGTACGATAATTCAAAGTGAAAAAGGTCACACAGAAAAAGAAATGTATCATATCACTTATAGAGGGAATGTAAACATGGCTACAAAGAACTGAATTAAAACAGAACAGAGTCACGCTTTTAGAAAACACACTTATGCCTGCTTCAGGGGAAAGGTGAGGGGGGTTTTTCATAAAACAAGAGTTTGAAATTAGCACAGATACCGTTCCAAAAACCAAATATGTAATAGACAAGACCTACTCCTTGCTCAATGAACTGGACTCAACAGCTCCTATTCATCGCAGAAGAAAAATTCCAGCCCTTGTTTCTCAGGAGCTCTGGGGTCTACCTGCGAGGTAAACTTAACTCACCTGGCACAAGGCGGCCATCCCGGGTTTCACATCAACATGATCTCAGGCACAAACCTCCTGGCTTTTCCATTGTGTCTTTAAGTTACTTGTTGAAACAACTGCACAAATATGACAAAGATATAAAATCAGGCATCTTCTGCCCCAGTGCCTGCTCATAAATGATTTTCTGCCACTTTAATGATAAAGATAGAACATTTCAACATTCTGCTGCCCTTATTGTCATTTTTCTTGATATTTCTATTGAATACTCTTTCAATATTTTAACAATGGAACATTTATTTACCTTGTTCCAGACCCAGCCTGTAGTGGTAAAGGTTTTGTTGTTATATTTCTATTATGTTTCCTTTAAAAATCATTATGCTATTTAACTGGATTAAGTCAATTCTACAGGCATTTATCTTATGATATTGATGAAATTAATACATAGAGGGCAGTAGTACAAGTTGATTGTACTCCAGAGCCTCTATTAGCACAGTTAAGTAAGTATAACTATTATCTATATGTAAACCAAAGTACATGCCAAGTGAGACTCTCCGACGCTTCTTCACTGTCTGCCCCTCAAGCCTGTGAGAAATGGAATATTTCTTGCCACCTCAGTAAACAAAAGATGCCACAGTCATCCTCTCCAATGTGAGCGGGCAGGCTGAGGAAGTCAGGATATGCAAATACAGGATGCAGGCCCCAGAGAGCTGAGGTGCATATCAAAGGAAGGAATTCGTGACCCTGACTCCAGCATCTTCGCATAAGGAAAGCCCTGCATTCCTGTAGAACCTGGGAGAGCAGGTTCTCCTTAGCTGACAATCACCTTTTCACGTCCCCCATCACCTCCGCCAGCCCCCCGCCCTGTCCCCTCCCCCCCCCCCCGGTGCTTTAGCTCAGGGAGGAAGGGGCGCACAGGGCCTCGGCTGAACAAGAGGCCTGGGAGCCTCGGGAGGAACTTTCGGCCGCTTTCCCCGCCGTCGGGAGGAGGGTCGCTGACGCTGCGGCCGGACCCTGCGCCTCCCTCGCCCCGTGTCCCCTCAGGACGTTCAGCCGCCCTCTCCCCACGCCCCCCGGGCCCCGCGAGCCAGGCCGAGGGCAGGGCCGAGAGGAGGGGCCGAAGTTCCCCGGGACCAGACCCCGAGGCTGCTCGTTCTGCACAGCAGCGGCGGGTGGCCGCGAAACCCTTCCCCTCAGAAGCTGCTCTTGCGCGGCCGCCCGGGCACCAGACCCACTTACCCGGCCCGCCGTCCCCACGACTGTCGCGGCTTCGGCCGCCGGGGCCCCTCCGCAGCCGGCAGCGTCAGTGAAGCCGCCCTCCCCTCGGGCTCCAGGGCAGCTCCGTGACGGCGGACGGAAGAGACCCCGAGCCGGGAGCTCCAGCTCTGAGGAAACGCGGGCTCCGTTCTGGACGCAGTGGGTGGGGCCGTTCTGCCCCGAGGCCTCCTGGGAGGGGGCGGGGCGCCGGGGGAGGAGCCGCCAGGAGCTCAGGGCCCCGTCGGGGGTCCTGGAGGGGCGGCCCGGCCTGAGGGCCCCGCCCACTGTGGCCGCAGCACAGGCCTTTTCCCTGCAATCCTACACAAAAAGTCAGAAAGATACACACGGTCTACAGTGAATGTTCACAAATGGTGGTTGCTGCTGTGCTTACTATCCTATTAAACGTGGGAAATCCATAACACACTTGAAGTTAGAAGTTAACTATGAATGTTTACCTTTCCTTATTATGTCTCTGGTATTCACAATTGTCGTTAATGAATCAGAGACTGTGGCATCACTAGTTAAAAATGAGCTCGTTTAAAAAATAGAACTCAGGCCCACCGGCCCTACTGTATCAGAATCTGCAATTTTACACTCTCTCCAGTGTACTTGTGGACCCATGAATAGTTGAAAGGTACATTTCTACCTCGACATTTCTTTTCTGTCTGAGAAATACGCACATTTTATCCAGTTTGATATAAATAAAACACTCAAAAATGCATATGTCCGTGTTGAAACCACCATTTTATCATTTCTTTTCCAGATGACTATAGTCTCTATACTGGTTTTATGGATCACATGACATACTCTTTTTTGTAGTTAGAAATAGAGAAAGTTACTTTGTGAAAAAAAATATATATGTATATATATATATTAGTGGATGATTGAAGACACTCTTCTAAATTAAAACCAGTTCTCTTAATTTGCTCTTTTCTTCTTGCGTCACATTATGAACTCTTCCCGTGGCCACATGTCATGTGTACTTTTAATTTCAGGGACTGCTGACATCCCAGGATGTGCCCATAGATTTCTCTCAAGAGAACTGGGAATGCCTGGACCGAGATCAATGGGAATTGTACAGGGATGTGATGTGACAAAAGTATAGGATCATGCTCTCCTTGAGTGAGGATACCTTCCTTCCAGAATTCCTTATCCACCCACAGGGTTTAGAGTCCTTCATTTGTAGAATGTCTCCTGGAATGTTCTGCTTCCTACAATAGGGTTTCAGATTGCAACGATTCAGGAAATATTGGGAGTTTGTGGGTATAATTTATGTTATTCTTTGAAAATTGCAGCCTTCTTTATAATATACTTTGTAACTGCTTGGGATGTGTCTATATGAACAGTGTACTATATGCTTCCGTTATAGTCCTTACAATATTTTATTCTCTTATTATCTGTAACAATCTTCCATGGATTCTTTGGGCTTAAGGTGTATTAAAAGGGAGACGGCGATTCTGGGACTTCCCTGGTGATGCAGTGGTTAAGACTGCGCCTGCCAATTCAGGGGACACGGGTTCGATCCCTAGTCTGGGAAGATCCCACGTGCAACGGAGCAACTAAGCCAGTGGGCCACAACTACTGAGCCTGCGTGCCACAACTACTGAAGCTGGTGCACCTTGAGCCCGTGCGCCATTTATTTTTAGAGAATAAAATCACCTCTGAGTGATTACAATTTAGACCAGCTAGTCAAAATTCTTTATCACCTGTTCTTCTCAAACACTGATCAATGGAACAAGTTTTACTAGGGATAAGAGTGTAATTGTATTCTAGAGTTCATATCGGCAATATGGTTTTTGACCTTGATGCTGGATCACGACATTTCAATGGTATAACTGCTATTAATTGTCTCTTTGTTCAATGATTAAAGTCTCACATAATCTGAGTTCAGACTGGAGCCATCCTAGTTGGTTTCTGTCTATTGCAGTTTTCTTCCAGTATGAAAGGACAAGAGCAATACGGCTTACTTTACACAATGTCTTCAAACTAAATGATGACATAATCTACATTCAATTAATTTATACATACCCTACTGTAGAGCAGGGTTTGTTACGGTGGCAGAGCCTGGTAATTATGTAAAACTGAAACTTTTATCTGCACTGGTTCAAGTCCTCTTCCTAAGAATATGTTTATAATCAACACTCTTTCACAAGTTACCCAATTTAATTCACCATAGCATTCCTCATATTAACTAAATGGAAAATCCTAAGCTATATACAAATCCAGAAAGGGCCAAAAATCATCTGCCCACATGGATTATTACAACCCATTGCTGAGGCATTCAAATTACTTATTAAAGACCCACTATGTCCATCAACAGCATCAATTTATATATTATTGCCCCAATGCTAGCCTTAACCCTGGCTCTCACAACATGAATTCCTCTTCCCATATCTTAGCCACTAATTAATATAAATGTAGGCATACTCTTTATATTAGCCATATCACACCTAGCCATTTATTCCATCCTCAGTTCTGGATGAGCTTCACATTCACCATACTCACTCACTGGAGCTCTAGGGACAGTAGCATAGACAATCTCATATGAAGTAATGTAGCAGTTATTCTAACCTCAGTCTTACTGATAAATGGATCATTTACACTTTCAACAGTAATTATTACACAGGAACACCTATGACTATTTTCTTCTGACCTCTACTCAGAATTTTATTATCTCCGCAGTACCAGAAATTCAATGAAGCCTCACTTGATTCAACAGAAGTAGAATCAAAACCTGTATATGACTTCAATGTAGAAGATGTAGCAGGCCCATTCACCTCTTCCTTGCTAGACAATATGTCAATTTCCTTATAATAAACATTTCCACAACAATCCATTTGTAGGAGCATTCGACAATCCCTAGGTGCCAGAATTATATACACCCCAAGTCATCATTAAAACACATCTAACAATCTCCTTTCTATGAATTTGAGCATCCTACCCACAATTTTGATATGATCAACGTCTACATCTCGTATAAAAATTTTTTTTCTACTAACATTAGCCTGATGTATATGAGAGTTTTCACCACCTGTCATCATACCAGGCAACCCACCACAAACTTAAGAAATATGTCTGACAAAAGAGTTACTGTGATAGAGTAAATTATAGAGGTTTCAATGCTCTTATTCCTGGAATTGAATTCTTCCTAAGAATTTTATATTCTCCATGTTACCACATTACAGCACATGCTATATACTAAGGTTCACTAGGTAAGCTTCAGGCCCATACCCCCAACATGTTGTCATAGATCCTTCCTGTACTAATAAACTCTCATTGTTTTTACTATCATTCTACTGACCATTATCACAGGAAATATAATTGTATACGAAGCTCACACTGGTTAATGGTATCCCCATTCTAATAAAAAACACAAACCCATAAGCTACAGAAGCATCCAACAAATATTTCCTAAAACAATCCACCACACCAATACTACTTATAATGGCTAGTATCATTAATCTAATATACTCTGGTCATGGAACACAATGAATAACAAAAATCTTTCATCCAGCAGCATCCACCCTCATGACAATCGCCCTTGTCACAAAAGTAGGACTTTCCCCATTTCACTTCTGAGTGCCTCACGTCACACAAGGCGTCCCATGAACAGCAGGCCTGATGCTATTAATATGACAAAAGTGCACCCCTGTCAGTTTTATACCACATGTCACCATCCATCCACCTAAATATACTATTAATCATAGTGATATTATAAATCATAGCTGGAGGCTGAGGGAGATTTAGTCAGACTCACCTGGAAAAAATTACACCCTCCTCATCAAGTGCCCATATAGGATGAATAACAGCCGTTATAAAGTATATTCCGATATAACAATCCTAAACATACTAATTTATATCATAACAACACTCTCTTCTTATTATTTATGCCCAGAGCCTGTACTACAAGAGTGTCATTATCACACACATGAGGTAAAACACCTCCCATCACAATCCTTTTCCTCACCATTATAGTATCATTAGGACATAGTCCATCACTATCAGGGTTTTTACCCGAATGAATACTTTTCCAAGAGATAACGAAAATGACAACATCATTCTACCAACATTAATAGCCATCACAGCAGTGCTCAGCATATATTTCTACTTGCAGCTAACATACTCCACATCACTAACTGTATTCTCTTCATGAAACAACACAAAAACAAAGCACATTGAACATTCAAAGAAATAACCTTCCTATCATTACTAATCATAAAACCCAGACAATTACTCCACATAACACCCATTCCATCCGTGCTGGACTAGGAATTTAGGTTAGTTCAGACCAAGAGCTTTCATAACCCAAAACAAGTAAAATTTACTTAATTTCTAAAAATAAGGATTGAAAGACTTCATCCTACATCAATTGAATGTAAAGCAAACATTGTAGTTAAGCCAAATCTTTAGGAGGCTGATGAGTTTTAACCCCAGGAAACTTTAGTTAACAGGCAAATCCTCTACTCAACTGGCTTCAATCTGCTTCTTCTTCATTTGAGAAAGAAAAAAAGAAAAAAGGCAGGAAAATCTCTGGCAGAATTGAAGCTGCTTCTCTGAAATTACAATTCAATTTGTTGATTCACCACAGGGTTTGTGAGAAAGAGGGCTCAATCTCTGTCTTCAGATTTACAGTCGAATGCTAGCTCAGTCATTTTACCTCTGTTCATACACTGTTGATTATTTTCAACAAATCACAAAGATATCGGCATTTTATAATTACTATTTGGTGCTTGAGCTGGAGTAGCAGGCAGCACCTTAAGAATATTAATCCAGGCTGAGCTATGCTAACCTGGAGCGCTACTTGGAGATGCACAAATCTGTAACGTGGTCATAACAGTCCCTGCACTTGTAATAATTTTCTTTATTGTTGTACCCCTTATATTGCAGGGTTTAAAAACTCACTTGGGCCACTAATAACTCGCTCACCTGAGGTAGCATTTCCCCGAGTAAACCATGTAAATTTTTGACTACTTCCCCCATCGTTCTTACTCCTACTCATATCACCAATAGTAGAAGCTTGTTCTGGTACCAGTGGACCGTGTATTCAGCTCTAGCCTGCAACCTGGCCCACGCAGGAGCCTCTGTCGACATAACCATTTCCTCCTTACATTTATCAGGTGTCTCCTCAATTCTTGATGCTATTGCTTTTATTACTATAGTCTTTCATACAAAACCAGCAGTCATACCCCAATACCAAACACCATTATTTGTTTAATCTTCCCCAACTATAGCCATATTACTATAATTACCACTCTCAGTCCGAGCAGCCAGAATTGCCATACTCTTCAGAGATAGAAATCTCAACACTACTTTCTCTGACCCTGCAGGAGGAGGCTGAATCCTATACCAACACCTATTTTGATTCTTTGGTCACCCTGAAGTCTGTATTCATGGCCTACCAGGGTTTGTTATAAATTCACACATCATTAGACACTATTTAGGACAAAAGGTGCCTTTCAGCTATTTGGGAATAGTATGAGTCATGCCCACTGGCTTTTTAGGATTTCTCTTGTGGGCCCATCATATATTTACCATAGGGAGAGCTGTCCACTCAGGAGCATACTTTGCAAAAGCTACCATAATTGCTTCTATCCCGACAGGAGTGTGCTTTCTCTGGTTGCAGTGAGCAGTAGCGACTCTACGCTGCGGTGCATTGTCTTTTCACTGAAAAGGCTTTCTTTATTGCAGAGCATGGCTTTCACGCTCTAGAGGGCAGGCTCAGTAGTTGTGGCACATGGGCTTTTTGCTCCACGCCAGGTGGAATATTCCCACACGATGGCTCGAACCCGTGTCCCCTGCATTGGCAGGCAAATTCTTAACCACTGCACCACCAGGGAAGTCCCTGGTTAGCAACTGTTCACGGAGGTAATATTATATGACCTCCAATATATTATGAGTTTTAGGCTTTAGTTTTTCTTTTTACAGTAGGAGGTTTCACAGGAATCATCTTAGTGAACTCATCCCCGGACTCTATCCTCCAGGATACATACTATGTAGCAGCACACTTCCATGACCTAATGTCCATGGGAGAGGGCTTCACTATTACGGGAGGCTTCCTACATGGATTCCCACTATTCTCAGGTTACACAGTGAACTCAGCATGAGCAAAAAGTCACTTCACGCGTATATTTGTAGTAGTAAATATGACTTCCCGCAGCACTTTCTGGCCTCTCAGGAATGTCATTACTTTAGTCTCAGTACTCGGAAGCACACACAACATGAAATATTGTGTCTTTTGGCTCACTCATCTCAATAGCAGCAGTAATGCTAATCATAATCTTCATACTTTGAAAAGCATTTGCATCTAAACAAGAAGGCTAAGCACTAGAAACTGATACTCCTAACCTAGAATTGTTACATAAATGCCCTCCACCATATCCTATGTTTCAAGATCCTACCTATGTAAATATAAAATAAGGAAGGTCTCAAGTCCTTTTTAACCACTATCAAGCCAACACCATAACAATTATGTCTTTCTCAATAAATGAGAGAAAAGTAAAAAGTGATGTAGCTTTGTCAAACTTAAATCAGAGGCTAAAATCCTGTATATCACGAAGGCATATCAATTTCATCTAGGATCTCAAGAAATAAAATCACCGATTATGGAAGAACATTTACATTCTCATCATCACACATTAATAGTGATTTTTGAAACTAGTTCTCTATATTATTTCTCTAACATTGACAACTAAACTAACTCATATACATATAATAGATGCACAGGTAGAGAAAATGTGAACAATTTATCAGCCATTATTGTAATCTTAATTGCTTTATCATCATTGTGAATCCTTTACATGATACATGAAATCAATAACTCTTCCCAAACCATAAAATCGACGGGTCAGTAATGATACTGAAGCTACAAATACACAGATTATGAAGATTTAAATGTTGGCTCCTCTGTAATCCCCACATCAGGGCTAAAACCAGGAGAATAATGACTAATAGAAGTCAACAACCACGGAGTTAGAGAGAGTCATTGAATATTAGTTTCATCTGAAATTGTTGTACACTCCTGAGCTGTTCCTTCTCAGGCCTAAAAAGGGCTGCTATCCCAGAACGCCTAAATTAAAGAATCCTAATACCAACAGGACCAGGCCTATGTTGTAGACAAGAGAGCTCATTTTCCTGAGTTCAAAGACGGGCCAGAGGGATATGGCTGAGATGAGGGGTGAATCTGGAGCCCATGGGGATGCACTCTCCAAGCTCCAGGATAGGAATGGGCCATTATTGGTTTAATGGACCTCTGGGGTCCCAGGCCACCCACACCACACCCTCCCGAGCAGGATCTTGGCAATATTCCCTGTCAGTGATGAGGCAACCTAGCACTTGTCACGCCCCGATGTTGTGTCCTATGTGGGCACCATGCTGTGGGGACCACACCCACACTCTGCAGGTCCATGCTACAGGGTCCTTCTTGCCTCAGGAGTAGAGACCACCCAGCAAGCAGTTCGCTCCCCAACCAGCAGGAGGAGGGGAGGAGAGCAGGGGCACCAGGGGAATCTCACTCAGACAACAACACCCAGGGGTGCCAGCGGGGACAGTGATGATGCAGATGAGGCCCAGACCAAGAGATGCGACCAGAGGACACAAAAGGCAGCTGATCAGGTCCTGACTCAACTGCATCCCGGACACCTTTGTCCCTCCTACGCCCCTTCCTCATACATCCCCTCCTTAAATGCAGATTCTTCAGATGCAAACAGGCAGAGCCTCAGACTGAAAGTCAGCTCTTCCAAAATGACCCGTCAGCAAACACTGCAGGATTGCGCTCCAGTGGGGGCCCTGGAGTCCACAACTCAGGGACTGAAGGGGACATCGGTGCCAGGGCCAGTGTGAGGGGATGGGGAGTGAGACTTTCATGGTTGTGGAATGCTGGTTTTGCAAGATGAAAAGTTCTAGGCGTGGTGGTGATGGCTCCACGAGAAAGTGAATAGATCGGATGCCTCAGAAACGTGCACTTAAAATGGTGACGATGGTAAAGGGTATGTGACGTGTGTTTTATTTCACTTAAATTCATAAAATAATGTCTTTTTAAATCAGATTCCATTTCGACTCCCGTTCATCACAAATGTCGGAGACCCAAACACATTCCCCTACCTTAGGGGCCATCACGGTGCCCTCACATGGCACATGGGAGACCGTTCTCACGGGGGCCTAGTCTGTGCTCACCTCACCTCTGTCCAGGGAGACCCAGGCAGTGGTGACCCCCATAGATTAGACATATGATATGCTATGATATTCATATGACACCACCGAACATTGTCACTCACCAGCACACAGAGCAGCACCCCACTCAAACATGCATGACCTCATATGAATGTGACAAGATTAAGGGAAGAAAAGGAACCACCGGTTAATCAGGGCAACACCCTTAACGCAGAGGTTGGAAATGTCAAAGGGGTAAAGACACACTGCAGGCAAAGAGCGCATAGGGGCCTCCCCATACATGTGATCCTGACCCATGCAGATGTGGTGAGACCCATACAGTGCCCGTACCCTATAGCTGGGGTCACACATCCACACTCACCACAGTGACCCCACCTCCCCAGACCCTGCACCTAAAGTCACACGTTCTCTCTCAACACGTGACCCCACCTCCTCAGACCCCTCCACCTGGGTCACATGTCCAGAGTCCCAGGGTGAACTGCCCTCCGCAGACTCCCCCAACTGGGGTCACACGTGCACATCCTCCAGGGTGACCTCACCTCACCAGACTGTGCACCTGGGGTCACATGTCCCCTTGGTCAGGGCACCATAGCTCTGCTCTTGGCTCCCTAATTTGGAAACAAGCTGGGTTCCTGGGACCTGCTGGGATGGGAAAAAGTGTAAGGTGGGTCTCCTGTTCCCACACTTGTCCCACAGAAGTCCTCCTCTTTTCACTTTGGTTCTGTGTGATTTTACCTCTTTTTAAAGCTTTCATGCTAGAGTTGAACACATTACTTGGTTCTGGCAGGCACAGTCTCATTTTCTTGTCTCACTTACTTGTTGAGAAAACTCACAGGACAGCAGGGCTGAAAGCCGAAGGGCAGCTCTGGACGCTGCTGACTAGGGACGGCAGAGAGGAAGGAGAGCTCAGCAGCAGCCTCAGCTGTTACCCATCAGCCTTTTGCCCGATCTGCGTGCCCTGTAATCAATTCACCAGCTAAACCTGCCTCCCTTCGCACCATGCACGTGCTGGTAAATTGGAATAATCAGCAGGTAGCCCTCCTGAGGGTTATCCACGAGCCCCAAGGAAGCTGAACCTTGCAGGAATAAAGACTATGGCCCCGAACATAGCACTGCCCTTGGGAGGACCAGGTCACCACACTCAGAAGAGAGGGTGTTACCTAGACAAGCCCACCTCGGCTCCCGACCCAGACACCTAAGCACTGACTTTCAAATGCAGGCACGGAGCTTCCCAGTACTGAGGCCAGGCCGGCTCTCTTCCCAGCTCTCCATACTCCTAGCGTACACGGAACATGGTCAGGTCTAAATCTTCTTATTATAGACAACACATGGTCAGCTCTAAACATAAACAATAGTCAGCACATGGAGAGGTCTAAATTTACCGTGTAGACAGAACTTGATCATGTTTCAACTAGCTTAGGGCTGAGCTCATAGGAGGTACAGATCACACATATGAGTCTCTCATCTTTGGACACCCACATCAGGAAACTGAACGATATCGTTGTCATTAAACATTTCAACAGGCAAAACAGAAATGTTACCAGTGTCTCTGGCCATCTGATGGTCAGGATCCTCATGTGATCCAAGAATTTCTTAGAGTGCAGCCCAGTCTGCGGCCAGGCCAGACAAGAAGTGGCCTGATTCCAGCCTCCCAGTCTTCCAGAAGGAGGCGGCCGCACAGGAGGCCCAGGCAGGACAGTTCTGCATGGTGCGGGCCAGGAGAGCCTGTCTGTCCATTCCACTGGCCGATTCCGGGTGGGGTGCTCAGGGCTGCTGAGAGCCCCGCGCTCAGGCCCTGCTTCCCTGCAGCATGTGCGTGTGCGTGTGCGTGTGTGTGTGTGTGTGTGTGTATGTGTGTGTGTGTAGAGGGGGCAGTGGCTGACGGCTCCCACGGCTCCAGTCCCGGGCACCGTGATGTCTTCGAGGGGAGGTACGGGGAGAGGTAGGGGCACAGAAGCCATTGGAGAGGAGAACCCACCACGGAGCTCCTTGCACACTGGCTCGCCCCACCCGGCGACCAGCCTACCCATCGTGGGCCACATGCCAACCCCCAGCCCCGCACCCCCAAAGGCAGGGCGCCTGCTCTTTCAACAGCACAGGGTCTCACATGAAGGAGACTCAGTGGGGAATGTCACCCACTCGCCCACTCCTGATGCTCCGTTTGGGGAGAATGAACCCCCTTGACTGGGCGATGGGACCCTGTGATGAAACATGTGGTGCCCCATCCAAGTCGGGGTCTGGCTGACAGATGGGAACACAGGAGCCACGTGCAGGGCCTGGAGGCCAGGCCAACAGGACAAGCACCTCCAGCCTTGGTCTAGCTCTCCAACTGTGACATTGTAGCATTAAGGGACCTGAGGCAGGTGACTGAATGTAATGGGGTCTAAACTGGACCCTGAATGGGGCTTAAAGAACGTGTGAAGGATGTCACTCAGACAGTGACAGTCACTGGAAGACAGACGCTGTGTGAGGACATCCTGCTCCATCCATTTAAATCCCTGCGATCTCTGAACTTTACGTGGCTACGCAGGATTGTTAGAGCAGGTGCGTGCGGACATATCTGGGGCACAATTCAGTCTGCAATCAACTTGCAAGTGGTTGCAGAAAACACACAGGTGTGCGCAAAGGTAGACACAGCACACACACAAACATACGCATGCGCACAGCACAAATATATTCACACACTAGCCTATGAACACACACGCTCGCGTGTACCCACGCACACACTAACGTGTGCCGGTGCACATACCTATGCACATGCACAGCACATGTACGCATACAGGCACATGCACACACGTAGCGCACACACAGGGAATAAAGTGAATCCGTAAAGCATTAATTCCTGAAAGCAAGTGAAGCTGACATGTATTTTTCCCTTTTTCTTAGCTTTGATGTTTTTCACAATAAAAACTTTAAGAAAAGAGTTAATGGTGAATGACTTTTTTTTTTTGCACAGGTGTTGCGGACTCCTCAGAGGCAGTGACCCAGGACTGAGGCCCCCGAGCGTCCTTCTGAGGGTCGTGGCCCCGGTGTCCCTCTCACGGGAGTTGCTGTCAGCCTTGATGGTCGAAGCAGCCATGGTATCGAGATTTCACTGGTAGAAACTATTCCTTTTCTTCCCTGGGAGGAGCAGATCTCCTTCTACTTTGTTGGGGAGACTCCCTTTTTACTAAACAAAAATGATAAGCTGTAAGTACATATTAAGGTTTAGGTTATATACATGTAAAGAATAATCATAAAGATCAAGGAACAGAACATGATGAGTGGACACCCAGGAGTGCCCTTCCCTCGTCACAGCCTCCTCCCCACCGTGAGGGAGCTGTTCTCCTGATTTTGTGCCAGTGACTTGTCCTCAGAGTTTTCGCCCAGGGACGCATCTCTGCGCAACGCAGCCCAGCTTTGCCTAGTTCCAAAGTCGGTAAAGGCGTGTACCGTGCATGCTGCTTTATTGCTCTTGATGGTGCAGCATCGTGTCCATGGGATTCCATCACCTTGTGAATAGAGATTTTTATAGTTTTACGAACTTTAAACAAAATGTACTCCATTGCTGTGGAATATTCCTTCATAGGAGCGTGCATGGTTCATTTCTGCATCCGCTTGTGATGGCCTTCATGTTCTTTCCAGTTTGGCTCCTGTGGCTGCGGAGTCCATGTCCGTGTGTCCTGGTGCAGTGCCGGTAGGTTTGTGTTCAGCTGGGAGGAGCCCTGCGGGTCTGCGTGCGTGCGCGGACTTCGCTCTCTGAGGCCCGATTGTTTCAGAAGCGGTTGCATCGGCCCGCTGCGTGCCAGGCTTTCCATTGCCCCACAGCCTGCTGATATCTGATACTATGTCTTTCATGTCTGCATTCTGGTAGGTGTATGCACAGTATTTTTCTTATGGTTTTAATCCCTCGGTGGTTAGTGAAGTTGTGCATCTAGTAGTATTCATACACTATTTCCTGTTCGTTTTTAAAAAGTTTTTAAAATTGTGGTTCAATACACATAACATAAAATTTAGTATCTTAACCATTTTTAAATGCCATTTCAGGGTCAAGAAGTAATTGGTGCTGTTGTGCAAACCTTACCGCCATCGTCCTCCAGAACTTTCTCATCTTGCAACATTGAAACAGTCCCCATTAAACACGCACTCCCCATGCTCCCTCCCTCAGCCCCTGGCACTCAACATGCTACTTTCTGTCTCTATGTTTCTGACTGCTCTAGGGGCCTCGTGTGAATGGAGCCAGCACTGCGTGTTGTTTTGTGTCTAGCTTACATCACTGAGCATAATGCCCTCGAGGCTCATCCCTGCTGAAGGCTGTGTCAGAATTGCCTTCCTTTTTAGGCTGAACAACATTCCCTTGTATCGATGGACCGTGTTTTTCTTCTCCATTCATCCATTAGTGGACACGTGTAATATCTACATTCATTTCTCATGTCATAATAATTGTGGAATAACGTCAGAAAGTCCTTTGAATCTAAAGTCATCTGCCATTAACTCTTTTCTTAAACTTTTTACTGTGAACAACATCAAAGCTAAGAAAAAGGGAAAATACATGTCAGCTTCACCTGTGTTCAGGAATTAATGCTTTACGGATTCACTTTATTCCCTGTGTGTGTGCTACGTGTGTGCATGTGCCTGTTTGCCTACATATGCTGTGCATGTGCATAGGTATGTGCACTGGCACACGTTAGTGTGTGCATGGGTACATGCGTGCGTGCGTGTTCATATGCTAGTGTGTGAATATATTTGTGCTGTGCACGTGCGTATGTTTGTGTGTGTGCTGTGTCTACCTGTGCGCACACCTGTGTGTTTTCTGGAACCACTTGCAAGTTGGTTGCAGACTGAATTGTGCCCCAGATATGTCCGCACGCATCTGCTCTAACATTCCTGCTTTTCCACATAAAGATCAGAGCTGTCAGGTATTTAAATGGATGAAGCAGGATGTCCTGACACAGGGTCTGTCTTCCAATGACTGTCACTGTCTGAGTGACATCCTTCCCACCTTCTCTAAGTCCCATTCAGGGTCCACCTGAGGCCCCCATTACATTCAGTCACCTGCCTCAGGTCCCTTAATGCTACAATGTCACAGTTGGAGAGCTAGACCAAGGCTGGAGGTGCTTGTCCTGTTGGCCTGGCCTCCAGGCCATGCAAGTGGCTCCTGTGTTCCCATCTGTCAGCCAGACCCTGACTTGGATGGGGCACCACATGTTTCATCACAGGGTCCCATCGCCCAGTCAAGGGGGTTCATTCTCCCCAAACTGAGCATTAGGAGTGGGAGGGGTGACAGTCCCCACTGAGTCTACTTCATGTGAGACCCTGTGCTGTTTAAAGAGCAGGTGCCCTGCCCTCGGGGGTGGGGGCTGGGGGGGACATTTGGCCCACGATGGGCTCTCGGGTCCCCATGTGGGGCCAGCCAGTGTGCAAGCGTTTCCACGGTGGGTTCTCCTCTCCAACGGCTTCTGTGCCCCTACCTCTCCCCGTGCCTCCCGTCGAAGACAGCACGGTGCCCGGGACGGGAGCCGTGGGAGCCGTCAGCCACTGCCCCCTCTAAACACACACACACACACACACACACACGCACACGCACACGCACACGAACATGCTTCAGGGAGGCAGGACTTGAGCGCGGGGCTCTCAGCAGCCCTGAGCACCCCACCCGGAATCGGCCAGTGGAATGGACAGACAGGCTCTCCTGGCCCGCACCATGCAGAACTGTCCTGCCTGGGCCTCCTGTGCGGCCGCCTCCTTCTGGAAGACTGGGAGGCTGGAATCAGGCCACTTCTTGTCTGGCCTGGCCGCAGACTGGGCTGCACTCTAAGAAATTCTTGGATCACATGAGGATCCTGACCATCAGATGGCCAGAGACACTGGTAACATTTCTGTTTTGCCTGTTGAAATGTTTAATGACAACGATATTGTTCAGTTTCCTGATGTGGGTGTCCAAAGATGAGAGACCCATATGTGTGATCTGTACCTCCTATGAGCTCAGCCCTAAGCTAGTTGAAACATGATCAAGTTCTGTCTACACGGTAAATTTAGACCTCTCCATGTGCTGTCTACTGTTTATGTTTAGAGCTGACCATGTGTTGTCTATAATAAGAAGATTTAGACCTGACCATGTTCCGTGTATGCTAGGAGTATGGAGAGCTGGGAAGAGAGCCGGCCTGGCCTCAGTACTGGGAAGCTCCGTGCCTGCATTTGAAAGTCAGTGCTTAGATATCTGGGTCTGGAGCCGAGGTGGGCTTGTCTAGGTAACACCCTCTCTTCTGAGTGTGGTGACCTGGTCCTCCTAAGGGCAGTGCTATGGTCGGGGCCATAGTCTTTATTCCTGCAAGGTTCAGCTTCCTTGGGGCTCGTGGATAACCCTCAGGAGGGCTACCTGCTGATTATTCCAATTTACCAGCACGTGCATGGTGCGAAGGGAGGCAGGTTTAGCTGGTGAATTGATTGCAGGGCACGCAGATCGGGCAAAAGGCCAATGGGTAACAGCTGAGGCTGCTGCTGAGCTCTCCTTCCTGTCTGCCGTCCCTAGTCAGCAGCGTCCAGAGCTGCCCTTCGGCTTTCAGCTCTGCTGTCCTGTGAGTTTTCTCAACAAGTAAGTGAGACAAGTGAGACTGCGCCTGCCAGAACCAAGTAATATGTTCAACTCTAGCATGAAAGCTTTAAAAAAGGTAAAATCACACAGAACCAAAGTGAAAAGAGGAGGACTTCTGTGGGACAAGTGTGGGGACAGGAGACCCACCTTACACTTTTTCCCATCCCAGGAGGTCCCAGGAACCCAGGTTGTTTCTACATTAGGGGAGCAAGCAGCAGAGCCATGGTGCCCTGACCAAGGGGACATGTGACCCCAGTTTCAGGGTCTGGGGAGATGAGGTCACCCTGGAGGATGTGCACGTGTGACCCCAGTTGGGGACGTCTGCAGAGGGCGGTTCACCCTGGGACTGTGGACATGTGACCCAGGTGGAGGGGTCTGAGGAGGTGGGGTCACGTGTTGAGAGAGAACGTGTGACTTTAGGTGCAGGGTCTGGGGAGGTGGGTCACCCTGGTGAGTGTGGATGTGTTACACCAGCTATAGGGTACGGGCACTGTATGGGTCTCACCACATCTGCATGGGTCAGGATCACATGTATGGGGAGACCCCTATGTGCTCTTTGCCTGCAGTGTGTCTTTTCCCCATTGAGATTTCCAACCTCTGCATTCAGGGTGTTGCCCTGATTAACCTGTGGTTCCTTTTCTTCCCTTAATCTTGTCGCATTCATATGAGGTCATGCATGTTTGAATGGGGTGCTGCTCTGTGTGCTGGTGAGTGACAATGTTCGGTGGTGTCATATGAATATCATAGCATATCATATGTCTAATCTATGGGGGTCACCACTGCCTGGGTCTCCCTGGACAGAGGTGAGGTGAGCACAGACTAGGCCCCCGTGAGAACGGTCTCCCATGTGCCATGTGAGGGTACCGTGATGGCCCCTAAGGTAGGGGAATGTGTTTGGGTCTCCGACATTTGTGATGAACGGGAGTCGAAATGGACTCTGATTTAAAAAGACATTATTTTATGAATTTAAGTGAAATAAAACACACGTCACATACCCTTTACCATCGTCACCATTTTAAGTGCACGTTTCTGAGGCATCCGATCTATTCACTTTCTCGTGGAGCCATCACCACCACGCCTAGAACTTTTCATCTTGCAAAACCAGCATTCCACAACCATGAAAGTCTCACTCCCCATCCCCTCACACTGGCCCTGGCACCGATGTCCCCTTCAGTCCCTGAGTTGTGGACTCCAGGGCCCCCACTGGAGCGCAATCCTGCAGTGTTTGCTGACGGGTCATTTTGGAAGAGCTGACTTTCAGTCTGAGGCTCTGCCTGTTTGCATGTGAAGAATCTGCATTTAAGGAGGGGATGTATGAGGAAGGGGCGTAGGAGGGACAAAGGTGTCCGGGATGCAGTTGAGTCAGGACCTGATCAGCTGCCTTTTGTGTCCTCTGGTCGCATCTCTTGGTCTGGGCCTCATCTGCATCATCACTGTCCCCGCTGGCACCCCTGGGTTTTGTTGTCCGAGTGAGATTCCCCTGGTGCCCCTGCTCTCCTCCCCTCCTCCTGCTGGTTGGGGAGCGAACTGCTTGCTGGGTGGTCTCTACTCCTGAGGCAAGAAGGACCCTGTAGCATGGACCTGCAGAGTGTGGGTGTGGTCCCCACAGCATGGTGCCCACATAGGACACAACATCGGGGCGTGACAAGTGCTAGGTTGCCTCATCACTGACAAGGAATGTTGCCAAGATCCTGCTCGGGAGGGTGTGGTGTGGGTGGCCTGGGACCCCAGAGGTCCATTAAACCAATAATGGCCCATTCCTATCCTGGAGCTTGGAGAGTGCATCCCCATGGGCTCCAGATTCACCCCTCATCTCAGCCATATCCCTCTGGCCTTTGAACTCAGGAAAATGTGCTCTCTTGTCTACAACATAGGCCTGGTCCTGTTGGTATTAGGATTCTTTAATTTAGGCGTCCTGGGATAGCAGCCCTTTTTAGGCCTGAGAAGGAACAGCTCAGGAGTGTACAACAATTTCAGATGAAACTAATATTCAATGACTATCTCTAACTCCGTGGTTGTTGACTTCTATTAGTCATTATTCTCCTGGTTTTAGCCCTGATGTGGGGAATTACAGAGGAGCCAACATTTAAATCTTCATAATCTGTGTATTTGTAGCTTCAGTATCATTACTGACCCATCGATTTTATGGTTTGGGAAGAGTTATTGATTTCATGTATCATGTAAAGGATTCACAATGATGATAGAGCAATCAAGATTACAAGAATGGCTGGTAAATTGTTCACATTTTCTCTACCTGTGCATCTATTATATGTATATGAGTTAGTTTAGTTGTCAATGTTAGAGAAATAATATAGAGAACTAGTTTCAAAAATCACTATTAATGTGTGATGATGAGAATGTAAATGTTCTTCCATAATCGGTGATGTTATATCTTGAGATCCTAGATGAAATTGATATGCCTTCGTGATATACAGGATTTTAGCCTCTGATTTAAGTTTGACAAAGCTACATCACTTTTTACTTTTATCTCATTTATTGAGAAAGACATAATTGTTATGGTGTTGGCTTGAAAGTGGTTGAAAAGGACTTGAGACCTTCCTTATTTTATATTTACATAGGTAGGATCTTGAAACATAGGATATGGTGGAGGGCATTTATGTAACAATTCTAGGTTAGGAGTATCAGTTTCTAGTGCTCAGCCTTCTTGTTTAGATGCAAATGCTTTTCAAAGTATGAAGATTATGATTAGCATTACTGCTGCTATTGAGATGAGTGAGACAAAAGACACAATATTTCATGTTGTGTGTGCCTCCGAGTAGTGAGACTAAAGTAATGACATTCCTGAGAGGCCAGAAAGTGCTGCGGGAAGTCATATTTACTACTACAAATATACGCGTGAAGTGACTTTTTGCTCATGCTGAGTTCACTGTGTAACCTGAGAATAGTGGGAATCCGTGTAGGAAGCCTCCCGTAATAGTGAAGCCCGCTCCCATGCACATTAGGTCATGGAAGTGTGCTGCTACATAGTATGTATCCTGGAGGATAGCGTCCGGGGATGAGTTCACTAAGATGATTCCTGTGAAACCTCCTACTGTAAAAAGAAAAACTAAAGCCTAAAACTCATAATATATTGGAGGTCATATAATATTACCTCCGTGAACAGTTGTTAACCAGGGACTTCCCTGGTGGTGCAGTGGTTAAGAATTTGCCTGCCAATGCAGGGGACACGGGTTCGAGCCATCGTGTGGGAATATTCCACCTGGCGTGGAGCAAAAAGCCCATGTGCCACAACTACTGAGCCTGCCCTCTAGAGCGTGAAAGCCATGCTCTGCAATAAAGAAAGCCTTTTCAGTGAAAAGGCAATGCACCGCAGCGTAGAGTCGCTACTGCTCACTGCAACCAGAGAAAGCACACTCCTGTAGGGATAGAAGCAATTATGGTAGCCTTTGCAAAGTATGCTCCTGAGTGGACAGCTCTCCCTATGGTAAGTATATGATGGGCCCACAAGAGAAATCCTAAAAAGCCAGTGGGCATGACTCATACTATTCCCAAATAGCTGAAAGGCACCTTTTGTCCTAAATAGTGTGTAATGATGTGTGAATTTATAACAAACCCTGGTAGGCCATGAATACAGACTTCAGGGTGACCAAAGAATCAAAATAGGTGTTGGTATAGGATTCAGCCTCCTCCTGCAGGGTCAGAGAAAGTAGTGTTGAGATTTCTATCTCTGAAGAGTTTGGCAATTCTGGCTGCTCGGACTGAGAGTGGTAATTATAGTAATATGGCTATAGTTGGGGAAGATTAAACAAATAATGGTGTTTGGTATTGGGGTATGACTGCTGGTTTTGTATGAAAGACTATAGTAATAAAAGCAATAGCACCAAGAATTGAGGAGACACCTGATAAATGTAAGGAGGAAATGGTTATGTCGACAGAAGCTCCTGCGTGGGCCAGGTTGCAGGCTAGAGCTGTACACGGTCCACTGGTACCAGGACAAGCTTCTACTATTGGTGACATGAGTAGGAGTAAGAACGATGGGGGAAGTAGTCAAAAATTTACATGGTTTACTCGGGGAAATGCTACCTCAGGTGTGTGAGTTATTAGTGGCCCAAGTGAGTTTTCAAACCGTGCAATATAATGGGTACAACAATAAAGAAAATTATTACAAGTGCAGGGACTGTTATGACCACGTTACAGATTTGTGCATCTCCAAGTAGCGCTCCAGGTTAGCATAGCTCAGCCTGGATTAATATTCTTAAGGTGCTGCCTGCTACTCCAGCTCAAGCACCAAATAGTAATTATAAGATGCTGATATCTTTGTGATTTGTTGAAAATAATCAACAGTGTATGAACAGAGGTAAAATGACTGAGCTAGCATTCGACTGTAAATCTGAAGACAGAGATTGAGCCCTCTTTCTCACAAACCCTGTGGTGAATCAACAAATTGAATTGTAATTTCAGAGAAGCAGCTTCAATTCTGCCAGAGATTTTCCTGCCTTTTTTCTTTTTTTCTTTCTCAAATGAAGAAGAAGCAGATTGAAGCCAGTTGACTAGAGGATTTGCCTGTTAACTAAAGTTTCCTGGGGTTAAAACTCATCAGCCTCCTAAAGATTTGGCTTAACTACAATGTTTGCTTTACATTCAATTGATGTAGGATGAAGTCTTTCAATCCTTATTTTTAGAAATTAAGTAAATTTTACTTGTTTTGGGTTATGAAAGCTCTTGGTCTGAACTAACCTAAATTCCTAGTCCAGCACGGATGGAATGGGTGTTATGTGTAGTAATTGTCTGGGTTTTATGATTGGTAATGATAGGAAGGTTATTTCTTTGAATGTTCAATGTGCTTTGTTTTTGTGTTGTTTCATGAAGGGAATACAGTTAGTGATGTGGAGTATGTTAGCTGCAAGTAGAAATATATGCTGAGCACTGCTGTGATGGCTATTAATGTTGGTAGAATGATGTTGTCATTTTTGTTATCTCTTGGATAAGTATTCATTTGGGTAAAAACCCAGATAGTGATGGACTATGTCCTAATGATACTATAATGGTGAGGAAAAGGATTGTGATGGGAGGCGTTTTACCTCATGTGTGTGATAATGACACTCTTGTAGTACAGGCTCTGGGCATAAATAATAAGAAGAGAGTGTTGTTATGATATAAATTAGTATGTTTAGGATTGTTATAATCGGAATATACTTTATAACGGCTGTTATTCATCCTATATGGGCACTTGATGAGGAGGGTGTAATTTTTTCCAGGTGAGTCTGACTAAATCTCCCTCAGCCTCCAGCTATGATTTATAATATCACTATGATTAATAGTATATTTAGGTGGATGGATGGTGACATGTGGTATAAAACTGACAGGGGTGCACTTTTGTCATATTAATAGCATCAGGCCTGCTGTTCATGGGATGCCTTGTGTGACGTGAGGCACTCAGAAGTGAAATGGGGAAAGTCCTACTTTTGTGACAAGGGCGATTGTCATGAGGGTGGATGCTGCTGGATGAAAGATTTTTGTTATTCGTTGTGTTCCATGACCAGAGTATATTAGATTAATGATACTAGCCATTATAAGTAGTATTGGTGTGGTGGATTGTTTTAGGAAATATTTGTTGGATGCTTCTGTAGCTTATGGGTTTGTGTTTTTTATTAGAATGGGGATACCATTAACCAGTGTGAGCTTCGTATACAATTATATTTCCTGTGATAATGGTCAGTAGAATGATAGTAAAAACAATGAGAGTTTATTAGTACAGGAAGGATCTACGACAACATGTGGGGGTATGGGCCTGAAGCTTACCTAGTGAACCTTAGTATATAGCATGTGCTGTAATGTGGTAACATGGAGAATATAAAATTCTTAGGAAGAATTCAATTCCAGGAATAAGAGCATTGAAACCTCTATAATTTACTCTATCACAGTAACTCTTTTGTCAGACATACTTCTTAAGTTTGTGGTGGGTTGCCTGGTATGATGACAGGTGGTGAAAACTCTCATATACATCGGGCTAATGTTAGTAGAAAAAAAATTTTTATACGAGATGTAGACGTTGATCATATCAAAATTGTGGGTAGGATGCTCAAATTCATAGAAAGGAGATTGTTAGATGTGTTTTAATGATGACTTGGGGTGTATATAATTCTGGCACCTAGGGATCGTCGAATGCTCCTAAAAATGGATTGTTGTGGAAATGTTTATTATAAGGAAATTGACATATTGTCTAGCAAGGAAGAGGTGAATGGGCCTGCTACATCTTCTACATTGAAGTCATATACAGGTTTTGATTCTACTTCTGTTGAATCAAGTGAGGCTTCATTGAATCTCTGCTACTGCGGAGATAATAAAATTCTGAGTAGAGGTCAGAAGAAAATAGTCATAGGTGTTCCTGTGTAATAATTACTGTTGAAAGTGTAAATGATCCATTTATCAGTAAGACTGAGGTTAGAATAACTGCTACATTACTTCATATGAGATTGTCTATGCTACTGTCCCTAGAGCTCCAGTGAGTGAGTATGTTGAATGTGAAGCTCATCCAGAACGGAGGATGGAATAAATGGCTAGGTGTGATATGGCTAATATAAAGAGTATGCCTACATTTATATTAATTAGTGGCTAAGATATGGGAAGAGGAATTCATGTTGTGAGAGCCAGGGTTAAGGCTAGCATTGGGGCAATAATATATAAATTGATGCTGTTGATGGACATAGTGGTTCTTTAATAAGTAATTTGAATGCCTCAGCAATGGGTTGTAATAATCCATGTGGGCAGATGATTTTTGGCCCTTTCTGGATTTGTATATAGCTTAGGATTTTCCATTTAGTTAATATGAGGAATGCTATGGTGAATTAAATTGGGTAACTTGTGAAAGAGTGTTGATTATAAACATATTCTTAGGAAGAGGACTTGAACCAGTGCAGATAAAAGTTTCAGTTTTACATAATTACCGGGCTCTGCCACCGTAACAAACCCTGCTCTACAGTAGGGTATGTATAAATTAATTGAATGTAGATTATGTCATCATTTAGTTTGAAGACATTGTGTAAAGTAAGCCGTATTGCTCTTGTCCTTTCATACTGGAAGAAAACTGCAATAGACAGAAACCAACCAGGATGGCTCCAGTCTGAACTCAGATTATGTGAGACTTTAATCACTGAACAAAGAGACAATTAATAGCAGTTATACCATTGAAATGTCGTGATCCAGCATCAAGGTCAAAAACCATATTGCCGATATGAACTCTAGAATACAATTACACTGTTATCCCTAGTAAAACTTGTTCCATTGATCAGTGTTTGAGAAGAACAGGTGATAAAGAATTTTGACTAGCTGGTCTAAATTGTAATCACTCAGAGGTGATTTTATTCTCTAAAAATAAATGGCGCACGGGCTCAAGGTGCACCAGCTTCAGTAGTTGTGGCACGCAGGCTCAGTAGTTGTGGCCCACTGGCTTAGTTGCTCCGTTGCACGTGGGATCTTCCCAGACTAGGGATCGAACCCGTGTCCCCTGAATTGGCAGGCGCAGTCTTAACCACTGCATCACCAGGGAAGTCCCAGAATCGCCGTCTCCCTTTTAATACACCTTAAGCCCAAAGAATCCATGGAAGATTGTTACAGATAATAAGAGAATAAAATATTGTAAGGACTATAACAGAAGCATATAGTACACTGTTCATATAGACACATCCCAAGCAGTTACAAAGTATATGATAAAGGAGGCTGCAGTTTTCAAAGAATAACATAAATTATACCCACAAACTCCCAATATTTCCTGAATCGTTGCAATCTGAAACCCTATTGTAGGAAGCAGAACATTCCAGGAGACATTCTACAAATGAAGGACTCTAAACCCTGTGGGTGGATAAGGAATTCTGGAAGGAAGGTATCCTCACTCAAGGAGAGCATGATCCTATACTTTTGTCACATCACATCCCTGTACAATTCCCATTGATCTCGGTCCAGGCATTCCCAGTTCTCTTGAGAGAAATCTATGGGCACATCCTGGGATGTCAGCAGTCCCTGAAATTAAAAGTACACATGACATGTGGCCACGGGAAGAGTTCATAATGTGACGCAAGAAGAAAAGAGCAAATTAAGAGAACTGGTTTTAATTTAGAAGAGTGTCTTCAATCATCCACTAATATATATATATACATATATATTTTTTTTCACAAAGTAACTTTCTCTATTTCTAACTACAAAAAAGAGTATGTCATGTGATCCATAAAACCAGTATAGAGACTATAGTCATCTGGAAAAGAAATGATAAAATGGTGGTTTCAACACGGACATATGCATTTTTGAGTGTTTTATTTATATCAAACTGGATAAAATGTGCGTATTTCTCAGACAGAAAAGAAATGTCGAGGTAGAAATGTACCTTTCAACTATTCATGGGTCCACAAGTACACTGGAGAGAGTGTAAAATTGCAGATTCTGATACAGTAGGGCCGGTGGGCCTGAGTTCTATTTTTTAAACGAGCTCATTTTTAACTAGTGATGCCACAGTCTCTGATTCATTAACGACAATTGTGAATAGCAGAGACATAATAAGGAAAGGTAAACATTCATAGTTAACTTCTAACTTCAAGTGTGTTATGGATTTCCCACGTTTAATAGGATAGTAAGCACAGCAGCAACCACCATTTGTGAACATTCACTGTAGACCGTGTGTATCTTTCTGACTTTTTGTGTAGGATTGCAGGAAAAAGGCCTGCGCTGCGGCCACAGTGGGCGGGGCCCTCAGGCCGGGCCGCCCCTCCAGGACCCCCGACGGGGCCCTGAGCTCCTGGCGGCTCCTCCCCCGGCGCCCCGCTCCCTCCCAGGAGGCCTCAGGCAGAGCGGCCCCACCCGCAGCGCCCAGAACGGAGCCCGCGTTTCCTCAGAGCTGGAGCTCCCGGCTCGGGGTCTCTTCCCTCCGCCGTCACGGAGCTGCCCCGGAGCCCAAGGGGAGGGCGGCCTCACTGACGCTGCCGGCTGCGGAGGGGCCCCGGCGGCCGAAGCCGCGACAGTCGTGGGGACGGCGGGCCGGGTAAGTGGGTCTGGTGCCCGGGAGGCCGCGCAAGAGCAGCTTCTGAGGGGAAGGGTTTCGCGGCCACCCGCCGCTGCTGTGCAGAACGAGCGGCCTCGGGGTCTGGTCCCGGGGAACTTTGGCCCCTCCTCTCGGCCCTGCCCTCGGCCTGGCTCGCGGGGCCCGGGGGGCGTGGGGAGAGGGCGGCTGAACGTCCTGAGGGGACACGGGGCGAGGGAGGCGCAGGGTCCGGCCGCAGCGTCAGCGACCCTCCTCCCGACGGCGGGGAAAGCGGCCGAAAGTTCCTCCCGAGGCTCCCAGGCCTCTTGTTCAGCCGAGGCCCTGTGCGCCCCTTCCTCCCTGAGCTAAAGCACCCGGGGGGGGGGGGAGGGGACAGGGCGGGGGGCTGGCGCAGGTGATGGGGGACGGGAAAAGGTGATTGTCAGCTAAGGAGAACCTGCTCTCCCAAGGTGAGCAATGCAGGGCTTTCCTTTGTATGCGAAGATGCCGGAGTCAGGCTCAGAATTCCTTCCTTTGATATGCACCTCAGCTCTCTGGGGCCTGCATCCTGTATTTGCATATCCTGAGTTCCTCAGGGCCTGCCCGCTCACATTGGAGAGGATGACTGTGGCATCTTTTGTTTACTGAGGTGGCAAGAAATATTCCATTTCTCACAGGCTTGAGGGGCAGACAGTGAAGAAGCGTCGGAGAGTCTCACTTGGCATGTACTTTGTTTTACATATAGATAATAGTTATACTTACTTAACTGTGCTAATAGAGGCTCTGGAGTACAATCAACTTGTACTACTGCCCTCTATGTATTAATTTCATCAATATCATAAGATAAATGCCTGTAGAATTGACTTAATCCAGTTAAATAGCATAATGATTTTTAAAGGAAACATAATAGAAATATAACAACAAAACCTTTACCACTACAGGCTGGGTCTGGAACAAGGTAAATAAATGTTCCATTGTTAAAATATTGAAAGAGTATTCAATAGAAATATCAAGAAAAATGACAAATAATAAGGGCAGCAGAATGTTGAAATATTCTATCTTTATCATTAAAGTGGCAGAAAATCATTTATGAGCAGGCACTGGGGCAGAAGATGCCTGATTTTATATCTTTGTCATAGTTGTGCAGTTGTTTCAACAAGTAACTTAAAGACACAATGGAAAAGCCAGGAGGTTTGTGCCTGAGATCATGTTGATGTGAAACCCGGGATGGCCGCCTTGTGCCAGGTGTGTTAAGTTTACCTCGCAGGTAGACCCCAGAGCTCCTGAGAAACAAGGTCTGGAATTTTCCTGCTGGGTGCCCCTTAGGTTCTGTGACTTGATTGATTGTGACTCATGTTGGGAGAAAGACCTGATCACAGGAAGAGGGTGGGAATAGAGTGATTTGAGGAGCAGCTGACAACATTCATCACAGCTCATTGCCTGAATGAATTTTAAAGAAACAGGAAAACAAATGATTCTTATGGAATCAGAGAATGTGAGGGCTGGACAATCCCCGGAAATGAGGAACACCCATCCCGTTTTCCAGATGAGAAAACAGAGGCCCAGCAAGTTGAAATCCCTCAGCCAAGTTGCGCCCGTCTCTCCTCCCCACTACATGGTTTGTGTAAGCAGGACTCTTCCTGTCTTGATCACTGCTGAACCCCGAAAAGGGCCACGCATCTAGTAGCTGCTCCAAAATTTTTGATTGACTGTATGAACAATGCTATTTCTTTCTTTCTCACTCTTATTCAGGATTGTGCCAAGAACTCCCCAGGTTGCAATGTAATTCGATAAATGTCAATATGAATTGAGTTTTGTTGTGATGAGGACTTAGGCTTTAAGGTAACAGACTTGGTTCAGATCCTGGTTCTGTCACTCAATAGCTGTTTGGCTTTGGGAAAATTACCAAACCTCTCTGAGATTATTTCCTCCTTTGTAAAAGTGGGGATAAAACTATCTGAGCCAGCAGAGCACCTGCATGAGACATGTGCACTAAATGTTGGTCTTTCTCACTCTCCCACGCCATCTCTCTGTTCTTCCCAGAGAAGTTGTTCAGAAGGATATAGTACTTAAAAAAAATATTTATTTATTTATTTATTTATTTTTGGCTGCGTTGGGTCTTCTTTGCTATGCATGGGCTTTCTCTAGTTGCAGCAAGCAGGGGTTACTTTTTGTTGCAGTGCGTGGGCTTCTCATTGCAGTGGCTTCTCTTGCTGTGCTTGTGGTGGAGCATCGGCTCTAGGCGTGCGGGCTTCAGTAGTTGTGGCCTGAAGGCTCAGTAGTTGTGGCACATGGGCTTAGCTACTCCGCGGCATGTGAGATCTTCCCTGACCAGGGCTCGAACCCATGTCCCCTGCTTTAGCATGCAGATTATTAACCACTGTGCCACCAGGGAAGTCCGATACAGTACTTTATAAAGAGGGGTTTTAATTTAATTCGGATAGTGTACATTTTTCTCGTAGAAAAGATTATTCCACTATAGAGACATTAGCACGCAATACCACTACAAATGCAGTATTCTATGGGTTAGATATCATTATCAGTAAATTTTATAAGGAATTGGGCAAATGCCAAAACACTAGCAACTGTTGAGTAAGAGGATTCAAATCTGGGGTGCCCCCACCCCAATTTCAAGAGCAGCATGTGATTTTCAAATCCATGTTTCATCTGGTCTTTGTTTCTCATCCATCCTCTGGGTTTGCCTTTGTCAAGAAGGCTCAGATCTTCTGCTTTCACAGCCTCGCGGCTGGCTGTGCCCCAGCTCCCGTCCTGGAACCTCTGCATGCCTGGCTGTGCCTGCTCTCCCTGTGCATCACCAGCTTTGCCTGGGAGCTGCTGCGTCCTGCACTGCTTGCTGTACCCCAGAGTACCTAGACCCTTCTGGTACATGAAGTACACCCTCATACCATGTGTGGGATCAAAGTGAAGTTCCCAACTTTGGAAGTTGCAGGCTTGAGGGGCGCACAGTGATTTAAAGTCGGGTCACCTGACTTAAAGGGGGGGGGGTTGATTGTTTTAAAGCCAGGGCAGCTGACTTAAAGTCTGCGTCCCTCAGCTGCAGGACGAGACCAATTTTGGCAGTGCACGAGTTCGCTCCAAGCCAGCACTGCTGTTCAGGAAGAGCTCCAGTAGCGCCTTAGTGCAGGGGGACTTGGTCCGTTGTCTTCCCCTGCCCTCAGAGGGGGGCCACCTGCTCTTCTGGAGGAGAATCAGGGAGGGGGAAGTGCAGAGTCCCAGCTGGAGTTGCGGCACCCCTTGTCTGATGGCAGGGAAAGGGGGGAGGGGCTTTGTGGTGTCCTGGGGCTGGACTCACCAGGTCGACTCAGCCTCTCAATCTCCTAACCTCCCCCTACACACTCCACAAGAGTTTCCAATAATATGTAATTGCGCTTTAGATTCTCGGTCTTCAAACTCATACCCAGGCTCCCGGGTCCCTTGATTCAGCCAATTCCTCTGTGCTCTCTCTTCTATTAGATACAGTCCCAGAGGGAGGGGCCGGGGGATGGGACTGGAGGGACCCCGGCAGCACTGGCCTCAGCCGAGTGCATAGATCCGGGGCCTGTGCTCTCACACATGTGCGAGGACCCTTAAGGCGGAATGGAGGGGGCCAGTTAGAGGCAGTCCTTGCTGCCTCAAGTGAGTATGGATCACCGTCGGGTGGGGAACCCGCTGAGACCTGAGAAGTACTGTTAGGAAGATGTGTTCCTTCCCTGGCTTCAAGGACGTGGGTGGGCTTCATGACTCCAGTTCCCCTCCAGGCCTCCAGGTCCGGCTGCAACCCAGCACCCTTGCAGACCTGCCTTCCTGTCCCAGAACGTGCCAGGCTCCAGGAAGAATCCAGACTGCAGAGATGGTGCCTGAGCGCTCCAGCTTAAGAAGTGCTGTCCCTGGGGACCCAACAGTGGAGGCAGGACGGGTGAAAGGAGTAGCGGGGTGGGGTAGAGAGGGGTGGCTGCTCTGGGAGACGTTGAGAGAGAAATATCGCCCCCACACCCCCTGCAACTGACCCACTGATGCCATAGGATCTCAGGGCCCTTTAGTCAGAGATGCCTCTGCTTCTTTACTCCTGTGTTCAAAACTATGCAAAACCAACTCTTCATCCTCTTGCTGCCTTGCCAGGACGTTTACAGCCCTGTTCTTTTGAAGCACTCATTCCCTAAACTGCAGTTTGGAGCTGCCCCAGCTACTTAAAAGTGTTCTCCTTAAACTGAGACTAAATCCTACTCTTTTGGAAAAACGACCTTCACTTCAGAGGAGATCGTCTTTTCTGCCCATTCCTTCCTTCTACTGCCCTCTTAAAAACCCCTGTGCTTAAAGAGCTTGGTGATTTATTTTTTGCTTGATGTCAAAAAGAAACCTTCCCCATGCACCCCAAAAAGCTTTCCTGGAAAATAGGTATTTCAAAACCATGACAGTGTTTTGCAGTTAGTATACACTGGGTAGACTGCCTAGCAATCCCTCCAAGTGGCAGAGGTGAGCAACACCTTTACTTATTTGATTGGATGCCCTTCAAATTGAGGAAGGTCCCATTCTTATGGGACCTGAGCCCTGGATGGCTGTGGCTGTGATTAGATAACTTCTGGTGATTTTATTTCCCTTACTGAGCTGCTGCTTCTAGGTTACATTCATTTTGTTACCTGTCCATTTTTAAAGAAAGACTGACAAAGTCACTGTACTAGGCCAGGAGTCTGAGCTCAGGGTTGGTCAAAGGTACTCACAGGGAGAAAGGTGGATAAAAATAGGTGGGTAAATGAGGAGGGTTGGCAAGTACAGCCAGGACACCCGTGTTCACCGTGCGTACTAATAAAGGCCCGAATCTCCTCATTTATCTCCCGTGGGAAGTTCTGATGGTTCACAGGATCAAACTCAAATCATATTTAAACTAGGGCATATTCCTGAGCATAAAAGGAAGTATCCACCCTTAGCAGGAGTCGCTGCAGAGGAATAAAGACGTAGAGAACGGACTTGAGGACACAGGGAGGGGGAAGGGTAAGCTGGAATGAAGTGAGAGAGTGGCATGGACATATATACACTAGCAAAGGTGAAGTGGATAGCTAGTGGAAAGCAGCTGCCTATAGCACAGGGGGATCAGCTCGGTGCTTTGTGACCACCTAGAGGGGTGGGATAGGGAGGGTGGGAGGGAGACACAAGAGGGCGGGGATATGGCGATATATGTATACGAATAGCTGATTCACTTTGTTATACAGCAGAAGCTAACACAACATGGTAAAGCAATTGTACTCCAATAAGGATGTTAACAACAACAACAATAACAAAAAACCCCCAAACTAAGTCAATCACGCCAACGGAGACATTGTATATGCTTACAGTTCAAGAAATCCACAAGAGAATCCTTTATTCCGTATCCAATGAATGGTCCATTCGAAAAGAAAAAGCACTTTCTAAAATGTTGCTTTTCCATTTATTGTTCAGAACATTTTTATACCTCTTCATTTCTTACTATTCAAAGCCAAGTCACCTGAGTTACAGGGAAGCAGCTGATTGATTTAAAGTTGGGTCATGTGATTTAAAAACCAGTGGCAGTTGATTGATTTAAATCCCAGTCATATGACATGAGGAGAGGATGCTAAAAACTGTTTTTTCATCTCTGGCTCAGAAGATCATATTTACCTTGGTTTTTCTTATGATTTAGAAAACTTGAGCTGTCTCTCCTTGGAATCGTCAGGAGAAAAATATAGTATTTCAGGTTCATTCTTGAAATCAACTTCTCACTGTTAAGGTGTATTGGCTAAAAGATCTTCCTTCTTCAAGAGATTCCATACCTCTGTAGGACACTTCATTGTAATTGGAGAAAAAAGAAGAATGAAATCAGGCCAGCAGCTGCAGGAGGCCAAGGCAGCCCCCAGGACTAGGGAAGGGGGAGGAGGAAGGGCTGAGAGTTGCCATTAGAGCAGACAACCTCCAGAGGGCGCTGAAGCACAGGCACAGCCCACCTGCCACTTCCAGTTCGGCACTCCAGGGGCAGATTTGGGGTTGGAGATGGGGTTGCTGTAACCCCAAGGAGCTGAGCAGAGAGGAAGAGTTGATTAATAGTCTCCTCTGACCCTCTGGCCAAAATTGCCTGGCTTCACAGGGGGGACAGGGTTTCGCTTTCAGCAACTGATGGGGCACTTCCAGGCTGCTCGGGTTGCCAGTGGCCCGACAGCCTGACAGACTGACTGCGGTGTGACCGCCCTTTGTTTCTCCAGAATGTGTACATCAGGAGGTGCACGGTTGTGGGAGCCCATTCACCGCCACCCCCCCGCAAGGGGGATGGCACTTTCCCTGGCTGTACCCTATGATCACCAGGTACTTGAAATGAATGCAAGAGTTTTGACTTCAAGGAAAAGCTCACATAACTCCTTCTGCCTCATCATGTGTGGGATTTACTCTAATGGAAGGACATTATAAAGAACAGGTAGAAAACTCACCCGTTGGTCTCCTTGTAGGAGTTTATTTTGCATGAATACCTCCTACATGAGTAGATAGCAGAGGTTTATTTTTGTTCCCGTGTGTGTGTAGTTGTGGCAGAAGTTGTAGGTATGGTGATTTGAAGCCCTCAAAGAAATATTCTCAGAACTCTCAAGACTTCTCTTGATTGGAACCGAAAGAGACCTGGAAAAGGAGGAAAAGAAAAGGAGGAGGGAGAACGAATGGCTGTTTCTCAGTAAATTCACCTTCCTGGTTGATTGTTCTGTCTTCTTGTTTCTTTTCACTTCTATGTATGTCTAATGGAATAATGCAGAAAGGCTGATTTTATGCTTTAAAAGATTTTACATCACAAAGAAACTAGAAGTGGCTAACAGAACTTATTCAAATCAATTTGACATGGAGACTTTGATATTAAATTTGTATACTAAAATGGGTTAATCCAAATTTTCTCTTTCTTTTAGAGTGAATATTTGTAAAATATTTTTGTAGATAATAATTTACCCTAGATATACAAAATTGTGAGAATGGGTACCATTTTTCACCACTTATATGATTTCTTTTCTTTCTTTTATTTTTTATTTATTTTTATTTATTATTATTATTTTTTTGCGGTACATGGGCCTCTCACCGTTGTGGCCTCTCCCGTTGCGGAGCACAGGCTCCAGACGCGCAGGTTCAGCGGCCATGGCTCATGGGCCCAGCCGCTCCGCAGCACGTGGGATCCTCCCGGACCGGGATACGAACCCATGTCCTCTGCATGAGCAGGTGGATGCTCAACCACTGCGCCACCAGGGAAGCCCATGATTGCTTTTAAATAAATAGATTATACACTTCAAATGCCAATGTTGTGTCTTACATGTTGTTTTTTAATTCCTTGATTTTCAAAACTTGTGTTTATTTAATTGATTTCTATCTAATAATCTGTGTCTCCCTTTTATTGTTCCTTACTTTATATTTTATTGATCTATAGTTAATATACATTATTATATTAGTTTCAGAGGTACAACATAGCGATTCATAAAAGTTTAGGTTCTTCTCCATTTATACTTATTATAAAAGAGTGGCTATATTCCCCATGCTATACAGTACATCACTGTAGATGATTGATTATATACCTAGTGATTATACCTCCAAATCTCCTACCACTCTTTTGCTCCTCCACCCTCTCTCTCCCTGCTGGTAACCACTAGTCTGTTCTTTAACCTGTGAGGCTGTTTTTTCTTGTTGTTGTTGTTGTTGTATTCAATTTTTTAGATGCCACGTGTAAGTGATAACCTACCATGCTTGTTTTCTCTGCGGCCTATTTTACTAAGCATAATAGCCTCCAAATCCATCCATGTTCTTGCAAATGGCAAAATTTCATTTTTTGCTGAAGTCATCATAAAAAATCTGTTTTATCCCCTAACCTAGTGATGAACACTGAGTTTGACTCTGTCTCTTGGCTATGGCAAACAACACTGTTACGAATATTGATGTGCAGTTATTTTTTTGAAATAGTGTTTTTGTTTTCTTCTGATATACCCAAGAGTGAAATTGTTGGATATTATGGTAGTTCTCTTTTTAGTTTTTTGTGGAACCTCCATTCTGCTTTCCACAGTAGCTGCACTACTTCACCTCCACATCAAGAGTGTACATGTGTTTCCCTTTCTCCACATCCTCACTAACCTTTGTTATTTGTGATCTTTTTGATGACAGCCATTCTGACAAGACTGAGGTGATATATCTCATAGTTTTGATTTGCATTTTACTGCCAATTAGCTATGTTTAGCATCTTTGTGAGTTCTGTCTGTCTATCTGTATTTTTTCCTTGGAAAAATGTCTATTTAGGTCTTCTCATTTTTTAAAAAAGATTTTGGGTATTTTTTTGATATTGAGTTGTATGTGCCGTTTCTGTAGTTTAGATATGAACTCTTGCTTGGTCATCTTTTTGATGTTCACGTCTTATCATGTGCAAATATTGTCACTACTTCAGCAGCTTGTCTTTTCATTTTGTCTTTGGTTTCCTTTGCTATTCAAAATCTTTTAAGTTTAGTGAAGTCCCACTTGTTTATTTTTGCTTTTGTTTCATTTGCCTTAGTAGACTGAACCTAAAACTGTTGCTATCATTTATGTTCAAGAATGTTCTATATTTTCCTCTAGGGGTTTTATGGTTTCTGGTCCTACGTTTAGGTCTTTATTCAGTTTTGCATTTATTTTATATATGGTGTGCTAAAATAATCTAATTTTATTCTTTTCCATGTAGCTGACCAGTTTTCCCAGTACCCCTTATTGAAAAGACGTGTTTTCTCCATATTTCCTGCTTCATCATAAATCAATTAAATAGAAGTGTGTGGGCTTATTTCTGGGATATCTATTCTATTCCGGTGATCTTTGTGTCTGTTTTTGCTCCGGTACGATTCTCTTTGATTACTGTCGCTTTGCAGTCTAATCTGAAGTCAAGGTGTGTGATGCCTCCAGCTCTGTTCTTTCTCAAGATTGTTTGGCTATTTGGGGTCTTTGTGTTTCTATACAAATTTTCAAATTACTTTTTCAAGTTCTGTGAAAATGCTTTGGTATTCTGATAGGGATTGCATTAAATCTGTAGGTTGTCTTTGGTAGTAAGTTTATTTTCACAGTATTAATTCTGCCATCCACACACATGCTATATTCTCCCCATCTTTTTCTGTTGCCTTCAACTTCTTTCACCAACGGCTGATAGATTTCTGAGTACATGTCTTTTACTGCTTAGGTGTGTTTGTTCCTAGGTATCTTATTCTTTTTGGTGTGATTGCATATGGTATTGTTTTCTTAATTTTTTTCTTTCTGACAGCTTTGAGTTTTGTTTTCTTCTTCTTTTTCTAATTCCTTCAGGTGTAATGTTAGGTTGTTTATTTGATGTTTTTCTTGTTTCCTAACAATAAGCTTGTATCACTATAACTTCTCCCTGTGAACTGCGTTGGCTGTGTCCCATAGATTTTGGATCATTGTGTGTTCATTTTCATCTGTCTTGGGTATTTTTAGAATCCCTCTTTAATTTTTTCAGTGTTCCTTTCTTCTCCTTTTATTCTCTTCATCTGTGATGTGAGGACTATCTTTAATGTTATGTTTGGATTTCTTTCAGTTTTTTTAAATGTGTGTGTGTGTGTGTGTGTGTGTGTGTGTGTGCGCGCGTGTGTGTGATTATTGAAGTTGCTGAGCTCTTAATTTCACGTGGACACTAACAACCCTGCACTGTTACTCTGCTCCACCACAGTTACTGAATTGGACCTTATATTTTACATCTACTTGTTTTGTGTGTCCCTTACCTTCTTATTGTGAATATAGATGATTTTATTAGTATTTTCTTTCATCCTTCCTATTAGCTGTGTTCATGGTTGATTTACTACCTGTGTTGAATATTTGCCTTATCCAATGAGGTTATTCCTTTAGTAAGTTTCCTTTCCTAATTTTTATGTTTCAGTCGTGGCCTTTTCTTTTTCACTTAGAAAAGCCCCTTTCAGATTTCTCATCCCGCTGGTTTGACGATGCTGAGCTCTTTTAGTTTTGTTTCTCTGTAAAACTTGAGATCTCACCACCAAATCTGAAGGAGAGCCTTGCTGGGTAGAGTATTTTTGGTTATAGGCTTTTCCCTTTCACGACTTTAAATATACCATGCCACTCCCTTCTGGCATGCAGAGGTTATCCTGAAAAGTCAGCTGATAACTTGATGCAAGTTCCCATGTTTGTAACTTGTTGCTTTTCCTTTGCTCCTTTTACTAGTGTCTTTTTCTCTTTATTTTGTTGCCAGATTAATGACAATGAGTCTTGGTGTGGTCCTCCTTGGCTTGATCCTGTTTGGGCCTTACTGTGTTTACTGGACTTGGATGTCTGTTTTCTTTCCCAGGTTATGGAACTTTTCAGCTCTTATGTCTTCAGGTATGTTCTACATTGCTTTCTCGTACCTTTTTGCTTCTGGGACCAGTATGATGCAAATATTAGTACACTTGATGTTGTGTCACACGTCTGTTCAACTTTCCTCATTGCATTTTAATCTATTGTTTTCCCGTTCATCCTCAGTGACCGCCCGTGCTCTGTCCTTCCGTTTTCGGATGCATTCCTCTGTATCATTTAGTCTACAGTAGTTTCCTTTTAGTGTATTTTTCATTTCAGTTACTGTATTCCTAATCTCTGTTTTGTTGTTCTTTAATGGTCTAACTCTTTCTAAAAACATTCTAACTTCTTGCTCTGGATGTCCATTCTTCTGAGTTTTTTGATCACCTTTACAGTCATTACCTTGAACTCTTTGTTGAGGAGATTGGCTCTCTCCACTTCACTTAGATCTTCTTCTGAGTTCTTATCTTGTTCCTTCATTTGGATCGTGTTTCTGTATCACCTCATTTTTCTTAACTTGCTGTTTTTATTGCTCTGTATGTAGTAAGTTCATTTCGTTTCCTGACCTTGGAGAAGTGGCTTTTTGTAGGAGAGGTCTTATGTGTCCCAGCAACCCACTGTCCCCTGGTCACTAGAACTATATGTTCTAGGTGTACCCCCTATGTGGGCTGCTTGGGCTCTTCTGTTGTGGTGGGCTGACTACTGTGGATGGTCTGGTAGGCTTGGCTGCCCCCAGAGTGCTTGTTTGCCAGACCCTGCCTTGTGTGGAGGCTGTCTGTGCTACTTGCTGAGGCTAAATCGTGAGGCAGCTCGCTGAAAAACTCTGGGAGACACCAAATCTAGTGCTGGTTCACTTCTGGGTAGAATTGCAGTGCAGGTGGTATCAGGGCTAGTGCCCAGTCCCTGGTCCTGGGGCTATGCTGGCGACTGGGAGGAAGACCCAGGTCCCGAGTTCTGGCTGCAGGCCCCAGGAGTCGCAGAGTTGGTGTTGGATCACTGTCCCTGACACAGCTCTCTGCAGGGTCTGGGCTGTCCCTAGTCTTGTGTTGGCATTCTGACGGGCAGGGTCAGGACCCAGCTGAGCCCGTGGTTGCTTCTGGCCTGCAAGGGAGTGTTCTGGTCACACAGGCTGCTGGGCTGTGGTATTCCTGGGGCCGGTGTGTACCTGTTGGTGTACGAGGCCGATCCCACTGCTGGAGCAGGTTTGCGGTTGTGTAGGTCAAAGCTCCATCCAGTCCCTGGGCAGTAATCACCTGCCGACAGTGAGGCTGATTCCAAGGCCAGAGGAGGCTCACTGGTCAGAGGGGTCAGGGACTCTGGGGCTGGCGCCTGTCCACTGAGGTCTGGAGGCTGGTCCTTGGGCTTTTGGTGGCTGGGCCCATGTCCAGGGGCAGCTGTGCACTGAGGGTCTGAAGGCATCGTGTTCGCTGGTGGATGTGGCTATGCGCCTGCTCAGTTAGTTGCTTGGCCTGCAGCCCCCTAGTGCTTGTGTGTATAGTGTGGTGGAAATGGGTAAGGCTAGGTCCTGAGGCTAAATAGATAGAGGGAGGATTCTGAAATTTTGCTTGCTGGTGCCAGTGGCCGCGAGGTAGAATGAGCTCCCCCAGATGGCTGCTGCCAGTGTCCATGTCCCTGAGGCTGTGCTGTAAATGCCTCTTGCGTCTCTGGGAGACTCTCTAAGATCAGGGGGTAGGTGTAACGCAGGATCCTTGCAAATGACTGCTTCTGTTCTGATTCTCGGATCACGTGGGATTTTGTGAGCATCTTCTAAGAGTGGAATCTCTATTTCCCACAACCCTCTGGCTCTCTGGAAAATAAGCACTACTGGTGTTCAAAGCCCAACTTTCTAGGAACTCTTCTTCCCAGCACAGGATCCCTGGGCTTGGGAGCCTGATGTTGGGTTCATACCCCTTGCTCTCTGGGAGCCCCTCAGAAATTGTAATTATTCTCCCATGTGTGGGCCACCCCCAGGTGGTGTGGGTCTTGATGCTATTGAGATGTTGCCCCGTCCTTCCTGCCTTGCCGAGGGGCCTCTTATGTCTTTAGCTGTAAAACATCTTTCATGGTGAGTCCCGCCCTTTTCTTCAGTTGCTGCTCTGTAAACAGTTGTGACTTTGGTGTGCGTCTGAGAGGCATCCAGCTCTGAGTCTCTGAACGCTACCATCTTGGACAGTCTCTCCACTTCATTCTTAAATCATATTATTTAATTTTTCTTAGTATCTTGTTTGATTCGTGACAGTTTGAAATTTATTATCACTCATGTTTACTTCGCCTGTTTTAAAAAATTGAATAGTGCATTCATTCAGTTTGAAATGAAGGTAGTGACCTGTGAATTTCCATACCTCAAAACTCAAGGATAGGACAAAAGCCTTTTCTACCTGTGTTACCCTCAAACTCTGCACCCCAGCCCAGCCTGGGGATTAACCTCTTGTACCCATGCTCACCTTCTGCTTTTGGACCGTAAACCATCACTGCATCTGTATGTGTGTTGACAACGTGAACTCTAGTCTTTCCAGTTTTTGTGTTTTGTTTTTTTGGTTTAGGGAATGGTCCTACTATGAATGTACATTTACTGGTCTGCTGAAGTTCATATATAAACCTGTCAAACACATTACCAGAATTGGAATTGCTTGTATATACACTTTGCTAAATTTTAGAGACAATGCTAGAACAGAAGTAAATTGTATTTCAGGTCCCACAATATTCTCACACCATGAAAACCCTTCCCTTTTTCATATATCTGTGTGTAGTTTATCTTTATACCCATACTATATTTCCCAGAGATGGGTAAGTGTTATGTTTCTTGCCAGCACATTTACCGTATTGTTCAAAGTGAGGTGTTTACTGGTTTTAGCATGATCATATTTCCATGAACTCGCAAATACAAGATCTTCTCTCACACTGTCTTTTACTTCCTGCTGTTTTATATTGCCCTCCTAATTCTCAGTCCTGGTCTTTCTTTATGTTCTTCATCAACCTGGATAGGTTATACTATTTTCTCCTCTATTCAAGACCAACAGAATAGAATAGAACACCTAGAAATAAACCCTGATATATGGCCAAATGATTTTTGACAAGTTGCCAGACTTTTCAAAGTAAAAAGGATAGTATTTTCAACAAATGGTGCTGAGAAGTCTTGTTGTCAACGTGCAAAATAAGGAAGATGGACCCCTTACCTAACATCATATGCAAAAAATAATGAAAACGTATCAAGAAACTAAATATAAGACCTAATAAACTAAACAGTCTTAGAAGAAGACACAAGACAAGAGCTTCATGACATTGGATTTGGCAGTGTCTTCCTCAGTATGAAATGAAGGAACAACAAATGTACAGCTAACAAAAAATAAACAATTTGCAGTACATAATTAAAAAATAATGTGTATGAAAGAAATGTAAACAGAATAAAATGGCAACCCACAGATGGGAGAAAATATTTGAAAGCCATCTATCTGACAAGAGATTTCTCTTCAGAATATACCAAGAACTTCTACAACTCAACAAAAAGCAAACACCCTGATTCAAAAATGGATAAAAGACTTGAATAGATGGTTCTTCAAAAAGATGTACAAACGACTAAGCACTTGAATAGATGCTCCATATCACTAAATGCGTGTTTATATATTTGTGTGCATGCATACACACACAAGCACACACACACACATACACAAGCAGAAAACAAGTATTGGTGAGGAAGTGAGGGAGTAGGAAGCATTGTGATGTGTCAGAGGGAATGTAGAATGATACAGCTGCTTTGCAAAAGAGTATGGCAGTTTTTCAGATATTGAAAAATAGAATTACTCCATGATCCAGGAATCTTACTCTGAGGTATACCCAAAGGAACTGAAATCAGGGTCTTAAATATTTGTACTCTAGTGTTTAGAGCAGTAATAATCAGAGTAACTAAAATATGAGAGCAACCTACGTGTTCATTCACTGGTTCCTGGATAAGCAAAGTGTGGTATACTCATAGAATACAATATTATTCAGTGTGAAGGAGGAAAAGATCTAGGAATGTGCTACAACATGGATGAATCTTGAGGACATTTAGCTTCCAAAAATGCCACTTTTGTGACTTTTAGTGAGTCATAACAATACAACTACTTATTTCAATTATATGGGATACTTAGTGTAGTCAAAACCATAGATCTGGGAGGGTAATGATGCTTTTCATGTGTTTATGGAACAAAAAGGAAAGTTAGGTTTAAAAGATATAGAGTTACAGTTTTAAAACGTAGAAAAGAATTAGAAAGATAAATGGCGATGTTGATCGCCCGATAATATGAATGTATTTAATATTACTGAACGCTGCACTTTATAATAATTAACATGTTATATTTTATGTTATTTGATTTTACCAACATACAAAATTGGGAAAGAATGTAATACGAGGGAAGGGAGTGGACCTGGGATACAGCAGACAGTAATCAGATGGGCGAGACACTGCATACGTTGAAGGAGAAGAGCTGAGAGTCTTCATTACTCTGAGGGTGTATTAAATAGATATGTGTGGGTGTACTGCTATCCCCCGTGGGTTATCTTAAAGAGTCTTTAATAAAGTCCATAAGGCTTGCTGAGGCTTTTTTAAAAACTGGATAACCTAGGAGATAATTAAAGGGTGGTACTTAAGTCTATGTCTAGGTTGACAGATTTTGCAGGGAACACGAACCCGAGAACAGTGGAAGTCCTGAGAGTGTAAGTACATGGAAATTAGAAAAAAAATAAAGGGAATTAGGAAAACTTTGGACTTCGAAGGTCATGTATTAATGAGTCAGACCTGAGGTCTCTAAGGAGTTATATACACAGTTGCTATTTGGATTACTTGTTGATAAAGACCAGTGGAAAAACTAGAGTCGTTTCCAAGTGTAGGTAAGATATACTGAGAGGATGGAGGTGGAAAGTAGGGAGGCCCAGAGAAAAGTGGGAAGGTCATATTGGGCTACGGTGGTGGTAATATCCAGCAGAACAGATGCTAGGGGAGAGTATGGATTCATCTTTCTTCTTTCGATTCCCCACCTCATCCTTAATAATTCTTTGGGACTGTTTCATTGCTCTGTGACGCAGGTACAGAATTCGCGTGAGGAGACTACACCCTCAGTGTCCAGCTGTCTGAGGCCTCAGTGTGCTTCAAGTGATGGAGAACTCTTTCTTCTTTATGAGAAGAGTTAGTACCTCGTAGCTAAACTTAGGCTGGAGCTTATGCAATATTGATTCCGTTTTATATATACTGTTGGCATAGAGGTTCCTCCTCCTCTTTTCTTGACCATTCTGAAATGAATCTATATTTCTCAATATTTGGGTATATCAGATAAATACATTAAGGAAAGGAATCTTATATATTGCTCCCTGCATAGTTTGCTCTTTCTTGTTTCTCCTTTACCTTTACTAAATTAGCACAGGGAGAGACCTTGAAATGTTCTAATCAGGAGAGGTTAGAACATCATATTTCTAGAGAGGTTGGTTGGACAGAGCAGGGGTCCCAGTGAAAATCAAAGCTTCTGTTTCTACTTGGAAGTGTACCTGTATAGAGTAGAGGGCTCCAGGAAATATCCTGGAATATTCCAATGTCCCTGCAGGAGATCATTAAGCGAGGCAGGATGTGGTAGCAGATCAGGGTCCTATGACATGTTTGTCAGTCATCTGATGTGAGATTCTCAGAGCCAATCCCATATGGTAGGGCTGACTGCAGAGTGAGGCAGCACCTGTGAAAACCTTTGATCGCATGTTAAAGATGAAGCTCTGATTCTGGGGAGAATTCTGTTGCCTGACTGAATGTCACTCTTCGGTGGGGATGAGATTCTGTGCTTTTCTTCTCTTGATGACCACTGACTGAAAATCTTTAGAGGATCATGTCTAGAAAGCATTCTTGATTTAATTTCTTAAAGAAGAAAACATAGAAAACATTTTTATCCACTTCCAAATTGAGGATCAAGGGGAATGACATCAGCGAAAACGTCAGAGTCGGGAGCTCTGGCTTGTGTCCATCGCCAGAAACACGGACATACGTGGTCAAACCTGTCAGAATGATCTTTTCAACACATGTCAGTTTTCTTTTCTTTTCACCCTGTAGATTTATCTTTCATTGAAACTTAACTTACTACAGGATGTGGAGAATAAACAGGAAAGGTGAAACTGTATTTCCTGATGAACGAATCAGTAAGTCACATTAGCTGTTCTGAGCTATGTCTTACCCACCGTGACTGTAATTAAAACAAACAAACACTTTTTTTTTGTTAAGTCAGTTCTGACATTTCCTCGTTAAAGACGAGGTAACAGATACAGACTTAGATCTCCCAGAATTGAGCAAACTTTTGATTGTACCTGTGCTGAATATATGAGCATGACCTGCTATAAATCTTCATGATACTGATTGCCACAACTGACAAATTCCCTTTTTCCACTCCTGATATGTTGCATGTAAGGAATGCACAGGTCACTAACCCCAGCTGGTCACAGGTAAACTCTGCCACATGGATTACTGCATGTTTTCCTGCCGGAAGACTACACATTCTTTTTTTTTTTTTTTTTGGTGGTACGCGGGCCTCTCACTGCTGTGGCCTCTCCCGTTGCGGAGCACAGGCTCCGGACGCACCGGCCCAGCGGCCATGGCTCACGGGCCCAGCCGCTCCGCGGCATGTGGGATCTTCTCGGACCGGGGCACGAACCCGTGCCCCCTGCATCCGCAGGCAGATTCTCAACCACTGCGCCACCAGGGAAGCCCGACTACACATTCTTGAGTATCATGCCTGCAGAGTATCAGGACTCTTCTTTTTTCTGGATAATTTTATGAGAAAAATATAAATTGTATTTGCATATTCTTCATGTTTTTATTTATCAATTCTCTTTCAAGTCATAAGTGCAGATATTAAAATGATTTCCAAGAGGGTGGTAAATAAGACAGCTACGTATATGCTCCAAAATTAGCAATAAAGCATAATACAATTGTAAATGCATTAATGTGTGATTAATATGTAGATATTTATGTAAAAGCAATTTTAGTAATGCTTTGTGGAGAGCTTCAGAATCTAGGTATTAAAATAAAAGAAGAAGGAGTTCTTGAAACTCTCAGGGAATTATAGAGAATTCTTTGTGTCTATAAATATCAACCTGAAATAATGCATATTCTCAGAAATAAACTAAGCATAAAATTGTAGGAAGAAACTTCATGAAATGAAAGAGCGTGTGCTGGCCATACAAGAAAAATAATATTCTCAGAGAATAATGAACAGTGTGGAGTTCAGCAGAAGGGTAATACAGACTCAGGCAGTAAATCTTTGGAGACCCTAATTATGAGTTCCTGATATTTCATCTTTGGAGAGACAGTAGTCAGTCATTTGAAATATGATGTTATAAGATGATGTTAACATACTTAAATACTTTCGTTTAGAAATGACCACTTAGAACCAGAATAAATGAAAGAGATCACAAAAGTATGTTTTTGTTGATTCTTAAAGACCTCAGGTGAGTGCTGATAATTTAAAAATCCATGATGTCTTTCACTGCAAAGTAAAGAAACTGTTAGAGTGGAGCGATGACTGGACTGGATGTCAATATTCTGACATCGGCTGAGTGTGATTCGTGTTTGGTAATTGCAGTCATTGTTGCTTTTGTTGTGGTCATCCATTTACAATGCTTGGTGTCAGTTGATTTATCTGTTGTAAAAATAAAATACAGTCTGTGTGTGTAAAAAAACATACGTGATGTCTTGATAAAGTTGTATGGAATTTGAGATCCAGAAAAAAGCATTTATTTTCTGTAATGCTAGGATGCTAATTGGACATTTTTGCAAGAAAGGGATTTCAGGATGCAAAAATCTCATGTCTCTAAGGTGGGAAGTCAGTTCATTGTGGAACATTCTATTAAACTTGTGTGAGTGGAGAAATAATCCTTTGCAAGGAAGAGGTCTCGATTCCCTTTTTAATAGTTAGTGGTTTATAGTATACCGAATGAGGAAAATGGCTATTTCTGAACTTTAGAAAAAAAGAATATAGTTTTTCTGCGTTTATATTGAGAAGCTGATGTAGAATATCCAAAATTCTTTATTTTGAAAAACAATGTAATTAATTTGACATAATTCATATATATTGAACCTGTGGTACACACACACAATAAAACTTACATTCAAAAAATGTTTTGCACTTAAGAAATATTTTCTAGTGTAGTCAATTTACAATGTTGTGGGTTTTTCAATACATGTTTATTGGAGTATAATTGCTTTCTAACACTGTATTACTTTGTGCTTTACAACAAAGTGAATCACCTATAGGTATACGTATATTCCCCTTATCCCCCCTCTTGAGCCTCCCTCCACCCTCCCTATCCCACCCCTCTGGGGGTCATAAAGCACCGAGCTGATCTCCCTGGCTATGTGGCCGCTTACCACTAGCTCTTTTACATTTGGTAATGTATATATGTCAGTGCTACTCTCTCACTACGTCCCTGTCTCCCCTTCCACCCTGTGTCCTTAAGTCCGTTCTCTACATCTGTGTCTCTAGTCCTGTCCTATCACTAGGTTCGTCAGTACCATTTTTCTACATTCCATATATATGTGTTCATGTATGGTATTTGCTTTTCTCTTTCTAACTTACTTCACTCTGTATGACAGACTCTAGGTCCAACGACCTCACTACAAATAACTCAATTTTGTTCCTTTTTATGGCTGAGTAATATTCCATTATATATATGGGCTACATCTTCTTTATATATTCATCCATCAGTGGACATTTAGGTTGCTTCTATATCCTGGCTATTGTAAACAGTGCTACAGTGAACATTGTGGTACATGTATCTTTTTTTTTTTTTTTTTTGTGGTACACGGGCCTCTCACTGTTGTGGCCTCTCCCATTGCAGAGCGCAGGCTCCGGACGCGCAGGCTCAGCGGCCATGGCTCACGGGCCCAGCCACTCTGCGGCATGTGGGATCTTCCCGGACCGGGGCACGAACCCGTGTCCCCTGCATCGGCAGGTGGATTCTCAACCACTGCGCCACCAGGGAAGCCCCATGTATCTTTTTGAATTATGGTTTTCTCCGGGTATATGCCCAGTAGTGGGATTGGTGGGTCATATGATAGTTCTATTTTTAGCTTTTAAGGAACCTCCATACTGTTCTCCATAGTGACTGTATCAGTTTACATTCCCACCAACAATGCAGGAGGGTTCCCTTTTCTCCACCCCCTCTGCAGCCTTTATACATTGTTGTATTAATTTCTGTATAATTAATTAATTATAATTAATTATATATACATATAATTAATATATGTATTCTTTTCCATTATGGTTTAACACAGGATATTGAATATAGTTTCCTCTGCTATACAGTAGGTCTTTGTGGGTTGTCCATCCTATGTAGAATAGTTTGCTTCTGCTATTCCAAAACTCCCAATCTTTCCTTCGCTCTCTCCTTGGCAACCACAACTCTGTTTTCTGTATCTGTGTGTTTGTTTCTGTTTCACTGACATATTCATTTGTGTCCTGTTTTCGATTCCACATATAAGTGATATTATATGCTACTTGTCTTTCTGTTTCTGACTTACTTCACTTAGTATCATTATCTCTAGGTCCATCCATGTTGCTGCAAATGCCATTATTTCATTCTTTTTATGTCTGAGTAATATCTGTTGTATATGTATGCCACACCTTCTTTATACATTCATTTTTCAATGAGGATTTAGGTTGTTTCCAAGTCTTGGCTATTATAAATAGTGCTGCTATGAACATAGGGTTTCATGTGTCTTTTTGAATTATAGTTTTGTCTGGATATATGTCCACAAGTGAGATTGCTAGATCATATGGCAACTCTCTTTATAGCATTTTTGAGGAACCTCCATACCGTTTTCCATAGTGGGTGCACCTACTTACATGGCCACCAACAGTGTAGAAGGGTTCCTTTTTCTCCATATCCCCTCCAGCATTTGTTAATTGTAGATTTTTTTAATGATGGCCATTCTGATCTGTGTGAAGTGATACCTCATTGTAATTTGGATTTGCATTTCTCTAATCATTAGTGATGATGAGCATCTTTTCATGTGCCTGTTGGCTATACTTACGTCTTCTTTGGAGAAATGTTTATTTAGGTCTTCTACCCATTTTTCCACTGAGTTATTTGTTATTTTGTTGTTGAGTCGTATGAGCTGTTTGTATAGTTTGGAAATTAAGCCCTTGTCAGTCTCATCATTTGCTAATATTTTCTCCCAGTCCATAGGGTGTATTTTCATTTTGATTATGGTTTCCTTTGCTGTGCAACAGCTTATAAATTTGGTTAGTTCTTGTTTCTTTTTTGCTTTTACAGTAAGTCTCCTCCATATGAACAAGTTCTGTTCCAAGAGTGCGTTTGTAAGTCCAATTTGTTTGTAAGTCCCACAAAGTTAGCCTAGGTACCCAACTTACACAGTCGGCTCTATGGTATTGTACCGTAATATGTTTATAATACTTTCCATGCAAACAATACATAAAAAACAAACACAAAAATAAAGAAAATGTTTTTAATCTGATAGTACAGTAAGTAGAAAAGTACAGTAGTACAGTACGACAGCTTTGATACTGGGGCTGGCATGGAGGGAAGAGGCAAGAAGAGTTACTGACTGGAGGAGGCAGAGGAGATGGGAGAAGGTAGAGGTGGAGGATTATCAGCAGTAGGAGACAGAGGGCAAGCTGCCATTTCACTCACGCCTGACATTGATGGCAGAGGTTCTGGTTCCTTGCTGGATTTCATTCTATCTACCCTCTTGAAAAAATGATCCATTGATGTCTGGGTAGTAGTTCCTTTTTTCTCATCATAGGTGACAAGGTAGCGTAGCACTGGATTGCATTCTGAATGGTTGCCACCTTTGGGTACCATTCTAGGTTCGGGTCCTATACCTCAAAAACGAACAGTGCTTCCTCAAATAAAGAAGATTCCGTTGCCATTCTCTGTGTTGTGAATCTCTTCAGTTCTTCTGTTACCTCTTCTTCCTCCTGTCCCTCTTCATCCTTTCTCTGGACCTCCAATTCCATCAGCAAGCTCCTCATGTTGCACAGCAAGGAGTTCAATGAAGTCGTCCTCTTGCAGATCTAGCTGCAGCTTCTCGCTGTGGGTCACTACGTTGCTGAAGACCTCTTCAGACTTCTGATCTACCTTCTCAAATCCACAAAAATCACGAACAAACTGTGGGCAAAGTTTCTTCCAAACTCCATCCACGGTGCCCACCATACCCTCACACCGTGCAAAGTCAGTGTTTTTTATGGTCTTGTGGATGTTATAGTCCTTCCAAAGTTGTCCCTAGGTTGTTCCTGATTTGTCACTTACCTTCACTGCCTGACAAAAAGTGGGACATAAGTAATATTTCTTGAAAGTCACTTTAACTCCCTGGTCCATAGGTTGAATGAGCAATGTAGTATTCGGTGGCAGATGCACTACTTTGACGTTGAGATGAAAGTCATTCGTGGATGGGGGATGGCCCAGAGTATTGTCGAGCAGCAAAAGAATGTTTTGCTGGAATGTCCTTCTCCAAGCGATATTTCTCTACATCTGGGATAAAGTGGTGGTAAAAGCAGTCCTGGAACGTGGCCTGTGCAATCCAGGATTTAGGGTTATGCTTCCACACAACAGGAAGAGAGCCCTTGGCTATGTTTTTAAGGGTTCTTGGGTTCTCTGAATGATAAACTAAGAGAGGCTTCAGCTTCAATTCACCAGAAGCATTGCCACGAAACAACAGTTAGCCTATCCTTTGCTGTTTTACAGCCCGGCATCAACTTTTCCTCCTTACTGATGTAATTTTGGTCTGGCATCTTCCAGTACAGTTGTGTCTCATCCACATTAAAAACCTGGTCGGGTAAATACACACCATCATCAATCATTTCTTAAAGTGTTTCCGGAAGTTCCTGGACATCTACCCTATATGCACTTGCTGCCTCTCCACTTACTTTTACATTGTGAAATTTGGCTCTAGCCTTGAACCGATGAAACCAGCCATGGCTGACATTAAAAGATGTGCCCTCTGATTCTTTTCCGTGTTTCTTCTTCAAGTCTTCATAAAGGCCTTTAGCTTTCTCTTGAATCAGCATTAAGCTGAGCAGGACTCAGCGCTGATGTTGGTCTTGCATCTGCACACTGAGAAGTTTCTCCATCTCCTCCACCACTTTTCCATGCTTCTTCGATATTTTGTCAACATCGTCAGCACAGCAGACTTCACATGTTCCAAGATCTTGTCCTTGGTCTTTAGATTTGTGCCAGTGATTGAATGATTCATGTTATAAGAATGAGCGATGTCTAACATCTTTTTGCCTCGATCCACTCTCTCAATTACTTTCACTTTTCTTTCCATCATTATCGCTTGGCGCTTCTTAACAGTACCAGCTACATCACCACTGCTTTTACACTTGCCTCCAGACATCTTGGCCTTGAAATAAAGGTACTGTACTACTGTACTCTATACAGTACTGTAAAGCACACAAAAGCACAACCACTTATAGAGGATGCATGCACGTGACAATGTATGCCAGATACACAAACTAACTTACATGATTTGACACGCGAATGGACGTTTGCATCTTTGAAAGTTTTCAACTTGAAAGTTTGTATGTAGGTGACTTACTGTATTTCTGCTGCCTCGGGAGAACTACCTAGGAAAACTGTGGTATGATTTACGTCAGAGAATGTTTTGCTTATGTTCTCTTCTAGGAGTTTGCAGGTGTCTTATCTTATATTTAAGCATATAAGCCGTTTGGAGTTGATTTTTGTGTATGCTGTGAGGGTATGTTCTGACTTCACTGATTTGCATATGGCTGTCCAACTTTCAAAACACCACTTGCTGAAGAGACTATCTTTTCTCCACTGTATATTCTTGCCTCCTTTGTCGAAGGTTAATTGACCATAGGTGTGTGGGTTTATTTCTGGGATCTCTATTCCATTCCATTGATCCATGTATCTATTTCTGTGGCAATACCATGCGGCTTTGATTACTTTAACTTTGTAGTATTGTCTGAAATTTAGGAGGGTTATGCCTCCTGCTTTGTTCTTTTTCCTCAGGATTGTGTTGACAGTTCTGACTTTTTATGGTTCCAGATATATTTTAGGATTATTCTAGTTCTGGGGGAAATGTCATGGGTATTTTGATAGGGATCACATTAAATCTGTAGATTGCTTTGGGTAGTATAGCCATTTTAACAGTATTAATTCTTCCCATCCAAGAGCATGGGATGTCTTTCCATTTCTTTGAATCATCTTCAGTTTCCTTTACTAATGTTTTGTAGTTTTCAGCATATAAATCTTTCACCTCCTTGATGAGAGTTTTATTTGTAAGTCTTTTATTTTTTTGATGCCATTTAAAAAAGGGATTGTTTGTTCACATTTCCTTTCTGATATTTCATTGTTAGTGTAAAGAAATGCAACCAGGGACTTCCCTGGTGTCTCCATGGTTGAGAATCTGCCTGCAAATACAGGGGACATGGGTTTGAGCCCTGGTGCAGGAAGATCTCACATGCTGTGGAGGAACTAAACCTGTGTGCCACAGCTACTTAGCCTGCACACTAGAGCCCATGAGCCACAAATACTGAGCCCGTGTGTCACAACTAGTTATGCCCGCATGCCTAGAGCCCATGCTCTGCAACAAGAGAAGCCACTGCAATGAGAAGCCTGTGCACCACAATGAAGACTAGTCCCCAGTGGCCACAACTAGCAAAAACCTGTGCACAGCAATGAAGACCCAATGCAGCCAAAATAAATTAACAAAAAAGAAAAACAAGAAATGCAACCAATTTATGTATGTTAATCTTGTATCCTGCTACTTTGCTAAATTTGTTTATCAATTCTAGTAGGTTTTGGGTGGAATTTTTAGGATTTCCTTTATATATATTATCATGTCATCTGCAAATAATGACAAATTTACCTCTTCCCTTCCAATTTGGTTAGAGTTTTTTCTTTTTCTTGTCTGATTGTTGTGGCTAGGACTTCCAGTACTATGTTGAAGAGAAGAGGTGAGAGTGGGAATCCTTGTCTTGTTCCGGATTTTAGCGGGAAGGCTTTCACCTTAGGAACATTGAGTATTATATTGCCTGTGGGCTTGTCATAAATAGCTTCTATTATGTTGAGATATGTTTCCTCTATACCCACTTTGGTAAGTGTTTTTATGATGAATGGATACTGAAGTTTTTCAAATGCTTTTTCAGCATCTATTGAGATGATCATTTGTTTTGTTTTTTTCCTTTGTTGATGGGGTGTATCATGTTGATTGATTTGCCTATGTTGAAACAACTTTGTGACACTGGGGTGAATCAAATTTGGACATGGTGTATGATCCTCTTATGTGTTGTCAGATTCGGTTTTCTAATATTCAGATGAGAATTTTTGCATCTAAATTTATCGAAGATATTGGCCTGCAATTTTCTTTTTTGATAGTGTCTTTCTCTGTGCTTTTTTTTTGAAAGTCTTTATTGAATTTGTTCCAATATTGCTACTGTTTTGTTTTGGTTTCTTGTTTGTGAGGCATGTGGGATCTCAGCTCCACCACCAGGGATTGTACTCACACCCCCTGCACTGGAAGGTGAAATCTTAACTGCTGGACCACCAGAAAAGTCCTCATCTGTTTTTTGTTTGTTTGTTTTAGTAAATTTCTTTCTTTATTTTTGGATGCATTGGGTGTTCGTTGCTGTGCACGGGCTCTCTCTAGTTGTGGTGAGCGGGGGCTACTCTTCATTGTGGTGTGCAGGCTGTTCATTTCGGTGGCTTCTTTTTTTGCAGAGCATGGGCTCTAGGTGTGCAGGCTTCAGCAGTTGTGGCTATCAATCTCAGTAATTGTGGCTCATGGGATGTAGAGTGCAGGCACAGTCGTTGTGGCACACAGGCTTAGTTGTCCCATGGCATGTGGGATCTTCCCAGACCAGGGCTCGAACCGATATCCCCTGCATTGGCAGATGGATTCTTAACCACTGTGCCACCAGAGAAGTCACCCCACCTGTTTTTGATATCAAGGTGATGATGGCTTCATAGAATGTCTTTGGAAGTATCCCTTACTCTTCAATCGTTTTGAAGAGTTTGAGAAGAATTAGTGTAAGTTCTTTTTTGTATATTTGGTAGAATTTGTCTGTGAAATCATCTGATCCTGGACTTTTGTTGGTAAGGAGTTTTTTAAAATTACAGATTCTATTTTGCTTTTAGTGATCAGTATGTTCAAGTTATCTATTTCTTCTTGATTCAGTTTTGTTTGGCTGTAAAAAACCAACATATATTTTAACGTAATTTTAGCAACTAAATACTTACCATGTATTAGACCACAAAAGAGTGAAGAAAACAATATTAAAACAGTTTTTCAAATAGAAAAAGTATTGAAATATTTTTAAGAAATTGGGATAATAATGCTAATTACAATAATGACAAATTGTTCTGAACTTAAAGACTACTTTATTGGGCTTCCCTGGTAACGCAGTGGTTGCGAGTCTGGGACACGGGTTCATGCCCTGGTCTGCCGATGCCTGGGACACGGGTTCATGCCCTGGTCTGGGAGGATCCCACATTCCATGGAGCGGCTGGGCCCGTGAGCCATGGCCGCTGAGCCTGCGCGTCCGGAGCCTGTGCTCCGCAACGGGAGAGGCCACAACAGTAAGAGGCCCGCCTACCACACACAAAAAAAGACTATCTAAGATGCTTATTATATGCTTATTATAAGCATGATATTATATGCTTATATATTATATATGTTTATTATATGCTTATTATATTCTTATTATAGGCATGATATATGCTTATTGTTTTATTGTTTTAAAATACATGGAATGTTTTCTCCTTTCTAATGTAATTCTTTTATTTTACCTGTATATTGTGAAAAAAATGTAGTTGCACATAATATAAAAATTATACTTTAATAGGAGATATTAATCCGTTTACAGTTACTATAGTACTGAAAACACTTAGGTTTAGAGTTACCATGTTATTGAGTGCTCTTATTTATTTATTTATTTAAAAATATTTAATTTGGGGGGGGCATAAATTATTTATTTATTTTTATCATCTTTATTGGACTATAATTGCTTTACAGTGGTGTGTTAGTTTCTGCTTTATAACAAAGTGAACAAGCTCTACATATACATATATCCCCTTATCTCCTCCCTCTTGCGTCTCCCTCCCACCCTCCGTATCCCACCGTCTAAGTGGTCACAAAGTACTGAGCTGATCTCCCTGTGCTATGCAGCTGTTTCCTACTAGTTATCTGTTTTACATTTGGTAGTATGTATAAGTCCATGTCACTCTCTCACTTTGTCAAGGCTTACCCTTCCCCCTCCCCATGTCCTCAAGTCCATTCTCTATGTCTGCGTCTTTATTCCTGTCCTGCCCCTAGGTTCTTCCCAACCATTTTCTTTCTTTTTTTTTTAGATTCCATATATATGTGTTAGCATACAGTATTTGTTTTTCTCTTTCTGACTTACTGCACTCTGTATGACAGACTCTAGGTCCATCCACCTCAGTACAAATAACTCAATTACATTTCTTTTTATGGCTGAGTAATATTCCATTTTATATTGAAGATGTGCAACATCTTCTTGATCCATTCATCAGTTGATGGACACTTAGATTGCTTCCATGTGCTGGCTATTGCAAATAGAGCTCCAATGAACATTATGGAACATGACTCTTTTTGAATGATGGTATTCTCTAGGTGTATGCCCAGTACTGGGATTGCTGTATCATATGGTAGTTCTATTTTTAGGTTTTTAAAGAACCTCCATACTATTCTTGAGAGTGGGTGTATCAATTTACACTCCCACCAACGGGGCAAGAGGGTTCTATTTTCTCCACACCTCTGCAGCATTTATTGTTTCTAGATTTTTGGATGATGACCATTCTTACCTGTGTGTGGTGATACCTCATTGTAATTTTGATTTGCATTTCTCTGATGATCAGTGATGTTGAGCATTCTTTCATGTGTTTGTTGGCAATCTGTATAACTTCTTTGGAGAAATGTCTATTTAGATCTTCTGCCCATTTATGGATTGGGTTGTTTGTTTTTTTTGATATTGATCTGCATGGGCTGCTTGTAAAGTTTGGAGATTAATCCTTTGTCAGTTGCTTCATTGGAAAATATTTTCTCTCATTCTGAGGGTTGTCTTTTCATCTTGTTTACGTTTTCCTTTGTTGTGCAAAAGCTTTTAAGTCTCATTAGGTCTCATTTGTTTATTTTTGTTTTTATTTCCATTTCTCTAGGAGGTGGGTCAAAAAGGATCTTGCTGTGATTGATGTCATAGAGTGTTCTGCCTATGTTTTCCTCTAAGAGTTTTATAGTGTCTGGGCTTACATTTAGGTCTTTAATCCATTTTGAATTTATTTTTGTGTATGGTGTTAGGGAGTCTTCTAATTTCATTCTTTTACCTGTAGATGTCCAGTTTTCCCAGCACCACTTACTGAAGAGGCCATGATTTCTCCATTGTATATTCTTGTCTCCTTTATCAAAACTAAAGTGACCATATGTGCATAGGTTTATCTCTGGGTTTTCTCTCCTGTTCCATTGATCTATATTTCTGTTTTTGTGCCACTACCATACTGTCTTGACTACTGTAGCTTTGTAGTATTGTCTGACGTCAGGGATCCTGATATTTCTAGCTCTGTTCTTCTTCTCAAGATTGCTTTGGCTGTTCAGAGTCTTTTGTGTTTCCATACAAATTGTGAATTTTTTTTGTTCCAGTTGTCTGAAAAATGCCATTGGTACTTTGATATGGATTGCATTGAATCTGTAGGTTGCTTTGGGTAGTATAGTCATTTTCACTATGTTGATTCTTCCAATCCAAGAACATGGTATATCTCTCTATCTGTTTGTGTCATCTTTGATTTCTTTCCTCAGTGTCTTATAGTTTGTTGAGTAAACGTCTTTTGTCTCCTTAGGTAGGTTTATTCCTAGGTATTTTATTCTTTTTGTTGCAGCGGTAAATGGGAGTGTTTCCTTAATTTCTCTTTCAGATTTTTCATTTTAGTGTATAGGAATGAAAGAGATATGTGTACATTAATTTTGTATGCTGCAACCTTACCAGATTGATTGATTAAGTCTAGTAGGTTTCTGGTAGCATCTCTAGGATTCTCTATGTATAGTATCATGTCATCTGCAAACAGTGAGAGCTTAACTTCTTATTTTCTGATTTGGATTCCTTTTGTTTCCTTTTCTTCTCTGGTTGCTGTAGCTAAAAATTCCAGAAGTGTGTTGAATCATAGTGGTGAGAGTGGGCAACCTTGTCTTGCTTCTAATATTGGTGGAAATGGTTTCACTTTTTCACCATTGAGAATGATGTTGGCTGTGGGTTTGTCATATATGGCTTTTATTATGTTAAGGAAAGTTCCCTCTATGCCTACTTTCTTGGGTTTTTTAAAAATCATAAATGGTTATTTAATATTGTCAGAAGAATTTTCTGCATCTATTGAGATGATCATATGGTTTTTATCCTTCAGTATTTTAGTATGGTGTATCACATTGATTTGCATATATTGAAGAATCCTTGCATCCCTTGGATAAACCCCACTTGATCTTGGTGTATGATCCTTTTAATGCTCTGTTGATTTCTGTTTGCTAGTATTTTGGTGTGGATTTTTCCATCTATGTTAATCAGTGATATTGACCTGTAGTTTTCTTTCTTTGTGACATCTTTGTCTGGTTTTGGTATCAGGGAGATGGTGGTCTCATAGAATAAGTTTGGGAGAGATCCTCCCTCTGCTCTATTTTGGAAGAGTTTGAGAAGGATAGGTGTTAACTCTTCTCTAAATGTTTGATGGAATTTGCATGTGAAGCCATCTGGTCCTGGGCTTTTGTTTGTTGGAATATTTATAATCACAGTCTCAATTTCAGTGCTTGGGATTGGTTTGTTTATAGTTTCTATTTCTTCCTGGTTCAGTCTTGGAAGGCTGTGCTTTTCTAAGAATTTGTCCATTTCTTCCAGGTTGTCCATTTTATTGGCCTATAGTTGCTTGCAGTAATCTCTCATGATCCTTTGTATTTCTGCAGTGTCAGTTGTTACTTCTCCTTTTTCATTTGTAATTCTATTGATTTGAGTCCTGTCCCTTCTTTTCTTGATGAGTCTGGCTAATAGTTTATCAATTTTGTCTATCTTCTCAGGGAACCAGCTTTTAGTTTGTTTGATCTTTGCTGTTGTTTCCTTCATTTATTTTTCATTTATTTCTGATATGATCTTTATGATTTCTTTCCTCTGCTGACTTTGTTTTTTTTTCTTTCTTTCTCTAATTGCTTTAGGTGTAAGGTTAGCTTGTTTATTTGAGATGTTTCTTGTTTCTTGAGGTAGGATTTTATTGCTATAAACTTCCCTCTTAGAACTCCTTTTGCTGCATCCCATAGGTTTTGGGTCTTCATGTTTTCATTGTCATTTGTTTCTAGGTATTTTTAAATTTCCTCTTTGATTTCATCAGTGATGCCTTGGTTATTAAGTAGAGTATTGTTTAGTGTCCATGTGTTTGTATTTTTTACAGATTATTTTTTCCTGTAATTGATATCTAGTCTGATAGCATTGTGGTTGGAAAAGATACTTGATAATGATTTCAATTTTCTTAAATTTACCAAGGCTTGATTTGTGACCCAAGATATGATCTATCCTGGAGAATGTTCCACGAGCCCTTGAGAAAAAGTGTATTCTGTTGTTTTTGGATGGAATGTCCTGTGAGTATCAATTAAGTCCATCTTGTTTAATGTATCATTTTAAAGCTTGTGTTTCTTTATTTATTTTCATTTTGGATGATCTGTTCATTGGTGAAAGAGGGGTGCTAAAGTCCCCTACTATGATTGTGTTACTGTCTATTTCCCCTTTTATGGCTGTTAGCATTTGCCTTATGTATTAAGTTGCTCCTATGTTGGGTGCATAAGTATATAGAATTGTTATATCTTTTTCTTGGATTGATCCCTTGATGATATGTAGTGTCCTTCTTTGTTTCCTGTAATAGTCTTTATTTTAAAGTCTTTTTTGTCGGATATGAGAATTGCTACTCTAGCTTTCTTTTGATTTCCATTTGCATGGATTATCTTATTCCATCCCCTAACTTTCAGTCTGCATGTGTCCCCAGGTCTCAAGTGGGTCTCTTGTAGACCACATATATACCAGTTATGTTTTTGGATCCATTCAGCCAGTCTATGTCTTTTGGTTGGAGCATTTAATCCATTTACATTTAAGGTAATTATTGATATGTATGTTCTTATGACCATTTTCTTAATTGTCTTGGGTTTGTTATTGTAGGTCTTTTCCTTCTCTTGTGTTTCCTGCCTAGAGAATTTCCTTTAGCATTTCTTGTAAAGCTGGTTTGGTGGTGCTAAATTCTCTTAGTTTTTGCTTGTCTGTAAAGATTTTAATTTCTCTGTCAAATCTGAATGAGATCTTTGCTGGTTCGAGTAATCTTGGTTGTAGCTTTTCCCCTTTCATCACTTTAAATATGTCCTGCCAGTCCCTTCTGGCTTACAGAGTTTCTGCTGAAAGATCATCTGTTAACCTTATGGGGATTCCCTTGTTTGTTATTTGTTGTTTTTCCCTTGCTGCTTTTAATATTTTTTCTTTGTTATTTAATTTTTGATAGTTTGATTAATATATGTTTTGGCATGTTTCTCCTTGGGTTTATCTTGTATGGGACTCTCTGCACTTCCCGGACTTGATTAATGATTCCCTTTCCCATATTAGGGAACTTTTCAATGAAAATCTCTTCAAATATTTTCTCAGTCTCTTTCTTTTTCTCTTCTACTTCTGGGACCCTGATATTCGAATGTTGGTGTGTTTAATGTGGTCCCAGAAGTGTCTCAGATTGTCCTCAATTCTTTTTTCTTTATTCTGCTCTGCAGTAGTTATTTCCACTATTTTATCTTCCAGGTCATTTATCCATTCTTCTGCCTCAGTTATTCTGCTATTGTTTCCTTCTTGAGAATTTTAAATTCCATTTATTGTGTTGTTCATCATTGTTTGCTCTTTAGTTCTTCTAGGTCCTTGTGAAATGTTTCTTGTATATTCTCCATTCCAGTTCCAAGATTTGGGATCATCTTTACTATCATTACTCTGAATTCTTTTTCAGGTAGACTGCCTGTTTTCTCTACATTTGTTTGGTCCGGTGAGTTTTTACCTTGCTCCTTCATCTGCTGTGTGTTTCTCTGTCTTCTCATTTGGCTTTGGGGACTGTGTTTGGGGTCACCTTTTTGCAGGCTGCAGATTCGTAATTCCCATTGTTTTGGTGTCTGCCTCCAGTGACTAAGGTTGGTTCAGTGGGTTGTGCAGGCTTTCTGGTGGAGGGGACTGGTGCCTGTGTTCTGGTGGGTGTGTCTGGATCTTGTCCTTCTGGTGGGCAATTCTGCATCCGGTGGTGTGTTTTGGGGTGTCTGTGGCCTTATTATGATTTTAGTCAGCCCCTTTGCTAATGGGTGGGCCTGCATTCCTGTCTTGCTAGTTGTTTGGCATGGGATGTCCGGCACCATATCTTGCTGGTCTCTGACTGGAGCCCCAGGTCTCAGCATGGAGACGGATATCTCTGGGAGAGTTTTCATCGTTTGATATTATAAGGTGCTGGAGGTCTCTGGTAGATAAATGTCCTGAACTTGGCTCTCTCACCTCAGAGGCACAGGCCTGACACATGGCCGGAGCAGCAAGATCCTGTCAGCCACACGGCTGGGGGTGAGAGCAAGAGGTAGCTTTGGTACATCTCAAAGACCACCAATGGGATTCACTGACCATTTTCTCCCCAGACGTGAAGAAAACAAAATTCAGTCTTCGTCTAGTCAGCCACTTTGGTAGCCAGCCTCCAAGATGGCCCTAATTATCCCCTAATTATCTCCCAGTCTTCATCTACCTGTGTGTCTCCTCACACTTGAAAAAAGCTCACTGTTTAACTAATAAGAAATTGCAGAAATGACAAAGTGCAGTTTCCAAGTTTATCAAAGACATTGCAGCTTCTGCTTTGGTTTCTGCTAGATCACTCATCCTGGGGTAATCCAGCTTCCATGTCATGAGGACACTCAAGCAGCCCTAAGGAGAGATCCATGTGTCAAGGAACTGAGGCCTCTTACTTACAACCATGTGAGTGAGTCATCTCAGAAGTCAAAAGATTTAATTTTATTTATTTTTTGTTGCATTGGGTCTTCGTTGCTGCACAAGGTTTCTCTAGTTGTGTCACACAGGGGTTACTCATCGTTGCGGCGCACGGGTTTCTCCTTGCAGTGGTTTCTCTTGTTGTGGAGTATGGACTCTAGGTGCATGGGCTTCGTAATTGTGTCATGCAGGCTCAATAGTTATTGCTTGCAGGCTGTAGAGTGCAGGCTCAGTAGTTGTAGTGCACGGGCTTAGTTGTTCCATGGCATGTGGGATCTTCCCAGACAGGGCTCAAACCTGTGTCCCCTTTATTGGTATGGAGATTCTTAACCACTGTGCCACCAGGGAAGCCCCTGGTAACTAGTTCTTGAACTTTTCAGCCTCAGCAATTATGAGAAAACAAAAATATTCTGTTGTTTATAAAATACCAAGTCTCTCGTATTTTGTTTTAGCAGTGAAGGGGCTGGCTGAGGAGAAATATCTGTGAGCTTGAAGACATACCAAGAGAAACCTTTAAATCTCAAAAGAAAAAATGGGCAGGAAAGAAATCAGCAGAACAGAGTAATCAATAATTGTGGAACAGTGAAAATGCTGTGACCTATACATAATGGATATAGCAGGAGGAAAATAAAGGTAACAAAGAACAGAAAGAATTTTTTAAAATGACTGAGAATCTCCCCAAATTAATGTCTCACACTAAATCCATAACATCCAAACTTAGAGAAACATATGAATAGTAAAGAAAATTGACCAATATCTCTCAGGACCATCAATGCAAAAATCGTCAACAAAATATTAACAAATCAAATCCAACAATATTTTGAGAGAATTTTATATCATGAATGAGAAGGAATAATCCCAGTTATGCAAGGCTTGTTCAACATTCTGAAATCAAATAATTATATTCATCATATCAACACCCTAAAGACAAATCATTAACATATCACTAGATTCAGAAGACCTTTGAAAAAACCTAAAACCCATTCTTCATAAAAACTCTTAGTTAAAGAAATAGACTGGAAGTTTCTCAAGTTGATAATAAAGGTCTACAGGAAACTTTGATCTTACCTCATGATTAATGGTTAAAAACATGAAGCTTTGTCACTAAGTTCAGGTAAAAACAAGGATGTCCCCTTTCATGACTCCTTTTCCATATTTTACTCCAAGTCCTTACTAATGCAATAAGGCATAAAAAGAAATAAAACAGTACAGATTGGTTAGAAAAAAATGAAAGCAGCCTAAATAAAATGTGGACCATTATACTTTATGGGCACCTCACCAAAGAAAATAGACACCATGCATATAAGTATACAGAAGAATAATCCAGATTACATGCTACCATAAAAAAACAAATTAAAAATACAATTACATACCACTATGTAACACTTAGAATGGCTAAAATGTGTACAATGACAAGGACAAATTCTGTAGCGGATGCGGAACATTAGGAAATGACATTTGTTATTGATGGAAATGAAAAATAATGCAGCTACTTTGGTAGTCTGATTGACACTTGCTATAATATTGAACATTCCATTACTGTACAATCCAGCAAGTGTTCTCATGGATATTAACTGAAAGTAGTTTAAAACATACTTCCAGATGAAAACCTGCGTATGGATATTTATAGCACCTAATTCAATATTGCCAAAATGTGAATGAAACTAAGGTGTCCTCCAATAGGTGAATGAAATGATATAGTATTAATATATACTGGGAATGGGATAATATTGAGCACTAAGAAAGTAAGCTATCAAGCCATAAAAATATACGGGAATTCTTTTTTTCTTTTGAAATGAGGTGATTTTCTTTATTTTGTAATTTAAATTTTATTGGAGTATAGTTGATTTACAATGTTGTGTTCATTTCAGCTGCACAGAAAGTGATTCAGTTACACATATGCATATATTCATTCTTTTTCAGAGTCTTTTCTGATAAAGATATTCCCAGAATATTGAGTAGAGTTGCCTGTGCTATACAGTAGGTCCTTGTTGCTTACCTATATTATATAGAATAGTATTCGTATGTTTACCCCAAGTTCTTGATTTACCCCTCCCCCCACCTTTCCCCTTTGGTAACCATAACTTTGTTTTCCAAGTCTGTGAGTCTGCCTCTGTTTTGTAAGTTAGTTCATTTGTATCAATTTTTAGTTTCCACCTAGAAGTGATATCATACAATATTTGTCTTACTCTGTCTGACTTACTTCACTTAGTACAATCATCTCTAGGTCCATCCATGTTACTGCAATTGACATTATTTTCTTCTATTTTTTTTTCTTTTGCGGTACACAGGCCTCTCACTGTCGTGGCCTCTCCCATTGCGGAGCACAGGCTCAGGATACACAGGCTCCGGACGCGCAGGTTCAGCGGCCATGGCTCACGGGCCTAGTCGCCCCATGGCATGTGGGATCTTCCCAGACCGGGGCATGAACCCGTGTCCCCTGCATCAGCAGGCAGACTCTCAACCACTGCACCACCAGGGAAGCCCCTATTTTCTTCTATTTTATGGCTGAGTCATATTCCATTATATATATGTATCACATATTCTTTACCTATATTCGTATGTTGATGGACATTTTGGTTGCTTCCATGTCTTCACTATTGTAAAGAGTGTTGCAGTGAACATTGGGGAAGATGTGTCTTTTCGATTTATGCTTTCCTCCAGATATGCACACAGGAGTAAACTTGCTGGATCATCCGGTAGCTCTATTTTATTTTCTTTTCTTTCATTTCATTTCAATTTCTTTGGAGTATAGTTGATTTACAATGTTGTGTTACTTTCTGCTACACAGCAGAGTGAAGCAGTTATACATATATCCAATCCTTTTTGGATTCCTTTCCCACACAGGTCATTACGGAGTATTGTGTAGAGTTCCTCAAGTGCTATACAGTAGGCCCGTATTTTTTATTTTTAAAATATATAGTGGTGTGTATATGTCAATCCCAATTTATCCCTCCCGCCTCCCCTTACTCTGGTAACCTCCATTCTGTGCTCCATAGTGGCTGTTGCCAATTGGCATTGCCACCAATAGTGAAGTATTTGTGGCACAGTTGTTAAGAATCTGCCTACCAGTGAAGGGGACACAGGTTTGAGCCCTGACCCAGGAAGATCCCACACGCTGCAGAGCACCTAAGCCTGTGTGCCACAACTACTGAGTCTGCGCTCTAGAGCCCATGAGCCACAACTACTGAGCTCACGTGCCACAACTACTGAAGCCTGTGTGCTTAGAGCCTGTGCTCCACAACAAGAGAAGCCACCGCAAAGAGAAGGCTGCGTACCACAACGATGAGTAGCCCCCGCTTGCTGCAACTATAGAAAAGCCGCATGCAGCAACGGGGACCCAAAGCAGATTAAAATATACGAATAATATGTAGAAGGTTTCTCTTTTTTCCACACCTTCTGAAGCATTTCTTGTTTCTAGACATTGTGAGGATGGCTATTCTGAGTGGTTCTAGGTGATACTTCTTTGTACATCTGATTTGCATTTGTCTGACATAAAGCAATGGTGAGCATCTTCATGTGTGCTTTTTTTTGAACAGTGTGAGTAAAATGTACCCCTTGAAAAAGGGTTATTGAAAGGTTGCCTTGTTTTGAAGTCTTTTTCGATTACCTACCCCAAGACATTTTTTGTGTGTGTGGTACACGGGTCTCTCACTGCCGTGGCCTCTGCTACTGCAGAGCACAGGCTCAGGATGCACGGGCTCCGGATGCACAGATTCAGCGGCCATGGCTCACGGGCCCAGCTGGTCCATGGCGTGTGGGATCCTCCTGAACAGGGGCACGAACCCATGTCCCCTGCATCGGTAGGAGGACTCTCAACCACTGTCCCACCAGGGAAGCCCACCAAGACATTTTTTGAGGGCTGTTGTCACTTACAGCTTCCCAGGCATTGTGAATATGAAGTGCCTATAAGGTCCAGGTTTAGAATTGTTGTTATGGGAAAGAGAAGGCGGCAGGATTTCTCCTGTCCCTCTCTGGTTAATGACACAACCTTAGCTGTAGGGAAAGTCCTGTTCCTGGGTTTTAACTTAGAGCGGGATGTGCCTGACCAAACATGTAAGGGCTTCCGTCCCATTCCTCCTTCCCCCTTCCCCTTCAGCCCCCGAACAAGCATAAACCCCTGCAGAGTCACCTGTTGAGGGGGCTGTCGTGTAGAGTCTGATGACCCTAACGAAGGAGTCAGAAGGTCGGAACCCAAACACCAGGGTATGTTGAGACCAGGTGATTTTCCAAATGTCATGCAGCCCAGAGAGCCCACCATCCTTTGGGTGTCAGAGGGTTGGTTTAGTAGTATGAGGGCACACTTCGATCTGGAGATTGTGATCCCATGCAGAGGGGACCAAGTACTACATGTTCAAGGGGGGTGAATTAGCTGGCGTATCCTTCCGAGGTCCTCAGGCCCACAACAGTCCAGCCTTGGGATCAAATTGTGTCTGTGTCCAAGGATGTGACACTAGCACGTCCACCGTGACTAAATGGATTTAGTGATCATTTTTCTTTTCTATAATTTAATTTTAAATTTATAATGGGGTATAGTTGATTTACCATGTTGTGTTCATTTTTGATATACACCAACATGATTCATTTATACAGAGATGACTATACATTCTCTTTGGAATTATTTTCCCATTGAGGTTACTAAAGGGTGTTGAGAAGAGTTCCAAGTGCTCTACAGCAGATCCAGTTTGATGACAAGTTTTCTCTCTGTAAATATGTATATACTAACTCCAACCTCATGATTTGTGCCTCCAACACACCTTTCCAGTTTGGTAACCATAAGTTTGTGTTCTAAGCCTGGGACTCTGTTTCTGTGTTGTAAGATAGTACCTTTGTATCAATATGTAGATTCCACAGATAAGTAATATCATATGATATTTATCATTGTCTGATTTATGCCACATAGTATGAATGCATCTAGGTCCTTCCGAGTGGCTGCAAATGGCCTTATTTCATTCATTTCGTGGCTGAGTAATATTCCACTGTACATATCTACCATAATTTCTTTATCCAGTCTTCCTTCCAAGGACGTTTACGTAGCTTCCAAGTAGGGGCTCTTGTAAACAGGGCTGCATAAATTTTGGAGTGCCTGGGTACTGTCACTTTACGTTTTTTCCAAGATACAGGCCCAGGAGTGGAAGTGCCATATGCTCTGAAGCTCTGCTTTTTAGATTTTTAAGGAATCACCACCCACTTCTCCAGAGTGGCTGTTAGCAATTTACATTCCCACCATCAGCTTGTCAGGGTTCCCTTTTATCCACGCCCTGTCCTGCATTTCAGGTTTTACACTTTGTGAGGTTGGCCATTCTGACTGGTGCAAAGCGATACCGCTTCCTCACTCTTCCCGAACAGACGGTGTACCATCCTCTGGATGTCCCATTCATGTTTTACCTGGAGGAAGGGTCCTCTGCACCTGGAGATATGGGACCCATGGAATGGGGGCCAGGCAGTGTTACTGTAAAAGTACTGCATTTGCTGTCCCATCCTCAGCAAGCCTCTCAGACCCACGAGTGTAGAGCCTTAGGTCCCATCCAGCTGTGTGTCTAGATGTGGTCAGTCCAGGTTGCATCACAGCCCTTGAACACATTTTGTAAGAATTTCTCTCTCTCACTGTCTTTTTTTGTTCTTTTTATTTAATTTTATAATGGGGTAGAGCTGATTTTCAATACTATGATTCTTCCTGCACTACATATATCCACTTGATTCACTTAAAGAGAGACACCAATCAATTCTTTTACAGATTCTTACAGTCTTATATAGCTTTTCCGGTGACAGCAGTGTGCTGAGTCCAGCTACTTGAGCTATTCAGCAGGTCCTGTTGATTACGTATTTTGTTTATGGAACCGTATCTATGCTAATTCCAACCTCCTGGTTTATGCATCACCCCCACCGCACCTTTCTCTTTTAGAAGTCATAAATGTGTTTTCTTTATGTGTGACTCAGTTTCTGTTTTGTAAGTGAGTTCATGTGTAGCTATTTTTAGATACCACGTATAATTGATACCTTATGATAAGTCTCTACTAATGTATGACTTACATCACTTAGAATGATCGTACGTGAGTCTCCACGAGTTGCTGCAACTGGCCTTATTTCATTGATTTAATTGCTCAGGAATATTACATTGTACATAAGTACCACAAATTCTTTATCCATTTCTTCCTTCAAGGACATGTATGTTGTACCCAAGTTGAGGCATTTTAAGCAGAGCAGCATTAAACGTAGGGATGCCTGTGTCCTGTCGACTTTTGGTTTTACCACGATATACGCTCAAGATTGGAAGTGCCGTATGGTCTGTAGCTCTATTTTTTTAGAAGGTTAAGGAAACAGAATGCACTTTTCCAGAGTGGCCGTTGACTATTTACATCCCCCCAATCAGGGTAAAGAGGCTTCCTTTGCTCCATGGCCTGAGCTGCATTTCTGGTTTACACTTTTCCAAGATGGCACTATTGACTAATGCGAAGTCAGAATACTTTGTAGTGCTGATTTGCATTTCGTGGTTGTTTGGTTCGCCAAAAAGGGCGTATGGGTTTTGCCTGAATATGTTTATGTTTATAATGGGGTTTAGCTGATTTTTCACTGCTGTGGTTATGTCGCTTTACACTCACGTGATTCACCTACACAGGGATATCAATAAATACATTTTAATATTTGTACAACTCAGATATATTCTTCTGTGGTGAATAGGGTGGGTTGAGTACAGATCATTGAGCAATGAGTAGGTCTTGAGGATTACATACTTGGTTTATGGAACGGTATCTGTGCTAATTTCAAACTCTTGTTTTATGCATCACCCCACATCACCAATGCCCTAAAGTAGGCATCAGTGTGTTTTCAAATATTTAACTCTCTTCTATATTGTAATTCAGTTGATCTGTAGCGATTTCTAAAGGGATGTTTCCAGCAATTCTGCCTTGAATTCAAATCCTCTTCATACTCTGACATCAATATATTTTTGGACCAAGTTATCATTTAGAACACTGGAGGTTTGAGAAGTGCAGTGCCCCTGAGCTCCATTTCCCAAGTCGCTGTTCTGTGAGTGGGACGCAACACGGCTGGATGGCTTCACGCCCTATTGTCGATCCGGGGTGGCAGGCTGAACCTCTGGTGAATTCTTCTTCACGATGGGAAATGAGAGTGACATGTGCCCGACCAAACACCTCCAGCGAGTCTCTCATTGGTTCCCCCTCTTGCAGTTCATCCTGCGGACAAATTGCAGACGGTACGAAAGAGGCATGGAAAGGCGCCGAGTCTCCAAGTGGGGAGATTGTTAGTAAGGGGGCCTGAATGGAGAACACGAGCACCAGGAGATGAAAACTGAGGTGAGTTTCAGAAAGCTTTCCCGATCCCACGGTGTAGCATCCGCTGGGTTTCCAATGAGTGCTTTCGCTGTCGGAAGATTGCGTTGAACCTGGAGAGTTGGGACCCATGGAATGGGGAGCACGCAGGATTCCTTTCAAGGGTCTGCATTTGCTTTCCCAACCTCACCAATCGTCTCAGCCCCAAGAGTGTCCAGCCTTATGTCTTCTGCCGCTGGGGCTGTAGATGTGGTCAGTCCTGGTTGCATGCCAGTCCCTGAACGCATTTTGGAAGAATTTCTCTCTGTTTTGCCCTGCTTGTTTCTTCTTTGTGTTGGAAATGTATCCTCAGAATGGGTCTGAGCTGATTTTCCCTGCTGTTTTTTTTTTTTTTTTTTTTGCGGTATGCGGGCCTCTCACTGTTGTGGCCTCTCCCGTTGCGGAGCACAGGCTCCGGACGCACAGGCTCAGCGGCCATGGCTCACGGGCTTAGTTGCTCCGCGGCATGTGGGATCTTCCCGGACCAGGGCACGAACCCGTGTCTCCTGCATCGGCAGGCGGATTCTCAACCACTGCGCCACCAGGGAAGCCCTTCCCTGCTGTTTTTAAGCCGCTTTACACACACTTGATGCACTTACACAGAGATATCAAGACTTAGCCTTTAAGATGCTTACTAGTCGGATAGATACTTGTGCGATGAACAGGGTCTGGTGAGTCCAGTTGATTGAGCAAGGAGTAGGTCGTGTCCATTCCATATTCGGTTTTCGGAAGGGTATCTGTGCTCATTTCAAACTCGAGTTTTATGCGTCACCCCACCTCAGCTTTCCCCTGAAGCAGGCATAAGTGTTTTTTCTAAAAGCGTGACTCTGTTCTGTTTGGGGATTCAGTGCATGGGGAGCGATTTGTACATTCCCTCGATAAGTGATATCATAAGTTTCTTTTTTTGTGGGACTTATTTCACTGAGGATGATCGTACCTAGATCCACTCAGGATGCTGCTACCAGCCTCATGACGTGGATTTCATGGCTGAGTGACACTCCATTGGACCTACGTAGCACCACTTGTCCACTTGTCCACTTGTCTTTGTCCACTTGTCCACTTGGGTCTTTCCTGGGATATGAAACGTGTACCGGAGTGGAGGTTCTTGTCAAGACAGCAGCCCTCAACTTTGGGGTCCCTGTGTCTGGTTGATTTTTTCATTTTCCCAAGGTCAACGCCCATGTGTGGAAGTGCCCTATGCTCTGTGGTTCTGTGTTTTACATGGTTTGGGAAAGAGGATACACTTGTGAAGATTGGCTGTTGGCCATTGACATCCCGCCCATCAGCTTAACAAGGCTCCCTTGACTCCGTGGGCTGTCCTGCCTTTCTGGTTTTTAGACTTTTTTCGCCTGGCCCTTTTGCCCCAGGGGGGGGCGAGAGATTTCTTTGTAGTGCTGATTTGCTCTCCCAGGTTGCTTGGTTGGCCAAAAAGGGCGTATGCGTTTTTTCCTGAATATATTCAGGAAAAAACGCATACGCCCTTTTTGGCCAACCGCATCATTGTCCACGTTCTGGCGCTTTTCATGTGCTATCGGGGCCATTCCGATGTACCCGTTGACATCCGTTTCCTGCAATTCTGCCTTACGTTCAGCGCCTCTTCGTAGCCTGACCTCAATATATTTTGGGGCGATAGTTATCGTTTAGAACTCTGCAGGTTTGGGAAGTGCAGTGCCCCTGAGCTCCATTTCCCAAGTCGCTTTTTTGTGAGTGGGACGCAACACGGCTGGATGGCTTCACGCCCTATTGTCGATCCGGGGTGGCAGGCTGAACCTCTGGTGAATTCTTCTTCGTGATGGGAAATGAGAGTGACATGTGCCCGACCAAACACCTCCAGCGAGTCTCTCATTGGTTCCCCCTCTTGCAGTTCATCCTGCGGACAAATTGCAGACGGTACGAAAGAGGCATGGAAAGGCGCCGAGTCTCCAAGTGGGGAGATTGTTAGTAAGGGGGCCTGAATGGAGAACACGAGCACCAGGAGATGAAAACTGAGGTGAGTTTCAGAAAGCTTTCCCGATCCCACGGTGTAGCATCCGCTGGGTTTCCAATGAGTGCTTTCGCTGTCGGAAGATTGCGTTGAACCTGGAGAGTTGGGACCCATGGAATGGGGAGCACGCAGGATTCCTTTCAAGGGTCTGCATTTGCTTTCCCAACCTCACCAATCGTCTCAGCCCCAAGAGTGTCCAGCCTTATGTCTTCTGCCGCTGGGGCTCTAGATGTGGTCAATCCTGGTTGCATGCCAGTCCCTGAACGCATTTTGGAAGAATTTCTCTCTGTTTTGCCCTGCTTGTTTCTTCTCTATGTTGGAAATGTATCCTCAGAATGGGTCTGAGCTGATTTTCCCTGCTGGTTTTAGGCCGCTTTACACACACTTGATGCACTTACACAGAGATATCAAGACTTAGCTTTTAAGATGCTTACTAGTCGGATAGATACTTGTGCGATGAACAGGGTCTGGTGAGTCCAGTTGATTGAGCAAGGAGTAGGTCGTGTCCATTCCATATTCGGTTTTCGGAAGGGTATCTGTGCTCATTTCAAACTCGAGTTTTATGCGTCACCCCACCTCACCTTTCCCCTGAAGCAGGCATAAGTGTGTTTTCTAAAAGCGTGACTCTGTTCTGTTTGGGGATTCCGTGCATGGGGAGCGATTTTTACATTCCCTCGATAAGTGATATCATAAGTTTCTTTTTTTGTGGGACTTATTTCACTGAGGATGATCGTACCTAAATCCACTCAGGATGCTGCTACCAGCCTCATGACGTGGATTTCATGGCTGAGTGACACTCCTTTGGCCCTACGTAGCACCACTTGTCCACTTGTCCACTTGTCTTTGTCCACTTGTCCACTCGTCTTTGTCCACTTGGCTCTTTCCTGGGATATGAAACGTGTACCGGAGTGGAGGTTCTTGTCAAGACAGCAGCCCTCAACTTTGGGGTCCCTGTGTCTGGTTGATTTTTTGATTTTCCCAAGGTCAACGCCCATGTGTGGAAATGCCCTATGCTCTGTGGTTCTGTGTTTTACATGGTTTGGGAAAGAGGATACACTTGTGAAGATTGGCTGTTGGCCATTGACATCCCGCCCATCAGCTTAACAAGGCTCCCTTGACTCCGTGGCCTGTCCTGCCTTTCTGGTTTTTAGAATTTTTTCGCCTGGCCCTTTTGCCCCGGGGTGGGGGGCGAGAGATTTCTTTGTAGTGCTGATTTGCTCTCCCAGGTTGCTTGGTTGGCCAAAAAGGGCGTATGCGTTTTTTCCTGAATATATTCAGGAAAAAACGCATACGCCCTTTTTGGCCAACCGCATCATTGTCCACGTTCTGGCGCTTTTCATGTGCTATCGGGGCCATTCCGATGTACCCGTTGACATCCGTTTCCTGCAGTTCTGCCTTGCGTTCAGCGCCTCTTCGTAGCCTGACCTCAATATATTTTGGGGCGATAGTTATCGTTTAGAACTCTGCAGGTTTGGGAAGTGCAGTGCCCCTGAGCTCCATTTCCCAAGTCGCTTTTTTGTGAGTGGGACGCAACACGGCTGGATGGCTTCACGCCCTATTGTCGATCCGGGGTGGCAGGCTGAACCGCTGGTGAATTCTTCTTCGTGATGGGAAATGAGAGTGACATGTGCCCGACCAAACACCTCCAGCGAGTCTCTCATTGGTTCCCCCTCTTGCAGTTCATCCTGCGGACAAATTGCAGACGGTACGAAAGAGGCATGGAAAGGCGCCGAGTCTCCAAGTGGGGAGATTGTTAGTAAGGGGGCCTGAATGGAGAACACGAGCACCAGGAGATGAAAACTGAGGTGAGTTTCAGAAAGCTTTCCCGATCCCACGGTGTAGCATCCGCTGGGTTTCCAATGAGTGCTTTCGCTGTCGGAAGATTGCGTTGAACCTGGAGAGTTGGGACCCATGGAATGGGGAGCACGCAGGATTCCTTTCAAGGGTCTGCATTTGCTTTCCCAACCTCACCAATCGTCTCAGCCCCAAGAGTGTCCAGCCTTATGTCTTCTGCCGCTGGGGCTGTAGATGTGGTCAATCCTGGTTGCATGCCAGTCCCTGAACGCATTTTGGAAGAAGTTCTCTCTGTTTTGCCCTGCTTGTTTCTTCTTTATGTTGGAAATGTATCCTCAGAATGGGTCTGAGCTGATTTTCCCCGCTGGTTTTAGGCCGCTTTACACACACTTGATGCACTTACACAGAGATATCAAGACTTAGCTTTTAAGATGCTTACTAGTCGGATAGATACTTGTGCGACGAACAGGGTCTGGTGAGTCCAGTTGATTGAGCAAGGAGTAGGTCGTGTCCATTCCATATTCGGTTTTCGGAAGGGTATCTGTGCTCATTTCAAACTCGAGTTTTATGCGTCACCCCACCTCACCTTTCCCCTGAAGCAGGCATAAGTGTGTTTTCTAAAAGCGTGACTCTGTTCTGTTTGGGGATTCCGTGCATGGGGAGCGATTTTTACATTCCCTCGATAAGTGATATCATAAGTTTCTTTTTTTGTGGGACTTATTTCACTGAGGATGATCGTACCTAAATCCACTCAGGATGCTGCTACCAGCCTCATGACGTGGATTTCATGGCTGAGTGACACTCCATTGGACCTACGTAGCACCACTTGTCCACTTGTCCACTTGTCTTTGTCCACTTGTCCACTCGTCTCTGTCCACTTGGCTCTTTCCTGGGATATGAAACGTGTACCGGAGTGGAGGTTCTTGTCAAGACAGGAGCCCTCAACTTTGGGGTCCCTGTGTCTGGTTGATTTTTTGATTTTCCCAAGGTCAACGCCCATGTGTGGAAGAGCCCTATGCTCTGTGGTTCTGTGTTTTACATGGTTTGGGAAAGAGGATACACTTGTGAAGATTGGCTGTTGGCCATTGACATCCCGCCCATCAGCTTAACAAGGCTCCCTTGACTCCGTGGCCTGTCCTGCCTTTCTGGTTTTTAGACTTTTTTCGCCTGGCCCTTTTGCCCCGGGGGGGGGGCGAGAGATTTCTTTGTAGTGCTGATTTGCTCTCCCAGGTTGCTTGGTTGGCCAAAAAGGGCGTATGCGTTTTTTCCTGAATATATTCAGGAAAAAACGCATACGCCCTTTTTGGCCAACCGCATCATTGTCCACGTTCTGGCGCTTTTCATGTGCTATCGGGGCCATTCCGATGTACCCGTTGACATCCGTTTCCTGCAGTTCTGCCTTGCGTTCAGCGCCTCTTCGTAGCCTGACCTCAATATATTTCGGGGCGATAGTTATCGTTTAGAACTCTGCAGGTTTGGGAAGTGCAGTGCCCCTGAGCTCCATTTCCCAAGTCGCTTTTTTGTGAGTGGGACGCAACACGGCTGGATGGCTTCACGCCCTATTGTCGATCCGGGGTGGCAGGCTGAACCGCTGGTGAATTCTTCTTCGTGATGGGAAATGAGAGTGACATGTGCCCGACCAAACACCTCCAGCGAGTCTCTCATTGGTTCCCCCTCTTGCAGTTCATCCTGCGGACAAATTGCAGACGGTACGAAAGAGGCATGGAAAGGCGCCGAGTCTCCAAGTGGGGAGATTGTTAGTAAGGGGGCCTGAATGGAGAACACGAGCACCAGGAGATGAAAACTGAGGTGAGTTTCAGAAAGCTTTCCCGATCCCACGGTGTAGCATCCGCTGGGTTTCCAATGAGTGCTTTCGCTGTCGGAAGATTGCGTTGAACCTGGAGAGTTGGGACCCATGGAATGGGGAGCACGCAGGATTCCTTTCAAGGGTCTGCATTTGCTTTCCCAACCTCACCAATCGTCTCAGCCCCAAGAGTGTCCAGCCTTATGCCTTCTGCCGCTGGGGCTGTAGATGTGGTCAAAACTGGTTGCATGCCAGTCCCTGAACGCATTTTGGAAGAAGTTCTCTCTGTTTTGCCCTGCTTGTTTCTTCTTTATGTTGGAAATGTATCCTCAGAATGGGTCTGAGCTGATTTTCCCCGCTGGTTTTAGGCCGCTTTACACACACTTGATGCACTTACACAGAGATATCAAGACTTAGCTTTTAAGATGCTTACTAGTCGGATAGATACTTGTGCGACGAACAGGGTCTGGTGAGTCCAGTTGATTGAGCAAGGAGTAGGTCGTGTCCATTCCATATTCGGTTTTCGGAAGGGTATCTGTGCTCATTTCAAACTCGAGTTTTATGCGTCACCCCACCTCACCTTTCCCCTGAAGCAGGCATAAGTGTGTTTTCTAAAAGCGTGACTCTGTTCTGTTTGGGGATTCAGTGCATGGGGAGCGATTTTTACATTCCCTCGATAAGTGATATCATAAGTTTCTTTTTTTGTGGGACTTATTTCACTGAGGATGATCGTACCTAAATCCACTCAGGATGCTGCTACCAGCCTCATGACGTGGATTTCATGGCTGAGTGACACTCCATTGGACCTACGTAGCACCACTTGTCCACTTGTCCACTTGTCTTTGTCCACTTGTCCACTCGTCTTTGTCCACTTGGCTCTTTCCTGGGATATGAAACGTGTACCGGAGTGGAGGTTCTTGTCAAGACAGGAGCCCTCAACTTTGGGGTCCCTGTGTCTGGTTGATTTTTTGATTTTCCCAAGGTCAACGCCCATGTGTGGAAGTGCCCTATGCTCTGTGGTTCTGTGTTTTCCATGGTTTGGGAAAGAGGATACACTTGTGAAGATTGGCTGTTGGCCATTGACATCCCGCCCATCAGCTTAACAAGGCTCCCTTGACTCCGTGGCCTGTCCTGCCTTTCTGGTTTTTAGACTTTTTTCGCCTGGCCCTTTTGCCCCGGGGGGGGGCGAGAGATTTCTTTGTAGTGCTGATTTGCTCTCCCAGGTTGCTTGGTTGGCCAAAAAGGGCGTATGCGTTTTTTCCTGAATATATTCAGGAAAAAACGCATACGCCCTTTTTGGCCAACCGCATCATTGTCCACGTTCTGGCGCTTTTCATGTGCTATCGGGGCCATTCCGATGTAGCCGTTGACATCCGTTTCCTGCAGTTCTGCCTTGCGTTCAGCGCCTCTTCGTAGCCTGACCTCAATATATTTTGGGGCGATAGTTATCGTTTAGAACTCTGCAGGTTTGGGAAGTGCAGTGCCCCTGAGCTCCATTTCCCAAGTCGCTTTTTTGTGAGTGGGACGCAACACGGCTGGATGGCTTCACGCCCTATTGTCGATCCGGGGTGGCAGGCTGAACCGCTGGTGAATTCTTCTTCGTGATGGGAAATGAGAGTGACATGTGCCCGACCAAACACCTCCAGCGAGTCTCTCATTGGTTCCCCCTCTTGCAGTTCATCCTGCGGACAAATTGCAGACGGTACGAAAGAGGCATGGAAAGGCGCCGAGTCTCCAAGTGGGGAGATTTTTAGTAAGGGGGCCTGAATGGAGAACACGAGCACCAGGAGATGAAAACTGAGGTGAGTTTCAGAAAGCTTTCCCGATCCCACGGTGTAGCATCCGCTGGGTTTCCAATGAGTGCTTTCGCTGTCGGAAGATTGCGTTGAACCTGGAGAGTTGGGACCCATGGAATGGGGAGCACGCAGGATTCCTTTCAAGGGTCTGCATTTGCTTTCCCAACCTCACCAATCGTCTCAGCCCCAAGAGTGTCCAGCCTTATGACTTCTGCCGCTGGGGCTGTAGATGTGGTCAATCCTGGTTGCATGCCAGTCCCTGAACGCATTTTGGAAGAAGTTCTCTCTGTTTTGCCCTGCTTGTTTCTTCTTTATGTTGGAAATGTATCCTCAGAATGGGTCTGAGCTGATTTTCCCCGCTGGTTTTAGGCCGCTTTACACACACTTGATGCACTTACACAGAGATATCAAGACTTAGCTTTTAAGATGCTTACTAGTCGGATAGATACTTGTGCGACGAACAGGGTCTGGTGAGTCCAGTTGATTGAGCAAGGAGTAGGTCGTGTCCATTCCATATTCGGTTTTCGGAAGGGTATCTGTGCTCATTTCAAACTCGAGTTTTATGCGTCACCCCACCTCACCTTTCCCCTGAAGCAGGCATAAGTGTGTTTTCTAAAAGCGTGACTCTGTTCTGTTTGGGGATTCAGTGCATGGGGAGCGATTTTTACATTCCCTCGATAAGTGATATCATAAGTTTCTTTTTTTGTGGGACTTATTTCACTGAGGATGATCGTACCTAAATCCACTCAGGATGCTGCTACCAGCCTCATGACGTGGATTTCATGGCTGAGTGACACTCCATTGGACCTACGTAGCACCACTTGTCCACTTGTCCACTTGTCTTTGTCCACTTGTCCACTCGTCTTTGTCCACTTGGCTCTTTCCTGGGATATGAAACGTGTACCGGAGTGGAGGTTCTTGTCAAGACAGCAGCCCTCAACTTTGGGGTCCCTGTGTCTGGTTGATTTTTTGATTTTCCCAAGGTCAACGCCCATGTGTGGAAGTGCCCTATGCTCTGTGGTTCTGTGTTTTACATGGTTTGGGAAAGAGGATACACTTGTGAAGATTGGCTGTTGGCCATTGACATCCCGCCCATCAGCTTAACAAGGCTCCCTTGACTCCGTGGCCTGTCCTGCCTTTCTGGTTTTTAGACTTTTTTCGCCTGGCCCTTTTGCCCCGGGGGGGGCGAGAGATTTCTTTGTAGTGCTGATTTGCTCTCCCAGGTTGCTTGGTTGGCCAAAAAGGGCGTATGCGTTTTTTCCTGAATATATTCAGGAAAAAACGCATACGCCCTTTTTGGCCAACCGCATCATTGTCCACGTTCTGGCGCTTTTCATGTGCTATCGGGGCCATTCCGATGTACCCGTTGACATCCGTTTCCTGCAGTTCTGCCTTGCGTTCAGCGCCTCTTCGTAGCCTGACCTCAATATATTTTGGGGCGATAGTTATCGTTTAGAACTCTGCAGGTTTGGGAAGTGCAGTGCCCCTGAGCTCCATTTCCCAAGTCGCTTTTTTGTGAGTGGGACGCAACACGGCTGGATGGCTTCACGCCCTATTGTCGATCCGGGGTGGCAGGCTGAACCTCTGGTGAATTCTTCTTCGTGATGGGAAATGAGAGTGACATGTGCCCGACCAAACACCTCCAGCGAGTCTCTCATTGGTTCCCCCTCTTGCAGTTCATCCTGCGGACAAATTGCAGACGGTACGAAAGAGGCATGGAAAGGCGCCGAGTCTCCAAGTGGGGAGATTGTTAGTAAGGGGGCCTGAATGGAGAACACGAGCACCAGGAGATGAAAACTGAGGTGAGTTTCAGAAAGCTTTCCCGATCCCACGGTGTAGCATCCGCTGGGTTTCCAATGAGTGCTTTCGCTGTCGGAAGATTGCGTTGAACCTGGAGAGTTGGGACCCATGGAATGGGGAGCACGCAGGATTCCTTTCAAGGGTCTGCATTTGCTTTCCCAACCTCACCAATCGTCTCAGCCCCAAGAGTGTCCAGCCTTATGTCTTCTGCCGCTGGGGCTGTAGATGTGGTCAATCCTGGTTGCATGCCAGTCCCTGAACGCATTTTGGAAGAAGTTCTCTCTGTTTTGCCCTGCTTGTTTCTTCTTTATGTTGGAAATGTATCCTCAGAATGGGTCTGAGCTGATTTTCCCTGCTGGTTTTAGGCCGCTTTACACACACTTGATGCACTTACACAGAGATATCAAGACTTAGCTTTTAAGATGCTTACTAGTCGGATAGATACTTGTGCGACGAACAGGGTCTGGTGAGTCCAGTTGATTGAGCAAGGAGTAGGTCGTGTCCATTCCATATTCGGTTTTCGGAAGGGTATCTGTGCTCATTTCAAACTCGAGTTTTATGCGTCACCCCACCTCACCTTTCCCCTGAAGCAGGCATAAGTGTGTTTTCTAAAAGCGTGACTCTGTTCTGTTTGGGGATTCAGTGCATGGGGAGCGATTTTCACATTCCCTCGATAAGTGATATCATAAGTTTCTTTTTTTGTGGGACTTATTTCACTGAGGATGATCGTACCTAAATCCACTCAGGATGCTGCTACCAGCCTCATGACGTGGATTTCATGGCTGAGTGACACTCCATTGGACCTACGTAGCACCACTTGTCCACTTGTCCACTTGTCTTTGTCCACTTGTCCACTCGTCTTTGTCCACTTGGCTCTTTCCTGGGATATGAAACGTGTACCGGAGTGGAGGTTCTTGTCAAGACAGCAGCCCTCAACTTTGGGGTCCCTGTGTCTGGTTGATTTTTTGATTTTCCCAAGGTCAACGCCCATGTGTGGAAGTGCCCTATGCTCTGTGGTTCTGTGTTTTACATGGTTTGGGAAAGAGGATACACTTGTGAAGATTGGCTGTTGGCCATTGACATCCCGCCCATCAGCTTAACAAGGCTCCCTTGACTCCGTGGCCTGTCCTGCCTTTCTGGTTTTTAGACTTTTTTCGCCTGGCCCTTTTGCCCCGGGGGGGGGCAAGAGATTTCTTTGTAGTGCTGATTTGCTCTCCCAGGTTGCTTGGTTGGCCAAAAAGGGCGTATGCGTTTTTTCCTGAATATATTCAGGAAAAAACGCATACGCCCTTTTTGGCCAACCGCATCATTGTCCACGTTCTGGCGCTTTTCATGTGCTATCGGGGCCATTCCGATGTAGCCGTTGACATCCGTTTCCTGCAGTTCTGCCTTGCGTTCAGCGCCTCTTCGTAGCCTGACCTCAATATATTTTGGGGCGATAGTTATCGTTTAGAACTCTGCAGGTTTGGGAAGTGCAGTGCCCCTGAGCTCCATTTCCCAAGTCGCTTTTTTGTGAGTGGGACGCAACACGGCTGGATGGCTTCACGCCCTATTGTCGATCCGGGGTGGCAGGCTGAACCGCTGGTGAATTCTTCTTCGTGATGGGAAATGAGAGTGACATGTGCCCGACCAAACACCTCCAGCGAGTCTCTCATTGGTTCCCCCTCTTGCAGTTCATCCTGCGGACAAATTGCAGACGGTACGAAAGAGGCATGGAAAGGCGCCGAGTCTCCAAGTGGGGAGATTTTTAGTAAGGGGGCCTGAATGGAGAACACGAGCACCAGGAGATGAAAACTGAGGTGAGTTTCAGAAAGCTTTCCCGATCCCACGGTGTAGCATCCGCTGGGTTTCCAATGAGTGCTTTCGCTGTCGGAAGATTGCGTTGAACCTGGAGAGTTGGGACCCATGGAATGGGGAGCACGCAGGATTCCTTTCAAGGGTCTGCATTTGCTTTCCCAACCTCACCAATCGTCTCAGCCCCAAGAGTGTCCAGCCTTATGACTTCTGCCGCTGGGGCTGTAGATGTGGTCAATCCTGGTTGCATGCCAGTCCCTGAACGCATTTTGGAAGAAGTTCTCTCTGTTTTGCCCTGCTTGTTTCTTCTTTATGTTGGAAATGTATCCTCAGAATGGGTCTGAGCTGATTTTCCCCGCTGGTTTTAGGCCGCTTTACACACACTTGATGCACTTACACAGAGATATCAAGACTTAGCTTTTAAGATGCTTACTAGTCGGATAGATACTTGTGCGACGAACAGGGTCTGGTGAGTCCAGTTGATTGAGCAAGGAGTAGGTCGTGTCCATTCCATATTCGGTTTTCGGAAGGGTATCTGTGCTCATTTCAAACTCGAGTTTTATGCGTCACCCCACCTCACCTTTCCCCTGAAGCAGGCATAAGTGTGTTTTCTAAAAGCGTGACTCTGTTCTGTTTGGGGATTCAGTGCATGGGGAGCGATTTTTACATTCCCTCGATAAGTGATATCATAAGTTTCTTTTTTTGTGGGACTTATTTCACTGAGGATGATCGTACCTAAATCCACTCAGGATGCTGCTACCAGCCTCATGACGTGGATTTCATGGCTGAGTGACACTCCATTGGACCTACGTAGCACCACTTGTCCACTTGTCCACTTGTCTTTGTCCACTTGTCCACTCGTCTTTGTCCACTTGGCTCTTTCCTGGGATATGAAACGTGTACCGGAGTGGAGGTTCTTGTCAAGACAGCAGCCCTCAACTTTGGGGTCCCTGTGTCTGGTTGATTTTTTGATTTTCCCAAGGTCAACGCCCATGTGTGGAAGTGCCCTATGCTCTGTGGTTCTGTGTTTTACATGGTTTGGGAAAGAGGATACACTTGTGAAGATTGGCTGTTGGCCATTGACATCCCGCCCATCAGCTTAACAAGGCTCCCTTGACTCCGTGGCCTGTCCTGCCTTTCTGGTTTTTAGACTTTTTTCGCCTGGCCCTTTTGCCCCGGGGGGGGGCGAGAGATTTCTTTGTAGTGCTGATTTGCTCTCCCAGGTTGCTTGGTTGGCCAAAAAGGGCGTATGCGTTTTTTCCTGAATATATTCAGGAAAAAACGCATACGCCCTTTTTGGCCAACCGCATCATTGTCCACGTTCTGGCGCTTTTCATGTGCTATCGGGGCCATTCCGATGTACCCGTTGACATCCGTTTCCTGCAGTTCTGCCTTGCGTTCAGCGCCTCTTCGTAGCCTGACCTCAATATATTTCGGGGCGATAGTTATCGTTTAGAACTCTGCAGGTTTGGGAAGTGCAGTGCCCCTGAGCTCCATTTCCCAAGTCGCTTTTTTGTGAGTGGGACGCAACACGGCTGGATGGCTTCACGCCCTATTGTCGATCCGGGGTGGCAGGCTGAACCTCTGGTGAATTCCTCTTCGTGATGGGAAATGAGAGTGACATGTGCCCGACCAAACACCTCCAGCGAGTCTCTCATTGGTTCCCCCTCTTGCAGTTCATCCTGCGGACAAATTGCAGACGGTACGAAAGAGGCATGGAAAGGCGCCGAGTCTCCAAGTGGGGAGATTGTTAGTAAGGGGGCCTGAATGGAGAACACGAGCACCAGGAGATGAAAACTGAGGTGAGTTTCAGAAAGCTTTCCCGATCCCACGGTGTAGCATCCGCTGGGTTTCCAATGAGTGCTTTCGCTGTCGGAAGATTGCGTTGAACCTGGAGAGTTGGGACCCATGGAATGGGGAGCACGCAGGATTCCTTTCAAGGGTCTGCATTTGCTTTCCCAACCTCACCAATCGTCTCAGCCCCAAGAGTGTCCAGCCTTATGTCTTCTGCCGCTGGGGCTGTAGATGTGGTCAATCCTGGTTGCATGCCAGTCCCTGAACGCATTTTGGAAGAAGTTCTCTCTGTTTTGCCCTGCTTGTTTCTTCTTTATGTTGGAAATGTATCCTCAGAATGGGTCTGAGCTGATTTTCCCTGCTGGTTTTAGGCCGCTTTACACACACTTGATGCACTTACACAGAGATATCAAGACTTAGCTTTTAAGATGCTTACTAGTCGGATAGATACTTGTGCGACGAACAGGGTCTGGTGAGTCCAGTTGATTGAGCAAGGAGTAGGTCGTGTCCATTCCATATTCGGTTTTCGGAAGGGTATCTGTGCTCATTTCAAACTCGAGTTTTATGCGTCACCCCACCTCACCTTTCCCCTGAAGCAGGCATAAGTGTGTTTTCTAAAAGCGTGACTCTGTTCTGTTTGGGGATTCAGTGCATGGGGAGCGATTTTCACATTCCCTCGATAAGTGATATCATAAGTTTCTTTTTTTGTGGGACTTATTTCACTGAGGATGATCGTACCTAAATCCACTCAGGATGCTGCTACCAGCCTCATGACGTGGATTTCATGGCTGAGTGACACTCCATTGGACCTACGTAGCACCACTTGTCCACTTGTCCACTTGTCTTTGTCCACTTGTCCACTCGTCTTTGTCCACTTGGCTCTTTCCTGGGATATGAAACGTGTACCGGAGTGGAGGTTCTTGTCAAGACAGCAGCCCTCAACTTTGGGGTCCCTGTGTCTGGTTGATTTTTTGATTTTCCCAAGGTCAACGCCCATGTGTGGAAGTGCCCTATGCTCTGTGGTTCTGTGTTTTACATGGTTTGGGAAAGAGGATACACTTGTGAAGATTGGCTGTTGGCCATTGACATCCCGCCCATCAGCTTAACAAGGCTCCCTTGACTCCGTGGCCTGTCCTGCCTTTCTGGTTTTTAGACTTTTTTCGCCTGGCCCTTTTGCCCCGGGGGGGGGGGCGAGAGATTTCTTTGTAGTGCTGATTTGCTCTCCCAGGTTGCTTGGTTGGCCAAAAAGGGCGTATGCGTTTTTTCCTGAATATATTCAGGAAAAAACGCATACGCCCTTTTTGGCCAACCGCATCATTGTCCACGTTCTGGCGCTTTTCATGTGCTATCGGGGCCATTCCGATGTACCCGTTGACATCCGTTTCCTGCAGTTCTGCCTTGCGTTCAGCGCCTCTTCGTAGCCTGACCTCAATATATTTTGGGGCGATAGTTATCGTTTAGAACTCTGCAGGTTTGGGAAGTGCAGTGCCCCTGAGCTCCATTTCCCAAGTCGCTTTTTTGTGAGTGGGACGCAACACGGCTGGATGGCTTCACGCCCTATTGTCGATCCGGGGTGGCAGGCTGAACCTCTGGTGAATTCTTCTTCGTGATGGGAAATGAGAGTGACATGTGCCCGACCAAACACCTCCAGCGAGTCTCTCATTGGTTCCCCCTCTTGCAGTTCATCCTGCGGACAAATTGCAGACGGTACGAAAGAGGCATGGAAAGGCGCCGAGTCTCCAAGTGGGGAGATTGTTAGTAAGGGGGCCTGAATGGAGAACACGAGCACCAGGAGATGAAAACTGAGGTGAGTTTCAGAAAGCTTTCCCGATCCCACGGTGTAGCATCCGCTGGGTTTCCAATGAGTGCTTTCGCTGTCGGAAGATTGCGTTGAACCTGGAGAGTTGGGACCCATGGAATGGGGAGCACGCAGGATTCCTTTCAAGGGTCTGCATTTGCTTTCCCAACCTCACCAATCGTCTCAGCCCCAAGAGTGTCCAGCCTTATGTCTTCTGCCGCTGGGGCTGTAGATGTGGTCAATCCTGGTTGCATGCCAGTCCCTGAACGCATTTTGGAAGAAGTTCTCTCTGTTTTGCCCTGCTTGTTTCTTCTTTATGTTGGAAATGTATCCTCAGAATGGGTCTGAGCTGATTTTCCCTGCTGGTTTTAGGCCGCTTTACACACACTTGATGCACTTACACAGAGATATCAAGACTTAGCTTTTAAGATGCTTACTAGTCGGATAGATACTTGTGCGACGAACAGGGTCTGGTGAGTCCAGTTGATTGAGCAAGGAGTAGGTCGTGTCCATTCCATATTCGGTTTTCGGAAGGGTATCTGTGCTCATTTCAAACTCGAGTTTTATGCGTCACCCCACCTCACCTTTCCCCTGAAGCAGGCATAAGTGTGTTTTCTAAAAGCGTGACTCTGTTCTGTTTGGGGATTCAGTGCATGGGGAGCGATTTTTACATTCCCTCGATAAGTGATATCATAAGTTTCTTTTTTTGTGGGACTTATTTCACTGAGGATGATCGTACCTAAATCCACTCAGGATGCTGCTACCAGCCTCATGACGTGGATTTCATGGCTGAGTGACACTCCATTGGACCTACGTAGCACCACTTGTCCACTTGTCCACTTGTCTTTGTCCACTTGTCCACTCGTCTTTGTCCACTTGGCTCTTTCCTGGGATATGAAACGTGTACCGGAGTGGAGGTTCTTGTCAAGACAGCAGCCCTCAACTTTGGGGTCCCTGTGTCTGGTTGATTTTTTGATTTTCCCAAGGTCAACGCCCATGTGTGGAAGTGCCCTATGCTCTGTGGTTCTGTGTTTTACATGGTTTGGGAAAGAGGATACACTTGTGAAGATTGGCTGTTGGCCATTGACATCCCGCCCATCAGCTTAACAAGGCTCCCTTGACTCCGTGGCCTGTCCTGCCTTTCTGGTTTTTAGACATTTTTCGCCTGGCCCTTTTGCCCCGCGGGGGGGGCGAGAGATTTCTTTGTAGTGCTGATTTGCTCTCCCAGGTTGCTTGGTTGGCCAAAAAGGGCGTATGCGTTTTTTCCTGAATATATTCAGGAAAAAACGCATACGCCCTTTTTGGCCAACCGCATCATTGTCCACGTTCTGGCGCTTTTCATGTGCTATCGGGGCCATTCCGATGTAGCCGTTGACATCCGTTTCCTGCAGTTCTGCCTTGCGTTCAGCGCCTCTTCGTAGCCTGACCTCAATATATTTTGGGGCGATAGTTATCGTTTAGAACTCTGCAGGTTTGGGAAGTGCAGTGCCCCTGAGCTCCATTTCCCAAGTCGCTTTTTTGTGAGTGGGACGCAACACGGCTGGATGGCTTCACGCCCTATTGTCGATCCGGGGTGGCAGGCTGAACCTCTGGTGAATTCTTCTTCGTGATGGGAAATGAGAGTGACATGTGCCCGACCAAACACCTCCAGCGAGTCTCTCATTGGTTCCCCCTCTTGCAGTTCATCCTGCGGACAAATTGCAGACGGTACGAAAGAGGCATGGAAAGGCGCCGAGTCTCCAAGTGGGGAGATTGTTAGTAAGGGGGCCTGAATGGAGAACACGAGCACCAGGAGATGAAAACTGAGGTGAGTTTCAGAAAGCTTTCCCGATCCCACGGTGTAGCATCCGCTGGGTTTCCAATGAGTGCTTTCGCTGTCGGAAGATTGCGTTGAACCTGGAGAGTTGGGACCCATGGAATGGGGAGCACGCAGGATTCCTTTCAAGGGTCTGCATTTGCTTTCCCAACCTCACCAATCGTCTCAGCCCCAAGAGTGTCCAGCCTTATGTCTTCTGCCGCTGGGGCTGTAGATGTGGTCAATCCTGGTTGCATGCCAGTCCCTGAACGCATTTTGGAAGAAGTTCTCTCTGTTTTGCCCTGCTTGTTTCTTCTTTATGTTGGAAATGTATCCTCAGAATGGGTCTGAGCTGATTTTCCCTGCTGGTTTTAGGCCGCTTTACACACACTTGATGCACTTACACAGAGATATCAAGACTTAGCTTTTAAGATGCTTACTAGTCGGATAGATACTTGTGCGACGAACAGGGTCTGGTGAGTCCAGTTGATTGAGCAAGGAGTAGGTCGTGTCCATTCCATATTCGGTTTTCGGAAGGGTATCTGTGCTCATTTCAAACTCGAGTTTTATGCGTCACCCCACCTCACCTTTCCCCTGAAGCAGGCATAAGTGTGTTTTCTAAAAGCGTGACTCTGTTCTGTTTGGGGATTCAGTGCATGGGGAGCGATTTTCACATTCCCTCGATAAGTGATATCATAAGTTTCTTTTTTTGTGGGACTTATTTCACTGAGGATGATCGTACCTAAATCCACTCAGGATGCTGCTACCAGCCTCATGACGTGGATTTCATGGCTGAGTGACACTCCATTGGACCTACGTAGCACCACTTGTCCACTTGTCCACTTGTCTTTGTCCACTTGTCCACTCGTCTTTGTCCACTTGCCTCTTTCCTGGGATATGAAACGTGTACCGGAGTGGAGGTTCTTGTCAAGACAGCAGCCCTCAACTTTGGGGTCCCTGTGTCTGGTTGATTTTTTGATTTTCCCAAGGTCAACGCCCATGTGTGGAAGTGCCCTATGCTCTGTGGTTCTGTGTTTTACATGGTTTGGGAAAGAGGATACACTTGTGAAGATTGGCTGTTGGCCATTGACATCCCGCCCATCAGCTTAACAAGGCTCCCTTGACTCCGTGGCCTGTCCTGCCTTTCTGGTTTTTAGACTTTTTTCGCCTGGCCCTTTTGCCCCGGGGGGGGGGGGCGAGAGATTTCTTTGTAGTGCTGATTTGCTCTCCCAGGTTGCTTGGTTGGCCAAAAAGGGCGTATGCGTTTTTTCCTGAATATATTCAGGAAAAAACGCATACGCCCTTTTTGGCCAACCGCATCATTGTCCACGTTCTGGCGCTTTTCATGTGCTATCGGGGCCATTCCGATGTAGCCGTTGACATCCGTTTCCTGCAGTTCTGCCTTGCGTTCAGCGCCTCTTCGTAGCCTGACCTCAATATATTTTGGGGCGATAGTTATCGTTTAGAACTCTGCAGGTTTGGGAAGTGCAGTGCCCCTGAGCTCCATTTCCCAAGTCGCTTTTTTGTGAGTGGGACGCAACACGGCTGGATGGCTTCACGCCCTATTGTCGATCCGGGGTGGCAGGCTGAACCGCTGGTGAATTCTTCTTCGTGATGGGAAATGAGAGTGACATGTGCCCGACCAAACACCTCCAGCGAGTCTCTCATTGGTTCCCCCTCTTGCAGTTCATCCTGCGGACAAATTGCAGACGGTACGAAAGAGGCATGGAAAGGCGCCGAGTCTCCAAGTGGGGAGATTGTTAGTAAGGGGGCCTGAATGGAGAACACGAGCACCAGGAGATGAAAACTGAGGTGAGTTTCAGAAAGCTTTCCCGATCCCACGGTGTAGCATCCGCTGGGTTTCCAATGAGTGCTTTCGCTGTCGGAAGATTGCGTTGAACCTGGAGAGTTGGGACCCATGGAATGGGGAGCACGCAGGATTCCTTTCAAGGGTCTGCATTTGCTTTCCCAACCTCACCAATCGTCTCAGCCCCAAGAGTGTCCAGCCTTATGACTTCTGCCGCTGGGGCTGTAGATGTGGTCAATCCTGGTTGCATGCCAGTCCCTGAACGCATTTTGGAAGAAGTTCTCTCTGTTTTGCCCTGCTTGTTTCTTCTTTATGTTGGAAATGTATCCTCAGAATGGGTCTGAGCTGATTTTCCCCGCTGGTTTTAGGCCGCTTTACACACACTTGATGCACTTACACAGAGATATCAAGACTTAGCTTTTAAGATGCTTACTAGTCGGATAGATACTTGTGCGACGAACAGGGTCTGGTGAGTCCAGTTGATTGAGCAAGGAGTAGGTCGTGTCCATTCCATATTCGGTTTTCGGAAGGGTATCTGTGCTCATTTCAAACTCGAGTTTTATGCGTCACCCCACCTCACCTTTCCCCTGAAGCAGGCATAAGTGTGTTTTCTAAAAGCGTGACTCTGTTCTGTTTGGGGATTCCGTGCATGGGGAGCGATTTTTACATTCCCTCGATAAGTGATATCATAAGTTTCTTTTTTTGTGGGACTTATTTCACTGAGGATGATCGTACCTAAATCCACTCAGGATGCTGCTACCAGCCTCATGACGTGGATTTCATGGCTGAGTGACACTCCATTGGACCTACGTAGCACCACTTGTCCACTTGTCCACTTGTCTTTGTCCACTTGTCCACTCGTCTTTGTCCACTTGGCTCTTTCCTGGGATATGAAACGTGTACCGGAGTGGAGGTTCTTGTCAAGACAGCAGCCCTCAACTTTGGGGTCCCTGTGTCTGGTTGATTTTTTGATTTTCCCAAGGTCAACGCCCATGTGTGGAAGTGCCCTATGCTCTGTGGTTCTGTGTTTTACATGGTTTGGGAAAGAGGATACACTTGTGAAGATTGGCTGTTGGCCATTGACATCCCGCCCATCAGCTTAACAAGGCTCCCTTGACTCCGTGGCCTGTCCTGCCTTTCTGGTTTTTAGACTTTTTTCGCCTGGCCCTTTTGCCCCGGGGGGGGGCGAGAGATTTCTTTGTAGTGCTGATTTGCTCTCCCAGGTTGCTTGGTTGGCCAAAAAGGGCGTATGCGTTTTTTCCTGAATATATTCAGGAAAAAACGCATACGCCCTTTTTGGCCAACCGCATCATTGTCCACGTTCTGGCGCTTTTCATGTGCTATCGGGGCCATTCCGATGTAGCCGTTGACATCCGTTTCCTGCAGTTCTGCCTTGCGTTCAGCGCCTCTTCGTAGCCTGACCTCAATATATTTTGGGGCGATAGTTATCGTTTAGAACTCTGCAGGTTTGGGAAGTGCAGTGCCCCTGAGCTCCATTTCCCAAGTCGCTTTTTTGTGAGTGGGACGCAACACGGCTGGATGGCTTCACGCCCTATTGTCGATCCGGGGTGGCAGGCTGAACCGCTGGTGAATTCTTCTTCGTGATGGGAAATGAGAGTGACATGTGCCCGACCAAACACCTCCAGCGAGTCTCTCATTGGTTCCCCCTCTTGCAGTTCATCCTGCGGACAAATTGCAGACGGTACGAAAGAGGCATGGAAAGGCGCCGAGTCTCCAAGTGGGGAGATTGTTAGTAAGGGGGCCTGAATGGAGAACACGAGCACCAGGAGATGAAAACTGAGGTGAGTTTCAGAAAGCTTTCCCGATCCCACGGTGTAGCATCCGCTGGGTTTCCAATGAGTGCTTTCGCTGTCGGAAGATTGCGTTGAACCTGGAGAGTTGGGACCCATGGAATGGGGAGCACGCAGGATTCCTTTCAAGGGTCTGCATTTGCTTTCCCAACCTCACCAATCGTCTCAGCCCCAAGAGTGTCCAGCCTTATGTCTTCTGCCGCTGGGGCTGTAGATGTGGTCAATCCTGGTTGCATGCCAGTCCCTGAACACATTTTGGAAGAAGTTCTCTCTGTTTTGCCCTGCTTGTTTCTTCTTTATGTTGGAAATGTATCCTCAGAATGGGTCTGAGCTGATTTTCCCCGCTGGTTTTAGGCCGCTTTACACACACTTGATGCACTTACACAGAGATATCAAGACTTAGCTTTTAAGATGCTTACTAGTCGGATAGATACTTGTGCGACGAACAGGGTCTGGTGAGTCCAGTTGATTGAGCAAGGAGTAGGTCGTGTCCATTCCATATTCGGTTTTCGGAAGGGTATCTGTGCTCATTTCAAACTCGAGTTTTATGCGTCACCCCACCTCACCTTTCCCCTGAAGCAGGCATAAGTGTGTTTTCTAAAAGCGTGACTCTGTTCTGTTTGGGGATTCAGTGCATGGGGAGCGATTTTTACATTCCCTCGATAAGTGATATCATAAGTTTCTTTTTTTGTGGGACTTATTTCACTGAGGATGATCGTACCTAAATCCACTCAGGATGCTGCTACCAGCCTCATGACGTGGATTTCATGGCTGAGTGACACTCCATTGGACCTACGTAGCACCACTTGTCCACTTGTCCACTTGTCTTTGTCCACTTGTCCACTCGTCTTTGTCCACTTGGCTCTTTCCTGGGATATGAAACGTGTACCGGAGTGGAGGTTCTTGTCAAGACAGCAGCCCTCAACTTTGGGGTCCCTGTGTCTGGTTGATTTTTTGATTTTCCCAAGGTCAACGCCCATGTGTGGAAGTGCCCTATGCTCTGTGGTTCTGTGTTTTACATGGTTTGGGAAAGAGGATACACTTGTGAAGATTGGCTGTTGGCCATTGACATCCCGCCCATCAGCTTAACAAGGCTCCCTTGACTCCGTGGCCTGTCCTGCCTTTCTGGTTTTTAGAATTTTTTCGCCTGGCCCTTTTGCCCCGGGGGGGGGGGCGAGAGATTTCTTTGTAGTGCTGATTTGCTCTCCCAGGTTGCTTGGTTGGCCAAAAAGGGCGTATGCGTTTTTTCCTGAATATATTCAGGAAAAAACGCATACGCCCTTTTTGGCCAACCGCATCATTGTCCACGTTCTGGCGCTTTTCATGTGCTATCGGGGCCATTCCGATGTACCCGTTGACATCCGTTTCCTGCAGTTCTGCCTTGCGTTCAGCGCCTCTTCGTAGCCTGACCTCAATATATTTTGGGGCGATAGTTATCGTTTAGAACTCTGCAGGTTTGGGAAGTGCAGTGCCCCTGAGCTCCATTTCCCAAGTCGCTTTTTTGTGAGTGGGACGCAACACGGCTGGATGGCTTCACGCCCTATTGTCGATCCGGGGTGGCAGGCTGAACCGCTGGTGAATTCTTCTTCGTGATGGGAAATGAGAGTGACATGTGCCCGACCAAACACCTCCAGCGAGTCTCTCATTGGTTCCCCCTCTTGCAGTTCATCCTGCGGACAAATTGCAGACGGTACGAAAGAGGCATGGAAAGGCGCCAAGTCTCCAAGTGGGGAGATTTTTAGTAAGGGGGCCTGAATGGAGAACACGAGCACCAGGAGATGAAAACTGAGGTGAGTTTCAGAAAGCTTTCCCGATCCCACGGTGTAGCATCCGCTGGGTTTCCAATGAGTGCTTTCGCTGTCGGAAGATTGCGTTGAACCTGGAGAGTTGGGACCCATGGAATGGGGAGCACGCAGGATTCCTTTCAAGGGTCTGCATTTGCTTTCCCAACCTCACCAATCGTCTCAGCCCCAAGAGTGTCCAGCCTTATGACTTCTGCCGCTGGGGCTGTAGATGTGGTCAATCCTGGTTGCATGCCAGTCCCTGAACGCATTTTGGAAGAAGTTCTCTCTGTTTTGCCCTGCTTGTTTCTTCTTTATGTTGGAAATGTATCCTCAGAATGGGTCTGAGCTGATTTTCCCCGCTGGTTTTAGGCCGCTTTACACACACTTGATGCACTTACACAGAGATATCAAGACTTAGCTTTTAAGATGCTTACTAGTCGGATAGATACTTGTGCGACGAACAGGGTCTGGTGAGTCCAGTTGATTGAGCAAGGAGTAGGTCGTGTCCATTCCATATTCGGTTTTCGGAAGGGTATCTGTGCTCATTTCAAACTCGAGTTTTATGCGTCACCCCACCTCATCTTTCCCCTGAAGCAGGCATAAGTGTGTTTTCTAAAAGCGTGACTCTGTTCTGTTTGGGGATTCAGTGCATGGGGAGCGATTTTTACATTCCCTCGATAAGTGATATCATAAGTTTCTTTTTTTGTGGGACTTATTTCACTGAGGATGATCGTACCTAAATCCACTCAGGATGCTGCTACCAGCCTCATGACGTGGATTTCATGGCTGAGTGACACTCCATTGGACCTACGTAGCACCACTTGTCCACTTGTCCACTTGTCTTTGTCCACTTGTCCACTCGTCTTTGTCCACTTGGCTCTTTCCTGGGATATGAAACGTGTACCGGAGTGGAGGTTCTTGTCAAGACAGCAGCCCTCAACTTTGGGGTCCCTGTGTCTGGTTGATTTTTTGATTTTCCCAAGGTCAACGCCCATGTGTGGAAGTGCCCTATGCTCTGTGGTTCTGTGTTTTCCATGGTTTGGGAAAGAGGATACACTTGTGAAGATTGGCTGTTGGCCATTGACATCCCGCCCATCAGCTTAACAAGGCTCCCTTGACTCCGTGGCCTGTCCTGCCTTTCTGGTTTTTAGACTTTTTTCGCCTGGCCCTTTTGCCCCGGGGGGGGGGCGAGAGATTTCTTTGTAGTGCTGATTTGCTCTCCCAGGTTGCTTGGTTGGCCAAAAAGGGCGTATGCGTTTTTTCCTGAATATATTCAGGAAAAAACGCATACGCCCTTTTTGGCCAACCGCATCATTGTCCACGTTCTGGCGCTTTTCATGTGCTATCGGGGCCATTCCGATGTACCCGTTGACATCCGTTTCCTGCAGTTCTGCCTTGCGTTCAGCGCCTCTTCGTAGCCTGACCTCAATATATTTTGGGGCGATAGTTATCGTTTAGAACTCTGCAGGTTTGGGAAGTGCAGTGCCCCTGAGCTCCATTTCCCAAGTCGCTTTTTTGTGAGTGGGACGCAACACGGCTGGATGGCTTCACGCCCTATTGTCGATCCGGGGTGGCAGGCTGAACCGCTGGTGAATTCTTCTTCGTGATGGGAAATGAGAGTGACATGTGCCCGACCAAACACCTCCAGCGAGTCTCTCATTGGTTCCCCCTCTTGCAGTTCATCCTGCGGACAAATTGCAGACGGTACGAAAGAGGCATGGAAAGGCGCCGAGTCTCCAAGTGGGGAGATTGTTAGTAAGGGGGCCTGAATGGAGAACACGAGCACCAGGAGATGAAAACTGAGGTGAGTTTCAGAAAGCTTTCCCGATCCCACGTTGTAGCATCCGCTGGGTTTCCAATGAGTGCTTTCGCTGTCGGAAGATTGCGTTGAACCTGGAGAGTTGGGACCCATGGAATGGGGAGCACGCAGGATTCCTTTCAAGGGTCTGCATTTGCTTTCCCAACCTCACCAATCGTCTCAGCCCCAAGAGTGTCCAGCCTTATGTCTTCTGCCGCTGGGGCTGTAGATGTGGTCAATCCTGGTTGCATGCCAGTCCCTGAACGCATTTTGGAAGAAGTTCTCTCTGTTTTGCCCTGCTTGTTTCTTCTTTATGTTGGAAATGTATCCTCAGAATGGGTCTGAGCTGATTTTCCCTGCTGGTTTTAGGCCGCTTTACACACACTTGATGCACTTACACAGAGATATCAAGACTTAGCTTTGAAGATGCTTACTAGTCGGATAGATACTTGTGCGATGAAGAGGGTCTGGTGAGTCCAGTTGATTGAGCAAGGAGTAGGTCGTGTCCATTCCATATTCGGTTTTCGGAAGGGTATCTGTGCTCATTTCAAACTCGAGTTTTATGCGTCACCCCACCTCACCTTTCCCCTGAAGCAGGCATAAGTGTGTTTTCTAAAAGCGTGACTCTGTTCTGTTTGGGGATTCAGTGCATGGGGAGCGATTTTTACATTCCCTCGATAAGTGATATCATAAGTTTCTTTTTTTGTGGGACTTATTTCACTGAGGATGATCGTACCTAAATCCACTCAGGATGCTGCTACCAGCCTCATGACGTGGATTTCATGGCTGAGTGACACTCCTTTGGACCTACGTAGCACCACTTGTCCACTTGTCCACTTGTCTTTGTCCACTTGTCCACTCGTCTTTGTCCACTTGGCTCTTTCCTGGGATATGAAACGTGTACCGGAGTGGAGGTTCTTGTCAAGACAGCAGCCCTCAACTTTGGGGTCCCTGTGTCTGGTTGATTTTTTGATTTTCCCAAGGTCAACGCCCATGTGTGGAAGTGCCCTATGCTCTGTGGTTCTGTGTTTTACATGGTTTGGGAAAGAGGATACACTTGTGAAGATTGGCTGTTGGCCATTGACATCCCGCCCATCAGCTTAACAAGGCTCCCTTGACTCCGTGGCCTGTCCTGCCTTTCTGGTTTTTAGAATTTTTTCGCCTGGCCCTTTTGCCCCGGGGGGGGGGCGAGAGATTTCTTTGTAGTGCTGATTTGCTCTCCCAGGTTGCTTGGTTGGCCAAAAAGGGCGTATGCGTTTTTTCCTGAATATATTCAGGAAAAAACGCATACGCCCTTTTTGGCCAACCGCATCATTGTCCACGTTCTGGCGCTTTTCATGTGCTATCGGGGCCATTCCGATGTAGCCGTTGACATCCGTTTCCTGCAGTTCTGCCTTGCGTTCAGCGCCTCTTCGTAGCCTGACCTCAATATATTTTGGGGCGATAGTTATCGTTTAGAACTCTGCAGGTTTGGGAAGTGCAGTGCCCCTGAGCTCCATTTCCCAAGTCGCTTTTTTGTGAGTGGGACGCAACACGGCTGGATGGCTTCACGCCCTATTGTCGATCCGGGGTGGCAGGCTGAACCGCTGGTGAATTCTTCTTCGTGATGGGAAATGAGAGTGACATGTGCCCGACCAAACACCTCCAGCGAGTCTCTCATTGGTTCCCCCTCTTGCAGTTCATCCTGCGGACAAATTGCAGACGGTACGAAAGAGGCATGGAAAGGCGCCGAGTCTCCAAGTGGGGAGATTGTTAGTAAGGGGGCCTGAATGGAGAACACGAGCACCAGGAGATGAAAACTGAGGTGAGTTTCAGAAAGCTTTCCCGATCCCACGGTGTAGCATCCGCTGGGTTTCCAATGAGTGCTTTCGCTGTCGGAAGATTGCGTTGAACCTGGAGAGTTGGGACCCATGGAATGGGGAGCACGCAGGATTCCTTTCAAGGGTCTGCATTTGCTTTCCCAACCTCACCAATCGTCTCAGCCCCAAGAGTGTCCAGCCTTATGTCTTCTGCCGCTGGGGCTGTAGATGTGGTCAATCCTGGTTGCATGCCAGTCCCTGAACGCATTTTGGAAGAAGTTCTCTCTGTTTTGCCCTGCTTGTTTCTTCTTTATGTTGGAAATGTATCCTCAGAATGGGTCTGAGCTGATTTTCCCCGCTGGTTTTAGGCCGCTTTACACACACTTGATGCACTTACACAGAGATATCAAGACTTAGCTTTTAAGATGCTTACTAGTCGGATAGATACTTGTGCGACGAACAGGGTCTGGTGAGTCCAGTTGATTGAGCAAGGAGTAGGTCGTGTCCATTCCATATTCGGTTTTCGGAAGGGTATCTGTGCTCATTTCAAACTCGAGTTTTATGCGTCACCCCACCTCACCTTTCCCCTGAAGCAGGCATAAGTGTGTTTTCTAAAAGCGTGACTCTGTTCTGTTTGGGGATTCAGTGCATGGGGAGCGATTTTTACATTCCCTCGATAAGTGATATCATAAGTTTCTTTTTTTGTGGGACTTATTTCACTGAGGATGATCGTACCTAAATCCACTCAGGATGCTGCTACCAGCCTCATGACGTGGATTTCATGGCTGAGTGACACTCCATTGGACCTACGTAGCACCACTTGTCCACTTGTCCACTTGTCTTTGTCCACTTGTCCACTCGTCTTTGTCCACTTGGCTCTTTCCTGGGATATGAAACGTGTACCGGAGTGGAGGTTCTTGTCAAGACAGCAGCACTCAACTTTGGGGTCCCTGTGTCTGGTTGATTTTTTGATTTTCCCAAGGTCAACGCCCATGTGTGGAAGTGCCCTATGCTCTGTGGTTCTGTGTTTTCCATGGTTTGGGAAAGAGGATACACTTGTGAAGATTGGCTGTTGGCCATTGACATCCCGCCCATCAGCTTAACAAGGCTCCCTTGACTCCGTGGCCTGTCCTGACTTTCTGGTTTTTAGACTTTTTTCGCCTGGCCCTTTTGCCCCGGGGTGGGGGGCGAGAGATTTCTTTGTAGTGCTGATTTGCTCTCCCAGGTTGCTTGGTTGGCCAAAACGGGCGTATGCGTTTTTTCCTGAATATATTCAGGAAAAAACGCATACGCCCGTTTTGGCCAACCGCATCATTGTCCACGTTCTGGCGCTTTTCATGTGCTATCGGGGCCATTCCGATGTACCCGTTGACATCCGTTTCCTGCAGTTCTGCCTTGCGTTCAGCGCCTCTTCGTAGCTGACCTCAATATATTTTGGGGCGATAGTTATCGTTTAGAACTCTGCAGGTTTGGGAAGTGCAGTGCCCCTGAGCTCCATTTCCCAAGTCGCTTTTTTGTGAGTGGGACGCAACACGGCTGGATGGCTTCACGCCCTATTGTCGATCCGGGGTGGCAGGCTGAACCGCTGGTGAATTCTTCTTCGTGATGGGAAATGAGAGTGACATGTGCCCGACCAAACACCTCCAGCGAGTCTCTCATTGGTTCCCCCTCTTGCAGTTCATCCTGCGGACAAATTGCAGACGGTACGAAAGAGGCATGGAAAGGCGCCGAGTCTCCAAGTGGGGAGATTGTTAGTAAGGGGGCCTGAATGGAGAACACGAGCACCAGGAGATGAAAACTGAGGTGAGTTTCAGAAAGCTTTCCCGATCCCACGGTGTAGCATCCGCTGGGTTTCCAATGAGTGCTTTCGCTGTCGGAAGATTGCGTTGAACCTGGAGAGTTGGGACCCATGGAATGGGGAGCACGCAGGATTCCTTTCAAGGGTCTGCATTTGCTTTCCCAACCTCACCAATCGTCTCAGCCCCAAGAGTGTCCAGCCTTATGACTTCTGCCGCTGGGGCTGTAGATGTGGTCAATCCTGGTTGCATGCCAGTCCCTGAACGCATTTTGGAAGAAGTTCTCTCTGTTTTGCCCTGCTTGTTTCTTCTTTATGTTGGAAATGTATCCTCAGAATGGGTCTGAGCTGATTTTCCCCGCTGGTTTTAGGCCGCTTTACACACACTTGATGCACTTACACAGAGATATCAAGACTTAGCTTTTAAGATGCTTACTAGTCGGATAGATACTTGTGCGACGAACAGGGTCTGGTGAGTCCAGTTGATTGAGCAAGGAGTAGGTCGTGTCCATTCCATATTCGGTTTTCGGAAGGGTATCTGTGCTCATTTCAAACTCGAGTTTTATGCGTCACCCCACCTCACCTTTCCCCTGAAGCAGGCATAAGTGTGTTTTCTAAAAGCGTGACTCTGTTCTGTTTGGGGATTCAGTGCATGGGGAGCGATTTTTACATTCCCTCGATAAGTGATATCATAAGTTTCTTTTTTTGTGGGACTTATTTCACTGAGGATGATCGTACCTAAATCCACTCAGGATGCTGCTACCAGCCTCATGACGTGGATTTCATGGCTGAGTGACACTCCTTTGGACCTACGTAGCACCACTTGTCCACTTGTCCACTTGTCTTTGTCCACTTGTCCACTCGTCTTTGTCCACTTGGCTCTTTCCTGGGATATGAAACGTGTACCGGAGTGGAGGTTCTTGTCAAGACAGCAGCCCTCAACTTTGGGGTCCCTGTGTCTGGTTGATTTTTTGATTTTCCCAAGGTCAACGCCCATGTGTGGAAGTGCCCTATGCTCTGTGGTTCTGTGTTTTACATGGTTTGGGAAAGAGGATACACTTGTGAAGATTGGCTGTTGGCCATTGACATCCCGCCCATCAGCTTAACAAGGCTCCCTTGACTCCGTGGCCTGTCCTGCCTTTCTGGTTTTTAGAATTTTTTCGCCTGGCCCTTTTGCCCCGGGGTGGGGGGCGAGAGATTTCTTTGTAGTGCTGATTTGCTCTCCCAGGTTGCTTGGTTGGCCAAAAAGGGCGTATGCGTTTTTTCCTGAATATATTCAGGAAAAAACGCATACGCCCTTTTTGGCCAACCGCATCATTGTCCACGTTCTGGCGCTTTTCATGTGCTATCGGGGCCATTCCGATGTAGCCGTTGACATCCGTTTCCTGCAGTTCTGCCTTGCGTTCAGCGCCTCTTCGTAGCCTGACCTCAATATATTTTGGGGCGATAGTTATCGTTTAGAACTCTGCAGGTTTGGGAAGTGCAGTGCCCCTGAGCTCCATTTCCCAAGTCGCTTTTTTGTGAGTGGGACGCAACACGGCTGGATGGCTTCACGCCCTATTGTCGATCCGGGGTGGCAGGCTGAACCGCTGGTGAATTCTTCTTCGTGATGGGAAATGAGAGTGACATGTGCCCGACCAAACACCTCCAGCGAGTCTCTCATTGGTTCCCCCTCTTGCAGTTCATCCTGCGGACAAATTGCAGACGGTACGAAAGAGGCATGGAAAGGCGCCGAGTCTCCAAGTGGGGAGATTGTTAGTAAGGGGGCCTGAATGGAGAACACGAGCACCAGGAGATGAAAACTGAGGTGAGTTTCAGAAAGCTTTCCCGATCCCACGGTGTAGCATCCGCTGGGTTTCCAATGAGTGCTTTCGCTGTCGGAAGATTGCGTTGAACCTGGAGAGTTGGGACCCATGGAATGGGGAGCACGCAGGATTCCTTTCAAGGGTCTGCATTTGCTTTCCCAACCTCACCAATCGTCTCAGCCCCAAGAGTGTCCAGCCTTATGTCTTCTGCCGCTGGGGCTGTAGATGTGGTCAATCCTGGTTGCATGCCAGTCCCTGAACGCATTTTGGAAGAAGTTCTCTCTGTTTTGCCCTGCTTGTTTCTTCTTTATGTTGGAAATGTATCCTCAGAATGGGTCTGAGCTGATTTTCCCCGCTGGTTTTAGGCCGCTTTACACACACTTGATGCACTTACACAGAGATATCAAGACTTAGCTTTTAAGATGCTTACTAGTCGGATAGATACTTGTGCGACGAACAGGGTCTGGTGAGTCCAGTTGATTGAGCAAGGAGTAGGTCGTGTCCATTCCATATTCGGTTTTCGGAAGGGTATCTGTGCTCATTTCAAACTCGAGTTTTATGCGTCACCCCACCTCACCTTTCCCCTGAAGCAGGCATAAGTGTGTTTTCTAAAAGCGTGACTCTGTTCTGTTTGGGGATTCAGTGCATGGGGAGCGATTTTTACATTCCCTCGATAAGTGATATCATAAGTTTCTTTTTTTGTGGGACTTATTTCACTGAGGATGATCGTACCTAAATCCACTCAGGATGCTGCTACCAGCCTCATGACGTGGATTTCATGGCTGAGTGACACTCCTTTGGACCTACGTAGCACCACTTGTCCACTTGTCCACTTGTCTTTGTCCACTTGTCCACTCGTCTTTGTCCACTTGGCTCTTTCCTGGGATATGAAACGTGTACCGGAGTGGAGGTTCTTGTCAAGACAGCAGCCCTCAACTTTGGGGTCCCTGTGTCTGGTTGATTTTTTGATTTTCCCAAGGTCAACGCCCATGTGTGGAAGTGCCCTATGCTCTGTGGTTCTGTGTTTTACATGGTTTGGGAAAGAGGATACACTTGTGAAGATTGGCTGTTGGCCATTGACATCCCGCCCATCAGCTTAACAAGGCTCCCTTGACTCCGTGGCCTGTCCTGCCTTTCTGGTTTTTAGAATTTTTTCGCCTGGCCCTTTTGCCCCGGGGTGGGGGGCGAGAGATTTCTTTGTAGTGCTGATTTGCTCTCCCAGGTTGCTTGGTTGGCCAAAAAGGGCGTATGCGTTTTTTCCTGAATATATTCAGGAAAAAACGCATACGCCCTTTTTGGCCAACCGCATCATTGTCCACGTTCTGGCGCTTTTCATGTGCTATCGGGGCCATTCCGATGTACCCGTTGACATCCGTTTCCTGCAGTTCTGCCTTGCGTTCAGCGCCTCTTCGTAGCCTGACCTCAATATATTTCGGGGCGATAGTTATCGTTTCGAACTCTGCAGGTTTGGGAAGTGCAGTGCCCCTGAGCTCCATTTCCCAAGTCGCTTTTTTGTGAGTGGGACGCAACACGGCTGGATGGCTTCACGCCCTATTGTCGATCCGGGGTGGCAGGCTGAACCGCTGGTGAATTCTTCTTCGTGATGGGAAATGAGAGTGACATGTGCCCGACCAAACACCTCCAGCGAGTCTCTCATTGGTTCCCCCTCTTGCAGTTCATCCTGCGGACAAATTGCAGACGGTACGAAAGAGGCATGGAAAGGCGCCGAGTCTCCAAGTGGGGAGATTGTTAGTAAGGGGGCCTGAATGGAGAACACGAGCACCAGGAGATGAAAACTGAGGTGAGTTTCAGAAAGCTTTCCCGATCCCACGGTGTAGCATCCGCTGGGTTTCCAATGAGTGCTTTCGCTGTCGGAAGATTGCGTTGAACCTGGAGAGTTGGGACCCATGGAATGGGGAGCACGCAGGATTCCATTCAAGGGTCTGCATTTGCTTTCCTAACCTCACCAATCGTCTCAGCCCCAAGAGTGTCCAGCCTTATGTCTTCTGCCGCTGGGGCTGTAGATGTGGTCAATCCTGGTTGCATGCCAGTCCCTGAACGCATTTTGGAAGAAGTTCTCTCTGTTTTGCCCTGCTTGTTTCTTCTTTATGTTGGAAATGTATCCTCAGAATGGGTCTGAGCTGATTTTCCCCGCTGGTTTTAGGCCGCTTTACACACACTTGATGCACTTACACAGAGATATCAAGACTTAGCTTTTAAGATGCTTACTAGTCGGATAGATACTTGTGCGATGAACAGGGTCTGGTGAGTCCAGTTGATTGAGCAAGGAGTAGGTCGTGTCCATTCCATATTCGGTTTTCGGAAGGGTATCTGTGCTCATTTCAAACTCGAGTTTTATGCGTCACCCCACCTCACCTTTCCCCTGAAGCAGGCATAAGTGTGTTTTCTAAAAGCGTGACTCTGTTCTGTTTGGGGATTCAGTGCATGGGGAGCGATTTTTACATTCCCTCGATAAGTGATATCATAAGTTTCTTTTTTTGTGGGACTTATTTCACTGAGGATGATCGTACCTAAATCCACTCAGGATGCTGCTACCAGCCTCATGACGTGGATTTCATGGCTGAGTGACACTCCATTGGACCTACGTAGCACCACATGTCCACTTGTCCACTTGTCTTTGTCCACTTGTCCACTCGTCTTTGTCCACTTGGCTCTTTCCTGGGATATGAAACGTGTACCGGAGTGGAGGTTCTTGTCAAGACAGCAGCCCTCAACTTTGGGGTCCCTGTGTCTGGTTGATTTTTTGATTTTCCCAAGGTCAACGCCCATGTGTGGAAGTGCCCTATGCTCTGTGGTTCTGTGTTTTCCATGGTTTGGGAAAGAGGATACACTTGTGAAGATTGGCTGTTGGCCATTGACATCCCGCCCATCAGCTTAACAAGGCTCCCTTGACTCCGTGGCCTGTCCTGCCTTTCTGGTTTTTAGACTTTTTTCGCCTGGCCCTTTTGCCCCGGGGGGGGGCGAGAGATTTCTTTGTAGTGCTGATTTGCTCTCCCAGGTTGCTTGGTTGGCCAAAAAGGGCGTATGCGTTTTTTCCTGAATATATTCAGGAAAAAACGCATACGCCCTTTTTGGCCAACCGCATCATTGTCCACGTTCTGGCGCTTTTCATGTGCTATCGGGGCCATTCCGATGTACCCGTTGACATCCGTTTCCTGCAGTTCTGCCTTGCGTTCAGCGCCTCTTCGTAGCCTGACCTCAATATATTTTGGGGCGATAGTTATCGTTTAGAACTCTGCAGGTTTGGGAAGTGCAGTGACCCTGAGCTCCATTTCCCAAGTCGCTTTTTTGTGAGTGGGACGCAACACGGCTGGATGGCTTCACGCCCTATTGTCGATCCGGGGTGGCAGGCTGAACCGCTGGTGAATTCTTCTTCATGATGGGAAATGAGAGTGACATGTGCCCGACCAAACACCTCCAGCGAGTCTCTCATTGGTTCCCCCTCTTGCAGTTCATCCTGCGGACAAATTGCAGACGGTACGAAAGAGGCATGGAAAGGCGCCGAGTCTCCAAGTGGGGAGATTGTTAGTAAGGGGGCCTGAATGGAGAACACGAGCACCAGGAGATGAAAACTGAGGTGAGTTTCAGAAAGCTTTCCCGATCCCACGGTGTAGCATCCGCTGGGTTTCCAATGAGTGCTTTCGCTGTCGGAAGATTGCGTTGAACCTGGAGAGTTGGGACCCATGGAATGGGGAGCACGCAGGATTCCTTTCAAGGGTCTGCATTTGCTTTCCCAACCTCACCAATCGTCTCAGCCCCAAGAGTGTCCAGCCTTATGTCTTCTGCCGCTGGGGCTGTAGATGTGGTCAATCCTGGTTGCATGCCAGTCCCTGAACGCATTTTGGAAGAAGTTCTCTCTGTTTTGCCCTGCTTGTTTCTTCTTTATGTTGGAAATGTATCCTCAGAATGGGTCTGAGCTGATTTTCCCTGCTGGTTTTAGGCCGCTTTACACACACTTGATGCACTTACACAGAGATATCAAGACTTAGCTTTGAAGATGCTTACTAGTCGGATAGATACTTGTGCGATGAACAGGGTCTGGTGAGTCCAGTTGATTGAGCAAGGAGTAGGTCGTGTCCATTCCATATTCGGTTTTCGGAAGGGTATCTGTGCTCATTTCAAACTCGAGTTTTATGCGTCACCCCACCTCACCTTTCCCCTGAAGCAGGCATAAGTGTGTTTTCTAAAAGCGTGACTCTGTTCTGTTTGGGGATTCAGTGCATGGGGAGCGATTTTTACATTCCCTCGATAAGTGATATCATAAGTTTCTTTTTTTGTGGGACTTATTTCACTGAGGATGATCGTACCTAAATCCACTCAGGATGCTGCTACCAGCCTCATGACGTGGATTTCATGGCTGAGTGACACTCCTTTGGACCTACGTAGCACCACTTGTCCACTTGTCCACTTGTCTTTGTCCACTTGTCCACTCGTCTTTGTCCACTTGGCTCTTTCCTGGGATATGAAACGTGTACCGGAGTGGAGGTTCTTGTCAAGACAGCAGCCCTCAACTTTGGGGTCCCTGTGTCTGGTTGATTTTTTGATTTTCCCAAGGTCAACGCCCATGTGTGGAAGTGCCCTATGCTCTGTGGTTCTGTGTTTTACATGGTTTGGGAAAGAGGATACACTTGTGAAGATTGGCTGTTGGCCATTGACATCCCGCCCATCAGCTTAACAAGGCTCCCTTGACTCCGTGGCCTGTCCTGCCTTTCTGGTTTTTAGAATTTTTTCGCCTGGCCCTTTTGCCCCGGGGTGGGGGGCGAGAGATTTCTTTGTAGTGCTGATTTGCTCTCCCAGGTTGCTTGGTTGGCCAAAAAGGGCGTATGCGTTTTTTCCTGAATATATTCAGGAAAAAACGCATACGCCCTTTTTGGCCAACCGCATCATTGTCCACGTTCTGGCGCTTTTCATGTGCTATCGGGGCCATTCCGATGTACCCGTTGACATCCGTTTCCTGCAGTTCTGCCTTGCGTTCAGCGCCTCTTCGTAGCCTGACCTCAATATATTTCGGGGCGATAGTTATCGTTTAGAACTCTGCAGGTTTGGGAAGTGCAGTGCCCCTGAGCTCCATTTCCCAAGTCGCTTTTTTGTGAGTGGGACGCAACACGGCTGGATGGCTTCACGCCCTATTGTCGATCCGGGGTGGCAGGCTGAACCGCTGGTGAATTCTTCTTCGTGATGGGAAATGAGAGTGACATGTGCCCGACCAAACACCTCCAGCGAGTCTCTCATTGGTTCCCCCTCTTGCAGTTCATCCTGCGGACAAATTGCAGACGGTACGAAAGAGGCATGGAAAGGCGCCGAGTCTCCAAGTGGGGAGATTGTTAGTAAGGGGGCCTGAATGGAGAACACGAGCACCAGGAGATGAAAACTGAGGTGAGTTTCAGAAAGCTTTCCCGATCCCACGGTGTAGCATCCGCTGGGTTTCCAATGAGTGCTTTCGCTGTCGGAAGATTGCGTTGAACCTGGAGAGTTGGGACCCATGGAATGGGGAGCACGCAGGATTCCTTTCAAGGGTCTGCATTTGCTTTCCCAACCTCACCAATCGTCTCAGCCCCAAGAGTGTCCAGCCTTATGTCTTCTGCCGCTGGGGCTGTAGATGTGGTCAATCCTGGTTGCATGCCAGTCCCTGAACGCATTTTGGAAGAAGTTCTCTCTGTTTTGCCCTGCTTGTTTCTTCTTTATGTTGGAAATGTATCCTCAGAATGGGTCTGAGCTGATTTTCCCCGCTGGTTTTAGGCCGCTTTACACACACTTGATGCACTTACACAGAGATATCAAGACTTAGCTTTGAAGATGCTTACTAGTCGGATAGATACTTGTGCGATGAACAGGGTCTGGTGAGTCCAGTTGATTGAGCAAGGAGTAGGTCGTGTCCATTCCATATTCGGTTTTCGGAAGGGTATCTGTGCTCATTTCAAACTCGAGTTTTATGCGTCACCCCACCTCACCTTTCCCCTGAAGCAGGCATAAGTGTGTTTTCTAAAAGCGTGACTCTGTTCTGTTTGGGGATTCAGTGCATGGGGAGCGATTTTTACATTCCCTCGATAAGTGATATCATAAGTTTCTTTTTTTGTGGGACTTATTTCACTGAGGATGATCGTACCTAAATCCACTCAGGATGCTGCTACCAGCCTCATGACGTGGATTTCATGGCTGAGTGACACTCCATTGGACCTACGTAGCACCACTTGTCCACTTGTCCACTTGTCTTTGTCCACTTGTCCACTCGTCTTTGTCCACTTGGCTCTTTCCTGGGATATGAAACGTGTACCGGAGTGGAGGTTCTTGTCAAGACAGCAGCCCTCAACTTTGGGGTCCCTGTGTCTGGTTGATTTTTTGATTTTCCCAAGGTCAACGCCCATGTGTGGAAGTGCCCTATGCTCTGTGGTTCTGTGTTTTACATGGTTTGGGAAAGAGGATACACTTGTGAAGATTGGCTGTTGGCCATTGACATCCCGCCCATCAGCTTAACAAGGCTCCCTTGACTCCGTGGCCTGTCCTGCCTTTCTGGTTTTTAGAATTTTTTCGCCTGGCCCTTTTGCCCCGGGGTGGGGGGCGAGAGATTTCTTTGTAGTGCTGATTTGCTCTCCCAGGTTGCTTGGTTGGCCAAAAAGGGCGTATGCGTTTTTTCCTGAATATATTCAGGAAAAAACGCATACGCCCTTTTTGGCCAACCGCATCATTGTCCACGTTCTGGCGCTTTTCATGTGCTATCGGGGCCATTCCGATGTACCCGTTGACATCCGTTTCCTGCAGTTCTGCCTTGCGTTCAGCGCCTCTTCGTAGCCTGACCTCAATATATTTCGGGGCGATAGTTATCGTTTAGAACTCTGCAGGTTTGGGAAGTGCAGTGCCCCTGAGCTCCATTTCCCAAGTCGCTTTTTTGTGAGTGGGACGCAACACGGCTGGATGGCTTCACGCCCTATTGTCGATCCGGGGTGGCAGGCTGAACCGCTGGTGAATTCTTCTTCGTGATGGGAAATGAGAGTGACATGTGCCCGACCAAACACCTCCAGCGAGTCTCTCATTGGTTCCCCCTCTTGCAGTTCATCCTGCGGACAAATTGCAGACGGTACGAAAGAGGCATGGAAAGGCGCCGAGTCTCCAAGTGGGGAGATTGTTAGTAAGGGGGCCTGAATGGAGAACACGAGCACCAGGAGATGAAAACTGAGGTGAGTTTCAGAAAGCTTTCCCGATCCCACGGTGTAGCATCCGCTGGGTTTCCAATGAGTGCTTTCGCTGTCGGAAGATTGCGTTGAACCTGGAGAGTTGGGACCCATGGAATGGGGAGCACGCAGGATTCCTTTCAAGGGTCTGCATTTGCTTTCCCAACCTCACCAATCGTCTCAGCCCCAAGAGTGTCCAGCCTTATGTCTTCTGCCGCTGGGGCTGTAGATGTGGTCAATCCTGGTTGCATGCCAGTCCCTGAACGCATTTTGGAAGAAGTTCTCTCTGTTTTGCCCTGCTTGTTTCTTCTTTATGTTGGAAATGTATCCTCAGAATGGGTCTGAGCTGATTTTCCCTGCTGGTTTTAGGCCGCTTTACACACACTTGATGCACTTACACAGAGATATCAAGACTTAGCTTTGAAGATGCTTACTAGTCGGATAGATACTTGTGCGATGAACAGGGTCTGGTGAGTCCAGTTGATTGAGCAAGGAGTAGGTCGTGTCCATTCCATATTCGGTTTTCGGAAGGGTATCTGTGCTCATTTCAAACTCGAGTTTTATGCGTCACCCCACCTCACCTTTCCCCTGAAGCAGGCATAAGTGTGTTTTCTAAAAGCGTGACTCTGTTCTGTTTGGGGATTCAGTGCATGGGGAGCGATTTTTACATTCCCTCGATAAGTGATATCATAAGTTTCTTTTTTTGTGGGACTTATTTCACTGAGGATGATCGTACCTAAATCCACTCAGGATGCTGCTACCAGCCTCATGACGTGGATTTCATGGCTGAGTGACACTCCTTTGGACCTACGTAGCACCACTTGTCCACTTGTCCACTTGTCTTTGTCCACTTGTCCACTCGTCTTTGTCCACTTGGCTCTTTCCTGGGATATGAAACGTGTACCGGAGTGGAGGTTCTTGTCAAGACAGCAGCCCTCAACTTTGGGGTCCCTGTGTCTGGTTGATTTTTTGATTTTCCCAAGGTCAACGCCCATGTGTGGAAGTGCCCTATGCTCTGTGGTTCTGTGTTTTACATGGTTTGGGAAAGAGGATACACTTGTGAAGATTGGCTGTTGGCCATTGACATCCCGCCCATCAGCTTAACAAGGCTCCCTTGACTCCGTGGCCTGTCCTGCCTTTCTGGTTTTTAGAATTTTTTCGCCTGGCCCTTTTGCCCCGGGGTGGGGGGCGAGAGATTTCTTTGTAGTGCTGATTTGCTCTCCCAGGTTGCTTGGTTGGCCAAAAAGGGCGTATGCGTTTTTTCCTGAATATATTCAGGAAAAAACGCATACGCCCTTTTTGGCCAACCGCATCATTGTCCACGTTCTGGCGCTTTTCATGTGCTATCGGGGCCATTCCGATGTACCCGTTGACATCCGTTTCCTGCAGTTCTGCCTTGCGTTCAGCGCCTCTTCGTAGCCTGACCTCAATATATTTCGGGGCGATAGTTATCGTTTAGAACTCTGCAGGTTTGGGAAGTGCAGTGCCCCTGAGCTCCATTTCCCAAGTCGCTTTTTTGTGAGTGGGACGCAACACGGCTGGATGGCTTCACGCCCTATTGTCGATCCGGGGTGGCAGGCTGAACCGCTGGTGAATTCTTCTTCGTGATGGGAAATGAGAGTGACATGTGCCCGACCAAACACCTCCAGCGAGTCTCTCATTGGTTCCCCCTCTTGCAGTTCATCCTGCGGACAAATTGCAGACGGTACGAAAGAGGCATGGAAAGGCGCCGAGTCTCCAAGTGGGGAGATTGTTAGTAAGGGGGCCTGAATGGAGAACACGAGCACCAGGAGATGAAAACTGAGGTGAGTTTCAGAAAGCTTTCCCGATCCCACGGTGTAGCATCCGCTGGGTTTCCAATGAGTGCTTTCGCTGTCGGAAGATTGCGTTGAACCTGGAGAGTTGGGACCCATGGAATGGGGAGCACGCAGGATTCCTTTCAAGGGTCTGCATTTGCTTTCCCAACCTCACCAATCGTCTCAGCCCCAAGAGTGTCCAGCCTTATGTCTTCTGCCGCTGGGGCTGTAGATGTGGTCAATCCTGGTTGCATGCCAGTCCCTGAACGCATTTTGGAAGAAGTTCTCTCTGTTTTGCCCTGCTTGTTTCTTCTTTATGTTGGAAATGTATCCTCAGAATGGGTCTGAGCTGATTTTCCCCGCTGGTTTTAGGCCGCTTTACACACACTTGATGCACTTACACAGAGATATCAAGACTTAGCTTTGAAGATGCTTACTAGTCGGATAGATACTTGTGCGATGAACAGGGTCTGGTGAGTCCAGTTGATTGAGCAAGGAGTAGGTCGTGTCCATTCCATATTCGGTTTTCGGAAGGGTATCTGTGCTCATTTCAAACTCGAGTTTTATGCGTCACCCCACCTCACCTTTCCCCTGAAGCAGGCATAAGTGTGTTTTCTAAAAGCGTGACTCTGTTCTGTTTGGGGATTCAGTGCATGGGGAGCGATTTTTACATTCCCTCGATAAGTGATATCATAAGTTTCTTTTTTTGTGGGACTTATTTCACTGAGGATGATCGTACCTAAATCCACTCAGGATGCTGCTACCAGCCTCATGACGTGGATTTCATGGCTGAGTGACACTCCATTGGACCTACGTAGCACCACTTGTCCACTTGTCCACTTGTCTTTGTCCACTTGTCCACTCGTCTTTGTCCACTTGGCTCTTTCCTGGGATATGAAACGTGTACCGGAGTGGAGGTTCTTGTCAAGACAGCAGCCCTCAACTTTGGGGTCCCTGTGTCTGGTTGATTTTTTGATTTTCCCAAGGTCAACGCCCATGTGTGGAAGTGCCCTATGCTCTGTGGTTCTGTGTTTTACATGGTTTGGGAAAGAGGATACACTTGTGAAGATTGGCTGTTGGCCATTGACATCCCGCCCATCAGCTTAACAAGGCTCCCTTGACTCCGTGGCCTGTCCTGCCTTTCTGGTTTTTAGAATTTTTTCGCCTGGCCCTTTTGCCCCGGGGTGGGGGGCGAGAGATTTCTTTGTAGTGCTGATTTGCTCTCCCAGGTTGCTTGGTTGGCCAAAAAGGGCGTATGCGTTTTTTCCTGAATATATTCAGGAAAAAACGCATACGCCCTTTTTGGCCAACCGCATCATTGTCCACGTTCTGGCGCTTTTCATGTGCTATCGGGGCCATTCCGATGTACCCGTTGACATCCGTTTCCTGCAGTTCTGCCTTGCGTTCAGCGCCTCTTCGTAGCCTGACCTCAATATATTTCGGGGCGATAGTTATCGTTTAGAACTCTGCAGGTTTGGGAAGTGCAGTGCCCCTGAGCTCCATTTCCCAAGTCGCTTTTTTGTGAGTGGGACGCAACACGGCTGGATGGCTTCACGCCCTATTGTCGATCCGGGGTGGCAGGCTGAACCGCTGGTGAATTCTTCTTCGTGATGGGAAATGAGAGTGACATGTGCCCGACCAAACACCTCCAGCGAGTCTCTCATTGGTTCCCCCTCTTGCAGTTCATCCTGCGGACAAATTGCAGACGGTACGAAAGAGGCATGGAAAGGCGCCGAGTCTCCAAGTGGGGAGATTGTTAGTAAGGGGGCCTGAATGGAGAACACGAGCACCAGGAGATGAAAACTGAGGTGAGTTTCAGAAAGCTTTCCCGATCCCACGGTGTAGCATCCGCTGGGTTTCCAATGAGTGCTTTCGCTGTCGGAAGATTGCGTTGAACCTGGAGAGTTGGGACCCATGGAATGGGGAGCACGCAGGATTCCTTTCAAGGGTCTGCATTTGCTTTCCCAACCTCACCAATCGTCTCAGCCCCAAGAGTGTCCAGCCTTATGACTTCTGCCGCTGGGGCTGTAGATGTGGTCAATCCTGGTTGCATGCCAGTCCCTGAACGCATTTTGGAAGAAGTTCTCTCTGTTTTGCCCTGCTTGTTTCTTCTTTATGTTGGAAATGTATCCTCAGAATGGGTCTGAGCTGATTTTCCCCGCTGGTTTTAGGCCGCTTTACACACACTTGATGCACTTACACAGAGATATCAAGACTTAGCTTTTAAGATGCTTACTAGTCGGATAGATACTTGTGCGACGAACAGGGTCTGGTGAGTCCAGTTGATTGAGCAAGGAGTAGGTCGTGTCCATTCCATATTCGGTTTTCGGAAGGGTATCTGTGCTCATTTCAAACTCGAGTTTTATGCGTCACCCCACCTCACCTTTCCCCTGAAGCAGGCATAAGTGTGTTTTCTAAAAGCGTGACTCTGTTCTGTTTGGGGATTCAGTGCATGGGGAGCGATTTTTACATTCCCTCGATAAGTGATATCATAAGTTTCTTTTTTTGTGGGACTTATTTCACTGAGGATGATCGTACCTAAATCCACTCAGGATGCTGCTACCAGCCTCATGACGTGGATTTCATGGCTGAGTGACACTCCATTGGACCTACGTAGCACCACTTGTCCACTTGTCCACTTGTCTTTGTCCACTTGTCCACTCGTCTTTGTCCACTTGGCTCTTTCCTGGGATATGAAACGTGTACCGGAGTGGAGGTTCTTGTCAAGACAGCAGCCCTCAACTTTGGGGTCCCTGTGTCTGGTTGATTTTTTGATTTTCCCAAGGTCAACGCCCATGTGTGGAAGTGCCCTATGCTCTGTGGTTCTGTGTTTTACATGGTTTGGGAAAGAGGATACACTTGTGAAGATTGGCTGTTGGCCATTGACATCCCGCCCATCAGCTTAACAAGGCTCCCTTGACTCCGTGGCCTGTCCTGCCTTTCTGGTTTTTAGACTTTTTTCGCCTGGCCCTTTTGCCCCGGGGGGGGGGGCGAGAGATTTCTTTGTAGTGCTGATTTGCTCTCCCAGGTTGCTTGGTTGGCCAAAAAGGGCGTATGCGTTTTTTCCTGAATATATTCAGGAAAAAACGCATACGCCCTTTTTGGCCAACCGCATCATTGTCCACGTTCTGGCGCTTTTCATGTGCTATCGGGGCCATTCCGATGTACCCGTTGACATCCGTTTCCTGCAGTTCTGCCTTGCGTTCAGCGCCTCTTCGTAGCCTGACCTCAATATATTTTGGGGCGATAGTTATCGTTTAGAACTCTGCAGGTTTGGGAAGTGCAGTGCCCCTGAGCTCCATTTCCCAAGTCGCTTTTTTGTGAGTGGGACGCAACACGGCTGGATGGCTTCACGCCCTATTGTCGATCCGGGGTGGCAGGCTGAACCGCTGGTGAATTCTTCTTCGTGATGGGAAATGAGAGTGACATGTGCCCGACCAAACACCTCCAGCGAGTCTCTCATTGGTTCCCCCTCTTGCAGTTCATCCTGCGGACAAATTGCAGACGGTACGAAAGAGGCATGGAAAGGCGCCGAGTCTCCAAGTGGGGAGATTGTTAGTAAGGGGGCCTGAATGGAGAACACGAGCACCAGGAGATGAAAACTGAGGTGAGTTTCAGAAAGCTTTCCCGATCCCACGGTGTAGCATCCGCTGGGTTTCCAATGAGTGCTTTCGCTGTCGGAAGATTGCGTTGAACCTGGAGAGTTGGGACCCATGGAATGGGGAGCACGCAGGATTCCTTTCAAGGGTCTGCATTTGCTTTCCCAACCTCACCAATCGTCTCAGCCCCAAGAGTGTCCAGCCTTATGTCTTCTGCCCCTGGGGCTGTAGATGTGGTCAATCCTGGTTGCATGCCAGTCCCTGAACGCATTTTGGAAGAAGTTCTCTCTGTTTTGCCCTGCTTGTTTCTTCTTTATGTTGGAAATGTATCCTCAGAATGGGTCTGAGCTGATTTTCCCTGCTGGTTTTAGGCCGCTTTACACACACTTGATGCACTTACACAGAGATATCAAGACTTAGCTTTTAAGATGCTTACTAGTCGGATAGATACTTGTGCGACGAACAGGGTCTGGTGAGTCCAGTTGATTGAGCAAGGAGTAGGTCGTGTCCATTCCATATTCGGTTTTCGGAAGGGTATCTGTGCTCATTTCAAACTCGAGTTTTATGCGTCACCCCACCTCACCTTTCCCCTGAAGCAGGCATAAGTGTGTTTTCTAAAAGCGTGACTCTGTTCTGTTTGGGGATTCCGTGCATGGGGAGCGATTTTTACATTCCCTCGATAAGTGATATCATAAGTTTCTTTTTTTGTGGGACTTATTTCACTGAGGATGATCGTACCTAAATCCACTCAGGATGCTGCTACCAGCCTCATGACGTGGATTTCATGGCTGAGTGACACTCCTTTGGCCCTACGTAGCACCACTTGTCCACTTGTCCACTTGTCTTTGTCCACTTGTCCACTCGTCTTTGTCCACTTGGCTCTTTCCTGGGATATGAAACGTGTACCGGAGTGGAGGTTCTTGTCAAGACAGCAGCCCTCAACTTTGGGGTCCCTGTGTCTGGTTGATTTTTTGATTTTCCCAAGGTCAACGCCCATGTGTGGAAATGCCCTATGCTCTGTGGTTCTGTGTTTTACATGGTTTGGGAAAGAGGATACACTTGTGAAGATTGGCTGTTGGCCATTGACATCCCGCCCATCAGCTTAACAAGGCTCCCTTGACTCCGTGGCCTGTCCTGCCTTTCTGGTTTTTAGAATTTTTTCGCCTGGCCCTTTTGCCCCGGGGTGGGGGGCGAGAGATTTCTTTGTAGTGCTGATTTGCTCTCCCAGGTTGCTTGGTTGGCCAAAAAGGGCGTATGCGTTTTTTCCTGAATATATTCAGGAAAAAACGCATACGCCCTTTTTGGCCAACCGCATCATTGTCCACGTTCTGGCGCTTTTCATGTGCTATCGGGGCCATTCCGATGTACCCGTTGACATCCGTTTCCTGCAGTTCTGCCTTGCGTTCAGCGCCTCTTCGTAGCCTGACCTCAATATATTTTGGGGCGATAGTTATCGTTTAGAACTCTGCAGGTTTGGGAAGTGCAGTGCCCCTGAGCTCCATTTCCCAAGTCGCTTTTTTGTGAGTGGGACGCAACACGGCTGGATGGCTTCACGCCCTATTGTCGATCCGGGGTGGCAGGCTGAACCGCTGGTGAATTCTTCTTCGTGATGGGAAATGAGAGTGACATGTGCCCGACCAAACACCTCCAGCGAGTCTCTCATTGGTTCCCCCTCTTGCAGTTCATCCTGCGGACAAATTGCAGACGGTACGAAAGAGGCATGGAAAGGCGCCGAGTCTCCAAGTGGGGAGATTGTTAGTAAGGGGGCCTGAATGGAGAACACGAGCACCAGGAGATGAAAACTGAGGTGAGTTTCAGAAAGCTTTCCCGATCCCACGGTGTAGCATCCGCTGGGTTTCCAATGAGTGCTTTCGCTGTCGGAAGATTGCGTTGAACCTGGAGAGTTGGGACCCATGGAATGGGGAGCACGCAGGATTCCTTTCAAGGGTCTGCATTTGCTTTCCCAACCTCACCAATCGTCTCAGCCCCAAGAGTGTCCAGCCTTATGTCTTCTGCCGCTGGGGCTGTAGATGTGGTCAATCCTGGTTGCATGCCAGTCCCTGAACGCATTTTGGAAGAAGTTCTCTCTGTTTTGCCCTGCTTGTTTCTTCTTTATGTTGGAAATGTATCCTCAGAATGGGTCTGAGCTGATTTTCCCCGCTGGTTTTAGGCCGCTTTACACACACTTGATGCACTTACACAGAGATATCAAGACTTAGCTTTTAAGATGCTTACTAGTCGGATAGATACTTGTGCGATGAACAGGGTCTGGTGAGTCCAGTTGATTGAGCAAGGAGTAGGTCGTGTCCATTCCATATTCGGTTTTCGGAAGGGTATCTGTGCTCATTTCAAACTCGAGTTTTATGCGTCACCCCACCTCACCTTTCCCCTGAAGCAGGCATAAGTGTGTTTTCTAAAAGCGTGACTCTGTTCTGTTTGGGGATTCAGTGCATGGGGAGCGATTTTTACATTCCCTCGATAAGTGATATCATAAGTTTCTTTTTTTGTGGGACTTATTTCACTGAGGATGATCGTACCTAAATCCACTCAGGATGCTGCTACCAGCCTCATGACGTGGATTTCATGGCTGAGTGACACTCCATTGGACCTACGTAGCACCACTTGTCCACTTGTCCACTTGTCTTTGTCCACTTGTCCACTCGTCTTTGTCCACTTGGCTCTTTCCTGGGATATGAAACGTGTACCGGAGTGGAGGTTCTTGTCAAGACAGCAGCCCTCAACTTTGGGGTCCCTGTGTCTGGTTGATTTTTTGATTTTCCCAAGGTCAACGCCCATGTGTGGAAGTGCCCTATGCTCTGTGGTTCTGTGTTTTACATGGTTTGGGAAAGAGGATACACTTGTGAAGATTGGCTGTTGGCCATTGACATCCCGCCCATCAGCTTAACAAGGCTCCCTTGACTCCGTGGCCTGTCCTGCCTTTCTGGTTTTTAGAATTTTTTCTCCTGGCCCTTTTGCCCCGGGGGGGGGGCGAGAGATTTCTTTGTAGTGCTGATTTGCTCTCCCAGGTTACTTGGTTGGCCAAAAAGGGCGTATGCGTTTTTTCCTGAATATATTCAGGAAAAAACGCATACGCCCTTTTTGGCCAACCGCATCATTGTCCACGTTCTGGCGCTTTTCATGTGCTATCGGGGCCATTCCGATGTACCCGTTGACATCCGTTTCCTGCAGTTCTGCCTTGCGTTCAGCGCCTCTTCGTAGCCTGACCTCAATATATTTTGGGGCGATAGTTATCGTTTAGAACTCTGCAGGTTTGGGAAGTGCAGTGACCCTGAGCTCCATTTCCCAAGTCGCTTTTTTGTGAGTGGGACGCAACACGGCTGGATGGCTTCACGCCCTATTGTCGATCCGGGGTGGCAGGCTGAACCGCTGGTGAATTCTTCTTCATGATGGGAAATGAGAGTGACATGTGCCCGACCAAACACCTCCAGCGAGTCTCTCATTGGTTCCCCCTCTTGCAGTTCATCCTGCGGACAAATTGCAGACGGTACGAAAGAGGCATGGAAAGGCGCCGAGTCTCCAAGTGGGGAGATTGTTAGTAAGGGGGCCTGAATGGAGAACACGAGCACCAGGAGATGAAAACTGAGGTGAGTTTCAGAAAGCTTTCCCGATCCCACGGTGTAGCATCCGCTGGGTTTCCAATGAGTGCTTTCGCTGTCGGAAGATTGCGTTGAACCTGGAGAGTTGGGACCCATGGAATGGGGAGCACGCAGGATTCCTTTCAAGGGTCTGCATTTGCTTTCCCAACCTCACCAATCGTCTCAGCCCCAAGAGTGTCCAGCCTTATGTCTTCTGCCGCTGGGGCTGTAGATGTGGTCAATCCTGGTTGCATGCCAGTCCCTGAACGCATTTTGGAAGAAGTTCTCTCTGTTTTGCCCTGCTTGTTTCTTCTTTATGTTGGAAATGTATCCTCAGAATGGGTCTGAGCTGATTTTCCCTGCTGGTTTTAGGCCGCTTTACACACACTTGATGCACTTACACAGAGATATCAAGACTTAGCTTTTAAGATGCTTACTAGTCGGATAGATACTTGTGCGATGAACAGGGTCTGGTGAGTCCAGTTGATTGAGCAAGGAGTAGGTCGTGTCCATTCCATATTCGGTTTTCGGAAGGGTATCTGTGCTCATTTCAAACTCGAGTTTTATGCGTCACCCCACCTCACCTTTCCCCTGAAGCAGGCATAAGTGTGTTTTCTAAAAGCGTGACTCTGTTCTGTTTGGGGATTCAGTGCATGGGGAGCGATTTTTACATTCCCTCGATAAGTGATATCATAAGTTTCTTTTTTTGTGGGACTTATTTCACTGAGGATGATCGTACCTAAATCCACTCAGGATGCTGCTACCAGCCTCATGACGTGGATTTCATGGCTGAGTGACACTCCATTGGACCTACGTAGCACCACTTGTCCACTTGTCCACTTGTCTTTGTCCACTTGTCCACTCGTCTTTGTCCACTTGGCTCTTTCCTGGGATATGAAACGTGTACCGGAGTGGAGGTTCTTGTCAAGACAGCAGCCCTCAACTTTGGGGTCCCTGTGTCTGGTTGATTTTTTGATTTTCCCAAGGTCAACGCCCATGTGTGGAAGTGCCCTATGCTCTGTGGTTCTGTGTTTTACATGGTTTGGGAAAGAGGATACACTTGTGAAGATTGGCTGTTGGCCATTGACATCCCGCCCATCAGCTTAACAAGGCTCCCTTGACTCCGTGGCCTGTCCTGCCTTTCTGGTTTTTAGAATTTTTTCGCCTGGCCCTTTTGCCCCGGGGTGGGGGGCGAGAGATTTCTTTGTAGTGCTGATTTGCTCTCCCAGGTTGCTTGGTTGGCCAAAAAGGGCGTATGCGTTTTTTCCTGAATATATTCAGGAAAAAACGCATACGCCCTTTTTGGCCAACCGCATCATTGTCCACGTTCTGGCGCTTTTCATGTGCTATCGGGGCCATTCCGATGTACCCGTTGACATCCGTTTCCTGCAGTTCTGCCTTGCGTTCAGCGCCTCTTCGTAGCCTGACCTCAATATATTTCGGGGCGATAGTTATCGTTTAGAACTCTGCAGGTTTGGGAAGTGCAGTGCCCCTGAGCTCCATTTCCCAAGTCGCTTTTTTGTGAGTGGGACGCAACACGGCTGGATGGCTTCACGCCCTATTGTCGATCCGGGGTGGCAGGCTGAACCGCTGGTGAATTCTTCTTCGTGATGGGAAATGAGAGTGACATGTGCCCGACCAAACACCTCCAGCGAGTCTCTCATTGGTTCCCCCTCTTGCAGTTCATCCTGCGGACAAATTGCAGACGGTACGAAAGAGGCATGGAAAGGCGCCGAGTCTCCAAGTGGGGAGATTGTTAGTAAGGGGGCCTGAATGGAGAACACGAGCACCAGGAGATGAAAACTGAGGTGAGTTTCAGAAAGCTTTCCCGATCCCACGGTGTAGCATCCGCTGGGTTTCCAATGAGTGCTTTCGCTGTCGGAAGATTGCGTTGAACCTGGAGAGTTGGGACCCATGGAATGGGGAGCACGCAGGATTCCTTTCAAGGGTCTGCATTTGCTTTCCCAACCTCACCAATCGTCTCAGCCCCAAGAGTGTCCAGCCTTATGTCTTCTGCCGCTGGGGCTGTAGATGTGGTCAATCCTGGTTGCATGCCAGTCCCTGAACGCATTTTGGAAGAAGTTCTCTCTGTTTTGCCCTGCTTGTTTCTTCTTTATGTTGGAAATGTATCCTCAGAATGGGTCTGAGCTGATTTTCCCCGCTGGTTTTAGGCCGCTTTACACACACTTGATGCACTTACACAGAGATATCAAGACTTAGCTTTGAAGATGCTTACTAGTCGGATAGATACTTGTGCGATGAACAGGGTCTGGTGAGTCCAGTTGATTGAGCAAGGAGTAGGTCGTGTCCATTCCATATTCGGTTTTCGGAAGGGTATCTGTGCTCATTTCAAACTCGAGTTTTATGCGTCACCCCACCTCACCTTTCCCCTGAAGCAGGCATAAGTGTGTTTTCTAAAAGCGTGACTCTGTTCTGTTTGGGGATTCAGTGCATGGGGAGCGATTTTTACATTCCCTCGATAAGTGATATCATAAGTTTCTTTTTTTGTGGGACTTATTTCACTGAGGATGATCGTACCTAAATCCACTCAGGATGCTGCTACCAGCCTCATGACGTGGATTTCATGGCTGAGTGACACTCCATTGGACCTACGTAGCACCACTTGTCCACTTGTCCACTTGTCTTTGTCCACTTGTCCACTCGTCTTTGTCCACTTGGCTCTTTCCTGGGATATGAAACGTGTACCGGAGTGGAGGTTCTTGTCAAGACAGCAGCCCTCAACTTTGGGGTCCCTGTGTCTGGTTGATTTTTTGATTTTCCCAAGGTCAACGCCCATGTGTGGAAGTGCCCTATGCTCTGTGGTTCTGTGTTTTACATGGTTTGGGAAAGAGGATACACTTGTGAAGATTGGCTGTTGGCCATTGACATCCCGCCCATCAGCTTAACAAGGCTCCCTTGACTCCGTGGCCTGTCCTGCCTTTCTGGTTTTTAGAATTTTTTCGCCTGGCCCTTTTGCCCCGGGGTGGGGGGCGAGAGATTTCTTTGTAGTGCTGATTTGCTCTCCCAGGTTGCTTGGTTGGCCAAAAAGGGCGTATGCGTTTTTTCCTGAATATATTCAGGAAAAAACGCATACGCCCTTTTTGGCCAACCGCATCATTGTCCACGTTCTGGCGCTTTTCATGTGCTATCGGGGCCATTCCGATGTACCCGTTGACATCCGTTTCCTGCAGTTCTGCATTGCGTTCAGCGCCTCTTCGTAGCCTGACCTCAATATATTTCGGGGCGATAGTTATCGTTTAGAACTCTGCAGGTTTGGGAAGTGCAGTGCCCCTGAGCTCCATTTCCCAAGTCGCTTTTTTGTGAGTGGGACGCAACACGGCTGGATGGCTTCACGCCCTATTGTCGATCCGGGGTGGCAGGCTGAACCGCTGGTGAATTCTTCTTCGTGATGGGAAATGAGAGTGACATGTGCCCGACCAAACACCTCCAGCGAGTCTCTCATTGGTTCCCCCTCTTGCAGTTCATCCTGCGGACAAATTGCAGACGGTACGAAAGAGGCATGGAAAGGCGCCGAGTCTCCAAGTGGGGAGATTGTTAGTAAGGGGGCCTGAATGGAGAACACGAGCACCAGGAGATGAAAACTGAGGTGAGTTTCAGAAAGCTTTCCCGATCCCACGGTGTAGCATCCGCTGGGTTTCCAATGAGTGCTTTCGCTGTCGGAAGATTGCGTTGAACCTGGAGAGTTGGGACCCATGGAATGGGGAGCACGCAGGATTCCTTTCAAGGGTCTGCATTTGCTTTCCCAACCTCACCAATCGTCTCAGCCCCAAGAGTGTCCAGCCTTATGACTTCTGCCGCTGGGGCTGTAGATGTGGTCAATCCTGGTTGCATGCCAGTCCCTGAACGCATTTTGGAAGAAGTTCTCTCTGTTTTGCCCTGCTTGTTTCTTCTTTATGTTGGAAATGTATCCTCAGAATGGGTCTGAGCTGATTTTCCCCGCTGGTTTTAGGCCGCTTTACACACACTTGATGCACTTACACAGAGATATCAAGACTTAGCTTTTAAGATGCTTACTAGTCGGATAGATACTTGTGCGACGAACAGGGTCTGGTGAGTCCAGTTGATTGAGCAAGGAGTAGGTCGTGTCCATTCCATATTCGGTTTTCGGAAGGGTATCTGTGCTCATTTCAAACTCGAGTTTTATGCGTCACCCCACCTCACCTTTCCCCTGAAGCAGGCATAAGTGTGTTTTCTAAAAGCGTGACTCTGTTCTGTTTGGGGATTCAGTGCATGGGGAGCGATTTTTACATTCCCTCGATAAGTGATATCATAAGTTTCTTTTTTTGTGGGACTTATTTCACTGAGGATGATCGTACCTAAATCCACTCAGGATGCTGCTACCAGCCTCATGACGTGGATTTCATGGCTGAGTGACACTCCATTGGACCTACGTAGCACCACTTGTCCACTTGTCCACTTGTCTTTGTCCACTTGTCCACTCGTCTTTGTCCACTTGGCTCTTTCCTGGGATATGAAACGTGTACCGGAGTGGAGGTTCTTGTCAAGACAGCAGCCCTCAACTTTGGGGTCCCTGTGTCTGGTTGATTTTTTGATTTTCCCAAGGTCAACGCCCATGTGTGGAAGTGCCCTATGCTCTGTGGTTCTGTGTTTTACATGGTTTGGGAAAGAGGATACACTTGTGAAGATTGGCTGTTGGCCATTGACATCCCGCCCATCAGCTTAACAAGGCTCCCTTGACTCCGTGGCCTGTCCTGCCTTTCTGGTTTTTAGACTGTTTTCGCCTGGCCCTTTTGCCCCGGGGGGGGGGGGGGCGAGAGATTTCTTTGTAGTGCTGATTTGCTCTCCCAGGTTGCTTGGTTGGCCAAAAAGGGCGTATGCGTTTCTTCCTGAATATATTCAGGAAAAAACGCATACGCCCTTTTTGGCCAACCGCATCATTGTCCACGTTCTGGCGCTTTTCATGTGCTATCGGGGCCATTCCGATGTAGCCGTTGACATCCGTTTCCTGCAGTTCTGCCTTGCGTTCAGCGCCTCTTCGTAGCCTGACCTCAATATATTTTGGGGCGATAGTTATCGTTTAGAACTCTGCAGGTTTGGGAAGTGCAGTGCCCCTGAGCTCCATTTCCCAAGTCGCTTTTTTGTGAGTGGGACGCAACACGGCTGGATGGCTTCACGCCCTATTGTCGATCCGGGGTGGCAGGCTGAACCGCTGGTGAATTCTTCTTCGTGATGGGAAATGAGAGTGACATGTGCCCGACCAAACACCTCCAGCGAGTCTCTCATTGGTTCCCCCTCTTGCAGTTCATCCTGCGGACAAATTGCAGACGGTACGAAAGAGGCATGGAAAGGCGCCGAGTCTCCAAGTGGGGAGATTGTTAGTAAGGGGGCCTGAATGGAGAACACGAGCACCAGGAGATGAAAACTGAGGTGAGTTTCAGAAAGCTTTCCCGATCCCACGGTGTAGCATCCGCTGGGTTTCCAATGAGTGCTTTCGCTGTCGGAAGATTGCGTTGAACCTGGAGAGTTGGGACCCATGGAATGGGGAGCACGCAGGATTCCTTTCAAGGGTCTGCATTTGCTTTCCCAACCTCACCAATCGTCTCAGCCCCAAGAGTGTCCAGCCTTATGTCTTCTGCCGCTGGGGCTGTAGATGTGGTCAATCCTGGTTGCATGCCAGTCCCTGAACGCATTTTGGAAGAAGTTCTCTCTGTTTTGCCCTGCTTGTTTCTTCTTTATGTTGGAAATGTATCCTCAGAATGGGTCTGAGCTGATTTTCCCTGCTGGTTTTAGGCCGCTTTACACACACTTGATGCACTTACACAGAGATATCAAGACTTAGCTTTTAAGATGCTTACTAGTCGGATAGATACTTGTGCGATGAACAGGGTCTGGTGAGTCCAGTTGATTGAGCAAGGAGTAGGTCGTGTCCATTCCATATTCGGTTTTCGGAAGGGTATGTGTGCTCATTTCAAACTCGAGTTTTATGCGTCACCCCACCTCACCTTTCCCCTGAAGCAGGCATAAGTGTGTTTTCTAAAAGCGTGACTCTATTCTGTTTGGGGATTCCGTGCATGGGGAGCGATTTTTACATTCCCTCGATAAGTGATATCATAAGTTTCTTTTTTTGTGGGACTTATTTCACTGAGGATGATCGTACCTAAATCCACTCAGGATGCTGCTACCAGCCTCATGACGTGGATTTCATGGCTGAGTGACACTCCATTGGACCTACGTAGCACCACTTGTCCACTTGTCCACTTGTCTTTGTCCACTTGTCCACTCGTCTTTGTCCACTTGGCTCTTTCCTGGGATATGAAACGTGTACCGGAGTGGAGGTTCTTGTCAAGACAGCAGCCCTCAACTTTGGGGTCCCTGTGTCTGGTTGATTTTTTGATTTTCCCAAGGTCAACGCCCATGTGTGGAAGTGCCCTATGCTCTGTGGTTCTGTGTTTTCCATGGTTTGGGAAAGAGGATACACTTGTGAAGATTGGCTGTTGGCCATTGACATCCCGCCCATCAGCTTAACAAGGCTCCCTTGACTCCGTGGGCTGTCCTGTCTTTCTGGTTTTTAGACTTTTTTCGCCTGGCCCTTTTGCCCCGGGGGGGTGGGCGAGAGATTTCTTTGTAGTGCTGATTTGCTCTCCCAGGTTGCTTGGTTGGCCAAAAAGGGCGTATGCGTTTTTTCCTGAATATATTCAGGAAAAAACGCATACGCCCTTTTTGGCCAACCGCATCATTGTCCACGTTCTGGCGCTTTTCATGTGCTATCGGGGCCATTCCGATGTAGCCGTTGACATCCGTTTCCTGCAGTTCTGCCTTGCGTTCAGCGCCTCTTCGTAGCCTGACCTCAATATATTTTGGGGCGATAGTTATCGTTTAGAACTCTGCAGGTTTGGGAAGTGCAGTGCCCCTGAGCTCCATTTCCCAAGTCGCTTTTTTGTGAGTGGGACGCAACACGGCTGGATGGCTTCACGCCCTATTGTCGATCCGGGGTGGCAGGCTGAACCGCTGGTGAATTCTTCTTCGTGATGGGAAATGAGAGTGACATGTGCCCGACCAAACACCTCCAGCGAGTCTCTCATTGGTTCCCCCTCTTGCAGTTCATCCTGCGGACAAATTGCAGACGGTACGAAAGAGGCATGGAAAGGCGCCGAGTCTCCAAGTGGGGAGATTGTTAGTAAGGGGGCCTGAATGGAGAACACGAGCACCAGGAGATGAAAACTGAGGTGAGTTTCAGAAAGCTTTCCCGATCCCACGGTGTAGCATCCGCTGGGTTTCCAATGAGTGCTTTCGCTGTCGGAAGATTGCGTTGAACCTGGAGAGTTGGGACCCATGGAATGGGGAGCACGCAGGATTCCTTTCAAGGGTCTGCATTTGCTTTCCCAACCTCACCAATCGTCTCAGCCCCAAGAGTGTCCAGCCTTATGTCTTCTGCCGCTGGGGCTGTAGATGTGGTCAATCCTGGTTGCATGCCAGTCCCTGAACGCATTTTGGAAGAAGTTCTCTCTGTTTTGCCCTGCTTGTTTCTTCTTTATGTTGGAAATGTATCCTCAGAATGGGTCTGAGCTGATTTTCCCTGCTGGTTTTAGGCCGCTTTACACACACTTGATGCACTTACACAGAGATATCAAGACTTAGCTTTTAAGATGCTTACTAGTCGGATAGATACTTGTGCGATGAACAGGGTCTGGTGAGTCCAGTTGATTGAGCAAGGAGTAGGTCGTGTCCATTCCATATTCGGTTTTCGGAAGGGTATCTGTGCTCATTTCAAACTCGAGTTTTATGCGTCACCCCACCTCACCTTTCCCCTGAAGCAGGCATAAGTGTGTTTTCTAAAAGCGTGACTCTGTTCTGTTTGGGGATTCCGTGCATGGGGAGCGATTTTTACATTCCCTCGATAAGTGATATCATAAGTTTCTTTTTTTGTGGGACTTATTTCACTGAGGATGATTGTACCTAAATCCACTCAGGATGCTGCTACCAGCCTCATGACGTGGATTTCATGGCTGAGTGACACTCCATTGGACCTACGTAGCACCACTTGTCCACTTGTCCACTTGCCTTTGTCCACTTGTCCACTCGTCTTTGTCCACTTGGCTCTTTCCTGGGATATGAAACGTGTACCGGAGTGGAGGTTCTTGTCAAGACAGCAGCCCTCAACTTTGGGGTCCCTGTGTCTGGTTGATTTTTTGATTTTCCCAAGGTCAACGCCCATGTGTGGAAGTGCCCTATGCTCTGTGGTTCTGTGTTTTACATGGTTTGGGAAAGAGGATACACTTGTGAAGATTGGCTGTTGGCCATTGACATCCCGCCCATCAGCTTAACAAGGCTCCCTTGACTCCGTGGCCTGTCCTGCCTTTCTGGTTTTTAGACTTTTTTCGCCTGGCCCTTTTGCCCCGGGGGGGGGCGAGAGATTTCTTTGTAGTGCTGATTTGCTCTCCCAGGTTGCTTGGTTGGCCAAAAAGGGCGTATGCGTTTTTTTCTGAATATATTCAGGAAAAAACGCATACGCCCTTTTTGGCCAACCGCATCATTGTCCACGTTCTGGCGCTTTTCATGTGCTATCGGGGCCATTCCGATGTAGCCGTTGACATCCGTTTCCTGCAGTTCTGCCTTGCGTTCAGCGCCTGTTCGTAGCCTGACCTCAATATATTTTGGGGTGATAGTTATCATTTAGAACTCTGCAGGTTTGGGAAGTGCAGTGCCCCTGAGCTCCATTTCCCAAGTCGCTTTTTTGTGAGTGGGACGCAACACGGCTGGATGGCTTCACGCCCTATTGTCGATCCGGGGTGGCAGGCTGAACCGCTGGTGAATTCTTCTTCGTGATGGGAAATGAGAGTGACATGTGCCCGACCAAACACCTCCAGCGAGTCTCTCATTGGTTCCCCCTCTTGCAGTTCATCCTGCGGACAAATTGCAGACGGTACGAAAGAGGCATGGAAAGGCGCCGAGTCTCCAAGTGGGGAGATTGTTAGTAAGGGGGCCTGAATGGAGAACACGAGCACCAGGAGATGAAAACTGAGGTGAGTTTCAGAAAGCTTTCCCGATCCCACGGTGTAGCATCCGCTGGGTTTCCAATGAGTGCTTTCGCTGTCGGAAGATTGCGTTGAACCTGGAGAGTTGGGACCCATGGAATGGGGAGCACGCAGGATTCCTTTCAAGGGTCTGCATTTGCTTTCCCAACCTCACCAATCGTCTCAGCCCCAAGAGTGTCCAGCCTTATGTCTTCTGCCGCTGGGGCTGTAGATGTGGTCAATCCTGGTTGCATGCCACTCCCTGAACGCATTTTGGAAGAAGTTCTCTCTGTTTTGCCCTGCTTGTTTCTTCTTTATGTTGGAAATGTATCCTCAGAATGGGTCTGAGCTGATTTTCCCTGCTGGTTTTAGGCCGCTTTACACACACTTGATGCACTTACACAGAGATATCAAGACTTAGCTTTTAAGATGCTTACTAGTCGGATAGATACTTGTGCGACGAACAGGGTCTGGTGAGTCCAGTTGATTGAGCAAGGAGTAGGTCGTGTCCATTCCATATTCGGTTTTCGGAAGGGTATGTGTGCTCATTTCAAACTCGAGTTTTATGCGTCACCCCACCTCACCTTTCCCCTGAAGCAGGCATAAGTGTGTTTTCTAAAAGCGTGACTCTGTTCTGTTTGGGGATTCAGTGCATGGGGAGCGATTTTTACATTCCCTCGATAAGTGATATCATAAGTTTCTTTTTTTGTGGGACTTATTTCACTGAGGATGATCGTACCTAAATCCACTCAGGATGCTGCTACCAGCCTCATGACGTGGATTTCATGGCTGAGTGACACTCCATTGGACCTACGTAGCACCACTTGTCCACTTGTCCACTTGTCTTTGTCCACTTGTCCACTCGTCTTTGTCCACTTGGCTCTTTCCTGGGATATGAAACGTGTACCGGAGTGGAGGTTCTTGTCAAGACAGCAGCCCTCAACTTTGGGGTCCCTGTGTCTGGTTGATTTTTTGATTTTCCCAAGGTCAACGCCCATGTGTGGAAGTGCCCTATGCTCTGTGGTTCTGTGTTTTACATGGTTTGGGAAAGAGGATACACTTGTGAAGATTGGCTGTTGGCCATTGACATCCTGCCCATCAGCTTAACAAGGCTCCCTTGACTCCGTGGCCTGTCCTGCCTTTCTGGTTTTTAGACTTTTTTCGCCTGGCCCTTTTGCCCCGGGGGGGGCGAGAGATTTCTTTGTAGTGCTGATTTGCTCTCCCAGGTTGCTTGGTTGGCCAAAAAGGGCGTATGCGTTTTTTCCTGAATATATTCAGGAAAAAACGCATACGCCCTTTTTGGCCAACCGCATCATTGTCCACGTTCTGGCGCTTTTCATGTGCTATCGGGGCCATTCCGATGTAGCCGTTGACATCCGTTTCCTGCAGTTCTGCCTTGCGTTCAGCGCCTGTTCGTAGCCTGACCTCAATATATTTTGGGGCGATAGTTATCGTTTAGAACTCTGCAGGTTTGGGAAGTGCAGTGCCCCTGAGCTCCATTTCCCAAGTCGCTTTTTTGTGAGTGGGACGCAACACGGCTGGATGGCTTCACGCCCTATTGTCGATCCGGGGTGGCAGGCTGAACCGCTGGTGAATTCTTCTTCGTGATGGGAAATGAGAGTGACATGTGCCCGACCAAACACCTCCAGCGAGTCTCTCATTGGTTCCCCCTCTTGCAGTTCATCCTGCGGACAAATTGCAGACGGTACGAAAGAGGCATGGAAAGGCGCCGAGTCTCCAAGTGGGGAGATTGTTAGTAAGGGGGCCTGAATGGAGAACACGAGCACCAGGAGATGAAAACTGAGGTGAGTTTCAGAAAGCTTTCCCGATCCCACGGTGTAGCATCCGCTGGGTTTCCAATGAGTGCTTTCGCTGTCGGAAGATTGCGTTGAACCTGGAGAGTTGGGACCCATGGAATGGGGAGCACGCAGGATTCCTTTCAAGGGTCTGCATTTGCTTTCCCAACCTCACCAATCGTCTCAGCCCCAAGAGTGTCCAGCCTTATGTCTTCTGCCGCTGGGGCTGTAGATGTGGTCAATCCTGGTTGCATGCCAGTCCCTGAACGCATTTTGGAAGAAGTTCTCTCTGTTTTGCCCTGCTTGTTTCTTCTTTATGTTGGAAATGTATCCTCAGAATGGGTCTGAGCTGATTTTCCCTGCTGGTTTTAGGCCGCTTTACACACACTTGATGCACTTACACAGAGATATCAAGACTTAGCTTTTAAGATGCTTACTAGTCGGATAGATACTTGTGCGACGAACAGGGTCTGGTGAGTCCAGTTGATTGAGCAAGGAGTAGGTCGTGTCCATTCCATATTCGGTTTTCGGAAGGGTATGTGTGCTCATTTCAAACTCGAGTTTTATGCGTCACCCCACCTCACCTTTCCCCTGAAGCAGGCATAAGTGTGTTTTCTAAAAGCGTGACTCTGTTCTGTTTGGGGATTCAGTGCATGGGGAGCGATTTTTACATTCCCTCGATAAGTGATATCATAAGTTTCTTTTTTTGTGGGACTTATTTCACTGAGGATGATCGTACCTAAATCCACTCAGGATGCTGCTACCAGCCTCATGACGTGGATTTCATGGCTGAGTGACACTCCATTGGACCTACGTAGCACCACTTGTCCACTTGTCCACTTGTCTTTGTCCACTTGTCCACTCGTCTTTGTCCACTTGGCTCTTTCCTGGGATATGAAACGTGTACCGGAGTGGAGGTTCTTGTCAAGACAGCAGCCCTCAACTTTGGGGTCCCTGTGTCTGGTTGATTTTTTGATTTTCCCAAGGTCAACGCCCATGTGTGGAAGTGCCCTATGCTCTGTGGTTCTGTGTTTTACATGGTTTGGGAAAGAGGATACACTTGTGAAGATTGGCTGTTGGCCATTGACATCCCGCCCATCAGCTTAACAAGGCTCCCTTGACTCCGTGGCCTGTCCTGCCTTTCTGGTTTTTAGACTTTTTTCGCCTGGCCCTTTTGCCCCGGGGGGGGGGGCGAGAGATTTCTTTGTAGTGCTGATTTGCTCTCCCAGGTTGCTTGGTTGGCCAAAAAGGGCGTATGCGTTTTTTCCTGAATATATTCAGGAAAAAACGCATACGCCCTTTTTGGCCAACCGCATCATTGTCCACGTTCTGGCGCTTTTCATGTGCTATCGGGGCCATTCCGATGTAGCCGTTGACATCCGTTTCCTGCAGTTCTGCCTTGCGTTCAGCGCCTCTTCGTAGCCTGACCTCAATATATTTTGGGGCGATAGTTATCGTTTAGAACTCTGCAGGTTTGGGAAGTGCAGTGCCCCTGAGCTCCATTTCCCAAGTCGCTTTTTTGTGAGTGGGACGCAACACGGCTGGATGGCTTCACGCCCTATTGTCGATCCGGGGTGGCAGGCTGAACCGCTGGTGAATTCTTCTTCGTGATGGGAAATGAGAGTGACATGTGCCCGACCAAACACCTCCAGCGAGTCTCTCATTGGTTCCCCCTCTTGCAGTTCATCCTGCGGACAAATTGCAGACGGTACGAAAGAGGCATGGAAAGGCGCCGAGTCTCCAAGTGGGGAGATTGTTAGTAAGGGGGCCTGAATGGAGAACACGAGCACCAGGAGATGAAAACTGAGGTGAGTTTCAGAAAGCTTTCCCGATCCCACGGTGTAGCATCCGCTGGGTTTCCAATGAGTGCTTTCGCTGTCGGAAGATTGCGTTGAACCTGGAGAGTTGGGACCCATGGAATGGGGAGCACGCAGGATTCCTTTCAAGGGTCTGCATTTGCTTTCCCAACCTCACCAATCGTCTCAGCCCCAAGAGTGTCCAGCCTTATGTCTTCTGCCGCTGGGGCTGTAGATGTGGTCAATCCTGGTTGCATGCCAGTCCCTGAACGCATTTTGGAAGAAGTTCTCTCTGTTTTGCCCTGCTTGTTTCTTCTTTATGTTGGAAATGTATCCTCAGAATGGGTCTGAGCTGATTTTCCCTGCTGGTTTTAGGCCGCTTTACACACACTTGATGCACTTACACAGAGATATCAAGACTTAGCTTTTAAGATGCTTACTAGTCGGATAGATACTTGTGCGACGAACAGGGTCTGGTGAGTCCAGTTGATTGAGCAAGGAGTAGGTCGTGTCCATTCCATATTCGGTTTTCGGAAGGGTATCTGTGCTCATTTCAAACTCGAGTTTTATGCGTCACCCCACCTCACCTTTCCCCTGAAGCAGGCATAAGTGTGTTTTCTAAAAGCGTGACTCTGTTCTGTTTGGGGATTCAGTGCATGGGGAGCGATTTTTACATTCCCTCGATAAGTGATATCATAAGTTTCTTTTTTTGTGGGACTTATTTCACTGAGGATGATCGTACCTAAATCCACTCAGGATGCTGCTACCAGCCTCATGACGTGGATTTCATGGCTGAGTGACACTCCATTGGACCTACGTAGCACCACTTGTCCACTTGTCCACTTGTCTTTGTCCACTTGTCCACTCGTCTTTGTCCACTTGGCTCTTTCCTGGGATATGAAACGTGTACCGGAGTGGAGGTTCTTGTCAAGACAGCAGCCCTCAACTTTGGGGTCCCTGTGTCTGGTTGATTTTTTGATTTTCCCAAGGTCAACGCCCATGTGTGGAAGTGCCCTATGCTCTGTGGTTCTGTGTTTTACATGGTTTGGGAAAGAGGATACACTTGTGAAGATTGGCTGTTGGCCATTGACATCCCGCCCATCAGCTTAACAAGGCTCCCTTGACTCCGTGGCCTGTCCTGCCTTTCTGGTTTTTAGACTTTTTTCGCCTGGCCCTTTTGCCCCGGGGGGGGGCGAGAGATTTCTTTGTAGTGCTGATTTGCTCTCCCAGGTTGCTTGGTTGGCCAAAAAGGGCGTATGCGTTTTTTCCTGAATATATTCAGGAAAAAACGCATACGCCCTTTTTGGCCAACCGCATCATTGTCCACGTTCTGGCGCTTTTCATGTGCTATCGGGGCCATTCCGATGTAGCCGTTGACATCCGTTTCCTGCAGTTCTGCCTTGCGTTCAGCGCCTCTTCGTAGCCTGACCTCAATATATTTTGGGGCGATAGTTATCGTTTAGAACTCTGCAGGTTTGGGAAGTGCAGTGCCCCTGAGCTCCATTTCCCAAGTCGCTTTTTTGTGAGTGGGACGCAACACGGCTGGATGGCTTCACGCCCTATTGTCGATCCGGGGTGGCAGGCTGAACCGCTGGTGAATTCTTCTTCGTGATGGGAAATGAGAGTGACATGTGCCCGACCAAACACCTCCAGCGAGTCTCTCATTGGTTCCCCCTCTTGCAGTTCATCCTGCGGACAAATTGCAGACGGTACGAAAGAGGCATGGAAAGGCGCCGAGTCTCCAAGTGGGGAGATTGTTAGTAAGGGGGCCTGAATGGAGAACACGAGCACCAGGAGATGAAAACTGAGGTGAGTTTCAGAAAGCTTTCCCGATCCCACGGTGTAGCATCCGCTGGGTTTCCAATGAGTGCTTTCGCTGTCGGAAGATTGCGTTGAACCTGGAGAGTTGGGACCCATGGAATGGGGAGCACGCAGGATTACTTTCAAGGGTCTGCATTTGCTTTCCCAACCTCACCAATCGTCTCAGCCCCAAGAGTGTCCAGCCTTATGTCTTCTGCCGCTGGGGCTGTAGATGTGGTCAATCCTGGTTGCATGCCAGTCCCTGAACGCATTTTGGAAGAAGTTCTCTCTGTTTTGCCCTGCTTGTTTCTTCTTTATGTTGGAAATGTATCCTCAGAATGGGTCTGAGCTGATTTTCCCTGCTGGTTTTAGGCCGCTTTACACACACTTGATGCACTTACACAGAGATATCAAGACTTAGCTTTTAAGATGCTTACTAGTCGGATAGATACTTGTGCGACGAACAGGGTCTGGTGAGTCCAGTTGATTGAGCAAGGAGTAGGTCGTGTCCATTCCATATTCGGTTTTCGGAAGGGTATCTGTGCTCATTTCAAACTCGAGTTTTATGCGTCACCCCACCTCACCTTTCCCCTGAAGCAGGCATAAGTGTGTTTTCTAAAAGCGTGACTCTGTTCTGTTTGGGGATTCCGTGCATGGGGAGCGATTTTTACATTCCCTCGATAAGTGATATCATAAGTTTATTTTTTTGTGGGACTTATTTCACTGAGGATGATCGTACCTAAATCCACTCAGGATGCTGCTACCAGCCTCATGACGTGGATTTCATGGCTGAGTGACACTCCATTGGACCTACGTAGCACCACTTGTCCACTTGTCCACTTGTCTTTGTCCACTTGTCTTTGTCCACTTGGCTCTTTCCTGGGATATGAAACGTGTACCGGAGTGGAGGTTCTTGTCAAGACAGCAGCCCTCAACTTTGGGGTCCCTGTGTCTGGTTGATTTTTTGATTTTCCCAAGGTCAACGCCCATGTGTGGAAGTGCCCTATGCTCTGTGGTTCTGTGTTTTACATGGTTTGGGAAAGAGGATACACTTGTGAAGATTGGCTGTTGGCCATTGACATCCCGCCCATCAGCTTAACAAGGCTCCCTTGACTCCGTGGCCTGTCCTGCCTTTCTGGTTTTTAGACTTTTTTCGCCTGGCCCTTTTGCCCCGGGGGGGGGGGGCGAGAGATTTCTTTGTAGTGCTGATTTGCTCTCCCAGGTTGCTTGGTTGGCCAAAAAGGGCGTATGCGTTTTTTCCTGAATATATTCAGGAAAAAACGCATACGCCCTTTTTGGCCAACCGCATCATTGTCCACGTTCTGGCGCTTTTCATGTGCTATCGGGGCCATTCCGATGTACCCGTTGACATCCGTTTCCTGCAGTTCTGCCTTGCGTTCAGCGCCTCTTCGTAGCCTGACCTCAATATATTTTGGGGCGATAGTTATCGTTTAGAACTCTGCAGGTTTGGGAAGTGCAGTGCCCCTGAGCTCCATTTCCCAAGTCGCTTTTTTGTGAGTGGGACGCAACACGGCTGGATGGCTTCACGCCCTATTGTCGATCCGGGGTGGCAGGCTGAACCGCTGGTGAATTCTTCTTCGTGATGGGAAATGAGAGTGACATGTGCCCGACCAAACACCTCCAGCGAGTCTCTCATTGGTTCCCCCTCTTGCAGTTCATCCTGCGGACAAATTGCAGACGGTACGAAAGAGGCATGGAAAGGCGCCGAGTCTCCAAGTGGGGAGATTGTTAGTAAGGGGGCCTGAATGGAGAACACGAGCACCAGGAGATGAAAACTGAGGTGAGTTTCAGAAAGCTTTCCCGATCCCACGGTGTAGCATCCGCTGGGTTTCCAATGAGTGCTTTCGCTGTCGGAAGATTGCGTTGAACCTGGAGAGTTGGGACCCATGGAATGGGGAGCACGCAGGATTCCTTTCAAGGGTCTGCATTTGCTTTCCCAACCTCACCAATCGTCTCAGCCCCAAGAGTGTCCAGCCTTATGACTTCTGCCGCTGGGGCTGTAGATGTGGTCAATCCTGGTTGCATGCCAGTCCCTGAACGCATTTTGGAAGAAGTTCTCTCTGTTTTGCCCTGCTTGTTTCTTCTTTATGTTGGAAATGTATCCTCAGAATGGGTCTGAGCTGATTTTCCCCGCTGGTTTTAGGCCGCTTTACACACACTTGATGCACTTACACAGAGATATCAAGACTTAGCTTTTAAGATGCTTACTAGTCGGATAGATACTTGTGCGACGAACAGGGTCTGGTGAGTCCAGTTGATTGAGCAAGGAGTAGGTCGTGTCCATTCCATATTCGGTTTTCGGAAGGGTATGTGTGCTCATTTCAAACTCGAGTTTTATGCGTCACCCCACCTCACCTTTCCCCTGAAGCAGGCATAAGTGTGTTTTCTAAAAGCGTGACTCTGTTCTGTTTGGGGATTCAGTGCATGGGGAGCGATTTTTACATTCCCTCGATAAGTGATATCATAAGTTTCTTTTTTTGTGGGACTTATTTCACTGAGGATGATCGTACCTAAATCCACTCAGGATGCTGCTACCAGCCTCATGACGTGGATTTCATGGCTGAGTGACACTCCATTGGACCTACGTAGCACCACTTGTCCACTTGTCCACTTGTCTTTGTCCACTTGTCCACTCGTCTTTGTCCACTTGGCTCTTTCCTGGGATATGAAACGTGTACCGGAGTGGAGGTTCTTGTCAAGACAGCAGCCCTCAACTTTGGGGTCCCTGTGTCTGGTTGATTTTTTGATTTTCCCAAGGTCAACGCCCATGTGTGGAAGTGCCCTATGCTCTGTGGTTCTGTGTTTTACATGGTTTGGGAAAGAGGATACACTTGTGAAGATTGGCTGTTGGCCATTGACATCCCGCCCATCAGCTTAACAAGGCTCCCTTGACTCCGTGGCCTGTCCTGCCTTTCTGGTTTTTAGACTTTTTTCGCCTGGCCCTTTTGCCCCGGGGGGGGGCGAGAGATTTCTTTGTAGTGCTGATTTGCTCTCCCAGGTTGCTTGGTTGGCCAAAAAGGGCGTATGCGTTTTTTCCTGAATATATTCAGGAAAAAACGCATACGCCCTTTTTGGCCAACCGCATCATTGTCCACGTTCTGGCGCTTTTCATGTGCTATCGGGGCCATTCCGATGTACCCGTTGACATCCGTTTCCTGCAGTTCTGCCTTGCGTTCAGCGCCTCTTCGTAGCCTGACCTCAATATATTTTGGGGCGATAGTTATCGTTTAGAACTCTGCAGGTTTGGGAAGTGCAGTGCCCCTGAGCTCCATTTCCCAAGTCGCTTTTTTGTGAGTGGGACGCAACACGGCTGGATGGCTTCACGCCCTATTGTCGATCCGGGGTGGCAGGCTGAACCGCTGGTGAATTCTTCTTCGTGATGGGAAATGAGAGTGACATGTGCCCGACCAAACACCTCCAGCGAGTCTCTCATTGGTTCCCCCTCTTGCAGTTCATCCTGCGGACAAATTGCAGACGGTACGAAAGAGGCATGGAAAGGCGCCGAGTCTCCAAGTGGGGAGATTGTTAGTAAGGGGGCCTGAATGGAGAACACGAGCACCAGGAGATGAAAACTGAGGTGAGTTTCAGAAAGCTTTCCCGATCCCACGGTGTAGCATCCGCTGGGTTTCCAATGAGTGCTTTCGCTGTCGGAAGATTGCGTTGAACCTGGAGAGTTGGGACCCATGGAATGGGGAGCACGCAGGATTCCTTTCAAGGGTCTGCATTTGCTTTCCCAACCTCACCAATCGTCTCAGCCCCAAGAGTGTCCAGCCTTATGTCTTCTGCCGCTGGGGCTGTAGATGTGGTCAATCCTGGTTGCATGCCAGTCCCTGAACGCATTTTGGAAGAAGTTCTCTCTGTTTTGCCCTGCTTGTTTCTTCTTTATGTTGGAAATGTATCCTCAGAATGGGTCTGAGCTGATTTTCCCTGCTGGTTTTAGGCCGCTTTACACACACTTGATGCACTTACACAGAGATATCAAGACTTAGCTTTTAAGATGCTTACTAGTCGGATAGATACTTGTGCGACGAACAGGGTCTGGTGAGTCCAGTTGATTGAGGAAGGAGTAGGTCGTGTCCATTCCATATTCGGTTTTCGGAAGGGTATCTGTGCTCATTTCAAACTCGAGTTTTATGCGTCACCCCACCTCACCTTTCCCCTGAAGCAGGCATAAGTGTGTTTTCTAAAAGCGTGACTCTGTTCTGTTTGGGGATTCAGTGCATGGGGAGCGATTTTTACATTCCCTCGATAAGTGATATCATAAGTTTCTTTTTTTGTGGGACTTATTTCACTGAGGATGATCGTACCTAAATCCACTCAGGATGCTGCTACCAGCCTCATGACGTGGATTTCATGGCTGAGTGACACTCCATTGGACCTACGTAGCACCACTTTTCCACTTGTCCACTTGTCTTTGTCCACTTGTCCACTCGTCTTTGTCCACTTGGCTCTTTCCTGGGATATGAAACGTGTACCGGAGTGGAGGTTCTTGTCAAGACAGCAGCCCTCAACTTTGGGGTCCCTGTGTCTGGTTGATTTTTTGATTTTCCCAAGGTCAACGCCCATGTGTGGAAGTGCCCTATGCTCTGTGGTTCTGTGTTTTACATGGTTTGGGAAAGAGGATACACTTGTGAAGATTGGCTGTTGGCCATTGACATCCCGCCCATCAGCTTAACAAGGCTCCCTTGACTCCGTGGCCTGTCCTGCCTTTCTGGTTTTTAGACTTTTTTCGCCTGGCCCTTTTGCCCCGGGGGGGGGCGAGAGATTTCTTTGTAGTGCTGATTTGCTCTCCCAGGTTGCTTGGTTGGCCAAAAAGGGCGTATGCGTTTTTTCCTGAATATATTCAGGAAAAAACGCATACGCCCTTTTTGGCCAACCGCATCATTGTCCACGTTCTGGCGCTTTTCATGTGCTATCGGGGCCATTCCGATGTAGCCGTTGACATCCGTTTCCTGCAGTTCTGCCTTGCGTTCAGCGCCTCTTCGTAGCCTGACCTCAATATATTTTGGGGCGATAGTTATCGTTTAGAACTCTGCAGGTTTGGGAAGTGCAGTGCCCCTGAGCTCCATTTCCCAAGTCGCTTTTTTGTGAGTGGGACGCAACACGGCTGGATGGCTTCACGCCCTATTGTCGATCCGGGGTGGCAGGCTGAACCGCTGGTGAATTCTTCTTCGTGATGGGAAATGAGAGTGACATGTGCCCGACCAAACACCTCCAGCGAGTCTCTCATTGGTTCCCCCTCTTGCAGTTCATCCTGCGGACAAATTGCAGACGGTACGAAAGAGGCATGGAAAGGCGCCGAGTCTCCAAGTGGGGAGATTGTTAGTAAGGGGGCCTGAATGGAGAACACGAGCACCAGGAGATGAAAACTGAGGTGAGTTTCAGAAAGCTTTCCCGATCCCACGGTGTAGCATCCGCTGGGTTTCCAATGAGTGCTTTCGCTGTCGGAAGATTGCGTTGAACCTGGAGAGTTGGGACCCATGGAATGGGGAGCACGCAGGATTCCTTTCAAGGGTCTGCATTTGCTTTCCCAACCTCACCAATCGTCTCAGCCCCAAGAGTGTCCAGCCTTATGTCTTCTGCCGCTGGGGCTGTAGATGTGGTCAATCCTGGTTGCATGCCAGTCCCTGAACGCATTTTGGAAGAAGTTCTCTCTGTTTTGCCCTGCTTGTTTCTTCTTTATGTTGGAAATGTATCCTCAGAATGGGTCTGAGCTGATTTTCCCTGCTGGTTTTAGGCCGCTTTACACACACTTGATGCACTTACACAGAGATATCAAGACTTAGCTTTTAAGATGCTTACTAGTCGGATAGATACTTGTGCGACGAACAGGGTCTGGTGAGTCCAGTTGATTGAGCAAGGAGTAGGTCGTGTCCATTCCATATTCGGTTTTCGGAAGGGTATCTGTGCTCATTTCAAACTCGAGTTTTATGCGTCACCCCACCTCACCTTTCCCCTGAAGCAGGCATAAGTGTGTTTTCTAAAAGCGTGACTCTGTTCTGTTTGGGGATTCCGTGCATGGGGAGCGATTTTTACATTCCCTCGATAAGTGATATCATAAGTTTATTTTTTTGTGGGACTTATTTCACTGAGGATGATCGTACCTAAATCCACTCAGGATGCTGCTACCAGCCTCATGACGTGGATTTCATGGCTGAGTGACACTCCATTGGACCTACGTAGCACCACTTGTCCACTTGTCCACTTGTCTTTGTCCACTTGTCCACTCGTCTTTGTCCACTTGGCTCTTTCCTGGGATATGAAACGTGTACCGGAGTGGAGGTTCTTGTCAAGACAGCAGCCCTCAACTTTGGGGTCCCTGTGTCTGGTTGATTTTTTGATTTTCCCAAGGTCAACGCCCATGTGTGGAAGTGCCCTATGCTCTGTGGTTCTGTGTTTTACATGGTTTGGGAAAGAGGATACACTTGTGAAGATTGGCTGTTGGCCATTGACATCCCGCCCATCAGCTTAACAAGGCTCCCTTGACTCCGTGGCCTGTCCTGCCTTTCTGGTTTTTAGACTTTTTTCGCCTGGCCCTTTTGCCCCGGGGGGGGGGGCGAGAGATTTCTTTGTAGTGCTGATTTGCTCTCCCAGGTTGCTTGGTTGGCCAAAAAGGGCGTATGCGTTTTTTCCTGAATATATTCAGGAAAAAACGCATACGCCCTTTTTGGCCAACCGCATCATTGTCCACGTTCTGGCGCTTTTCATGTGCTATCGGGGCCATTCCGATGTAGCCGTTGACATCCGTTTCCTGCAGTTCTGCCTTGCGTTCAGCGCCTGTTCGTAGCCTGACCTCAATATATTTTGGGGCGATAGTTATCGTTTAGAACTCTGCAGGTTTGGGAAGTGCAGTGCCCCTGAGCTCCATTTCCCAAGTCGCTTTTTTGTGAGTGGGACGCAACACGGCTGGATGGCTTCACGCCCTATTGTCGATCCGGGGTGGCAGGCTGAACCGCTGGTGAATTCTTCTTCGTGATGGGAAATGAGAGTGACATGTGCCCGACCAAACACCTCCAGCGAGTCTCTCATTGGTTCCCCCTCTTGCAGTTCATCCTGCGGACAAATTGCAGACGGTACGAAAGAGGCATGGAAAGGCGCCGAGTCTCCAAGTGGGGAGATTGTTAGTAAGGGGGCCTGAATGGAGAACACGAGCACCAGGAGATGAAAACTGAGGTGAGTTTCAGAAAGCTTTCCCGATCCCACGGTGTAGCATCCGCTGGGTTTCCAATGAGTGCTTTCGCTGTCGGAAGATTGCGTTGAACCTGGAGAGTTGGGACCCATGGAATGGGGAGCACGCAGGATTCCTTTCAAGGGTCTGCATTTGCTTTCCCAACCTCACCAATCGTCTCAGCCCCAAGAGTGTCCAGCCTTATGACTTCTGCCGCTGGGGCTGTAGATGTGGTCAATCCTGGTTGCATGCCAGTCCCTGAACGCATTTTGGAAGAAGTTCTCTCTGTTTTGCCCTGCTTGTTTCTTCTTTATGTTGGAAATGTATCCTCAGAATGGGTCTGAGCTGATTTTCCCCGCTGGTTTTAGTCCGCTTTACACACACTTGATGCACTTACACAGAGATATCAAGACTTAGCTTTTAAGATGCTTACTAGTCGGATAGATACTTGTGCGACGAACAGGGTCTGGTGAGTCCAGTTGATTGAGCAAGGAGTAGGTCGTGTCCATTCCATATTCGGTTTTCGGAAGGGTATCTGTGCTCATTTCAAACTCGAGTTTTATGCGTCACCCCACCTCACCTTTCCCCTGAAGCAGGCATAAGTGTGTTTTCTAAAAGCGTGACTCTGTTCTGTTTGGGGATTCAGTGCATGGGGAGCGATTTTTACATTCCCTCGATAAGTGATATCATAAGTTTCTTTTTTTGTGGGACTTATTTCACTGAGGATGATCGTACCTAAATCCACTCAGGATGCTGCTACCAGCCTCATGACGTGGATTTCATGGCTGAGTGACACTCCATTGGACCTACGTAGCACCACTTGTCCACTTGTCCACTTGTCTTTGTCCACTTGTCCACTCGTCTTTGTCCACTTGGCTCTTTCCTGGGATATGAAACGTGTACCGGAGTGGAGGTTCTTGTCAAGACAGCAGCCCTCAACTTTGGGGTCCCTGTGTCTGGTTGATTTTTTGATTTTCCCAAGGTCAACGCCCATGTGTGGAAGTGCCCTATGCTCTGTGGTTCTGTGTTTTACATGGTTTGGGAAAGAGGATACACTTGTGAAGATTGGCTGTTGGCCATTGACATCCCGCCCATCAGCTTAACAAGGCTCCCTTGACTCCGTGGCCTGTCCTGCCTTTCTGGTTTTTAGACTTTTTTCGCCTGGCCCTTTTGCCCCGGGGGGGGGGCGAGAGATTTCTTTGTAGTGCTGATTTGCTCTCCCAGGTTGCTTGGTTGGCCAAAAAGGGCGTATGCGTTTTTTCCTGAATATATTCAGGAAAAAACGCATACGCCCTTTTTGGCCAACCGCATCATTGTCCACGTTCTGGCGCTTTTCATGTGCTATCGGGGCCATTCCGATGTACCCGTTGACATCCGTTTCCTGCAGTTCTGCCTTGCGTTCAGCGCCTCTTCGTAGCCTGACCTCAATATATTTTGGGGCGATAGTTATCGTTTAGAACTCTGCAGGTTTGGGAAGTGCAGTGCCCCTGAGCTCCATTTCCCAAGTCGCTTTTTTGTGAGTGGGACGCAACACGGCTGGATGGCTTCACGCCCTATTGTCGATCCGGGGTGGCAGGCTGAACCGCTGGTGAATTCTTCTTCGTGATGGGAAATGAGAGTGACATGTGCCCGACCAAACACCTCCAGCGAGTCTCTCATTGGTTCCCCCTCTTGCAGTTCATCCTGCGGACAAATTGCAGACGGTACGAAAGAGGCATGGAAAGGCGCCGAGTCTCCAAGTGGGGAGATTGTTAGTAAGGGGGCCTGAATGGAGAACACGAGCACCAGGAGATGAAAACTGAGGTGAGTTTCAGAAAGCTTTCCCGATCCCACGGTGTAGCATCCGCTGGGTTTCCAATGAGTGCTTTCGCTGTCGGAAGATTGCGTTGAACCTGGAGAGTTGGGACCCATGGAATGGGGAGCACGCAGGATTCCTTTCAAGGGTCTGCATTTGCTTTCCCAACCTCACCAATCGTCTCAGCCCCAAGAGTGTCCAGCCTTATGTCTTCTGCCGCTGGGGCTGTAGATGTGGTCAATCCTGGTTGCATGCCAGTCCCTGAACGCATTTTGGAAGAAGTTCTCTCTGTTTTGCCCTGCTTGTTTCTTCTTTATGTTGGAAATGTATCCTCAGAATGGGTCTGAGCTGATTTTCCCCGCTGGTTTTAGGCCGCTTTACACACACTTGATGCACTTACACAGAGATATCAAGACTTAGCTTTTAAGATGCTTACTAGTCGGATAGATACTTGTGCGACGAACAGGGTCTGGTGAGTCCAGTTGATTGAGCAAGGAGTAGGTCGTGTCCATTCCATATTCGGTTTTCGGAAGGGTATCTGTGCTCATTTCAAACTCGAGTTTTATGCGTCACCCCACCTCACCTTTCCCCTGAAGCAGGCATAAGTGTGTTTTCTAAAAGCGTGACTCTGTTCTGTTTGGGGATTCAGTGCATGGGGAGCGATTTTTACATTCCCTCGATAAGTGATATCATAAGTTTCTTTTTTTGTGGGACTTATTTCACTGAGGATGATCGTACCTAAATCCACTCAGGATGCTGCTACCAGCCTCATGACGTGGATTTCATGGCTGAGTGACACTCCATTGGACCTACGTAGCACCACTTGTCCACTTGTCCACTTGTCTTTGTCCACTTGTCTTTGTCCACTTGGCTCTTTCCTGGGATATGAAACATGTACCGGAGTGGAGGTTCTTGTCAAGACAGCAGCCCTCAACTTTGGGGTCCCTGTGTCTGGTTGATTTTTTGATTTTCCCAAGGTCAACGCCCATGTGTGGAAGTGCCCTATGCTCTGTGGTTCTGTGTTTTACATGGTTTGGGAAAGAGGATAAACTTGTGAAGATTGGCTGTTGGCCATTGACATCCCGCCCATCAGCTTAACAAGGCTCCCTTGACTCCGTGGCCTGTCCTGCCTTTCTGGTTTTTAGACTTTTTTCGCCTGGCCCTTTTGCCCCGGGGGGGGGGGGGCGAGAGATTTCTTTGTAGTGCTGATTTGCTCTCCCAGGTTGCTTGGTTGGCCAAAAAGGGCGTATGCGTTTTTTCCTGAATATATTCAGGAAAAAACGCATACGCCCTTTTTGGCCAACCGCATCATTGTCCACGTTCTGGCGCTTTTCATGTGCTATCGGGGCCATTCCGATGTACCCGTTGACATCCGTTTCCTGCAGTTCTGCCTTGCGTTCAGCGCCTCTTCGTAGCCTGACCTCAATATATTTTGGGGCGATAGTTATCGTTTAGAACTCTGCAGGTTTGGGAAGTGCAGTGCCCCTGAGCTCCATTTCCCAAGTCGCTTTTTTGTGAGTGGGACGCAACACGGCTGGATGGCTTCACGCCCTATTGTCGATCCGGGGTGGCAGGCTGAACCGCTGGTGAATTCTTCTTCGTGATGGGAAATGAGAGTGACATGTGCCCGACCAAACACCTCCAGCGAGTCTCTCATTGGTTCCCCCTCTTGCAGTTCATCCTGCGGACAAATTGCAGACGGTACGAAAGAGGCATGGAAAGGCGCCGAGTCTCCAAGTGGGGAGATTGTTAGTAAGGGGGCCTGAATGGAGAACACGAGCACCAGGAGATGAAAACTGAGGTGAGTTTCAGAAAGCTTTCCCGATCCCACGGTGTAGCATCCGCTGGGTTTCCAATGAGTGCTTTCGCTGTCGGAAGATTGCGTTGAACCTGGAGAGTTGGGACCCATGGAATGGGGAGCACGCAGGATTCCTTTCAAGGGTCTGCATTTGCTTTCCCAACCTCACCAATCGTCTCAGCCCCAAGAGTGTCCAGCCTTATGTCTTCTGCCGCTGGGGCTGTAGATGTGGTCAATCCTGGTTGCATGCCAGTCCCTGAACGCATTTTGGAAGAAGTTCTCTCTGTTTTGCCCTGCTTGTTTCTTCTTTATGTTGGAAATGTATCCTCAGAATGGGTCTGAGCTGATTTTCCCTGCTGGTTTTAGGCCGCTTTACACACACTTGATGCACTTACACAGAGATATCAAGACTTAGCTTTTAAGATGCTTACTAGTCGGATAGATACTTGTGCGACGAACAGGGTCTGGTGAGTCCAGTTGATTGAGCAAGGAGTAGGTCGTGTCCATTCCATATTCGGTTTTCGGAAGGGTATCTGTGCTCATTTCAAACTCGAGTTTTATGCGTCACCCCACCTCACCTTTCCCCTGAAGCAGGCATAAGTGTGTTTTCTAAAAGCGTGACTCTGTTCTGTTTGGGGATTCCGTGCATGGGGAGCGATTTTTACATTCCCTCGATAAGTGATATCATAAGTTTATTTTTTTCTGGGACTTATTTCACTGAGGATGATCGTACCTAAATCCACTCAGGATGCTGCTACCAGCCTCATGACGTGGATTTCATGGCTGAGTGACACTCCATTGGACCTACGTAGCACCACTTGTCCACTTGTCCACTTGTCTTTGTCCACTTGTCCACTCGTCTTTGTCCACTTGGCTCTTTCCTGGGATATGAAACGTGTACCGGAGTGGAGGTTCTTGTCAAGACAGCAGCCCTCAACTTTGGGGTCCCTGTGTCTGGTTGATTTTTTGATTTTCCCAAGGTCAACGCCCATGTGTGGAAGTGCCCTATGCTCTGTGGTTCTGTGTTTTACATGGTTTGGGAAAGAGGATACACTTGTGAAGATTGGCTGTTGGCCATTGACATCCCGCCCATCAGCTTAACAAGGCTCCCTTGACTCCGTGGCCTGTCCTGCCTTTCTGGTTTTTAGACTTTTTTCGCCTCGCCCTTTTGCCCCCGGGGGGGGGGCGAGAGATTTCTTTGTAGTGCTGATTTGCTCTCCCAGGTTGCTTGGTTGGCCAAAAAGGGCGTATGCGTTTTTTCCTGAATATATTCAGGAAAAAACGCATACGCCCTTTTTGGCCAACCGCATCATTGTCCACGTTCTGGCGCTTTTCATGTGCTATCGGGGCCATTCCGATGTAGCCGTTGACATCCGTTTCCTGCAGTTCTGCCTTGCGTTCAGCGCCTCTTCGTAGCCTGACCTCAATATATTTTGGGGCGATAGTTATCGTTTAGAACTCTGCAGGTTTGGGAAGTGCAGTGCCCCTGAGCTCCATTTCCCAAGTCGCTTTTTTGTGAGTGGGACGCAACACGGCTGGATGGCTTCACGCCCTATTGTCGATCCGGGGTGGCAGGCTGAACCGCTGGTGAATTCTTCTTCGTGATGGGAAATGAGAGTGACATGTGCCCGACCAAACACCTCCAGCGAGTCTCTCATTGGTTCCCCCTCTTGCAGTTCATCCTGCGGACAAATTGCAGACGGTACGAAAGAGGCATGGAAAGGCGCCGAGTCTCCAAGTGGGGAGATTGTTAGTAAGGGGGCCTGAATGGAGAACACGAGCACCAGGAGATGAAAACTGAGGTGAGTTTCAGAAAGCTTTCCCGATCCCACGGTGTAGCATCCGCTGGGTTTCCAATGAGTGCTTTCGCTGTCGGAAGATTGCGTTGAACCTGGAGAGTTGGGACCCATGGAATGGGGAGCACGCAGGATTCCTTTCAAGGGTCTGCATTTGCTTTCCCAACCTCACCAATCGTCTCAGCCCCAAGAGTGTCCAGCCTTATGACTTCTGCCGCTGGGGCTGTAGATGTGGTCAATCCTGGTTGCATGCCAGTCCCTGAACGCATTTTGGAAGAAGTTCTCTCTGTTTTGCCCTGCTTGTTTCTTCTTTATGTTGGAAATGTATCCTCAGAATGGGTCTGAGCTGATTTTCCCCGCTGGTTTTAGGCCGCTTTACACACACTTGATGCACTTACACAGAGATATCAAGACTTAGCTTTTAAGATGCTTACTAGTCGGATAGATACTTGTGCGACGAACAGGGTCTGGTGAGTCCAGTTGATTGAGCAAGGAGTAGGTCGTGTCCATTCCATATTCGGTTTTCGGAAGGGTATCTGTGCTCATTTCAAACTCGAGTTTTATGCGTCACCCCACCTCACCTTTCCCCTGAAGCAGGCATAAGTGTGTTTTCTAAAAGCGTGACTCTGTTCTGTTTGGGGATTCAGTGCATGGGGAGCGATTTTTACATTCCCTCGATAAGTGATATCATAAGTTTCTTTTTTTGTGGGACTTATTTCACTGAGGATGATCGTACCTAAATCCACTCAGGATGCTGCTACCAGCCTCATGACGTGGATTTCATGGCTGAGTGACACTCCATTGGACCTACGTAGCACCACTTGTCCACTTGTCCACTTGTCTTTGTCCACTTGTCCACTCGTCTTTGTCCACTTGGCTCTTTCCTGGGATATGAAACGTGTACCGGAGTGGAGGTTCTTGTCAAGACAGCAGCCCTCAACTTTGGGGTCCCTGTGTCTGGTTGATTTTTTGATTTTCCCAAGGTCAACGCCCATGTGTGGAAGTGCCCTATGCTCTGTGGTTCTGTGTTTTCCATGGTTTGGGAAAGAGGATACACTTGTGAAGATTGGCTGTTGGCCATTGACATCCCGCCCATCAGCTTAACAAGGCTCCCTTGACTCCGTGGCCTGTCCTGCCTTTCTGGTTTTTAGACTTTTTTCGCCTGGCCCTTTTGCCCCGGGGGGGGGGCGAGAGATTTCTTTGTAGTGCTGATTTGCTCTCCCAGGTTGCTTGGTTGGCCAAAAAGGGCGTATGCGTTTTTTCCTGAATATATTCAGGAAAAAACGCATACGCCCTTTTTGGCCAACCGCATCATTGTCCACGTTCTGGCGCTTTTCATGTGCTATCGGGGCCATTCCGATGTACCCGTTGACATCCGTTTCCTGCAGTTCTGCCTTGCGTTCAGCGCCTCTTCGTAGCCTGACCTCAATATATTTTGGGGCGATAGTTATCGTTTAGAACTCTGCAGGTTTGGGAAGTGCAGTGCCCCTGAGCTCCATTTCCCAAGTCGCTTTTTTGTGAGTGGGACGCAACACGGCTGGATGGCTTCACGCCCTATTGTCGATCCGGGGTGGCAGGCTGAACCGCTGGTGAATTCTTCTTCGTGATGGGAAATGAGAGTGACATGTGCCCGACCAAACACCTCCAGCGAGTCTCTCATTGGTTCCCCCTCTTGCAGTTCATCCTGCGGACAAATTGCAGACGGTACGAAAGAGGCATGGAAAGGCGCCGAGTCTCCAAGTGGGGAGATTGTTAGTAAGGGGGCCTGAATGGAGAACACGAGCACCAGGAGATGAAAACTGAGGTGAGTTTCAGAAAGCTTTCCCGATCCCACGGTGTAGCATCCGCTGGGTTTCCAATGAGTGCTTTCGCTGTCGGAAGATTGCGTTGAACCTGGAGAGTTGGGACCCATGGAATGGGGAGCACGCAGGATTCCTTTCAAGGGTCTGCATTTGCTTTCCCAACCTCACCAATCGTCTCAGCCCCAAGAGTGTCCAGCCTTATGTCTTCTGCCGCTGGGGCTGTAGATGTGGTCAATCCTGGTTGCATGCCAGTCCCTGAACGCATTTTGGAAGAAGTTCTCTCTGTTTTGCCCTGCTTGTTTCTTCTTTATGTTGGAAATGTATCCTCAGAATGGGTCTGAGCTGATTTTCCCCGCTGGTTTTAGGCCGCTTTACACACACTTGATGCACTTACACAGAGATATCAAGACTTAGCTTTTAAGATGCTTACTAGTCGGATAGATACTTGTGCGACGAACAGGGTCTGGTGAGTCCAGTTGATTGAGCAAGGAGTAGGTCGTGTCCATTCCATATTCGGTTTTCGGAAGGGTATCTGTGCTCATTTCAAACTCGAGTTTTATGCGTCACCCCACCTCACCTTTCCCCTGAAGCAGGCATAAGTGTGTTTTCTAAAAGCGTGACTCTGTTCTGTTTGGGGATTCAGTGCATGGGGAGCGATTTTTACATTCCCTCGATAAGTGATATCATAAGTTTCTTTTTTTGTGGGACTTATTTCACTGAGGATGATCGTACCTAAATCCACTCAGGATGCTGCTACCAGCCTCATGACGTGGATTTCATGGCTGAGTGACACTCCATTGGACCTACGTAGCACCACTTGTCCACTTGTCCACTTGTCTTTGTCCACTTGTCCACTCGTCTTTGTCCACTTGGCTCTTTCCTGGGATATGAAACGTGTACCGGAGTGGAGGTTCTTGTCAAGACAGCAGCCCTCAACTTTGGGGTCCCTGTGTCTGGTTGATTTTTTGATTTTCCCAAGGTCAACGCCCATGTGTGGAAGTGCCCTATGCTCTGTGGTTCTGTGTTTTACATGGTTTGGGAAAGAGGATACACTTGTGAAGATTGGCTGTTGGCCATTGACATCCCGCCCATCAGCTTAACAAGGCTCCCTTGACTCCGTGGCCTGTCCTGCCTTTCTGGTTTTTAGACTTTTTTCGCCTGGCCCTTTTGCCCCGGGGGGGGGGGGGGGGCGAGAGATTTCTTTGTAGTGCTGATTTGCTCTCCCAGGTTGCTTGGTTGGCCAAAAAGGGCGTATGCGTTTTTTCCTGAATATATTCAGGAAAAAACGCATACGCCCTTTTTGGCCAACCGCATCATTGTCCACGTTCTGGCGCTTTTCATGTGCTATCGGGGCCATTCCGATGTACCCGTTGACATCCGTTTCCTGCAGTTCTGCCTTGCGTTCAGCGCCTCTTCGTAGCCTGACCTCAATATATTTTGGGGCGATAGTTATCGTTTAGAACTCTGCAGGTTTGGGAAGTGCAGTGCCCCTGAGCTCCATTTCCCCAGTCGCTTTTTTGTGAGTGGGACGCAACACGGCTGGATGGCTTCACGCCCTATTGTCGATCCGGGGTGGCAGGCTGAACCGCTGGTGAATTCTTCTTCGTGATGGGAAATGAGAGTGACATGTGCCCGACCAAACACCTCCAGCGAGTCTCTCATTGGTTCCCCCTCTTGCAGTTCATCCTGCGGACAAATTGCAGACGGTACGAAAGAGGCATGGAAAGGCGCCGAGTCTCCAAGTGGGGAGATTGTTAGTAAGGGGGCCTGAATGGAGAACACGAGCACCAGGAGATGAAAACTGAGGTGAGTTTCAGAAAGCTTTCCCGATCCCACGGTGTAGCATCCGCTGGGTTTCCAATGAGTGCTTTCGCTGTCGGAAGATTGCGTTGAACCTGGAGAGTTGGGACCCATGGAATGGGGAGCACGCAGGATTCCTTTCAAGGGTCTGCATTTGCTTTCCCAACCTCACCAATCGTCTCAGCCCCAAGAGTGTCCAGCCTTATGTCTTCTGCCGCTGGGGCTGTAGATGTGGTCAATCCTGGTTGCATGCCAGTCCCTGAACGCATTTTGGAAGAAGTTCTCTCTGTTTTGCCCTGCTTGTTTCTTCTTTATGTTGGAAATGTATCCTCAGAATGGGTCTGAGCTGATTTTCCCCGCTGGTTTTAGGCCGCTTTACACACACTTGATGCACTTACACAGAGATATCAAGACTTAGCTTTTAAGATGCTTACTAGTCGGATAGATACTTGTGCGACGAACAGGGTCTGGTGAGTCCAGTTGATTGAGCAAGGAGTAGGTCGTGTCCATTCCATATTCGGTTTTCGGAAGGGTATCTGTGCTCATTTCAAACTCGAGTTTTATGCGTCACCCCACCTCACCTTTCCCCTGAAGCAGGCATAAGTGTGTTTTCTAAAAGCGTGACTCTGTTCTGTTTGGGGATTCCGTGCATGGGGAGCGATTTTTACATTCCCTCGATAAGTGATATCATAAGTTTCTTTTTTTGTGGGACTTATTTCACTGAGGATAATCGTACCTAAATCCACTCAGGATGCTGCTACCAGCCTCATGACGTGGATTTCATGGCTGAGTGACACTCCATTGGACCTACGTAGCACCACTTGTCCACTTGTCCACTTGTCTTTGTCCACTTGTCCACTCGTCTTTGTCCACTTGGCTCTTTCCTGGGATATGAAACGTGTACCGGAGTGGAGGTTCTTGTCAAGACAGCAGCCCTCAACTTTGGGGTCCCTGTGTCTGGTTGATTTTTTGATTTTCCCAAGGTCAACGCCCATGTGTGGAAGTGCCCTATGCTCTGTGGTTCTGTGTTTTACATGGTTTGGGAAAGAGGATACACTTGTGAAGATTGGCTGTTGGCCATTGACATCCCGCCCATCAGCTTAACAAGGCTCCCTTGACTCCGTGGCCTGTCCTGCCTTTCTGGTTTTTAGACTTTTTTCGCCTGGCCCTTTTGCCCCGGGGGGGGGGGCGAGAGATTTCTTTGTAGTGCTGATTTGCTCTCCCAGGTTGCTTGGTTGGCCAAAAAGGGCGTATGCGTTTTTTCCTGAATATATTCAGGAAAAAACGCATACGCCCTTTTTGGCCAACCGCATCATTGTCCACGTTCTGGCGCTTTTCATGTGCTATCGGGGCCATTCCGATGTACCCGTTGACATCCGTTTCCTGCAGTTCTGCCTTGCGTTCAGCGCCTCTTCGTAGCCTGACCTCAATATATTTTGGGGCGATAGTTATCGTTTAGAACTCTGCAGGTTTGGGAAGTGCAGTGCCCCTGAGCTCCATTTCCCAAGTCGCTTTTTTGTGAGTGGGACGCAACACGGCTGGATGGCTTCACGCCCTATTGTCGATCCGGGGTGGCAGGCTGAACCGCTGGTGAATTCTTCTTCGTGATGGGAAATGAGAGTGACATGTGCCCGACCAAACACCTCCAGCGAGTCTCTCATTGGTTCCCCCTCTTGCAGTTCATCCTGCGGACAAATTGCAGACGGTACGAAAGAGGCATGGAAAGGCGCCGAGTCTCCAAGTGGGGAGATTGTTAGTAAGGGGGCCTGAATGGAGAACACGAGCACCAGGAGATGAAAACTGAGGTGAGTTTCAGAAAGCTTTCCCGATCCCACGGTGTAGCATCCGCTGGGTTTCCAATGAGTGCTTTCGCTGTCGGAAGATTGCGTTGAACCTGGAGAGTTGGGACCCATGGAATGGGGAGCACGCAGGATTCCTTTCAAGGGTCTGCATTTGCTTTCCCAACCTCACCAATCGTCTCAGCCCCAAGAGTGTCCAGCCTTATGTCTTCTGCCGCTGGGGCTGTAGATGTGGTCAATCCTGGTTGCATGCCAGTCCCTGAACGCATTTTGGAAGAAGTTCTCTCTGTTTTGCCCTGCTTGTTTCTTCTTTATGTTGGAAATGTATCCTCAGAATGGGTCTGAGCTGATTTTCCCTGCTGGTTTTAGGCCGCTTTACACACACTTGATGCACTTACACAGAGATATCAAGACTTAGCTTTTAAGATGCTTACTAGTCGGATAGATACTTGTGCGACGAACAGGGTCTGGTGAGTCCAGTTGATTGAGGAAGGAGTAGGTCGTGTCCATTCCATATTCGGTTTTCGGAAGGGTATCTGTGCTCATTTCAAACTCGAGTTTTATGCGTCACCCCACCTCACCTTTCCCCTGAAGCAGGCATAAGTGTGTTTTCTAAAAGCGTGACTCTGTTCTGTTTGGGGATTCCGTGCATGGGGAGCGATTTTTACATTCCCTCGATAAGTGATATCATAAGTTTCTTTTTTTGTGGGACTTATTTCACTGAGGATGATCGTACCTAAATCCACTCAGGATGCTGCTACCAGCCTCATGACGTGGATTTCATGGCTGAGTGACACTCCATTGGACCTACGTAGCACCACTTGTCCACTTGTCCACTTGTCTTTGTCCACTTGTCCACTCGTCTTTGTCCACTTGGCTCTTTCCTGGGATATGAAACGTGTACCGGAGTGGAGGTTCTTGTCAAGACAGCAGCCCTCAACTTTGGGGTCCCTGTGTCTGGTTGATTTTTTGATTTTCCCAAGGTCAACGCCCATGTGTGGAAGTGCCCTATGCTCTGTGGTTCTGTGTTTTACATGGTTTGGGAAAGAGGATACACTTGTGAAGATTGGCTGTTGGCCATTGACATCCCGCCCATCAGCTTAACAAGGCTCCCTTGACTCCGTGGCCTGTCCTGCCTTTCTGGTTTTTAGACTTTTTTCGCCTGGCCCTTTTGCCCCGGGGGGGGGGGCGAGAGATTTCTTTGTAGTGCTGATTTGCTCTCCCAGGTTGCTTGGTTGGCCAAAAAGGGCGTATGCGTTTTTTCCTGAATATATTCAGGAAAAAACGCATACGCCCTTTTTGGCCAACCGCATCATTGTCCACGTTCTGGCGCTTTTCATGTGGTATCGGGGCCATTCCGATGTACCCGTTGACATCCGTTTCCTGCAGTTCTGCCTTGCGTTCAGCGCCTCTTCGTAGCCTGACCTCAATATATTTTGGGGCGATAGTTATCGTTTAGAACTCTGCAGGTTTGGGAAGTGCAGTGCCCCTGAGCTCCATTTCCCAAGTCGCTTTTTTGTGAGTGGGACGCAACACGGCTGGATGGCTTCACGCCCTATTGTCGATCCGGGGTGGCAGGCTGAACCGCTGGTGAATTCTTCTTCGTGATGGGAAATGAGAGTGACATGTGCCCGACCAAACACCTCCAGCGAGTCTCTCATTGGTTCCCCCTCTTGCAGTTCATCCTGCGGACAAATTGCAGACGGTACGAAAGAGGCATGGAAAGGCGCCGAGTCTCCAAGTGGGGAGATTGTTAGTAAGGGGGCCTGAATGGAGAACACGAGCACCAGGAGATGAAAACTGAGGTGAGTTTCAGAAAGCTTTCCCGATCCCACGGTGTAGCATCCGCTGGGTTTCCAATGAGTGCTTTCGCTGTCGGAAGATTGCGTTGAACCTGGAGAGTTGGGACCCATGGAATGGGGAGCACGCAGGATTCCTTTCAAGGGTCTGCATTTGCTTTCCCAACCTCACCAATCGTCTCAGCCCCAAGAGTGTCCAGCCTTATGTCTTCTGCCCCTGGGGCTGTAGATGTGGTCAATCCTGGTTGCATGCCAGTCCCTGAACGCATTTTGGAAGAAGTTCTCTCTGTTTTGCCCTGCTTGTTTCTTCTTTATGTTGGAAATGTATCCTCAGAATGGGTCTGAGCTGATTTTCCCTGCTGGTTTTAGGCCGCTTTACACACACTTGATGCACTTACACAGAGATATCAAGACTTAGCTTTTAAGATGCTTACTAGTCGGATAGATACTTGTGCGACGAACAGGGTCTGGTGAGTCCAGTTGATTGAGCAAGGAGTAGGTCGTGTCCATTCCATATTCGGTTTTCGGAAGGGTATCTGTGCTCATTTCAAACTCGAGTTTTATGCGTCACCCCACCTCACCTTTCCCCTGAAGCAGGCATAAGTGTGTTTTCTAAAAGCGTGACTCTGTTCTGTTTGGGGATTCCGTGCATGGGGAGCGATTTTTACATTCCCTCGATAAGTGATATCATAAGTTTCTTTTTTTGTGGGACTTATTTCACTGAGGATGATCGTACCTAAATCCACTCAGGATGCTGCTACCAGCCTCATGACGTGGATTTCATGGCTGAGTGACACTCCATTGGACCTACGTAGCACCACTTGTCCACTTGTCCACTTGTCTTTGTCCACTTGTCCACTCGTCTTTGTCCACTTGGCTCTTTCCTGGGATATGAAACGTGTACCGGAGTGGAGGTTCTTGTCAAGACAGCAGCCCTCAACTTTGGGGTCCCTGTGTCTGGTTGATTTTTTCATTTTCCCAAGGTCAACGCCCATGTGTGGAAGTGCCCTATGCTCTGTGGTTCTGTGTTTTACATGGTTTGGGAAAGAGGATACACTTGTGAAGATTGGCTGTTGGCCATTGACATCCCGCCCATCAGCTTAACAAGGCTCCCTTGACTCCGTGGCCTGTCCTGCCTTTCTGGTTTTTAGACTTTTTTCGCCTGGCCCTTTTGCCCCGGGGGGGGGGCGAGAGATTTCTTTGTAGTGCTGATTTGCTCTCCCAGGTTGCTTGGTTGGCCAAAAAGGGCGTATGCGTTTTTTCCTGAATTCAGGAAAAAACGCATACGCCCTTTTTGGCCAACCGCATCATTGTCCACGTTCTGGCGCTCTTCATGTGCTATCGGGGCCATTCCGATGTACCCGTTGACATCCGTTTCCTGCAGTTCTGCCTTGCGTTCAGCGCCTCTTCGTAGCCTGACCTCAATATATTTTGGGGCGATAGTTATCGTTTAGAACTCTGCAGGTTTGGGAAGTGCAGTGCCCCTGAGCTCCATTTCCCAAGTCGCTTTTTTGTGAGTGGGACGCAACACGGCTGGATGGCTTCACGCCCTATTGTCGATCCGGGGTGGCAGGCTGAACCGCTGGTGAATTCTTCTTCGTGATGGGAAATGAGAGTGACATGTGCCCGACCAAACACCTCCAGCGAGTCTCTCATTGGTTCCCCCTCTTGCAGTTCATCCTGCGGACAAATTGCAGACGGTACGAAAGAGGCATGGAAAGGCGCCGAGTCTCCAAGTGGGGAGATTGTTAGTAAGGGGGCCTGAATGGAGAACACGAGCACCAGGAGATGAAAACTGAGGTGAGTTTCAGAAAGCTTTCCCGATCCCACGGTGTAGCATCCGCTGGGTTTCCAATGAGTGCTTTCGCTGTCGGAAGATTGCGTTGAACCTGGAGAGTTGGGACCCATGGAATGGGGAGCACGCAGGATTCCTTTCAAGGGTCTGCATTTGCTTTCCCAACCTCACCAATCGTCTCAGCCCCAAGAGTGTCCAGCCTTATGTCTTCTGCCGCTGGGGCTGTAGATGTGGTCAATCCTGGTTGCATGCCAGTCCCTGAACGCATTTTGGAAGAAGTTCTCTCTGTTTTGCCCTGCTTGTTTCTTCTTTATGTTGGAAATGTATCCTCAGAATGGGTCTGAGCTGATTTTCCCTGCTGGTTTTAGGCCGCTTTACACACACTTGATGCACTTACACAGAGATATCAAGACTTAGCTTTTAAGATGCTTACTAGTCGGATAGATACTTGTGCGACGAACAGGGTCTGGTGAGTCCAGTTGATTGAGCAAGGAGTAGGTCGTGTCCATTCCATATTCGGTTTTCGGAAGGGTATCTGTGCTCATTTCAAACTCGAGTTTTATGCGTCACCCCACCTCACCTTTCCCCTGAAGCAGGCATAAGTGTGTTTTCTAAAAGCGTGACTCTGTTCTGTTTGGGGATTCCGTGCATGGGGAGCGATTTTTACATTCCCTCGATAAGTGATATCATAAGTTTATTTTTTTCTGGGACTTATTTCACTGAGGATGATCGTACCTAAATCCACTCAGGATGCTGCTACCAGCCTCATGACGTGGATTTCATGGCTGAGTGACACTCCATTGGACCTACGTAGCACCACTTGTCCACTTGTCCACTTGTCTTTGTCCACTTGTCCACTCGTCTTTGTCCACTTGGCTCTTTCCTGGGATATGAAACGTGTACCGGAGTGGAGGTTCTTGTCAAGACAGCAGCCCTCAACTTTGGGGTCCCTGTGTCTGGTTGATTTTTTGATTTTCCCAAGGTCAACGCCCATGTGTGGAAGTGCCCTATGCTCTGTGGTTCTGTGTTTTCCATGGTTTGGGAAAGAGGATACACTTGTGAAGATTGGCTGTTGGCCATTGACATCCCGCCCATCAGCTTAACAAGGCTCCCTTGACTCCGTGGCCTGTCCTGCCTTTCTGGTTTTTAGACTTTTTTCGCCTGGCCCTTTTGCCCCGGGGGGGGCGAGAGATTTCTTTGTAGTGCTGATTTGCTCTCCCAGGTTGCTTGGTTGGCCAAAAAGGGCGTATGCGTTTTTTCCTGAATATATTCAGGAAAAAACGCATACGCCCTTTTTGGCCAACCGCATCATTGTCCACGTTCTGGCGCTTTTCATGTGCTATCGGGGCCATTCCGATGTAGCCGTTGACATCCGTTTCCTGCAGTTCTGCCTTGCGTTCAGCGCCTGTTCGTAGCCTGACCTCAATATATTTTGGGGCGATAGTTATCGTTTAGAACTCTGCAGGTTTGGGAAGTGCAGTGCCCCTGAGCTCCATTTCCCAAGTCGCTTTTTTGTGAGTGGGACGCAACACGGCTGGATGGCTTCACGCCCTATTGTCGATCCGGGGTGGCAGGCTGAACCGCTGGTGAATTCTTCTTCGTGATGGGAAATGAGAGTGACATGTGCCCGACCAAACACCTCCAGCGAGTCTCTCATTGGTTCCCCCTCTTGCAGTTCATCCTGCGGACAAATTGCAGACGGTACGAAAGAGGCATGGAAAGGCGCCGAGTCTCCAAGTGGGGAGATTGTTAGTAAGGGGGCCTGAATGGAGAACACGAGCACCAGGAGATGAAAACTGAGGTGAGTTTCAGAAAGCTTTCCCGATCCCACGGTGTAGCATCCGCTGGGTTTCCAATGAGTGCTTTCGCTGTCGGAAGATTGCGTTGAACCTGGAGAGTTGGGACCCATGGAATGGGGAGCACGCAGGATTCCTTTCAAGGGTCTGCATTTGCTTTCCCAACCTCACCAATCGTCTCAGCCCCAAGAGTGTCCAGCCTTATGTCTTCTGCCGCTGGGGCTGTAGATGTGGTCAATCCTGGTTGCATGCCAGTCCCTGAACGCATTTTGGAAGAAGTTCTCTCTGTTTTGCCCTGCTTGTTTCTTCTTTATGTTGGAAATGTATCCTCAGAATGGGTCTGAGCTGATTTTCCCTGCTGGTTTTAGGCCGCTTTACACACACTTGATGCACTTACACAGAGATATCAAGACTTAGCTTTTAAGATGCTTACTAGTCGGATAGATACTTGTGCGACGAACAGGGTCTGGTGAGTCCAGTTGATTGAGGAAGGAGTAGGTCGTGTCCATTCCATATTCGGTTTTCGGAAGGGTATCTGTGCTCATTTCAAACTCGAGTTTTATGCGTCACCCCACCTCACCTTTCCCCTGAAGCAGGCATAAGTGTGTTTTCTAAAAGCGTGACTCTGTTCTGTTTGGGGATTCCGTGCATGGGGAGCGATTTTTACATTCCCTCGATAAGTGATATCATAAGTTTCTTTTTTTGTGGGACTTATTTCACTGAGGATGATCGTACCTAAATCCACTCAGGATGCTGCTACCAGCCTCATGACGTGGATTTCATGGCTGAGTGACACTCCATTGGACCTACGTAGCACCACTTGTCCACTTGTCCACTTGTCTTTGTCCACTTGTCCACTCGTCTTTGTCCACTTGGCTCTTTCCTGGGATATGAAACGTGTACCGGAGTGGAGGTTCTTGTCAAGACAGCAGCCCTCAACTTTGGGGTCCCTGTGTCTGGTTGATTTTTTGATTTTCCCAAGGTCAACGCCCATGTGTGGAAGTGCCCTATGCTCTGTGGTTCTGTGTTTTACATGGTTTGGGAAAGAGGATACACTTGTGAAGATTGGCTGTTGGCCATTGACATCCCGCCCATCAGCTTAACAAGGCTCCCTTGACTCCGTGGCCTGTCCTGCCTTTCTGGTTTTTAGACTTTTTTCGCCTGGCCCTTTTGCCCCGGGGGGGGGGGCGAGAGATTTCTTTGTAGTGCTGATTTGCTCTCCCAGGTTGCTTGGTTGGCCAAAAAGGGCGTATGCGTTTTTTCCTGAATATATTCAGGAAAAAACGCATACGCCCTTTTTGGCCAACCGCATCATTGTCCACGTTCTGGCGCTTTTCATGTGGTATCGGGGCCATTCCGATGTACCCGTTGACATCCGTTTCCTGCAGTTCTGCCTTGCGTTCAGCGCCTCTTCGTAGCCTGACCTCAATATATTTTGGGGCGATAGTTATCGTTTAGAACTCTGCAGGTTTGGGAAGTGCAGTGCCCCTGAGCTCCATTTCCCAAGTCGCTTTTTTGTGAGTGGGACGCAACACGGCTGGATGGCTTCACGCCCTATTGTCGATCCGGGGTGGCAGGCTGAACCGCTGGTGAATTCTTCTTCGTGATGGGAAATGAGAGTGACATGTGCCCGACCAAACACCTCCAGCGAGTCTCTCATTGGTTCCCCCTCTTGCAGTTCATCCTGCGGACAAATTGCAGACGGTACGAAAGAGGCATGGAAAGGCGCCGAGTCTCCAAGTGGGGAGATTGTTAGTAAGGGGGCCTGAATGGAGAACACGAGCACCAGGAGATGAAAACTGAGGTGAGTTTCAGAAAGCTTTCCCGATCCCACGGTGTAGCATCCGCTGGGTTTCCAATGAGTGCTTTCGCTGTCGGAAGATTGCGTTGAACCTGGAGAGTTGGGACCCATGGAATGGGGAGCACGCAGGATTCCTTTCAAGGGTCTGCATTTGCTTTCCCAACCTCACCAATCGTCTCAGCCCCAAGAGTGTCCAGCCTTATGTCTTCTGCCCCTGGGGCTGTAGATGTGGTCAATCCTGGTTGCATGCCAGTCCCTGAACGCATTTTGGAAGAAGTTCTCTCTGTTTTGCCCTGCTTGTTTCTTCTTTATGTTGGAAATGTATCCTCAGAATGGGTCTGAGCTGATTTTCCCTGCTGGTTTTAGGCCGCTTTACACACACTTGATGCACTTACACAGAGATATCAAGACTTAGCTTTTAAGATGCTTACTAGTCGGATAGATACTTGTGCGACGAACAGGGTCTGGTGAGTCCAGTTGATTGAGCAAGGAGTAGGTCGTGTCCATTCCATATTCGGTTTTCGGAAGGGTATCTGTGCTCATTTCAAACTCGAGTTTTATGCGTCACCCCACCTCACCTTTCCCCTGAAGCAGGCATAAGTGTGTTTTCTAAAAGCGTGACTCTGTTCTGTTTGGGGATTCCGTGCATGGGGAGCGATTTTTACATTCCCTCGATAAGTGATATCATAAGTTTCTTTTTTTGTGGGACTTATTTCACTGAGGATGATCGTACCTAAATCCACTCAGGATGCTGCTACCAGCCTCATGACGTGGATTTCATGGCTGAGTGACACTCCATTGGACCTACGTAGCACCACTTGTCCACTTGTCCACTTGTCTTTGTCCACTTGTCCACTCGTCTTTGTCCACTTGGCTCTTTCCTGGGATATGAAACGTGTACCGGAGTGGAGGTTCTTGTCAAGACAGCAGCCCTCAACTTTGGGGTCCCTGTGTCTGGTTGATTTTTTCATTTTCCCAAGGTCAACGCCCATGTGTGGAAGTGCCCTATGCTCTGTGGTTCTGTGTTTTACATGGTTTGGGAAAGAGGATACACTTGTGAAGATTGGCTGTTGGCCATTGACATCCCGCCCATCAGCTTAACAAGGCTCCCTTGACTCCGTGGCCTGTCCTGCCTTTCTGGTTTTTAGACTTTTTTCGCCTGGCCCTTTTGCCCCGGGGGGGGGGGCGAGAGATTTCTTTGTAGTGCTGATTTGCTCTCCCAGGTTGCTTGGTTGGCCAAAAAGGGCGTATGCGTTTTTTCCTGAATTCAGGAAAAAACGCATACGCCCTTTTTGGCCAACCGCATCATTGTCCACGTTCTGGCGCTCTTCATGTGCTATCGGGGCCATTCCGATGTACCCGTTGACATCCGTTTCCTGCAGTTCTGCCTTGCGTTCAGCGCCTCTTCGTAGCCTGACCTCAATATATTTTGGGGCGATAGTTATCGTTTAGAACTCTGCAGGTTTGGGAAGTGCAGTGCCCCTGAGCTCCATTTCCCAAGTCGCTTTTTTGTGAGTGGGACGCAACACGGCTGGATGGCTTCACGCCCTATTGTCGATCCGGGGTGGCAGGCTGAACCGCTGGTGAATTCTTCTTCGTGATGGGAAATGAGAGTGACATGTGCCCGACCAAACACCTCCAGCGAGTCTCTCATTGGTTCCCCCTCTTGCAGTTCATCCTGCGGACAAATTGCAGACGGTACGAAAGAGGCATGGAAAGGCGCCGAGTCTCCAAGTGGGGAGATTGTTAGTAAGGGGGCCTGAATGGAGAACACGAGCACCAGGAGATGAAAACTGAGGTGAGTTTCAGAAAGCTTTCCCGATCCCACGGTGTAGCATCCGCTGGGTTTCCAATGAGTGCTTTCGCTGTCGGAAGATTGCGTTGAACCTGGAGAGTTGGGACCCATGGAATGGGGAGCACGCAGGATTCCTTTCAAGGGTCTGCATTTGCTTTCCCAACCTCACCAATCGTCTCAGCCCCAAGAGTGTCCAGCCTTATGTCTTCTGCCGCTGGGGCTGTAGATGTGGTCAATCCTGGTTGCATGCCAGTCCCTGAACGCATTTTGGAAGAAGTTCTCTCTGTTTTGCCCTGCTTGTTTCTTCTTTATGTTGGAAATGTATCCTCAGAATGGGTCTGAGCTGATTTTCCCTGCTGGTTTTAGGCCGCTTTACACACACTTGATGCACTTACACAGAGATATCAAGACTTAGCTTTTAAGATGCTTACTAGTCGGATAGATACTTGTGCGACGAACAGGGTCTGGTGAGTCCAGTTGATTGAGCAAGGAGTAGGTCGTGTCCATTCCATATTCGGTTTTCGGAAGGGTATCTGTGCTCATTTCAAACTCGAGTTTTATGCGTCACCCCACCTCACCTTTCCCCTGAAGCAGGCATAAGTGTGTTTTCTAAAAGCGTGACTCTGTTCTGTTTGGGGATTCCGTGCATGGGGAGCGATTTTTACATTCCCTCGATAAGTGATATCATAAGTTTATTTTTTTCTGGGACTTATTTCACTGAGGATGATCGTACCTAAATCCACTCAGGATGCTGCTACCAGCCTCATGACGTGGATTTCATGGCTGAGTGACACTCCATTGGACCTACGTAGCACCACTTGTCCACTTGTCCACTTGTCTTTGTCCACTTGTCCACTCGTCTTTGTCCACTTGGCTCTTTCCTGGGATATGAAACGTGTACCGGAGTGGAGGTTCTTGTCAAGACAGCAGCCCTCAACTTTGGGGTCCCTGTGTCTGGTTGATTTTTTGATTTTCCCAAGGTCAACGCCCATGTGTGGAAGTGCCCTATGCTCTGTGGTTCTGTGTTTTCCATGGTTTGGGAAAGAGGATACACTTGTGAAGATTGGCTGTTGGCCATTGACATCCCGCCCATCAGCTTAACAAGGCTCCCTTGACTCCGTGGCCTGTCCTGCCTTTCTGGTTTTTAGACTTTTTTCGCCTGGCCCTTTTGCCCCGGGGGGGGCGAGAGATTTCTTTGTAGTGCTGATTTGCTCTCCCAGGTTGCTTGGTTGGCCAAAAAGGGCGTATGCGTTTTTTCCTGAATATATTCAGGAAAAAACGCATACGCCCTTTTTGGCCAACCGCATCATTGTCCACGTTCTGGCGCTTTTCATGTGCTATCGGGGCCATTCCGATGTAGCCGTTGACATCCGTTTCCTGCAGTTCTGCCTTGCGTTCAGCGCCTGTTCGTAGCCTGACCTCAATATATTTTGGGGCGATAGTTATCGTTTAGAACTCTGCAGGTTTGGGAAGTGCAGTGCCCCTGAGCTCCATTTCCCAAGTCGCTTTTTTGTGAGTGGGACGCAACACGGCTGGATGGCTTCACGCCCTATTGTCGATCCGGGGTGGCAGGCTGAACCGCTGGTGAATTCTTCTTCGTGATGGGAAATGAGAGTGACATGTGCCCGACCAAACACCTCCAGCGAGTCTCTCATTGGTTCCCCCTCTTGCAGTTCATCCTGCGGACAAATTGCAGACGGTACGAAAGAGGCATGGAAAGGCGCCGAGTCTCCAAGTGGGGAGATTGTTAGTAAGGGGGCCTGAATGGAGAACACGAGCACCAGGAGATGAAAACTGAGGTGAGTTTCAGAAAGCTTTCCCGATCCCACGGTGTAGCATCCGCTGGGTTTCCAATGAGTGCTTTCGCTGTCGGAAGATTGCGTTGAACCTGGAGAGTTGGGACCCATGGAATGGGGAGCACGCAGGATTCCTTTCAAGGGTCTGCATTTGCTTTCCCAACCTCACCAATCGTCTCAGCCCCAAGAGTGTCCAGCCTTATGTCTTCTGCCGCTGGGGCTGTAGATGTGGTCAATCCTGGTTGCATGCCAGTCCCTGAACGCATTTTGGAAGAAGTTCTCTCTGTTTTGCCCTGCTTGTTTCTTCTTTATGTTGGAAATGTATCCTCAGAATGGGTCTGAGCTGATTTTCCCTGCTGGTTTTAGGCCGCTTTACACACACTTGATGCACTTACACAGAGATATCAAGACTTAGCTTTTAAGATGCTTACTAGTCGGATAGATACTTGTGCGACGAACAGGGTCTGGTGAGTCCAGTTGATTGAGCAAGGAGTAGGTCGTGTCCATTCCATATTCGGTTTTCGGAAGGGTATCTGTGCTCATTTCAAACTCGAGTTTTATGCGTCACCCCACCTCACCTTTCCCCTGAAGCAGGCATAAGTGTGTTTTCTAAAAGCGTGACTCTGTTCTGTTTGGGCATTCCGTGCATGGGGAGCGATTTTTACATTCCCTCGATAAGTGATATCATAAGTTTATTTTTTTGTGGGACTTATTTCACTGAGGATGATCGTACCTAAATCCACTCAGGATGCTGCTACCAGCCTCATGACGTGGATTTCATGGCTGAGTGACACTCCATTGGACCTACGTAGCACCACTTGTCCACTTGTCCACTTGTCTTTGTCCACTTGTCCACTCGTCTTTGTCCACTTGGCTCTTTCCTGGGATATGAAACGTGTACCGGAGTGGAGGTTCTTGTCAAGACAGCAGCCCTCAACTTTGGGGTCCCTGTGTCTGGTTGATTTTTTGATTTTCCCAAGGTCAACGCCCATGTGTGGAAGTGCCCTATGCTCTGTGGTTCTGTGTTTTACATGGTTTGGGAAAGAGGATACACTTGTGAAGATTGGCTGTTGGCCATTGACATCCCGCCCATCAGCTTAACAAGGCTCCCTTGACTCCGTGGCCTGTCCTGCCTTTCTGGTTTTTAGACTTTTTTCGCCTGGCCCTTTTGCCCCGGGGGGGGGGGGGCGAGAGATTTCTTTGTAGTGCTGATTTGCTCTCCCAGGTTGCTTGGTTGGCCAAAAAGGGCGTATGCGTTTTTTCCTGAATATATTCAGGAAAAAACGCATACGCCCTTTTTGGCCAACCGCATCATTGTCCACGTTCTGGCGCTTTTCATGTGCTATCGGGGCCATTCCGATGTACCCGTTGACATCCGTTTCCTGCAGTTCTGCCTTGCGTTCAGCGCCTCTTCGTAGCCTGACCTCAATATATTTTGGGGCGATAGTTATCGTTTAGAACTCTGCAGGTTTGGGAAGTGCAGTGCCCCTGAGCTCCATTTCCCAAGTCGCTTTTTTGTGAGTGGGACGCAACACGGCTGGATGGCTTCACGCCCTATTGTCGATCCGGGGTGGCAGGCTGAACCGCTGGTGAATTCTTCTTCGTGATGGGAAATGAGAGTGACATGTGCCCGACCAAACACCTCCAGCGAGTCTCTCATTGGTTCCCCCTCTTGCAGTTCATCCTGCGGACAAATTGCAGACGGTACGAAAGAGGCATGGAAAGGCGCCGAGTCTCCAAGTGGGGAGATTGTTAGTAAGGGGGCCTGAATGGAGAACACGAGCACCAGGAGATGAAAACTGAGGTGAGTTTCAGAAAGCTTTCCCGATCCCACGGTGTAGCATCCGCTGGGTTTCCAATGAGTGCTTTCGCTGTCGGAAGATTGCGTTGAACCTGGAGAGTTGGGACCCATGGAATGGGGAGCACGCAGGATTCCTTTCAAGGGTCTGCATTTGCTTTCCCAACCTCACCAATCGTCTCAGCCCCAAGAGTGTCCAGCCTTATGTCTTCTGCCGCTGGGGCTGTAGATGTGGTCAATCCTGGTTGCATGCCAGTCCCTGAACGCATTTTGGAAGAAGTTCTCTCTGTTTTGCCCTGCTTGTTTCTTCTTTATGTTGGAAATGTATCCTCAGAATGGGTCTGAGCTGATTTTCCCTGCTGGTTTTAGGCCGCTTTACACACACTTGATGCACTTACACAGAGATATCAAGACTTAGCTTTGAAGATGCTTACTAGTCGGATAGATACTTGTGCGATGAACAGGGTCTGGTGAGTCCAGTTGATTGAGCAAGGAGTAGGTCGTGTCCATTCCATATTCGGTTTTCGGAAGGGTATGTGTGCTCATTTCAAACTCGAGTTTTATGCGTCACCCCACCTCACCTTTCCCCTGAAGCAGGCATAAGTGTGTTTTCTAAAAGCGTGACTCTGTTCTGTTTGGGCATTCCGTGCATGGGGAGCGATTTTTACATTCCCTCGATAAGTGATATCATAAGTTTCTTTTTTTGTGGGACTTATTTCACTGAGGATGATCGTACCTAAATCCACTCAGGATGCTGCTACCAGCCTCATGACGTGGATTTCATGGCTGAGTGACACTCCATTGGACCTACGTAGCACCACTTGTCCACTTGTCCACTTGTCTTTGTCCACTTGTCCACTCGTCTTTGTCCACTTGGCTCTTTCCTGGGATATGAAACGTGTACCGGAGTGGAGGTTCTTGTCAAGACAGCAGCCCTCAACTTTGGGGTCCCTGTGTCTGGTTGATTTTTTCATTTTCCCAAGGTCAACGCCCATGTGTGGAAGTGCCCTATGCTCTGTGGTTCTGTGTTTTACATGGTTTGGGAAAGAGGATACACTTGTGAAGATTGGCTGTTGGCCATTGACATCCCGCCCATCAGCTTAACAAGGCTCCCTTGACTCCGTGGCCTGTCCTGCCTTTCTGGTTTTTAGACTTTTTTCGCCTGGCCCTTTTGCCCCGGGGGGGGGCGAGAGATTTCTTTGTAGTGCTGATTTGCTCTCCCAGGTTGCTTGGTTGGCCAAAAAGGGCGTATGCGTTTTTTCCTGAATATATTCAGGAAAAAACGCATACGCCCTTTTTGGCCAACCGCATCATTGTCCACGTTCTGGCGCTTTTCATGTGCTATCGGGGCCATTCCGATGTAGCCGTTGACATCCGTTTCCTGCAGTTCTGCCTTGCGTTCAGCGCCTGTTCGTAGCCTGACCTCAATATATTTTGGGGCGATAGTTATCGTTTAGAACTCTGCAGGTTTGGGAAGTGCAGTGCCCCTGAGCTCCATTTCCCAAGTCGCTTTTTTGTGAGTGGGACGCAACACGGCTGGATGGCTTCACGCCCTATTGTCGATCCGGGGTGGCAGGCTGAACCGCTGGTGAATTCTTCTTCGTGATGGGAAATGAGAGTGACATGTGCCCGACCAAACACCTCCAGCGAGTCTCTCATTGGTTCCCCCTCTTGCAGTTCATCCTGCGGACAAATTGCAGACGGTACGAAAGAGGCATGGAAAGGCGCCGAGTCTCCAAGTGGGGAGATTGTTAGTAAGGGGGCCTGAATGGAGAACACGAGCACCAGGAGATGAAAACTGAGGTGAGTTTCAGAAAGCTTTCCCGATCCCACGGTGTAGCATCCGCTGGGTTTCCAATGAGTGCTTTCGCTGTCGGAAGATTGCGTTGAACCTGGAGAGTTGGGACCCATGGAATGGGGAGCACGCAGGATTCCTTTCAAGGGTCTGCATTTGCTTTCCCAACCTCACCAATCGTCTCAGCCCCAAGAGTGTCCAGCCTTATGTCTTCTGCCGCTGGGGCTGTAGATGTGGTCAATCCTGGTTGCATGCCAGTCCCTGAACGCATTTTGGAAGAAGTTCTCTCTGTTTTGCCCTGCTTGTTTCTTCTTTATGTTGGAAATGTATCCTCAGAATGGGTCTGAGCTGATTTTCCCTGCTGGTTTTAGGCCGCTTTACACACACTTGATGCACTTACACAGAGATATCAAGACTTAGCTTTGAAGATGCTTACTAGTCGGATAGATACTTGTGCGATGAACAGGGTCTGGTGAGTCCAGTTGATTGAGCAAGGAGTAGGTCGTGTCCATTCCATATTCGGTTTTCGGAAGGGTATGTGTGCTCATTTCAAACTCGAGTTTTATGCGTCACCCCACCTCACCTTTCCCCTGAAGCAGGCATAAGTGTGTTTTCTAAAAGCGTGACTCTGTTCTGTTTGGGGATTCCGTGCATGGGGAGCGATTTTTACATTCCCTCGATAAGTGATATCATAAGTTTCTTTTTTTGTGGGACTTATTTCACTGAGGATGATCGTACCTAAATCCACTCAGGATGCTGCTACCAGCCTCATGACGTGGATTTCATGGCTGAGTGACACTCCATTGGACCTACGTAGCACCACTTGTCCACTTGTCCACTTGTCTTTGTCCACTTGTCCACTCGTCTTTGTCCACTTGGCTCTTTCCTGGGATATGAAACGTGTACCGGAGTGGAGGTTCTTGTCAAGACAGCAGCCCTCAACTTTGGGGTCCCTGTGTCTGGTTGATTTTTTCATTTTCCCAAGGTCAACGCCCATGTGTGGAAGTGCCCTATGCTCTGTGGTTCTGTGTTTTACATGGTTTGGGAAAGAGGATACACTTGTGAAGATTGGCTGTTGGCCATTGACATCCCGCCCATCAGCTTAACAAGGCTCCCTTGACTCCGTGGCCTGTCCTGCCTTTCTGGTTTTTAGACTTTTTTCGCCTGGCCCTTTTGCCCCGGGGGGGGGCGAGAGATTTCTTTGTAGTGCTGATTTGCTCTCCCAGGTTGCTTGGTTGGCCAAAAAGGGCGTATGCGTTTTTTCCTGAATATATTCAGGAAAAAACGCATACGCCCTTTTTGGCCAACCGCATCATTGTCCACGTTCTGGCGCTTTTCATGTGCTATCGGGGCCATTCCGATGTAGCCGTTGACATCCGTTTCCTGCAGTTCTGCCTTGCGTTCAGCGCCTGTTCGTAGCCTGACCTCAATATATTTTGGGGCGATAGTTATCGTTTAGAACTCTGCAGGTTTGGGAAGTGCAGTGCCCCTGAGCTCCATTTCCCAAGTCGCTTTTTTGTGAGTGGGACGCAACACGGCTGGATGGCTTCACGCCCTATTGTCGATCCGGGGTGGCAGGCTGAACCGCTGGTGAATTCTTCTTCGTGATGGGAAATGAGAGTGACATGTGCCCGACCAAACACCTCCAGCGAGTCTCTCATTGGTTCCCCCTCTTGCAGTTCATCCTGCGGACAAATTGCAGACGGTACGAAAGAGGCATGGAAAGGCGCCGAGTCTCCAAGTGGGGAGATTGTTAGTAAGGGGGCCTGAATGGAGAACACGAGCACCAGGAGATGAAAACTGAGGTGAGTTTCAGAAAGCTTTCCCGATCCCACGGTGTAGCATCCGCTGGGTTTCCAATGAGTGCTTTCGCTGTCGGAAGATTGCGTTGAACCTGGAGAGTTGGGACCCATGGAATGGGGAGCACGCAGGATTCCTTTCAAGGGTCTGCATTTGCTTTCCCAACCTCACCAATCGTCTCAGCCCCAAGAGTGTCCAGCCTTATGTCTTCTGCCGCTGGGGCTGTAGATGTGGTCAATCCTGGTTGCATGCCAGTCCCTGAACGCATTTTGGAAGAAGTTCTCTCTGTTTTGCCCTGCTTGTTTCTTCTTTATGTTGGAAATGTATCCTCAGAATGGGTCTGAGCTGATTTTCCCTGCTGGTTTTAGGCCGCTTTACACACACTTGATGCACTTACACAGAGATATCAAGACTTAGCTTTGAAGATGCTTACTAGTCGGATAGATACTTGTGCGATGAACAGGGTCTGGTGAGTCCAGTTGATTGAGCAAGGAGTAGGTCGTGTCCATTCCATATTCGGTTTTCGGAAGGGTATGTGTGCTCATTTCAAACTCGAGTTTTATGCGTCACCCCACCTCACCTTTCCCCTGAAGCAGGCATAAGTGTGTTTTCTAAAAGCGTGACTCTGTTCTGTTTGGGGATTCCGTGCATGGGGAGCGATTTTTACATTCCCTCGATAAGTGATATCATAAGTTTCTTTTTTTGTGGGACTTATTTCACTGAGGATGATCGTACCTAAATCCACTCAGGATGCTGCTACCAGCCTCATGACGTGGATTTCATGGCTGAGTGACACTCCATTGGACCTACGTAGCACCACTTGTCCACTTGTCCACTTGTCTTTGTCCACTTGTCCACTCGTCTTTGTCCACTTGGCTCTTTCCTGGGATATGAAACGTGTACCGGAGTGGAGGTTCTTGTCAAGACAGCAGCCCTCAACTTTGGGGTCCCTGTGTCTGGTTGATTTTTTGATTTTCCCAAGGTCAATGCCCATGTGTGGAAGTGCCCTATGCTCTGTGGTTCTGTGTTTTACATGGTTTGGGAAAGAGGATACACTTGTGAAGATTGGCTGTTGGCCATTGACATCCCGCCCATCAGCTTAACAAGGCTCCCTTGACTCCGTGGCCTGTCCTGCCTTTCTGGTTTTTAGACTTTTTTCGCCTGGCCCTTTTGCCCCGGGGGGGGCGAGAGATTTCTTTGTAGTGCTGATTTGCTCTCCCAGGTTGCTTGGTTGGCCAAAAAGGGCGTATGCGTTTTTTCCTGAATATATTCAGGAAAAAACGCATACGCCCTTTTTGGCCAACCGCATCATTGTCCACGTTCTGGCGCTTTTCATGTGCTATCGGGGCCATTCCGATGTACCCGTTGACATCCGTTTCCTGCAGTTCTGCCTTGCGTTCAGCGCCTCTTCGTAGCCTGACCTCAATATATTTTGGGGCGATAGTTATCGTTTAGAACTCTGCAGGTTTGGGAAGTGCAGTGCCCCTGAGCTCCATTTCCCAAGTCGCTTTTTTGTGAGTGGGACGCAACACGGCTGGATGGCTTCACGCCCTATTGTCGATCCGGGGTGGCAGGCTGAACCGCTGGTGAATTCTTCTTCGTGATGGGAAATGAGAGTGACATGTGCCCGACCAAACACCTCCAGCGAGTCTCTCATTGGTTCCCCCTCTTGCAGTTCATCCTGCGGACAAATTGCAGACGGTACGAAAGAGGCATGGAAAGGCGCCGAGTCTCCAAGTGGGGAGATTGTTAGTAAGGGGGCCTGAATGGAGAACACGAGCACCAGGAGATGAAAACTGAGGTGAGTTTCAGAAAGCTTTCCCGATCCCACGGTGTAGCATCCGCTGGGTTTCCAATGAGTGCTTTCGCTGTCGGAAGATTGCGTTGAACCTGGAGAGTTGGGACCCATGGAATGGGGAGCACGCAGGATTCCTTTCAAGGGTCTGCATTTGCTTTCCCAACCTCACCAATCGTCTCAGCCCCAAGAGTGTCCAGCCTTATGTCTTCTGCCGCTGGGGCTGTAGATGTGGTCAATCCTGGTTGCATGCCAGTCCCTGAACGCATTTTGGAAGAAGTTCTCTCTGTTTTGCCCTGCTTGTTTCTTCTTTATGTTGGAAATGTATCCTCAGAATGGGTCTGAGCTGATTTTCCCTGCTGGTTTTAGGCCGCTTTACACACACTTGATGCACTTACACAGAGATATCAAGACTTAGCTTTTAAGATGCTTACTAGTCGGATAGATACTTGTGCGATGAACAGGGTCTGGTGAGTCCAGTTGATTGAGCAAGGAGTAGGTCGTGTCCATTCCATATTCGGTTTTCGGAAGGGTATGTGTGCTCATTTCAAACTCGAGTTTTATGCGTCACCCCACCTCACCTTTCCCCTGAAGCAGGCATAAGTGTGTTTTCTAAAAGCGTGACTCTGTTCTGTTTGGGGATTCCGTGCATGGGGAGCGATTTTTACATTCCCTCGATAAGTGATATCATAAGTTTCTTTTTTTGTGGGACTTATTTCACTGAGGATGATCGTACCTAAATCCACTCAGGATGCTGCTACCAGCCTCATGACGTGGATTTCATGGCTGAGTGACACTCCATTGGACCTACGTAGCACCACTTGTCCACTTGTCCACTTGCCTTTGTCCACTTGTCCACTCGTCTTTGTCCACTTGGCTCTTTCCTGGGATATGAAACGTGTACCGGAGTGGAGGTTCTTGTCAAGACAGCAGCCCTCAACTTTGGGGTCCCTGTGTCTGGTTGATTTTTTGATTTTCCCAAGGTCAACGCCCATGTGTGGAAGTGCCCTATGCTCTGTGGTTCTGTGTTTTCCATGGTTTGGGAAAGAGGATACACTTGTGAAGATTGGCTGTTGGCCATTGACATCCCGCCCATCAGCTTAACAAGGCTCCCTTGACTCCGTGGGCTGTCCTGCCTTTCTGGTTTTTAGACTTTTTTCGCCTGGCCCTTTTGCCCCGGGGGGGGGGCGAGAGATTTCTTTGTAGTGCTGATTTGCTCTCCCAGGTTGCTTGGTTGGCCAAAAAGGGCGTATGCGTTTTTTCCTGAATATATTCAGGAAAAAACGCATACGCCCTTTTTGGCCAACCGCATCATTGTCCACGTTCTGGCGCTTTTCATGTGCTATCGGGGCCATTCCGATGTACCCGTTGACATCCGTTTCCTGCAGTTCTGCCTTGCGTTCAGCGCCTCTTCGTAGCCTGACCTCAATATATTTTGGGGCGATAGTTATCGTTTAGAACTCTGCAGGTTTGGGAAGTGCAGTGCCCCTGAGCTCCATTTCCCAAGTCGCTTTTTTGTGAGTGGGACGCAACACGGCTGGATGGCTTCACGCCCTATTGTCGATCCGGGGTGGCAGGCTGAACCGCTGGTGAATTCTTCTTCGTGATGGGAAATGAGAGTGACATGTGCCCGACCAAACACCTCCAGCGAGTCTCTCATTGGTTCCCCCTCTTGCAGTTCATCCTGCGGACAAATTGCAGACGGTACGAAAGAGGCATGGAAAGGCGCCGAGTCTCCAAGTGGGGAGATTGTTAGTAAGGGGGCCTGAATGGAGAACACGAGCACCAGGAGATGAAAACTGAGGTGAGTTTCAGAAAGCTTTCCCGATCCCACGGTGTAGCATCCGCTGGGTTTCCAATGAGTGCTTTCGCTGTCGGAAGATTGCGTTGAACCTGGAGAGTTGGGACCCATGGAATGGGGAGCACGCAGGATTCCTTTCAAGGGTCTGCATTTGCTTTCCCAACCTCACCAATCGTCTCAGCCCCAAGAGTGTCCAGCCTTATGTCTTCTGCCGCTGGGGCTGTAGATGTGGTCAATCCTGGTTGCATGCCAGTCCCTGAACGCATTTTGGAAGAAGTTCTCTCTGTTTTGCCCTGCTTGTTTCTTCTTTATGTTGGAAATGTATCCTCAGAATGGGTCTGAGCTGATTTTCCCTGCTGGTTTTAGGCCGCTTTACACACACTTGATGCACTTACACAGAGATATCAAGACTTAGCTTTTAAGATGCTTACTAGTCGGATAGATACTTGTGCGATGAACAGGGTCTGGTGAGTCCAGTTGATTGAGCAAGGAGTAGGTCGTGTCCATTCCATATTCGGTTTTCGGAAGGGTATCTGTGCTCATTTCAAACTCGAGTTTTATGCGTCACCCCACCTCACCTTTCCCCTGAAGCAGGCATAAGTGTGTTTTCTAAAAGCGTGACTCTGTTCTGTTTGGGGATTCCGTGCATGGGGAGCGATTTTTACATTCCCTCGATAAGTGATATCATAAGTTTCTTTTTTTGTGGGACTTATTTCACTGAGGATGATCGTACCTAAATCCACTCAGGATGCTGCTACCAGCCTCATGACGTGGATTTCATGGCTGAGTGACACTCCATTGGACCTACGTAGCACCACTTGTCCACTTGTCCACTTGTCTTTGTCCACTTGTCCACTCGTCTTTGTCCACTTGGCTCTTTCCTGGGATATGAAACGTGTACCGGAGTGGAGGTTCTTGTCAAGACAGCAGCCCTCAACTTTGGGGTCCCTGTGTCTGGTTGATTTTTTGATTTTCCCAAGGTCAACGCCCATGTGTGGAAGTGCCCTATGCTCTGTGGTTCTGTGTTTTACATGGTTTGGGAAAGAGGATACACTTGTGAAGATTGGCTGTTGGCCATTGACATCCCGCCCATCAGCTTAACAAGGCTCCCTTGACTCCGTGGCCTGTCCTGCCTTTCTGGTTTTTAGACTTTTTTCGCCTGGCCCTTTTGCCCCGGGGGGGGGCGAGAGATTTCTTTGTAGTGCTGATTTGCTCTCCCAGGTTGCTTGGTTGGCCAAAAAGGGCGTATGCGTTTTTTCCTGAATATATTCAGGAAAAAACGCATACGCCCTTTTTGGCCAACCGCATCATTGTCCACGTTCTGGCGCTTTTCATGTGCTATCGGGGCCATTCCGATGTAGCCGTTGACATCCGTTTCCTGCAGTTCTGCCTTGCGTTCAGCGCCTCTTCGTAGCCTGACCTCAATATATTTTGGGGCGATAGTTATCGTTTAGAACTCTGCAGGTTTGGGAAGTGCAGTGCCCCTGAGCTCCATTTCCCAAGTCGCTTTTTTGTGAGTGGGACGCAACACGGCTGGATGGCTTCACGCCCTATTGTCGATCCGGGGTGGCAGGCTGAACCGCTGGTGAATTCTTCTTCGTGATGGGAAATGAGAGTGACATGTGCCCGACCAAACACCTCCAGCGAGTCTCTCATTGGTTCCCCCTCTTGCAGTTCATCCTGCGGACAAATTGCAGACGGTACGAAAGAGGCATGGAAAGGCGCCGAGTCTCCAAGTGGGGAGATTGTTAGTAAGGGGGCCTGAATGGAGAACACGAGCACCAGGAGATGAAAACTGAGGTGAGTTTCAGAAAGCTTTCCCGATCCCACGGTGTAGCATCCGCTGGGTTTCCAATGAGTGCTTTCGCTGTCGGAAGATTGCGTTGAACCTGGAGAGTTGGGACCCATGGAATGGGGAGCACGCAGGATTCCTTTCAAGGGTCTGCATTTGCTTTCCCAACCTCACCAATCGTCTCAGCCCCAAGAGTGTCCAGCCTTATGTCTTCTGCCGCTGGGGCTGTAGATGTGGTCAATCCTGGTTGCATGCCAGTCCCTGAACGCATTTTGGAAGAAGTTCTCTCTGTTTTGCCCTGCTTGTTTCTTCTTTATGTTGGAAATGTATCCTCAGAATGGGTCTGAGCTGATTTTCCCTGCTGGTTTTAGGCCGCTTTACACACACTTGATGCACTTACACAGAGATATCAAGACTTAGCTTTTAAGATGCTTACTAGTCGGATAGATACTTGTGCGATGAACAGGGTCTGGTGAGTCCAGTTGATTGAGCAAGGAGTAGGTCGTGTCCATTCCATATTCAGTTTTCGGAAGGGTATGTGTGCTCATTTCAAACTCGAGTTTTATGCGTCACCCCACCTCACCTTTCCCCTGAAGCAGGCATAAGTGTGTTTTCTAAAAGCGTGACTCTGTTCTGTTTGGGGATTCAGTGCATGGGGAGCGATTTTTACATTCCCTCGATAAGTGATATCATAAGTTTCCTTTTTTGTGGGACTTATTTCACTGAGGATGATCGTACCTAAATCCACTCAGGATGCTGCTACCAGCCTCATGACGTGGATTTCATGGCTGAGTGACACTCCATTGGACCTACGTAGCACCACTTGTCCACTTGTCCACTTGTCTTTGTCCACTTGTCCACTCGTCTTTGTCCACTTGGCTCTTTCCTGGGATATGAAACGTGTACCGGAGTGGAGGTTCTTGTCAAGACAGCAGCCCTCAACTTTGGGGTCCCTGTGTCTGGTTGATTTTTTGATTTTCCCAAGGTCAACGCCCATGTGTGGAAGTGCCCTATGCTCTGTGGTTCTGTGTTTTCCATGGTTTGGGAAAGAGGATACACTTGTGAAGGTTGGCTGTTGGCCATTGACATCCCGCCCATCAGCTTAACAAGGCTCCCTTGACTCCGTGGCCTGTCCTGCCTTTCTGGTTTTTAGACTTTTTTCGCCTGGCCCTTTTGCCCCGGGGGGGGCGAGAGATTTCTTTGTAGTGCTGATTTGCTCTCCCAGGTTGCTTGGTTGGCCAAAAAGGGCGTATGCGTTTTTTCCTGAATATATTCAGGAAAAAACGCATACGCCCTTTTTGGCCAACCGCATCATTGTCCACGTTCTGGCGCTTTTCATGTGCTATCGGGGCCATTCCGATGTACCCGTTGACATCCGTTTCCTGCAGTTCTGCCTTGCGTTCAGCGCCTCTTCGTAGCCTGACCTCAATATATTTTGGGGCGATAGTTATCGTTTAGAACTCTGCAGGTTTGGGAAGTGCAGTGCCCCTGAGCTCCATTTCCCAAGTCGCTTTTTTGTGAGTGGGACGCAACACGGCTGGATGGCTTCACGCCCTATTGTCGATCCGGGGTGGCAGGCTGAACCGCTGGTGAATTCTTCTTCGTGATGGGAAATGAGAGTGACATGTGCCCGACCAAACACCTCCAGCGAGTCTCTCATTGGTTCCCCCTCTTGCAGTTCATCCTGCGGACAAATTGCAGACGGTACGAAAGAGGCATGGAAAGGCGCCGAGTCTCCAAGTGGGGAGATTGTTAGTAAGGGGGCCTGAATGGAGAACACGAGCACCAGGAGATGAAAACTGAGGTGAGTTTCAGAAAGCTTTCCCGATCCCACGGTGTAGCATCCGCTGGGTTTCCAATGAGTGCTTTCGCTGTCGGAAGATTGCGTTGAACCTGGAGAGTTGGGACCCATGGAATGGGGAGCACGCAGGATTCCTTTCAAGGGTCTGCATTTGCTTTCCCAACCTCACCAATCGTCTCAGCCCCAAGAGTGTCCAGCCTTATGTCTTCTGCCGCTGGGGCTGTAGATGTGGTCAATCCTGGTTGCATGCCAGTCCCTGAACGCATTTTGGAAGAAGTTCTCTCTGTTTTGCCCTGCTTGTTTCTTCTTTATGTTGGAAATGTATCCTCAGAATGGGTCTGAGCTGATTTTCCCTGCTGGTTTTAGGCCGCTTTACACACACTTGATGCACTTACACAGAGATATCAAGACTTAGCTTTTAAGATGCTTACTAGTCGGATAGATACTTGTGCGACGAACAGGGTCTGGTGAGTCCAGTTGATTGAGCAAGGAGTAGGTCGTGTCCATTCCATATTCGGTTTTCGGAAGGGTATCTGTGCTCATTTCAAACTCGAGTTTTATGCGTCACCCCACCTCACCTTTCCCCTGAAGCAGGCATAAGTGTGTTTTCTAAAAGCGTGACTCTGTTCTGTTTGGGCATTCCGTGCATGGGGAGCGATTTTTACATTCCCTCGATAAGTGATATCATAAGTTTCTTTTTTTGTGGGACTTATTTCACTGAGGATGATCGTACCTAAATCCACTCAGGATGCTGCTACCAGCCTCATGACGTGGATTTCATGGCTGAGTGACACTCCATTGGACCTACGTAGCACCACTTGTCCACTTGTCCACTTGTCTTTGTCCACTTGTCCACTCGTCTTTGTCCACTTGGCTCTTTCCTGGGATATGAAACGTGTACCGGAGTGGAGGTTCTTGTCAAGACAGCAGCCCTCAACTTTGGGGTCCCTGTGTCTGGTTGATTTTTTGATTTTCCCAAGGTCAACGCCCATGTGTGGAAGTGCCCTATGCTCTGTGGTTCTGTGTTTTACATGGTTTGGGAAAGAGGATACACTTGTGAAGATTGGCTGTTGGCCATTGACATCCCGCCCATCAGCTTAACAAGGCTCCCTTGACTCCGTGGCCTGTCCTGCCTTTCTGGTTTTTAGACTTTTTTCGCCTGGCCCTTTTGCCCCGGGGGGGGGGGGGCGAGAGATTTCTTTGTAGTGCTGATTTGCTCTCCCAGGTTGCTTGGTTGGCCAAAAAGGGCGTATGCGTTTTTTCCTGAATATATTCAGGAAAAAACGCATACGCCCTTTTTGGCCAACCGCATCATTGTCCACGTTCTGGCGCTTTTCATGTGCTATCGGGGCCATTCCGATGTAGCCGTTGACATCCGTTTCCTGCAGTTCTGCCTTGCGTTCAGCGCCTCTTCGTAGCCTGACCTCAATATATTTTGGGGCGATAGTTATCGTTTAGAACTCTGCAGGTTTGGGAAGTGCAGTGCCCCTGAGCTCCATTTCCCAAGTCGCTTTTTTGTGAGTGGGACGCAACACGGCTGGATGGCTTCACGCCCTATTGTCGATCCGGGGTGGCAGGCTGAACCGCTGGTGAATTCTTCTTCGTGATGGGAAATGAGAGTGACATGTGCCCGACCAAACACCTCCAGCGAGTCTCTCATTGGTTCCCCCTCTTGCAGTTCATCCTGCGGACAAATTGCAGACGGTACGAAAGAGGCATGGAAAGGCGCCGAGTCTCCAAGTGGGGAGATTGTTAGTAAGGGGGCCTGAATGGAGAACACGAGCACCAGGAGATGAAAACTGAGGTGAGTTTCAGAAAGCTTTCCCGATCCCACGGTGTAGCATCCGCTGGGTTTCCAATGAGTGCTTTCGCTGTCGGAAGATTGCGTTGAACCTGGAGAGTTGGGACCCATGGAATGGGGAGCACGCAGGATTCCTTTCAAGGGTCTGCATTTGCTTTCCCAACCTCACCAATCGTCTCAGCCCCAAGAGTGTCCAGCCTTATGTCTTCTGCCGCTGGGGCTGTAGATGTGGTCAATCCTGGTTGCATGCCAGTCCCTGAACGCATTTTGGAAGAAGTTCTCTCTGTTTTGCCCTGCTTGTTTCTTCTTTATGTTGGAAATGTATCCTCAGAATGGGTCTGAGCTGATTTTCCCTGCTGGTTTTAGGCCGCTTTACACACACTTGATGCACTTACACAGAGATATCAAGACTTAGCTTTTAAGATGCTTACTAGTCGGATAGATACTTGTGCGATGAACAGGGTCTGGTGAGTCCAGTTGATTGAGCAAGGAGTAGGTCGTGTCCATTCCATATTCAGTTTTCGGAAGGGTATGTGTGCTCATTTCAAACTCGAGTTTTATGCGTCACCCCACCTCACCTTTCCCCTGAAGCAGGCATAAGTGTGTTTTCTAAAAGCGTGACTCTGTTCTGTTTGGGGATTCAGTGCATGGGGAGCGATTTTTACATTCCCTCGATAAGTGATATCATAAGTTTCCTTTTTTGTGGGACTTATTTCACTGAGGATGATCGTACCTAAATCCACTCAGGATGCTGCTACCAGCCTCATGACGTGGATTTCATGGCTGAGTGACACTCCATTGGACCTACGTAGCACCACTTGTCCACTTGTCCACTTGTCTTTGTCCACTTGTCCACTCGTCTTTGTCCACTTGGCTCTTTCCTGGGATATGAAACGTGTACCGGAGTGGAGGTTCTTGTCAAGACAGCAGCCCTCAACTTTGGGGTCCCTGTGTCTGGTTGATTTTTTGATTTTCCCAAGGTCAACGCCCATGTGTGGAAGTGCCCTATGCTCTGTGGTTCTGTGTTTTCCATGGTTTGGGAAAGAGGATACACTTGTGAAGATTGGCTGTTGGCCATTGACATCCCGCCCATCAGCTTAACAAGGCTCCCTTGACTCCGTGGCCTGTCCTGCCTTTCTGGTTTTTAGACTTTTTTCGCCTGGCCCTTTTGCCCCGGGGGGGGCGAGAGATTTCTTTGTAGTGCTGATTTGCTCTCCCAGGTTGCTTGGTTGGCCAAAAAGGGCGTATGCGTTTTTTCCTGAATATATTCAGGAAAAAACGCATACGCCCTTTTTGGCCAACCGCATCATTGTCCACGTTCTGGCGCTTTTCATGTGCTATCGGGGCCATTCCGATGTACCCGTTGACATCCGTTTCCTGCAGTTCTGCCTTGCGTTCAGCGCCTCTTCGTAGCCTGACCTCAATATATTTTGGGGCGATAGTTATCGTTTAGAACTCTGCAGGTTTGGGAAGTGCAGTGCCCCTGAGCTCCATTTCCCAAGTCGCTTTTTTGTGAGTGGGACGCAACACGGCTGGATGGCTTCACGCCCTATTGTCGATCCGGGGTGGCAGGCTGAACCGCTGGTGAATTCTTCTTCGTGATGGGAAATGAGAGTGACATGTGCCCGACCAAACACCTCCAGCGAGTCTCTCATTGGTTCCCCCTCTTGCAGTTCATCCTGCGGACAAATTGCAGACGGTACGAAAGAGGCATGGAAAGGCGCCGAGTCTCCAAGTGGGGAGATTGTTAGTAAGGGGGCCTGAATGGAGAACACGAGCACCAGGAGATGAAAACTGAGGTGAGTTTCAGAAAGCTTTCCCGATCCCACGGTGTAGCATCCGCTGGGTTTCCAATGAGTGCTTTCGCTGTCGGAAGATTGCGTTGAACCTGGAGAGTTGGGACCCATGGAATGGGGAGCACGCAGGATTCCTTTCAAGGGTCTGCATTTGCTTTCCCAACCTCACCAATCGTCTCAGCCCCAAGAGTGTCCAGCCTTATGTCTTCTGCCGCTGGGGCTGTAGATGTGGTCAATCCTGGTTGCATGCCAGTCCCTGAACGCATTTTGGAAGAAGTTCTCTCTGTTTTGCCCTGCTTGTTTCTTCTTTATGTTGGAAATGTATCCTCAGAATGGGTCTGAGCTGATTTTCCCTGCTGGTTTTAGGCCGCTTTACACACACTTGATGCACTTACACAGAGATATCAAGACTTAGCTTTTAAGATGCTTACTAGTCGGATAGATACTTGTGCGACGAACAGGGTCTGGTGAGTCCAGTTGATTGAGCAAGGAGTAGGTCGTGTCCATTCCATATTCGGTTTTCGGAAGGGTATCTGTGCTCATTTCAAACTCGAGTTTTATGCGTCACCCCACCTCACCTTTCCCCTGAAGCAGGCATAAGTGTGTTTTCTAAAAGCGTGACTCTGTTCTGTTTGGGCATTCCGTGCATGGGGAGCGATTTTTACATTCCCTCGATAAGTGATATCATAAGTTTCTTTTTTTGTGGGACTTATTTCACTGAGGATGATCGTACCTAAATCCACTCAGGATGCTGCTACCAGCCTCATGACGTGGATTTCATGGCTGAGTGACACTCCATTGGACCTACGTAGCACCACTTGTCCACTTGTCCACTTGTCTTTGTCCACTTGTCCACTCGTCTTTGTCCACTTGGCTCTTTCCTGGGATATGAAACGTGTACCGGAGTGGAGGTTCTTGTCAAGACAGCAGCCCTCAACTTTGGGGTCCCTGTGTCTGGTTGATTTTTTGATTTTCCCAAGGTCAACGCCCATGTGTGGAAGTGCCCTATGCTCTGTGGTTCTGTGTTTTACATGGTTTGGGAAAGAGGATACACTTGTGAAGATTGGCTGTTGGCCATTGACATCCCGCCCATCAGCTTAACAAGGCTCCCTTGACTCCGTGGCCTGTCCTGCCTTTCTGGTTTTTAGACTTTTTTCGCCTGGCCCTTTTGCCCCGGGGGGGGGGGGGCGAGAGATTTCTTTGTAGTGCTGATTTGCTCTCCCAGGTTGCTTGGTTGGCCAAAAAGGGCGTATGCGTTTTTTCCTGAATATATTCAGGAAAAAACGCATACGCCCTTTTTGGCCAACCGCATCATTGTCCACGTTCTGGCGCTTTTCATGTGCTATCGGGGCCATTCCGATGTACCCGTTGACATCCGTTTCCTGCAGTTCTGCCTTGCGTTCAGCGCCTCTTCGTAGCCTGACCTCAATATATTTTGGGGCGATAGTTATCGTTTAGAACTCTGCAGGTTTGGGAAGTGCAGTGCCCCTGAGCTCCATTTCCCAAGTCGCTTTTTTGTGAGTGGGACGCAACACGGCTGGATGGCTTCACGCCCTATTGTCGATCCGGGGTGGCAGGCTGAACCGCTGGTGAATTCTTCTTCGTGATGGGAAATGAGAGTGACATGTGCCCGACCAAACACCTCCAGCGAGTCTCTCATTGGTTCCCCCTCTTGCAGTTCATCCTGCGGACAAATTGCAGACGGTACGAAAGAGGCATGGAAAGGCGCCGAGTCTCCAAGTGGGGAGATTGTTAGTAAGGGGGCCTGAATGGAGAACACGAGCACCAGGAGATGAAAACTGAGGTGAGTTTCAGAAAGCTTTCCCGATCCCACGGTGTAGCATCCGCTGGGTTTCCAATGAGTGCTTTCGCTGTCGGAAGATTGCGTTGAACCTGGAGAGTTGGGACCCATGGAATGGGGAGCACGCAGGATTCCTTTCAAGGGTCTGCATTTGCTTTCCCAACCTCACCAATCGTCTCAGCCCCAAGAGTGTCCAGCCTTATGTCTTCTGCCGCTGGGGCTGTAGATGTGGTCAATCCTGGTTGCATGCCAGTCCCTGAACGCATTTTGGAAGAAGTTCTCTCTGTTTTGCCCTGCTTGTTTCTTCTTTATGTTGGAAATGTATCCTCAGAATGGGTCTGAGCTGATTTTCCCTGCTGGTTTTAGGCCGCTTTACACACACTTGATGCACTTACACAGAGATATCAAGACTTAGCTTTTAAGATGCTTACTAGTCGGATAGATACTTGTGCGATGAACAGGGTCTGGTGAGTCCAGTTGATTGAGCAAGGAGTAGGTCGTGTCCATTCCATATTCGGTTTTCGGAAGGGTATCTGTGCTCATTTCAAACTCGAGTTTTATGCGTCACCCCACCTCACCTTTCCCCTGAAGCAGGCATAAGTGTGTTTTCTGAAAGCGTGACTCTGTTCTGTTTGGGCATTCCGTGCATGGGGAGCGATTTTTACATTCCCTCGATAAGTGATATCATAAGTTTCTTTTTTTGTGGGACTTATTTCACTGAGGATGATCGTACCTAAATCCACTCAGGATGCTGCTACCAGCCTCATGACGTGGATTTCATGGCTGAGTGACACTCCATTGGACCTACGTAGCACCACTTGTCCACTTGTCCACTTGTCTTTGTCCACTTGTCCACTCGTCTTTGTCCACTTGGCTCTTTCCTGGGATATGAAACGTGTACCGGAGTGGAGGTTCTTGTCAAGACAGCAGCCCTCAACTTTGGGGTCCCTGTGTCTGGTTGATTTTTTCATTTTCCCAAGGTCAACGCCCATGTGTGGAAGTGCCCTATGCTCTGTGGTTCTGTGTTTTACATGGTTTGGGAAAGAGGATACACTTGTGAAGATTGGCTGTTGGCCATTGACATCCCGCCCATCAGCTTAACAAGGCTCCCTTGACTCCGTGGCCTGTCCTGCCTTTCTGGTTTTTAGACTTTTTTCGCCTGGCCCTTTTGCCCCGGGGGGGGGGCGAGAGATTTCTTTGTAGTGCTGATTTGCTCTCCCAGGTTGCTTGGTTGGCCAAAAAGGGCGTATGCGTTTTTTCCTGAATATATTCAGGAAAAAACGCATACGCCCTTTTTGGCCAACCGCATCATTGTCCACGTTCTGGCGCTTTTCATGTGCTATCGGGGCCATTCCGATGTAGCCGTTGACATCCGTTTCCTGCAGTTCTGCCTTGCGTTCAGCGCCTGTTCGTAGCCTGACCTCAATATATTTTGGGGCGATAGTTATCGTTTAGAACTCTGCAGGTTTGGGAAGTGCAGTGCCCCTGAGCTCCATTTCCCAAGTCGCTTTTTTGTGAGTGGGACGCAACACGGCTGGATGGCTTCACGCCCTATTGTCGATCCGGGGTGGCAGGCTGAACCGCTGGTGAATTCTTCTTCGTGATGGGAAATGAGAGTGACATGTGCCCGACCAAACACCTCCAGCGAGTCTCTCATTGGTTCCCCCTCTTGCAGTTCATCCTGCGGACAAATTGCAGACGGTACGAAAGAGGCATGGAAAGGCGCCGAGTCTCCAAGTGGGGAGATTGTTAGTAAGGGGGCCTGAATGGAGAACACGAGCACCAGGAGATGAAAACTGAGGTGAGTTTCAGAAAGCTTTCCCGATCCCACGGTGTAGCATCCGCTGGGTTTCCAATGAGTGCTTTCGCTGTCGGAAGATTGCGTTGAACCTGGAGAGTTGGGACCCATGGAATGGGGAGCACGCAGGATTCCTTTCAAGGGTCTGCATTTGCTTTCCCAACCTCACCAATCGTCTCAGCCCCAAGAGTGTCCAGCCTTATGTCTTCTGCCGCTGGGGCTGTAGATGTGGTCAATCCTGGTTGCATGCCAGTCCCTGAACGCATTTTGGAAGAAGTTCTCTCTGTTTTGCCCTGCTTGTTTCTTCTTTATGTTGGAAATGTATCCTCAGAATGGGTCTGAGCTGTTTTTCCCTGCTGGTTTTAGGCCGCTTTACACACACTTGATGCACTTACACAGAGATATCAAGACTTAGCTTTTAAGATGCTTACTAGTCGGATAGATACTTGTGCGATGAACAGGGTCTGGTGAGTCCAGTTGATTGAGCAAGGAGTAGGTCGTGTCCATTCCATATTCGGTTTTCGGAAGGGTATCTGTGCTCATTTCAAACTCGAGTTTTATGCGTCACCCCACCTCACCTTTCCCCTGAAGCAGGCATAAGTGTGTTTTCTAAAAGCGTGACTCTGTTCTGTTTGGGGATTCAGTGCATGGGGAGCGATTTTTACATTCCCTCGATAAGTGATATCATAAGTTTATTTTTTTGTGGGACTTATTTCACTGAGGATGATCGTACCTAAATCCACTCAGGATGCTGCTACCAGCCTCATGACGTGGATTTCATGGCTGAGTGACACTCCATTGGACCTACGTAGCACCACTTGTCCACTTGTCCACTTGTCTTTGTCCACTTGTCCACTCGTCTTTGTCCACTTGGCTCTTTCCTGGGATATGAAACGTGTACCGGAGTGGAGGTTCTTGTCAAGACAGCAGCCCTCAACTTTGGGGTCCCTGTGTCTGGTTGATTTTTTGATTTTCCCAAGGTCAACGCCCATGTGTGGAAGTGCCCTATGCTCTGTGGTTCTGTGTTTTCCATGGTTTGGGAAAGAGGATACACTTGTGAAGATTGGCTGTTGGCCATTGACATCCCGCCCATCAGCTTAACAAGGCTCCCTTGACTCCGTGGCCTGTCCTGCCTTTCTGGTTTTTAGACTTTTTTCGCCTGGCCCTTTTGCCCCGGGGGGGGGGGGGGGCGAGAGATTTCTTTGTAGTGCTGATTTGCTCTCCCAGGTTGCTTGGTTGGCCAAAAAGGGCGTATGCGTTTTTTCCTGAATATATTCAGGAAAAAACGCATACGCCCTTTTTGGCCAACCGCATCATTGTCCACGTTCTGGCGCTTTTCATGTGCTATCGGGGCCATTCCGATGTACCCGTTGACATCCGTTTCCTGCAGTTCTGCCTTGCGTTCAGCGCCTCTTCGTAGCCTGACCTCAATATATTTTGGGGCGATAGTTATCGTTTAGAACTCTGCAGGTTTGGGAAGTGCAGTGCCCCTGAGCTCCATTTCCCAAGTCGCTTTTTTGTGAGTGGGACGCAACACGGCTGGATGGCTTCACGCCCTATTGTCGATCCGGGGTGGCAGGCTGAACCGCTGGTGAATTCTTCTTCGTGATGGGAAATGAGAGTGACATGTGCCCGACCAAACACCTCCAGCGAGTCTCTCATTGATTCCCCCTCTTGCAGTTCATCCTGCGGACAAATTGCAGACGGTACGAAAGAGGCATGGAAAGGCGCCGAGTCTCCAAGTGGGGAGATTGTTAGTAAGGGGGCCTGAATGGAGAACACGAGCACCAGGAGATGAAAACTGAGGTGAGTTTCAGAAAGCTTTCCCGATCCCACGGTGTAGCATCCGCTGGGTTTCCAATGAGTGCTTTCGCTGTCGGAAGATTGCGTTGAACCTGGAGAGTTGGGACCCATGGAATGGGGAGCACGCAGGATTCCTTTCAAGGGTCTGCATTTGCTTTCCCAACCTCACCAATCGTCTCAGCCCCAAGAGTGTCCAGCCTTATGTCTTCTGCCGCTGGGGCTGTAGATGTGGTCAATCCTGGTTGCATGCCAGTCCCTGAACGCATTTTGGAAGAAGTTCTCTCTGTTTTGCCCTGCTTGTTTCTTCTTTATGTTGGAAATGTATCCTCAGAATGGGTCTGAGCTGATTTTCCCTGCTGGTTTTAGGCCGCTTTACACACACTTGATGCACTTACACAGAGATATCAAGACTTAGCTTTTAAGATGCTTACTAGTCGGATAGATACTTGTGCGATGAACAGGGTCTGGTGAGTCCAGTTGATTGAGCAAGGAGTAGGTCGTGTCCATTCCATATTCGGTTTTCGGAAGGGTATGTGTGCTCATTTCAAACTCGAGTTTTATGCGTCACCCCACCTCACCTTTCCCCTGAAGCAGGCATAAGTGTGTTTTCTAAAAGCGTGACTCTGTTCTGTTTGGGGATTCCGTGCATGGGGAGCGATTTTTACATTCCCTCGATAAGTGATATCATAAGTTTCTTTTTTTGTGGGACTTATTTCACTGAGGATGATCGTACCTAAATCCACTCAGGATGCTGCTACCAGCCTCATGACGTGGATTTCATGGCTGAGTGACACTCCATTGGACCTACGTAGCACCACTTGTCCACTTGTCCACTTGTCTTTGTCCACTTGTCCACTTGTCTTTGTCCACTTGTCCACTCGTCTTTGTCCACTTGGCTCTTTCCTGGGATATGAAACGTGTACCGGAGTGGAGGTTCTTGTCAAGACAGCAGCCCTCAACTTTGGGGTCCCTGTGTCTGGTTGATTTTTTGATTTTCCCAAGGTCAACGCCCATGTGTGGAAGTGCCCTATGCTCTGTGGTTCTGTGTTTTACATGGTTTGGGAAAGAGGATACACTTGTGAAGATTGGCTGTTGGCCATTGACATCCCGCCCATCAGCTTAACAAGGCTCCCTTGACTCCGTGGCCTGTCCTGCCTTTCTGGTTTTTAGACTTTTTTCGCCTGGCCCTTTTGCCCCGGGGGGGGGGGGGGCGAGAGATTTCTTTGTAGTGCTGATTTGCTCTCCCAGGTTGCTTGGTTGGCCAAAAAGGGCGTATGCGTTTTTTCCTGAATATATTCAGGAAAAAACGCATACGCCCTTTTTGGCCAACCGCATCATTGTCCACGTTCTGGCGCTTTTCATGTGCTATCGGGGCCATTCCGATGTACCCGTTGACATCCGTTTCCTGCAGTTCTGCCTTGCGTTCAGCGCCTGTTCGTAGCCTGACCTCAATATATTTTGGGGCGATAGTTATCGTTTAGAACTCTGCAGGTTTGGGAAGTGCAGTGCCCCTGAGCTCCATTTCCCAAGTCGCTTTTTTGTGAGTGGGACGCAACACGGCTGGATGGCTTCACGCCCTATTGTCGATCCGGGGTGGCAGGCTGAACCGCTGGTGAATTCTTCTTCGTGATGGGAAATGAGAGTGACATGTGCCCGACCAAACACCTCCAGCGAGTCTCTCATTGGTTCCCCCTCTTGCAGTTCATCCTGCGGACAAATTGCAGACGGTACGAAAGAGGCATGGAAAGGCGCCGAGTCTCCAAGTGGGGAGATTGTTAGTAAGGGGGCCTGAATGGAGAACACGAGCACCAGGAGATGAAAACTGAGGTGAGTTTCAGAAAGCTTTCCCGATCCCACGGTGTAGCATCCGCTGGGTTTCCAATGAGTGCTTTCGCTGTCGGAAGATTGCGTTGAACCTGGAGAGTTGGGACCCATGGAATGGGGAGCACGCAGGATTCCTTTCAAGGGTCTGCATTTGCTTTCCCAACCTCACCAATCGTCTCAGCCCCAAGAGTGTCCAGCCTTATGTCTTCTGCCGCTGGGGCTGTAGATGTGGTCAATCCTGGTTGCATGCCAGTCCCTGAACGCATTTTGGAAGAAGTTCTCTCTGTTTTGCCCTGCTTGTTTCTTCTTTATGTTGGAAATGTATCCTCAGAATGGGTCTGAGCTGATTTTCCCTGCTGGTTTTAGGCCGCTTTACACACACTTGATGCACTTACACAGAGATATCAAGACTTAGCTTTGAAGATGCTTACTAGTCGGATAGATACTTGTGCGATGAACAGGGTCTGGTGAGTCCAGTTGATTGAGCAAGGAGTAGGTCGTGTCCATTCCATATTCGGTTTTCGGAAGGGTATCTGTGCTCATTTCAAACTCGAGTTTTATGCGTCACCCCACCTCACCTTTCCCCTGAAGCAGGCATAAGTGTGTTTTCTGAAAGCGTGACTCTGTTCTGTTTGGGGATTCAGTGCATGGGGAGCGATTTTTACATTCCCTCGATAAGTGATATCATAAGTTTCTTTTTTTGTGGGACTTATTTCACTGAGGATGATCGTACCTAAATCCACTCAGGATGCTGCTACCAGCCTCATGACGTGGATTTCATGGCTGAGTGACACTCCATTGGACCTACGTAGCACCACTTGTCCACTTGTCCACTTGTCTTTGTCCACTTGTCCACTCGTCTTTGTCCACTTGGCTCTTTCCTGGGATATGAAACGTGTACCGGAGTGGAGGTTCTTGTCAAGACAGCAGCCCTCAACTTTGGGGTCCCTGTGTCTGGTTGATTTTTTCATTTTCCCAAGGTCAACGCCCATGTGTGGAAGTGCCCTATGCTCTGTGGTTCTGTGTTTTACATGGTTTGGGAAAGAGGATACACTTGTGAAGATTGGCTGTTGGCCATTGACATCCCGCCCATCAGCTTAACAAGGCTCCCTTGACTCCGTGGCCTGTCCTGCCTTTCTGGTTTTTAGACTTTTTTCGCCTGGCCCTTTTGCCCCGGGGGGGGGGCGAGAGATTTCTTTGTAGTGCTGATTTGCTCTCCCAGGTTGCTTGGTTGGCCAAAAAGGGCGTATGCGTTTTTTCCTGAATATATTCAGGAAAAAACGCATACGCCCTTTTTGGCCAACCGCATCATTGTCCACGTTCTGGCGCTTTTCATGTGCTATCGGGGCCATTCCGATGTAGCCGTTGACATCCGTTTCCTGCAGTTCTGCCTTGCGTTCAGCGCCTGTTCGTAGCCTGACCTCAATATATTTTGGGGCGATAGTTATCGTTTAGAACTCTGCAGGTTTGGGAAGTGCAGTGCCCCTGAGCTCCATTTCCCAAGTCGCTTTTTTGTGAGTGGGACGCAACACGGCTGGATGGCTTCACGCCCTATTGTCGATCCGGGGTGGCAGGCTGAACCGCTGGTGAATTCTTCTTCGTGATGGGAAATGAGAGTGACATGTGCCCGACCAAACACCTCCAGCGAGTCTCTCATTGGTTCCCCCTCTTGCAGTTCATCCTGCGGACAAATTGCAGACGGTACGAAAGAGGCATGGAAAGGCGCCGAGTCTCCAAGTGGGGAGATTGTTAGTAAGGGGGCCTGAATGGAGAACACGAGCACCAGGAGATGAAAACTGAGGTGAGTTTCAGAAAGCTTTCCCGATCCCACGGTGTAGCATCCGCTGGGTTTCCAATGAGTGCTTTCGCTGTCGGAAGATTGCGTTGAACCTGGAGAGTTGGGACCCATGGAATGGGGAGCACGCAGGATTCCTTTCAAGGGTCTGCATTTGCTTTCCCAACCTCACCAATCGTCTCAGCCCCAAGAGTGTCCAGCCTTATGTCTTCTGCCGCTGGGGCTGTAGATGTGGTCAATCCTGGTTGCATGCCAGTCCCTGAACGCATTTTGGAAGAAGTTCTCTCTGTTTTGCCCTGCTTGTTTCTTCTTTATGTTGGAAATGTATCCTCAGAATGGGTCTGAGCTGTTTTTCCCTGCTGGTTTTAGGCCGCTTTACACACACTTGATGCACTTACACAGAGATATCAAGACTTAGCTTTTAAGATGCTTACTAGTCGGATAGATACTTGTGCGATGAACAGGGTCTGGTGAGTCCAGTTGATTGAGCAAGGAGTAGGTCGTGTCCATTCCATATTCGGTTTTCGGAAGGGTATGTGTGCTCATTTCAAACTCGAGTTTTATGCGTCACCCCACCTCACCTTTCCCCTGAAGCAGGCATAAGTGTGTTTTCTAAAAGCGTGACTCTGTTCTGTTTGGGGATTCCGTGCATGGGGAGCGATTTTTACATTCCCTCGATAAGTGATATCATAAGTTTCTTTTTTTGTGGGACTTATTTCACTGAGGATGATCGTACCTAAATCCACTCAGGATGCTGCTACCAGCCTCATGACGTGGATTTCATGGCTGAGTGACACTCCATTGGACCTACGTAGCACCACTTGTCCACTTGTCCACTTGTCTTTGTCCACTTGTCCACTCGTCTTTGTCCACTTGGCTCTTTCCTGGGATATGAAACGTGTACCGGAGTGGAGGTTCTTGTCAAGACAGCAGCCCTCAACTTTGGGGTCCCTGTGTCTGGTTGATTTTTTGATTTTCCCAAGGTCAATGCCCATGTGTGGAAGTGCCCTATGCTCTGTGGTTCTGTGTTTTACATGGTTTGGGAAAGAGGATACACTTGTGAAGATTGGCTGTTGGCCATTGACATCCCGCCCATCAGCTTAACAAGGCTCCCTTGACTCCGTGGCCTGTCCTGCCTTTCTGGTTTTTAGACTTTTTTCGCCTGGCCCTTTTGCCCCGGGGGGGGCGAGAGATTTCTTTGTAGTGCTGATTTGCTCTCCCAGGTTGCTTGGTTGGCCAAAAAGGGCGTATGCGTTTTTTCCTGAATATATTCAGGAAAAAACGCATACGCCCTTTTTGGCCAACCGCATCATTGTCCACGTTCTGGCGCTTTTCATGTGCTATCGGGGCCATTCCGATGTACCCGTTGACATCCGTTTCCTGCAGTTCTGCCTTGCGTTCAGCGCCTCTTCGTAGCCTGACCTCAATATATTTTGGGGCGATAGTTATCGTTTAGAACTCTGCAGGTTTGGGAAGTGCAGTGCCCCTGAGCTCCATTTCCCAAGTCGCTTTTTTGTGAGTGGGACGCAACACGGCTGGATGGCTTCACGCCCTATTGTCGATCCGGGGTGGCAGGCTGAACCGCTGGTGAATTCTTCTTCGTGATGGGAAATGAGAGTGACATGTGCCCGACCAAACACCTCCAGCGAGTCTCTCATTGGTTCCCCCTCTTGCAGTTCATCCTGCGGACAAATTGCAGACGGTACGAAAGAGGCATGGAAAGGCGCCGAGTCTCCAAGTGGGGAGATTGTTAGTAAGGGGGCCTGAATGGAGAACACGAGCACCAGGAGATGAAAACTGAGGTGAGTTTCAGAAAGCTTTCCCGATCCCACGGTGTAGCATCCGCTGGGTTTCCAATGAGTGCTTTCGCTGTCGGAAGATTGCGTTGAACCTGGAGAGTTGGGACCCATGGAATGGGGAGCACGCAGGATTCCTTTCAAGGGTCTGCATTTGCTTTCCCAACCTCACCAATCGTCTCAGCCCCAAGAGTGTCCAGCCTTATGTCTTCTGCCGCTGGGGCTGTAGATGTGGTCAATCCTGGTTGCATGCCAGTCCCTGAACGCATTTTGGAAGAAGTTCTCTCTGTTTTGCCCTGCTTGTTTCTTCTTTATGTTGGAAATGTATCCTCAGAATGGGTCTGAGCTGATTTTCCCTGCTGGTTTTAGGCCGCTTTACACACACTTGATGCACTTACACAGAGATATCAAGACTTAGCTTTTAAGATGCTTACTAGTCGGATAGATACTTGTGCGATGAACAGGGTCTGGTGAGTCCAGTTGATTGAGCAAGGAGTAGGTCGTGTCCATTCCATATTCGGTTTTCGGAAGGGTATCTGTGCTCATTTCAAACTCGAGTTTTATGCGTCACCCCACCTCACCTTTCCCCTGAAGCAGGCATAAGTGTGTTTTCTAAAAGCGTGACTCTGTTCTGTTTGGGGATTCCGTGCATGGGGAGCGATTTTTACATTCCCTCGATAAGTGATATCATAAGTTTCTTTTTTTGTGGGACTTATTTCACTGAGGATGATCGTACCTAAATCCACTCAGGATGCTGCTACCAGCCTCATGACGTGGATTTCATGGCTGAGTGACACTCCATTGGACCTACGTAGCACCACTTGTCCACTTGTCCACTTGTCTTTGTCCACTTGTCCACTCGTCTTTGTCCACTTGGCTCTTTCCTGGGATATGAAACGTGTACCGGAGTGGAGGTTCTTGTCAAGACAGCAGCCCTCAACTTTGGGGTCCCTGTGTCTGGTTGATTTTTTGATTTTCCCAAGGTCAACGCCCATGTGTGGAAGTGCCCTATGCTCTGTGGTTCTGTGTTTTACATGGTTTGGGAAAGAGGATACACTTGTGAAGATTGGCTGTTGGCCATTGACATCCCGCCCATCAGCTTAACAAGGCTCCCTTGACTCCGTGGCCTGTCCTGCCTTTCTGGTTTTTAGACTTTTTTCGCCTGGCCCTTTTGCCCCGGGGGGGGCGAGAGATTTCTTTGTAGTGCTGATTTGCTCTCCCAGGTTGCTTGGTTGGCCAAAAAGGGCGTATGCGTTTTTTCCTGAATATATTCAGGAAAAAACGCATACGCCCTTTTTGGCCAACCGCATCATTGTCCACGTTCTGGCGCTTTTCATGTGCTATCGGGGCCATTCCGATGTACCCGTTGACATCCGTTTCCTGCAGTTCTGCCTTGCGTTCAGCGCCTCTTCGTAGCCTGACCTCAATATATTTTGGGGCGATAGTTATCGTTTAGAACTCTGCAGGTTTGGGAAGTGCAGTGCCCCTGAGCTCCATTTCCCAAGTCGCTTTTTTGTGAGTGGGACGCAACACGGCTGGATGGCTTCACGCCCTATTGTCGATCCGGGGTGGCAGGCTGAACCGCTGGTGAATTCTTCTTCGTGATGGGAAATGAGAGTGACATGTGCCCGACCAAACACCTCCAGCGAGTCTCTCATTGGTTCCCCCTCTTGCAGTTCATCCTGCGGACAAATTGCAGACGGTACGAAAGAGGCATGGAAAGGCGCCGAGTCTCCAAGTGGGGAGATTGTTAGTAAGGGGGCCTGAATGGAGAACACGAGCACCAGGAGATGAAAACTGAGGTGAGTTTCAGAAAGCTTTCCCGATCCCACGGTGTAGCATCCGCTGGGTTTCCAATGAGTGCTTTCGCTGTCGGAAGATTGCGTTGAACCTGGAGAGTTGGGACCCATGGAATGGGGAGCACGCAGGATTCCTTTCAAGGGTCTGCATTTGCTTTCCCAACCTCACCAATCGTCTCAGCCCCAAGAGTGTCCAGCCTTATGTCTTCTGCCGCTGGGGCTGTAGATGTGGTCAATCCTGGTTGCATGCCAGTCCCTGAACGCATTTTGGAAGAAGTTCTGTCTGTTTTGCCCTGCTTGTTTCTTCTTTATGTTGGAAATGTATCCTCAGAATGGGTCTGAGCTGATTTTCCCTGCTGGTTTTAGGCCGCTTTACACACACTTGATGCACTTACACAGAGATATCAAGACTTAGCTTTTAAGATGCTTACTAGTCGGATAGATACTTGTGCGATGAACAGGGTCTGGTGAGTCCAGTTGATTGAGCAAGGAGTAGGTCGTGTCCATTCCATATTCGGTTTTCGGAAGGGTATCTGTGCTCATTTCAAACTCGAGTTTTATGCGTCACCCCACCTCACCTTTCCCCTGAAGCAGGCATAAGTGTGTTTTCTAAAAGCGTGACTCTGTTCTGTTTGGGGATTCCGTGCATGGGGAGCGATTTTTACATTCCCTCGATAAGTGATATCATAAGTTTCTTTTTTTGTGGGACTTATTTCACTGAGGATGATCGTACCTAAATCCACTCAGGATGCTGCTACCAGCCTCATGACGTGGATTTCATGGCTGAGTGACACTCCATTGGACCTACGTAGCACCACTTGTCCACTTGTCCACTTGTCTTTGTCCACTTGTCCACTCGTCTTTGTCCACTTGGCTCTTTCCTGGGATATGAAACGTGTACCGGAGTGGAGGTTCTTGTCAAGACAGCAGCCCTCAACTTTGGGGTCCCTGTGTCTGGTTGATTTTTTGATTTTCCCAAGGTCAATGCCCATGTGTGGAAGTGCCCTATGCTCTGTGGTTCTGTGTTTTACATGGTTTGGGAAAGAGGATACACTTGTGAAGATTGGCTGTTGGCCATTGACATCCCGCCCATCAGCTTAACAAGGCTCCCTTGACTCCGTGGCCTGTCCTGCCTTTCTGGTTTTTAGACTTTTTTCGCCTGGCCCTTTTGCCCCGGGGGGGGCGAGAGATTTCTTTGTAGTGCTGATTTGCTCTCCCAGGTTGCTTGGTTGGCCAAAAAGGGCGTATGCGTTTTTTCCTGAATATATTCAGGAAAAAACGCATACGCCCTTTTTGGCCAACCGCATCATTGTCCACGTTCTGGCGCTTTTCATGTGCTATCGGGGCCATTCCGATGTACCCGTTGACATCCGTTTCCTGCAGTTCTGCCTTGCGTTCAGCGCCTCTTCGTAGCCTGACCTCAATATATTTTGGGGCGATAGTTATCGTTTAGAACTCTGCAGGTTTGGGAAGTGCAGTGCCCCTGAGCTCCATTTCCCAAGTCGCTTTTTTGTGAGTGGGACGCAACACGGCTGGATGGCTTCACGCCCTATTGTCGATCCGGGGTGGCAGGCTGAACCGCTGGTGAATTCTTCTTCGTGATGGGAAATGAGAGTGACATGTGCCCGACCAAACACCTCCAGCGAGTCTCTCATTGGTTCCCCCTCTTGCAGTTCATCCTGCGGACAAATTGCAGACGGTACGAAAGAGGCATGGAAAGGCGCCGAGTCTCCAAGTGGGGAGATTGTTAGTAAGGGGGCCTGAATGGAGAACACGAGCACCAGGAGATGAAAACTGAGGTGAGTTTCAGAAAGCTTTCCCGATCCCACGGTGTAGCATCCGCTGGGTTTCCAATGAGTGCTTTCGCTGTCGGAAGATTGCGTTGAACCTGGAGAGTTGGGACCCATGGAATGGGGAGCACGCAGGATTCCTTTCAAGGGTCTGCATTTGCTTTCCCAACCTCACCAATCGTCTCAGCCCCAAGAGTGTCCAGCCTTATGTCTTCTGCCGCTGGGGCTGTAGATGTGGTCAATCCTGGTTGCATGCCAGTCCCTGAACGCATTTTGGAAGAAGTTCTCTCTGTTTTGCCCTGCTTGTTTCTTCTTTATGTTGGAAATGTATCCTCAGAATGGGTCTGAGCTGATTTTCCCTGCTGGTTTTAGGCCGCTTTACACACACTTGATGCACTTACACAGAGATATCAAGACTTAGCTTTTAAGATGCTTACTAGTCGGATAGATACTTGTGCGATGAACAGGGTCTGGTGAGTCCAGTTGATTGAGCAAGGAGTAGGTCGTGTCCATTCCATATTCGGTTTTCGGAAGGGTATGTGTGCTCATTTCAAACTCGAGTTTTATGCGTCACCCCACCTCACCTTTCCCCTGAAGCAGGCATAAGTGTGTTTTCTAAAAGCGTGACTCTGTTCTGTTTGGGGATTCCGTGCATGGGGAGCGATTTTTACATTCCCTCGATAAGTGATATCATAAGTTTCTTTTTTTGTGGGACTTATTTCACTGAGGATGATCGTACCTAAATCCACTCAGGATGCTGCTACCAGCCTCATGACGTGGATTTCATGGCTGAGTGACACTCCATTGGACCTACGTAGCACCACTTGTCCACTTGTCCACTTGCCTTTGTCCACTTGTCCACTCGTCTTTGTCCACTTGGCTCTTTCCTGGGATATGAAACGTGTACCGGAGTGGAGGTTCTTGTCAAGACAGCAGCCCTCAACTTTGGGGTCCCTGTGTCTGGTTGATTTTTTGATTTTCCCAAGGTCAACGCCCATGTGTGGAAGTGCCCTATGCTCTGTGGTTCTGTGTTTTCCATGGTTTGGGAAAGAGGATACACTTGTGAAGATTGGCTGTTGGCCATTGACATCCCGCCCATCAGCTTAACAAGGCTCCCTTGACTCCGTGGGCTGTCCTGCCTTTCTGGTTTTTAGACTTTTTTCGCCTGGCCCTTTTGCCCCGGGGGGGGGGCGAGAGATTTCTTTGTAGTGCTGATTTGCTCTCCCAGGTTGCTTGGTTGGCCAAAAAGGGCGTATGCGTTTTTTCCTGAATATATTCAGGAAAAAACGCATACGCCCTTTTTGGCCAACCGCATCATTGTCCACGTTCTGGCGCTTTTCATGTGCTATCGGGGCCATTCCGATGTAGCCGTTGACATCCGTTTCCTGCAGTTCTGCCTTGCGTTCAGCGCCTCTTCGTAGCCTGACCTCAATATATTTTGGGGCGATAGTTATCGTTTAGAACTCTGCAGGTTTGGGAAGTGCAGTGCCCCTGAGCTCCATTTCCCAAGTCGCTTTTTTGTGAGTGGGACGCAACACGGCTGGATGGCTTCACGCCCTATTGTCGATCCGGGGTGGCAGGCTGAACCGCTGGTGAATTCTTCTTCGTGATGGGAAATGAGAGTGACATGTGCCCGACCAAACACCTCCAGCGAGTCTCTCATTGGTTCCCCCTCTTGCAGTTCATCCTGCGGACAAATTGCAGACGGTACGAAAGAGGCATGGAAAGGCGCCGAGTCTCCAAGTGGGGAGATTGTTAGTAAGGGGGCCTGAATGGAGAACACGAGCACCAGGAGATGAAAACTGAGGTGAGTTTCAGAAAGCTTTCCCGATCCCACGGTGTAGCATCCGCTGGGTTTCCAATGAGTGCTTTCGCTGTCGGAAGATTGCGTTGAACCTGGAGAGTTGGGACCCATGGAATGGGGAGCACGCAGGATTCCTTTCAAGGGTCTGCATTTGCTTTCCCAACCTCACCAATCGTCTCAGCCCCAAGAGTGTCCAGCCTTATGTCTTCTGCCGCTGGGGCTGTAGATGTGGTCAATCCTGGTTGCATGCCAGTCCCTGAACGCATTTTGGAAGAAGTTCTCTCTGTTTTGCCCTGCTTGTTTCTTCTTTATGTTGGAAATGTATCCTCAGAATGGGTCTGAGCTGATTTTCCCTGCTGGTTTTAGGCCGCTTTACACACACTTGATGCACTTACACAGAGATATCAAGACTTAGCTTTTAAGATGCTTACTAGTCGGATAGATACTTGTGCGATGAACAGGGTCTGGTGAGTCCAGTTGATTGAGCAAGGAGTAGGTCGTGTCCATTCCATATTCGGTTTTCGGAAGGGTATCTGTGCTCATTTCAAACTCGAGTTTTATGCGTCACCCCACCTCACCTTTCCCCTGAAGCAGGCATAAGTGTGTTTTCTAAAAGCGTGACTCTGTTCTGTTTGGGGATTCCGTGCATGGGGAGCGATTTTTACATTCCCTCGATAAGTGATATCATAAGTTTCTTTTTTTGTGGGACTTATTTCACTGAGGATGATCGTACCTAAATCCACTCAGGATGCTGCTACCAGCCTCATGACGTGGATTTCATGGCTGAGTGACACTCCATTGGACCTACGTAGCACCACTTGTCCACTTGTCCACTTGTCTTTGTCCACTTGTCCACTCGTCTTTGTCCACTTGGCTCTTTCCTGGGATATGAAACGTGTACCGGAGTGGAGGTTCTTGTCAAGACAGCAGCCCTCAACTTTGGGGTCCCTGTGTCTGGTTGATTTTTTGATTTTCCCAAGGTCAACGCCCATGTGTGGAAGTGCCCTATGCTCTGTGGTTCTGTGTTTTACATGGTTTGGGAAAGAGGATACACTTGTGAAGATTGGCTGTTGGCCATTGACATCCCGCCCATCAGCTTAACAAGGCTCCCTTGACTCCGTGGCCTGTCCTGCCTTTCTGGTTTTTAGACTTTTTTCGCCTGGCCCTTTTGCCCCGGGGGGGGGCGAGAGATTTCTTTGTAGTGCTGATTTGCTCTCCCAGGTTGCTTGGTTGGCCAAAAAGGGCGTATGCGTTTTTTCCTGAATATATTCAGGAAAAAACGCATACGCCCTTTTTGGCCAACCGCATCATTGTCCACGTTCTGGCGCTTTTCATGTGCTATCGGGGCCATTCCGATGTAGCCGTTGACATCCGTTTCCTGCAGTTCTGCCTTGCGTTCAGCGCCTCTTCGTAGCCTGACCTCAATATATTTTGGGGCGATAGTTATCGTTTAGAACTCTGCAGGTTTGGGAAGTGCAGTGCCCCTGAGCTCCATTTCCCAAGTCGCTTTTTTGTGAGTGGGACGCAACACGGCTGGATGGCTTCACGCCCTATTGTCGATCCGGGGTGGCAGGCTGAACCGCTGGTGAATTCTTCTTCGTGATGGGAAATGAGAGTGACATGTGCCCGACCAAACACCTCCAGCGAGTCTCTCATTGGTTCCCCCTCTTGCAGTTCATCCTGCGGACAAATTGCAGACGGTACGAAAGAGGCATGGAAAGGCGCCGAGTCTCCAAGTGGGGAGATTGTTAGTAAGGGGGCCTGAATGGAGAACACGAGCACCAGGAGATGAAAACTGAGGTGAGTTTCAGAAAGCTTTCCCGATCCCACGGTGTAGCATCCGCTGGGTTTCCAATGAGTGCTTTCGCTGTCGGAAGATTGCGTTGAACCTGGAGAGTTGGGACCCATGGAATGGGGAGCACGCAGGATTCCTTTCAAGGGTCTGCATTTGCTTTCCCAACCTCACCAATCGTCTCAGCCCCAAGAGTGTCCAGCCTTATGTCTTCTGCCGCTGGGGCTGTAGATGTGGTCAATCCTGGTTGCATGCCAGTCCCTGAACGCATTTTGGAAGAAGTTCTCTCTGTTTTGCCCTGCTTGTTTCTTGTTTATGTTGGAAATGTATCCTCAGAATGGGTCTGAGCTGATTTTCCCTGCTGGTTTTAGGCCGCTTTACACACACTTGATGCACTTACACAGAGATATCAAGACTTAGCTTTTAAGATGCTTACTAGTCGGATAGATACTTGTGCGATGAACAGGGTCTGGTGAGTCCAGTTGATTGAGCAAGGAGTAGGTCGTGTCCATTCCATATTCGGTTTTCGGAAGGGTATGTGTGCTCATTTCAAACTCGAGTTTTATGCGTCACCCCACCTCACCTTTCCCCTGAAGCAGGCATAAGTGTGTTTTCTAAAAGCGTGACTCTGTTCTGTTTGGGGATTCCGTGCATGGGGAGCGATTTTTACATTCCCTCGATAAGTGATATCATAAGTTTCTTTTTTTGTGGGACTTATTTCACTGAGGATGATCGTACCTAAATCCACTCAGGATGCTGCTACCAGCCTCATGACGTGGATTTCATGGCTGAGTGACACTCCATTGGACCTACGTAGCACCACTTGTCCACTTGTCCACTTGCCTTTGTCCACTTGTCCACTCGTCTTTGTCCACTTGGCTCTTTCCTGGGATATGAAACGTGTACCGGAGTGGAGGTTCTTGTCAAGACAGCAGCCCTCAACTTTGGGGTCCCTGTGTCTGGTTGATTTTTTGATTTTCCCAAGGTCAACGCCCATGTGTGGAAGTGCCCTATGCTCTGTGGTTCTGTGTTTTCCATGGTTTGGGAAAGAGGATACACTTGTGAAGATTGGCTGTTGGCCATTGACATCCCGCCCATCAGCTTAACAAGGCTCCCTTGACTCCGTGGGCTGTCCTGCCTTTCTGGTTTTTAGACTTTTTTCGCCTGGCCCTTTTGCCCCGGGGGGGGGGCGAGAGATTTCTTTGTAGTGCTGATTTGCTCTCCCAGGTTGCTTGGTTGGCCAAAAAGGGCGTATGCGTTTTTTCCTGAATATATTCAGGAAAAAACGCATACGCCCTTTTTGGCCAACCGCATCATTGTCCACGTTCTGGCGCTTTTCATGTGCTATCGGGGCCATTCCGATGTAGCCGTTGACATCCGTTTCCTGCAGTTCTGCCTTGCGTTCAGCGCCTCTTCGTAGCCTGACCTCAATATATTTTGGGGCGATAGTTATCGTTTAGAACTCTGCAGGTTTGGGAAGTGCAGTGCCCCTGAGCTCCATTTCCCAAGTCGCTTTTTTGTGAGTGGGACGCAACACGGCTGGATGGCTTCACGCCCTATTGTCGATCCGGGGTGGCAGGCTGAACCGCTGGTGAATTCTTCTTCGTGATGGGAAATGAGAGTGACATGTGCCCGACCAAACACCTCCAGCGAGTCTCTCATTGGTTCCCCCTCTTGCAGTTCATCCTGCGGACAAATTGCAGACGGTACGAAAGAGGCATGGAAAGGCGCCGAGTCTCCAAGTGGGGAGATTGTTAGTAAGGGGGCCTGAATGGAGAACACGAGCACCAGGAGATGAAAACTGAGGTGAGTTTCAGAAAGCTTTCCCGATCCCACGGTGTAGCATCCGCTGGGTTTCCAATGAGTGCTTTCGCTGTCGGAAGATTGCGTTGAACCTGGAGAGTTGGGACCCATGGAATGGGGAGCACGCAGGATTCCTTTCAAGGGTCTGCATTTGCTTTCCCAACCTCACCAATCGTCTCAGCCCCAAGAGTGTCCAGCCTTATGTCTTCTGCCGCTGGGGCTGTAGATGTGGTCAATCCTGGTTGCATGCCAGTCCCTGAACGCATTTTGGAAGAAGTTCTCTCTGTTTTGCCCTGCTTGTTTCTTCTTTATGTTGGAAATGTATCCTCAGAATGGGTCTGAGCTGATTTTCCCTGCTGGTTTTAGGCCGCTTTACACACACTTGATGCACTTACACAGAGATATCAAGACTTAGCTTTTAAGATGCTTACTAGTCGGATAGATACTTGTGCGATGAACAGGGTCTGGTGAGTCCAGTTGATTGAGCAAGGAGTAGGTCGTGTCCATTCCATATTCGGTTTTCGGAAGGGTATGTGTGCTCATTTGAAACTCGAGTTTTATGCGTCACCCCACCTCACCTTTCCCCTGAAGCAGGCATAAGTGTGTTTTCTAAAAGCGTGACTCTGTTCTGTTTGGGGATTCCGTGCATGGGGAGCGATTTTTACATTCCCTCGATAAGTGATATCATAAGTTTCTTTTTTTGTGGGACTTATTTCACTGAGGATGATCGTACCTAAATCCACTCAGGATGCTGCTACCAGCCTCATGACGTGGATTTCATGGCTGAGTGACACTCCATTGGACCTACGTAGCACCACTTGTCCACTTGTCCACTTGTCTTTGTCCACTTGGCTCTTTCCTGGGATATGAAACGTGTACCGGAGTGGAGGTTCTTGTCAAGACAGCAGCCCTCAACTTTGGGGTCCCTGTGTCTGGTTGATTTTTTGATTTTCCCAAGGTCAACGCCCATGTGTGGAAGTGCCCTATGCTCTGTGGTTCTGTGTTTTACATGGTTTGGGAAAGAGGATACACTTGTGAAGATTGGCTGTTGGCCATTGACATCCCGCCCATCAGCTTAACAAGGCTCCCTTGACTCCGTGGCCTGTCCTGCCTTTCTGGTTTTTAGACTTTTTTCGCCTGGCCCTTTTGCCCCGGGGGGGGGCGAGAGATTTCTTTGTAGTGCTGATTTGCTCTCCCAGGTTGCTTGGTTGGCCAAAAAGGGCGTATGCGTTTTTTCCTGAATATATTCAGGAAAAAACGCATACGCCCTTTTTGGCCAACCGCATCATTGTCCACGTTCTGGCGCTTTTCATGTGCTATCGGGGCCATTCCGATGTAGCCGTTGACATCCGTTTCCTGCAGTTCTGCCTTGCGTTCAGCGCCTCTTCGTAGCCTGACCTCAATATATTTTGGGGCGATAGTTATCGTTTAGAACTCTGCAGGTTTGGGAAGTGCAGTGCCCCTGAGCTCCATTTCCCAAGTCGCTTTTTTGTGAGTGGGACGCAACACGGCTGGATGGCTTCACGCCCTATTGTCGATCCGGGGTGGCAGGCTGAACCGCTGGTGAATTCTTCTTCGTGATGGGAAATGAGAGTGACATGTGCCCGACCAAACACCTCCAGCGAGTCTCTCATTGGTTCCCCCTCTTGCAGTTCATCCTGCGGACAAATTGCAGACGGTACGAAAGAGGCATGGAAAGGCGCCGAGTCTCCAAGTGGGGAGATTGTTAGTAAGGGGGCCTGAATGGAGAACACGAGCACCAGGAGATGAAAACTGAGGTGAGTTTCAGAAAGCTTTCCCGATCCCACGGTGTAGCATCCGCTGGGTTTCCAATGAGTGCTTTCGCTGTCGGAAGATTGCGTTGAACCTGGAGAGTTGGGACCCATGGAATGGGGAGCACGCAGGATTCCTTTCAAGGGTCTGCATTTGCTTTCCCAACCTCACCAATCGTCTCAGCCCCAAGAGTGTCCAGCCTTATGTCTTCTGCCGCTGGGGCTGTAGATGTGGTCAATCCTGGTTGCATGCCAGTCCCTGAACGCATTTTGGAAGAAGTTCTCTCTGTTTTGCCCTGCTTGTTTCTTCTTTATGTTGGAAATGTATCCTCAGAATGGGTCTGAGCTGATTTTCCCTGCTGGTTTTAGGCCGCTTTACACACACTTGATGCACTTACACAGAGATATCAAGACTTAGCTTTTAAGATGCTTACTAGTCGGATAGATACTTGTGCGATGAACAGGGTCTGGTGAGTCCAGTTGATTGAGCAAGGAGTAGGTCGTGTCCATTCCATATTCGGTTTTCGGAAGGGTATGTGTGCTCATTTCAAACTCGAGTTTTATGCGTCACCCCACCTCACCTTTCCCCTGAAGCAGGCATAAGTGTGTTTTCTAAAAGCGTGACTCTGTTCTGTTTGGGGATTCCGTGCATGGGGAGCGATTTTTACATTCCCTCGATAAGTGATATCATAAGTTTCTTTTTTTGTGGGACTTATTTCACTGAGGATGATCGTACCTAAATCCACTCAGGATGCTGCTACCAGCCTCATGACGTGGATTTCATGGCTGAGTGACACTCCATTGGACCTACGTAGCACCACTTGTCCACTTGTCCACTTGTCTTTGTCCACTTGTCCACTCGTCTTTGTCCACTTGGCTCTTTCCTGGGATATGAAACGTGTACCGGAGTGGAGGTTCTTGTCAAGACAGCAGCCCTCAACTTTGGGGTCCCTGTGTCTGGTTGATTTTTTGATTTTCCCAAGGTCAACGCCCATGTGTGGAAGTGCCCTATGCTCTGTGGTTCTGTGTTTTCCATGGTTTGGGAAAGAGGATACACTTGTGAAGATTGGCTGTTGGCCATTGACATCCCGCCCATCAGCTTAACAAGGCTCCCTTGACTCCGTGGCCTGTCCTGCCTTTCTGGTTTTTAGACTTTTTTCGCCTGGCCCTTTTGCCCCGGGGGGGGCGAGAGATTTCTTTGTAGTGCTGATTTGCTCTCCCAGGTTGCTTGGTTGGCCAAAAAGGGCGTATGCGTTTTTTCCTGAATATATTCAGGAAAAAACGCATACGCCCTTTTTGGCCAACCGCATCATTGTCCACGTTCTGGCGCTTTTCATGTGCTATCGGGGCCATTCCGATGTAGCCGTTGACATCCGTTTCCTGCAGTTCTGCCTTGCGTTCAGCGCCTGTTCGTAGCCTGACCTCAATATATTTTGGGGCGATAGTTATCGTTTAGAACTCTGCAGGTTTGGGAAGTGCAGTGCCCCTGAGCTCCATTTCCCAAGTCGCTTTTTTGTGAGTGGGACGCAACACGGCTGGATGGCTTCACGCCCTATTGTCGATCCGGGGTGGCAGGCTGAACCGCTGGTGAATTCTTCTTCGTGATGGGAAATGAGAGTGACATGTGCCCGACCAAACACCTCCAGCGAGTCTCTCATTGGTTCCCCCTCTTGCAGTTCATCCTGCGGACAAATTGCAGACGGTACGAAAGAGGCATGGAAAGGCGCCGAGTCTCCAAGTGGGGAGATTGTTAGTAAGGGGGCCTGAATGGAGAACACGAGCACCAGGAGATGAAAACTGAGGTGAGTTTCAGAAAGCTTTCCCGATCCCACGGTGTAGCATCCGCTGGGTTTCCAATGAGTGCTTTCGCTGTCGGAAGATTGCGTTGAACCTGGAGAGTTGGGACCCATGGAATGGGGAGCACGCAGGATTCCTTTCAAGGGTCTGCATTTGCTTTCCCAACCTCACCAATCGTCTCAGCCCCAAGAGTGTCCAGCCTTATGTCTTCTGCCGCTGGGGCTGTAGATGTGGTCAATCCTGGTTGCATGCCAGTCCCTGAACGCATTTTGGAAGAAGTTCTGTCTGTTTTGCCCTGCTTGTTTCTTCTTTATTTTGGAAATGTATCCTCAGAATGGGTCTGAGCTGATTTTCCCTGCTGGTTTTAGGCCGCTTTACACACACTTGATGCAGTTACACAGAGATATCAAGACTTAGCTTTTAAGATGCTTACTAGTCGGATAGATACTTGTGCGATGAACAGGGTCTGGTGAGTCCAGTTGATTGAGCAAGGAGTAGGTCGTGTCCATTCCATATTCGGTTTTCGGAAGGGTATGTGTGCTCATTTGAAACTCGAGTTTTATGCGTCACCCCACCTCACCTTTCCCCTGAAGCAGGCATAAGTGTGTTTTCTAAAAGCGTGACTCTGTTCTGTTTGGGGATTCCGTGCATGGGGAGCGATTTTTACATTCCCTCGATAAGTGATATCATAAGTTTCTTTTTTTGTGGGACTTATTTCACTGAGGATGATCGTACCTAAATCCACTCAGGATGCTGCTACCAGCCTCATGACGTGGATTTCATGGCTGAGTGACACTCCATTGGACCTACGTAGCACCACTTGTCCACTTGTCCACTTGTCTTTGTCCACTTGGCTCTTTCCTGGGATATGAAACGTGTACCGGAGTGGAGGTTCTTGTCAAGACAGCAGCCCTCAACTTTGGGGTCCCTGTGTCTGGTTGATTTTTTGATTTTCCCAAGGTCAACGCCCATGTGTGGAAGTGCCCTATGCTCTGTGGTTCTGTGTTTTACATGGTTTGGGAAAGAGGATACACTTGTGAAGATTGGCTGTTGGCCATTGACATCCCGCCCATCAGCTTAACAAGGCTCCCTTGACTCCGTGGCCTGTCCTGCCTTTCTGGTTTTTAGACTTTTTTCGCCTGGCCCTTTTGCCCCGGGGGGGGGCGAGAGATTTCTTTGTAGTGCTGATTTGCTCTCCCAGGTTGCTTGGTTGGCCAAAAAGGGCGTATGCGTTTTTTCCTGAATATATTCAGGAAAAAACGCATACGCCCTTTTTGGCCAACCGCATCATTGTCCACGTTCTGGCGCTTTTCATGTGCTATCGGGGCCATTCCGATGTAGCCGTTGACATCCGTTTCCTGCAGTTCTGCCTTGCGTTCAGCGCCTCTTCGTAGCCTGACCTCAATATATTTTGGGGCGATAGTTATCGTTTAGAACTCTGCAGGTTTGGGAAGTGCAGTGCCCCTGAGCTCCATTTCCCAAGTCGCTTTTTTGTGAGTGGGACGCAACACGGCTGGATGGCTTCACGCCCTATTGTCGATCCGGGGTGGCAGGCTGAACCGCTGGTGAATTCTTCTTCGTGATGGGAAATGAGAGTGACATGTGCCCGACCAAACACCTCCAGCGAGTCTCTCATTGGTTCCCCCTCTTGCAGTTCATCCTGCGGACAAATTGCAGACGGTACGAAAGAGGCATGGAAAGGCGCCGAGTCTCCAAGTGGGGAGATTGTTAGTAAGGGGGCCTGAATGGAGAACACGAGCACCAGGAGATGAAAACTGAGGTGAGTTTCAGAAAGCTTTCCCGATCCCACGGTGTAGCATCCGCTGGGTTTCCAATGAGTGCTTTCGCTGTCGGAAGATTGCGTTGAACCTGGAGAGTTGGGACCCATGGAATGGGGAGCACGCAGGATTCCTTTCAAGGGTCTGCATTTGCTTTCCCAACCTCACCAATCGTCTCAGCCCCAAGAGTGTCCAGCCTTATGTCTTCTGCCGCTGGGGCTGTAGATGTGGTCAATCCTGGTTGCATGCCAGTCCCTGAACGCATTTTGGAAGAAGTTCTCTCTGTTTTGCCCTGCTTGTTTCTTCTTTATGTTGGAAATGTATCCTCAGAATGGGTCTGAGCTGATTTTCCCTGCTGGTTTTAGGCCGCTTTACACACACTTGATGCACTTACACAGAGATATCAAGACTTAGCTTTTAAGATGCTTACTAGTCGGATAGATACTTGTGCGATGAACAGGGTCTGGTGAGTCCAGTTGATTGAGCAAGGAGTAGGTCGTGTCCATTCCATATTCGGTTTTCGGAAGGGTATGTGTGCTCATTTCAAACTCGAGTTTTATGCGTCACCCCACCTCACCTTTCCCCTGAAGCAGGCATAAGTGTGTTTTCTAAAAGCGTGACTCTGTTCTGTTTGGGGATTCCGTGCATGGGGAGCGATTTTTACATTCCCTCGATAAGTGATATCATAAGTTTCTTTTTTTGTGGGACTTATTTCACTGAGGATGATCGTACCTAAATCCACTCAGGATGCTGCTACCAGCCTCATGACGTGGATTTCATGGCTGAGTGACACTCCATTGGACCTACGTAGCACCACTTGTCCACTTGTCCACTTGTCTTTGTCCACTTGTCCACTCGTCTTTGTCCACTTGGCTCTTTCCTGGGATATGAAACGTGTACCGGAGTGGAGGTTCTTGTCAAGACAGCAGCCCTCAACTTTGGGGTCCCTGTGTCTGGTTGATTTTTTGATTTTCCCAAGGTCAACGCCCATGTGTGGAAGTGCCCTATGCTCTGTGGTTCTGTGTTTTCCATGGTTTGGGAAAGAGGATACACTTGTGAAGATTGGCTGTTGGCCATTGACATCCCGCCCATCAGCTTAACAAGGCTCCCTTGACTCCGTGGCCTGTCCTGCCTTTCTGGTTTTTAGACTTTTTTCGCCTGGCCCTTTTGCCCCGGGGGGGGCGAGAGATTTCTTTGTAGTGCTGATTTGCTCTCCCAGGTTGCTTGGTTGGCCAAAAAGGGCGTATGCGTTTTTTCCTGAATATATTCAGGAAAAAACGCATACGCCCTTTTTGGCCAACCGCATCATTGTCCACGTTCTGGCGCTTTTCATGTGCTATCGGGGCCATTCCGATGTAGCCGTTGACATCCGTTTCCTGCAGTTCTGCCTTGCGTTCAGCGCCTGTTCGTAGCCTGACCTCAATATATTTTGGGGCGATAGTTATCGTTTAGAACTCTGCAGGTTTGGGAAGTGCAGTGCCCCTGAGCTCCATTTCCCAAGTCGCTTTTTTGTGAGTGGGACGCAACACGGCTGGATGGCTTCACGCCCTATTGTCGATCCGGGGTGGCAGGCTGAACCGCTGGTGAATTCTTCTTCGTGATGGGAAATGAGAGTGACATGTGCCCGACCAAACACCTCCAGCGAGTCTCTCATTGGTTCCCCCTCTTGCAGTTCATCCTGCGGACAAATTGCAGACGGTACGAAAGAGGCATGGAAAGGCGCCGAGTCTCCAAGTGGGGAGATTGTTAGTAAGGGGGCCTGAATGGAGAACACGAGCACCAGGAGATGAAAACTGAGGTGAGTTTCAGAAAGCTTTCCCGATCCCACGGTGTAGCATCCGCTGGGTTTCCAATGAGTGCTTTCGCTGTCGGAAGATTGCGTTGAACCTGGAGAGTTGGGACCCATGGAATGGGGAGCACGCAGGATTCCTTTCAAGGGTCTGCATTTGCTTTCCCAACCTCACCAATCGTCTCAGCCCCAAGAGTGTCCAGCCTTATGTCTTCTGCCGCTGGGGCTGTAGATGTGGTCAATCCTGGTTGCATGCCAGTCCCTGAACGCATTTTGGAAGAAGTTCTGTCTGTTTTGCCCTGCTTGTTTCTTCTTTATGTTGGAAATGTATCCTCAGAATGGGTCTGAGCTGATTTTCCCTGCTGGTTTTAGGCCGCTTTACACACACTTGATGCAGTTACACAGAGATATCAAGACTTAGCTTTTAAGATGCTTACTAGTCGGATAGATACTTGTGCGATGAACAGGGTCTGGTGAGTCCAGTTGATTGAGCAAGGAGTAGGTCGTGTCCATTCCATATTCGGTTTTCGGAAGGGTATGTGTGCTCATTTGAAACTCGAGTTTTATGCGTCACCCCACCTCACCTTTCCCCTGAAGCAGGCATAAGTGTGTTTTCTAAAAGCGTGACTCTGTTCTGTTTGGGGATTCCGTGCATGGGGAGCGATTTTTACATTCCCTCGATAAGTGATATCATAAGTTTCTTTTTTTGTGGGACTTATTTCACTGAGGATGATCGTACCTAAATCCACTCAGGATGCTGCTACCAGCCTCATGACGTGGATTTCATGGCTGAGTGACACTCCATTGGACCTACGTAGCACCACTTGTCCACTTGTCCACTTGCCTTTGTCCACTTGTCCACTCGTCTTTGTCCACTTGGCTCTTTCCTGGGATATGAAACGTGTACCGGAGTGGAGGTTCTTGTCAAGACAGCAGCCCTCAACTTTGGGGTCCCTGTGTCTGGTTGATTTTTTGATTTTCCCAAGGTCAACGCCCATGTGTGGAAGTGCCCTATGCTCTGTGGTTCTGTGTTTTACATGGTTTGGGAAAGAGGATACACTTGTGAAGATTGGCTGTTGGCCATTGACATCCCGCCCATCAGCTTAACAAGGCTCCCTTGACTCCGTGGCCTGTCCTGCCTTTCTGGTTTTTAGACTTTTTTCGCCTGGCCCTTTTGCCCCGGGGGGGGGGCGAGAGATTTCTTTGTAGTGCTGATTTGCTCTCCCAGGTTGCTTGGTTGGCCAAAAAGGGCGTATGCGTTTTTTCCTGAATATATTCAGGAGAAAACGCATACGCCCTTTTTGGCCAACCGCATCATTGTCCAAGTTCTGGCGCTTTTCATGTGCAATCGGGGCCATTCCGATGTAGCCGTTGACATCCGTTTCCTGCAGTTCTGCCTTGCGTTCAGCGCCTGTTCGTAGCCTGACCTCAATATATTTTGGGGCGATAGTTATCGTTTAGAACTCTGCAGGTTTGGGAAGTGCAGTGCCCCTGAGCTCCATTTCCCAAGTCGCTTTTTTGTGAGTGGGACGCAACACGGCTGGATGGCTTCACGCCCTATTGTCGATCCGGGGTGGCAGGCTGAACCGCTGGTGAATTCTTCTTCGTGATGGGAAATGAGAGTGACATGTGCCCGACCAAACACCTCCAGCGAGTCTCTCATTGGTTCCCCCTCTTGCAGTTCATCCTGCGGACAAATTGCAGACGGTACGAAAGAGGCATGGAAAGGCGCCGAGTCTCCAAGTGGGGAGATTGTTAGTAAGGGGGCCTGAATGGAGAACACGAGCACCAGGAGATGAAAACTGAGGTGAGTTTCAGAAAGCTTTCCCGATCCCACGGTGTAGCATCCGCTGGGTTTCCAATGAGTGCTTTCGCTGTCGGAAGATTGCGTTGAACCTGGAGAGTTGGGACCCATGGAATGGGGAGCACGCAGGATTCCTTTCAAGGGTCTGCATTTGCTTTCCCAACCTCACCAATCGTCTCAGCCCCAAGAGTGTCCAGCCTTATGTCTTCTGCCGCTGGGGCTGTAGATGTGGTCAATCCTGGTTGCATGCCAGTCCCTGAACGCATTTTGGAAGAAGTTCTCTCTGTTTTGCCCTGCTTGTTTCTTCTTTATGTTGGAAATGTATCCTCAGAATGGGTCTGAGCTGATTTTCCCTGCTGGTTTTAGGCCGCTTTACACACACTTGATGCACTTACACAGAGATATCAAGACTTAGCTTTTAAGATGCTTACTAGTCGGATAGATACTTGTGCGATGAACAGGGTCTGGTGAGTCCAGTTGATTGAGCAAGGAGTAGGTCGTGTCCATTCCATATTCGGTTTTCGGAAGGGTATGTGTGCTCATTTCAAACTCGAGTTTTATGCGTCACCCCACCTCACCTTTCCCCTGAAGCAGGCATAAGTGTGTTTTCTAAAAGCGTAACTCTGTTCTGTTTGGGGATTCCGTGCATGGGGAGCGATTTTTACATTCCCTCGATAAGTGATATCATAAGTTTCTTTTTTTGTGGGACTTATTTCACTGAGGATGATCGTACCTAAATCCACTCAGGATGCTGCTACCAGCCTCATGACGTGGATTTCATGGCTGAGTGACACTCCATTGGACCTACGTAGCACCACTTGTCCACTTGTCCACTTGCCTTTGTCCACTTGTCCACTCGTCTTTGTCCACTTTGCTCTTTCCTGGGATATGAAACGTGTACCGGAGTGGAGGTTCTTGTCAAGACAGCAGCCCTCAACTTTGGGGTCCCTGTGTCTGGTTGATTTTTTGATTTTCCCAAGGTCAACGCCCATGTGTGGAAGTGCCCTATGCTCTGTGGTTCTGTGTTTTCCATGGTTTGGGAAAGAGGATACACTTGTGAAGATTGGCTGTTGGCCATTGACATCCCGCCCATCAGCTTAACAAGGCTCCCTTGACTCCGTGGCCTGTCCTGCCTTTCTGGTTTTTAGACTTTTTTCGCCTGGCCCTTTTGCCCCGGGGGGGGGGCGAGAGATTTCTTTGTAGTGCTGATTTGCTCTCCCAGGTTGCTTGGTTGGCCAAAAAGGGCGTATGCGTTTTTTCCTGAATATATTCAGGAGAAAACGCATACGCCCTTTTTGGCCAACCGCATCATTGTCCAAGTTCTGGCGCTTTTCATGTGCTATCGGGGCCATTCCGATGTAGCCGTTGACATCCGTTTCCTGCAGTTCTGCCTTGCGTTCAGCGCCTCTTCGTAGCCTGACCTCAATATATTTTGGGGCGATAGTTATCGTTTAGAACTCTGCAGGTTTGGGAAGTGCAGTGCCCCTGAGCTCCATTTCCCAAGTCGCTTTTTTGTGAGTGGGACGCAACACGGCTGGATGGCTTCACGCCCTATTGTCGATCCGGGGTGGCAGGCTGAACCGCTGGTGAATTCTTCTTCGTGATGGGAAATGAGAGTGACATGTGCCCGACCAAACACCTCCAGCGAGTCTCTCATTGGTTCCCCCTCTTGCAGTTCATCCTGCGGACAAATTGCAGACGGTACGAAAGAGGCATGGAAAGGCGCCGAGTCTCCAAGTGGGGAGATTGTTAGTAAGGGGGCCTGAATGGAGAACACGAGCACCAGGAGATGAAAACTGAGGTGAGTTTCAGAAAGCTTTCCCGATCCCACGGTGTAGCATCCGCTGGGTTTCCAATGAGTGCTTTCGCTGTCGGAAGATTGCGTTGAACCTGGAGAGTTGGGACCCATGGAATGGGGAGCACGCAGGATTCCTTTCAAGGGTCTGCATTTGCTTTCCCAACCTCACCAATCGTCTCAGCCCCAAGAGTGTCCAGCCTTATGTCTTCTGCCGCTGGGGCTGTAGATGTGGTCAATCCTGGTTGCATGCCAGTCCCTGAACGCATTTTGGAAGAAGTTCTCTCTGTTTTGCCCTGCTTGTTTCTTCTTTATGTTGGAAATGTATCCTCAGAATGGGTCTGAGCTGATTTTCCCTGCTGGTTTTAGGCCGCTTTACACACACTTGATGCACTTACACAGAGATATCAAGACTTAGCTTTTAAGATGCTTACTAGTCGGATAGATACTTGTGCGATGAACAGGGTCTGGTGAGTCCAGTTGATTGAGCAAGGAGTAGGTCGTGTCCATTCCATATTCGGTTTTCGGAAGGGTATGTGTGCTCATTTCAAACTCGAGTTTTATGCGTCACCCCACCTCACCTTTCCCCTGAAGCAGGCATAAGTGTGTTTTCTAAAAGCGTGACTCTGTTCTGTTTGGGGATTCCGTGCATGGGGAGCGATTTTTACATTCCCTCGATAAGTGATATCATAAGTTTCTTTTTTTGTGGGACTTATTTCACTGAGGATGATCGTACCTAAATCCACTCAGGATGCTGCTACCAGCCTCATGACGTGGATTTCATGGCTGAGTGACACTCCATTGGACCTACGTAGCACCACTTGTCCACTTGTCCACTTGTCTTTGTCCACTTGTCCACTCGTCTTTGTCCACTTGGCTCTTTCCTGGGATATGAAACGTGTACCGGAGTGGAGGTTCTTGTCAAGACAGCAGCCCTCAACTTTGGGGTCCCTGTGTCTGGTTGATTTTTTGATTTTCCCAAGGTCAACGCCCATGTGTGGAAGTGCCCTATGCTCTGTGGTTCTGTGTTTTCCATGGTTTGGGAAAGAGGATACACTTGTGAAGATTGGCTGTTGGCCATTGACATCCCGCCCATCAGCTTAACAAGGCTCCCTTGACTCCGTGGCCTGTCCTGCCTTTCTGGTTTTTAGACTTTTTTCGCCTGGCCCTTTTGCCCCGGGGGGGGGGCGAGAGATTTCTTTGTAGTGCTGATTTGCTCTCCCAGGTTGCTTGGTTGGCCAAAAAGGGCGTATGCGTTTTTTCCTGAATATATTCAGGAAAAAACGCATACGCCCTTTTTGGCCAACCGCATCATTGTCCACGTTCTGGCGCTTTTCATGTGCTATCGGGGCCATTCCGATGTAGCCGTTGACATCCGTTTCCTGCAGTTCTGCCTTGCGTTCAGCGCCTCTTCGTAGCCTGACCTCAATATATTTTGGGGCGATAGTTATCGTTTAGAACTCTGCAGGTTTGGGAAGTGCAGTGCCCCTGAGCTCCATTTCCCAAGTCGCTTTTTTGTGAGTGGGACGCAACACGGCTGGATGGCTTCACGCCCTATTGTCGATCCGGGGTGGCAGGCTGAACCGCTGGTGAATTCTTCTTCGTGATGGGAAATGAGAGTGACATGTGCCCGACCAAACACCTCCAGCGAGTCTCTCATTGGTTCCCCCTCTTGCAGTTCATCCTGCGGACAAATTGCAGACGGTACGAAAGAGGCATGGAAAGGCGCCGAGTCTCCAAGTGGGGAGATTGTTAGTAAGGGGGCCTGAATGGAGAACACGAGCACCAGGAGATGAAAACTGAGGTGAGTTTCAGAAAGCTTTCCCGATCCCACGGTGTAGCATCCGCTGGGTTTCCAATGAGTGCTTTCGCTGTCGGAAGATTGCGTTGAACCTGGAGAGTTGGGACCCATGGAATGGGGAGCACGCAGGATTCCTTTCAAGGGTCTGCATTTGCTTTCCCAACCTCACCAATCGTCTCAGCCCCAAGAGTGTCCAGCCTTATGTCTTCTGCCGCTGGGGCTGTAGATGTGGTCAATCCTGGTTGCATGCCAGTCCCTGAACGCATTTTGGAAGAAGTTCTCTCTGTTTTGCCCTGCTTGTTTCTTCTTTATGTTGGAAATGTATCCTCAGAATGGGTCTGAGCTGATTTTCCCTGCTGGTTTTAGGCCGCTTTACACACACTTGATGCACTTACACAGAGATATCAAGACTTAGCTTTGAAGATGCTTACTAGTCGGATAGATACTTGTGCGATGAACAGGGTCTGGTGAGTCCAGTTGATTGAGCAAGGAGTAGGTCGTGTCCATTCCATATTCGGTTTTCGGAAGGGTATGTGTGCTCATTTCAAACTCGAGTTTTATGCGTCACCCCACCTCACCTTTCCCCTGAAGCAGGCATAAGTGTGTTTTCTAAAAGCGTGACTCTGTTCTGTTTGGGGATTCCGTGCATGGGGAGCGATTTTTACATTCCCTCGATAAGTGATATCATAAGTTTCTTTTTTTGTGGGACTTATTTCACTGAGGATGATCGTACCTAAATCCACTCAGGATGCTGCTACCAGCCTCATGACGTGGATTTCATGGCTGAGTGACACTCCATTGGACCTACGTAGCACCACTTGTCCACTTGTCCACTTGTCTTTGTCCACTTGTCCACTCGTCTTTGTCCACTTGGCTCTTTCCTGGGATATGAAACGTGTACCGGAGTGGAGGTTCTTGTCAAGACAGCAGCCCTCAACTTTGGGGTCCCTGTGTCTGGTTGATTTTTTGATTTTCCCAAGGTCAACGCCCATGTGTGGAAGTGCCCTATGCTCTGTGGTTCTGTGTTTTCCATGGTTTGGGAAAGAGGATACACTTGTGAAGATTGGCTGTTGGCCATTGACATCCCGCCCATCAGCTTAACAAGGCTCCCTTGACTCCGTGGGCTGTCCTGTCTTTCTGGTTTTTAGACTTTTTTCGCCTGGCCCTTTTGCCCCGGGGGGGTGGGCGAGAGATTTCTTTGTAGTGCTGATTTGCTCTCCCAGGTTGCTTGGTTGGCCAAAAAGGGCGTATGCGTTTTTTCCTGAATATATTCAGGAAAAAACGCATACGCCCTTTTTGGCCAACCGCATCATTGTCCACGTTCTGGCGCTTTTCATGTGCTATCGGGGCCATTCCGATGTACCCGTTGACATCCGTTTCCTGCAGTTCTGCCTTGCGTTCAGCGCCTCTTCGTAGCCTGACCTCAATATATTTTGGGGCGATAGTTATCGTTTAGAACTCTGCAGGTTTGGGAAGTGCAGTGCCCCTGAGCTCCATTTCCCAAGTCGCTTTTTTGTGAGTGGGACGCAACACGGCTGGATGGCTTCACGCCCTATTGTCGATCCGGGGTGGCAGGCTGAACCGCTGGTGAATTCTTCTTCGTGATGGGAAATGAGAGTGACATGTGCCCGACCAAACACCTCCAGCGAGTCTCTCATTGGTTCCCCCTCTTGCAGTTCATCCTGCGGACAAATTGCAGACGGTACGAAAGAGGCATGGAAAGGCGCCGAGTCTCCAAGTGGGGAGATTGTTAGTAAGGGGGCCTGAATGGAGAACACGAGCACCAGGAGATGAAAACTGAGGTGAGTTTCAGAAAGCTTTCCCGATCCCACGGTGTAGCATCCGCTGGGTTTCCAATGAGTGCTTTCGCTGTCGGAAGATTGCGTTGAACCTGGAGAGTTGGGACCCATGGAATGGGGAGCACGCAGGATTCCTTTCAAGGGTCTGCATTTGCTTTCCCAACCTCACCAATCGTCTCAGCCCCAAGAGTGTCCAGCCTTATGTCTTCTGCCGCTGGGGCTGTAGATGTGGTCAATCCTGGTTGCATGCCAGTCCCTGAACGCATTTTGGAAGAAGTTCTCTCTGTTTTGCCCTGCTTGTTTCTTCTTTATGTTGGAAATGTATCCTCAGAATGGGTCTGAGCTGATTTTCCCTGCTGGTTTTAGGCCGCTTTACACACACTTGATGCACTTACACAGAGATATCAAGACTTAGCTTTTAAGATGCTTACTAGTCGGATAGATACTTGTGCGATGAACAGGGTCTGGTGAGTCCAGTTGATTGAGCAAGGAGTAGGTCGTGTCCATTCCATATTCGGTTTTCGGAAGGGTATGTGTGCTCATTTCAAACTCGAGTTTTATGCGTCACCCCACCTCACCTTTCCCCTGAAGCAGGCATAAGTGTGTTTTCTAAAAGCGTGACTCTGTTCTGTTTGGGGATTCCGTGCATGGGGAGCGATTTTTACATTCCCTCGATAAGTGATATCATAAGTTTCTTTTTTTGTGGGACTTATTTCACTGAGGATGATCGTACCTAAATCCACTCAGGATGCTGCTACCAGCCTCATGACGTGGATTTCATGGCTGAGTGACACTCCATTGGACCTACGTAGCACCACTTGTCCACTTGTCCACTTGTCTTTGTCCACTTGTCCACTCGTCTTTGTCCACTTGGCTCTTTCCTGGGATATGAAACGTGTACCGGAGTGGAGGTTCTTGTCAAGACAGCAGCCCTCAACTTTGGGGTCCCTGTGTCTGGTTGATTTTTTGATTTTCCCAAGGTCAACGCCCATGTGTGGAAGTGCCCTATGCTCTGTGGTTCTGTGTTTTCCATGGTTTGGGAAAGAGGATACACTTGTGAAGATTGGCTGTTGGCCATTGACATCCCGCCCATCAGCTTAACAAGGCTCCCTTGACTCCGTGGCCTGTCCTGTCTTTCTGGTTTTTAGACTTTTTTCGCCTGGCCCTTTTGCCCCGGGGGGGTGGGCGAGAGATTTCTTTGTAGTGCTGATTTGCTCTCCCAGGTTGCTTGGTTGGCCAAAAAGGGCGTATGCGTTTTTTCCTGAATATATTCAGGAAAAAACGCATACGCCCTTTTTGGCCAACCGCATCATTGTCCACGTTCTGGCGCTTTTCATGTGCTATCGGGGCCATTCCGATGTACCCGTTGACATCCGTTTCCTGCAGTTCTGCCTTGCGTTCAGCGCCTCTTCGTAGCCTGACCTCAATATATTTTGGGGCGATAGTTATCGTTTAGAACTCTGCAGGTTTGGGAAGTGCAGTGCCCCTGAGCTCCATTTCCCAAGTCGCTTTTTTGTGAGTGGGACGCAACACGGCTGGATGGCTTCACGCCCTATTGTCGATCCGGGGTGGCAGGCTGAACCGCTGGTGAATTCTTCTTCGTGATGGGAAATGAGAGTGACATGTGCCCGACCAAACACCTCCAGCGAGTCTCTCATTGGTTCCCCCTCTTGCAGTTCATCCTGCGGACAAATTGCAGACGGTACGAAAGAGGCATGGAAAGGCGCCGAGTCTCCAAGTGGGGAGATTGTTAGTAAGGGGGCCTGAATGGAGAACACGAGCACCAGGAGATGAAAACTGAGGTGAGTTTCAGAAAGCTTTCCCGATCCCACGGTGTAGCATCCGCTGGGTTTCCAATGAGTGCTTTCGCTGTCGGAAGATTGCGTTGAACCTGGAGAGTTGGGACCCATGGAATGGGGAGCACGCAGGATTCCTTTCAAGGGTCTGCATTTGCTTTCCCAACCTCACCAATCGTCTCAGCCCCAAGAGTGTCCAGCCTTATGTCTTCTGCCGCTGGGGCTGTAGATGTGGTCAATCCTGGTTGCATGCCACTCCCTGAACGCATTTTGGAAGAAGTTCTCTCTGTTTTGCCCTGCTTGTTTCTTCTTTATGTTGGAAATGTATCCTCAGAATGGGTCTGAGCTGATTTTCCCTGCTGGTTTTAGGCCGCTTTACACACACTTGATGCACTTACACAGAGATATCAAGACTTAGCTTTTAAGATGCTTACTAGGCGGATAGATACTTGTGCGATGAACAGGGTCTGGTGAGTCCAGTTGATTGAGCAAGGAGTAGGTCGTGTCCATTCCATATTCGGTTTTCGGAAGGGTATCTGTGCTCATTTCAAACTCGAGTTTTATGCGTCACCCCACCTCACCTTTCCCCTGAAGCAGGCATAAGTGTGTTTTCTAAAAGCGTGACTCTGTTCTGTTTGGGGATTCCGTGCATGGGGAGCGATTTTTACATTCCCTCGATAAGTGATATCATAAGTTTCTTTTTTTGTGGGACTTATTTCACTGAGGATGATCGTACCTAAATCCACTCAGGATGCTGCTACCAGCCTCATGACGTGGATTTCATGGCTGAGTGACACTCCATTGGACCTACGTAGCACCACTTGTCCACTTGTCCACTTGTCTTTGTCCACTTGTCCACTCGTCTTTGTCCACTTGGCTCTTTCCTGGGATATGAAACGTGTACCGGAGTGGAGGTTCTTGTCAAGACAGCAGCCCTCAACTTTGGGGTCCCTGTGTCTGGTTGATTTTTTGATTTTCCCAAGGTCAACGCCCATGTGTGGAAGTGCCCTATGCTCTGTGGTTCTGTGTTTTACATGGTTTGGGAAAGAGGATACACTTGTGAAGATTGGCTGTTGGCCATTGACATCCCGCCCATCAGCTTAACAAGGCTCCCTTGACTCCGTGGCCTGTCCTGCCTTTCTGGTTTTTAGACTTTTTTCGCCTGGCCCTTTTGCCCCGGGGGGGGGCGAGAGATTTCTTTGTAGTGCTGATTTGCTCTCCCAGGTTGCTTGGTTGGCCAAAAAGGGCGTATGCGTTTTTTTCTGAATATATTCAGGAAAAAACGCATACGCCCTTTTTGGCCAACCGCATCATTGTCCACGTTCTGGCGCTTTTCATGTGCTATCGGGGCCATTCCGATGTAGCCGTTGACATCCGTTTCCTGCAGTTCTGCCTTGCGTTCAGCGCCTGTTCGTAGCCTGACCTCAATATATTTTGGGGTGATAGTTATCATTTAGAACTCTGCAGGTTTGGGAAGTGCAGTGCCCCTGAGCTCCATTTCCCAAGTCGCTTTTTTGTGAGTGGGACGCAACACGGCTGGATGGCTTCACGCCCTATTGTCGATCCGGGGTGGCAGGCTGAACCGCTGGTGAATTCTTCTTCGTGATGGGAAATGAGAGTGACATGTGCCCGACCAAACACCTCCAGCGAGTCTCTCATTGGTTCCCCCTCTTGCAGTTCATCCTGCGGACAAATTGCAGACGGTACGAAAGAGGCATGGAAAGGCGCCGAGTCTCCAAGTGGGGAGATTGTTAGTAAGGGGGCCTGAATGGAGAACACGAGCACCAGGAGATGAAAACTGAGGTGAGTTTCAGAAAGCTTTCCCGATCCCACGGTGTAGCATCCGCTGGGTTTCCAATGAGTGCTTTCGCTGTCGGAAGATTGCGTTGAACCTGGAGAGTTGGGACCCATGGAATGGGGAGCACGCAGGATTCCTTTCAAGGGTCTGCATTTGCTTTCCCAACCTCACCAATCGTCTCAGCCCCAAGAGTGTCCAGCCTTATGTCTTCTGCCGCTGGGGCTGTAGATGTGGTCAATCCTGGTTGCATGCCAGTCCCTGAACGCATTTTGGAAGAAGTTCTCTCTGTTTTGCCCTGCTTGTTTCTTCTTTATGTTGGAAATGTATCCTCAGAATGGGTCTGAGCTGATTTTCCCTGCTGGTTTTAGGCCGCTTTACACACACTTGATGCACTTACACAGAGATATCAAGACTTAGCTTTTAAGATGCTTACTAGTCGGATAGATACTTGTGCGATGAACAGGGTCTGGTGAGTCCAGTTGATTGAGCAAGGAGTAGGTCGTGTCCATTCCATATTCGGTTTTCGGAAGGGTATCTGTGCTCATTTCAAACTCGAGTTTTATGCGTCACCCCACCTCACCTTTCCCCTGAAGCAGGCATAAGTGTGTTTTCTAAAAGCGTGACTCTGTTCTGTTTGGGGATTCAGTGCATGGGGAGCGATTTTTACATTCCCTCGATAAGTGATATCATAAGTTTCTTTTTTTGTGGGACTTATTTCACTGAGGATGATCGTACCTAAATCCACTCAGGATGCTGCTACCAGCCTCATGACGTGGATTTCATGGCTGAGTGACACTCCATTGGACCTACGTAGCACCACTTGTCCACTTGTCCACTTGTCTTTGTCCACTTGTCCACTCGTCTTTGTCCACTTGGCTCTTTCCTGGGATATGAAACGTGTACCGGAGTGGAGGTTCTTGTCAAGACAGCAGCCCTCAACTTTGGGGTCCCTGTGTCTGGTTGATTTTTTGATTTTCCCAAGGTCAACGCCCATGTGTGGAAGTGCCCTATGCTCTGTGGTTCTGTGTTTTCCATGGTTTGGGAAAGAGGATACACTTGTGAAGATTGGCTGTTGGCCATTGACATCCCGCCCATCAGCTTAACAAGGCTCCCTTGACTCCGTGGCCTGTCCTGCCTTTCTGGTTTTTAGACTTTTTTCGCCTGGCCCTTTTGCCCCGGGGGGGGGGCGAGAGATTTCTTTGTAGTGCTGATTTGCTCTCCCAGGTTGCTTGGTTGGCCAAAAAGGGCGTATGCGTTTTTTCCTGAATATATTCAGGAAAAAACGCATACGCCCTTTTTGGCCAACCGCATCATTGTCCACGTTCTGGCGCTTTTCATGTGCTATCGGGGCCATTCCGATGTACCCGTTGACATCCGTTTCCTGCAGTTCTGCCTTGCGTTCAGCGCCTGTTCGTAGCCTGACCTCAATATATTTTGGGGCGATAGTTATCGTTTAGAACTCTGCAGGTTTGGGAAGTGCAGTGCCCCTGAGCTCCATTTCCCAAGTCGCTTTTTTGTGAGTGGGACGCAACACGGCTGGATGGCTTCACGCCCTATTGTCGATCCGGGGTGGCAGGCTGAACCGCTGGTGAATTCTTCTTCGTGATGGGAAATGAGAGTGACATGTGCCCGACCAAACACCTCCAGCGAGTCTCTCATTGGTTCCCCCTCTTGCAGTTCATCCTGCGGACAAATTGCAGACGGTACGAAAGAGGCATGGAAAGGCGCCGAGTCTCCAAGTGGGGAGATTGTTAGTAAGGGGGCCTGAATGGAGAACACGAGCACCAGGAGATGAAAACTGAGGTGAGTTTCAGAAAGCTTTCCCGATCCCACGGTGTAGCATCCGCTGGGTTTCCAATGAGTGCTTTCGCTGTCGGAAGATTGCGTTGAACCTGGAGAGTTGGGACCCATGGAATGGGGAGCACGCAGGATTCCTTTCAAGGGTCTGCATTTGCTTTCCCAACCTCACCAATCGTCTCAGCCCCAAGAGTGTCCAGCCTTATGTCTTCTGCCGCTGGGGCTGTAGATGTGGTCAATCCTGGTTGCATGCCAGTCCCTGAACGCATTTTGGAAGAAGTTCTCTCTGTTTTGCCCTGCTTGTTTCTTCTTTATGTTGGAAATGTATCCTCAGAATGGGTCTGAGCTGATTTTCCCTGCTGGTTTTAGGCCGCTTTACACACACTTGATGCACTTACACAGAGATATCAAGACTTAGCTTTTAAGATGCTTACTAGTCAGATAGATACTTGTGCGATGAACAGGGTCTGGTGAGTCCAGTTGATTGAGCAAGGAGTAGGTCGTGTCCATTCCATATTCGGTTTTCGGAAGGGTATGTGTGCTCATTTCAAACTCGAGTTTTATGCGTCACCCCACCTCACCTTTCCCCTGAAGCAGGCATAAGTGTGTTTTCTAAAAGCGTGACTCTGTTCTGTTTGGGGATTCCGTGCATGGGGAGCGATTTTTACATTCCCTCGATAAGTGATATCATAAGTTTCTTTTTTTGTGGGACTTATTTCACTGAGGATGATCGTACCTAAATCCACTCAGGATGCTGCTACCAGCCTCATGACGTGGATTTCATGGCTGAGTGACACTCCATTGGACCTACGTAGCACCACTTGTCCACTTGTCCACTTGTCTTTGTCCACTTGTCCACTCGTCTTTGTCCACTTGGCTCTTTCCTGGGATATGAAACGTGTACCGGAGTGGAGGTTCTTGTCAAGACAGCAGCCCTCAACTTTGGGGTCCCTGTGTCTGGTTGATTTTTTGATTTTCCCAAGGTCAACGCCCATGTGTGGAAGTGCCCTATGCTCTGTGGTTCTGTGTTTTACATGGTTTGGGAAAGAGGATACACTTGTGAAGATTGGCTGTTGGCCATTGACATCCCGCCCATCAGCTTAACAAGGCTCCCTTGACTCCGTGGCCTGTCCTGCCTTTCTGGTTTTTAGACTTTTTTCGCCTGGCCCTTTTGCCCCGGGGGGGGCGAGAGATTTCTTTGTAGTGCTGATTTGCTCTCCCAGGTTGCTTGGTTGGCCAAAAAGGGCGTATGCGTTTTTTCCTGAATATATTCAGGAAAAAACGCATACGCCCTTTTTGGCCAACCGCATCATTGTCCACGTTCTGGCGCTTTTCATGTGCTATCGGGGCCATTCCGATGTAGCCGTTGACATCCGTTTCCTGCAGTTCTGCCTTGCGTTCAGCGCCTCTTCGTAGCCTGACCTCAATATATTTTGGGGCGATAGTTATCGTTTAGAACTCTGCAGGTTTGGGAAGTGCAGTGCCCCTGAGCTCCATTTCCCAAGTCGCTTTTTTGTGAGTGGGACGCAACACGGCTGGATGGCTTCACGCCCTATTGTCGATCCGGGGTGGCAGGCTGAACCGCTGGTGAATTCTTCTTCGTGATGGGAAATGAGAGTGACATGTGCCCGACCAAACACCTCCAGCGAGTCTCTCATTGGTTCCCCCTCTTGCAGTTCATCCTGCGGACAAATTGCAGACGGTACGAAAGAGGCATGGAAAGGCGCCGAGTCTCCAAGTGGGGAGATTGTTAGTAAGGGGGCCTGAATGGAGAACACGAGCACCAGGAGATGAAAACTGAGGTGAGTTTCAGAAAGCTTTCCCGATCCCACGGTGTAGCATCCGCTGGGTTTCCAATGAGTGCTTTCGCTGTCGGAAGATTGCGTTGAACCTGGAGAGTTGGGACCCATGGAATGGGGAGCACGCAGGATTCCTTTCAAGGGTCTGCATTTGCTTTCCCAACCTCACCAATCGTCTCAGCCCCAAGAGTGTCCAGCCTTATGTCTTCTGCCGCTGGGGCTGTAGATGTGGTCAATCCTGGTTGCATGCCAGTCCCTGAACGCATTTTGGAAGAAGTTCTCTCTGTTTTGCCCTGCTTGTTTCTTCTTTATGTTGGAAATGTATCCTCAGAATGGGTCTGAGCTGATTTTCCCTGCTGGTTTTAGGCCGCTTTACACACACTTGATGCACTTACACAGAGATATCAAGACTTAGCTTTTAAGATGCTTACTAGTCGGATAGATACTTGTGCGATGAACAGGGTCTGGTGAGTCCAGTTGATTGAGCAAGGAGTAGGTCGTGTCCATTCCATATTCGGTTTTCGGAAGGGTATGTGTGCTCATTTCAAACTCGAGTTTTATGCGTCACCCCACCTCACCTTTCCCCTGAAGCAGGCATAAGTGTGTTTTCTAAAAGCGTGACTCTGTTCTGTTTGGGGATTCCGTGCATGGGGAGCGATTTTTACATTCCCTCGATAAGTGATATCATAAGTTTCTTTTTTTGTGGGACTTATTTCACTGAGGATGATCGTACCTAAATCCACTCAGGATGCTGCTACCAGCCTCATGACGTGGATTTCATGGCTGAGTGACACTCCATTGGACCTACGTAGCACCACTTGTCCACTTGTCCACTTGTCTTTGTCCACTTGTCCACTCGTCTTTGCCCACTTGGCTCTTTCCTGGGATATGAAACGTGTACCGGAGTGGAGGTTCTTGTCAAGACAGCAGCCCTCAACTTTGGGGTCCCTGTGTCTGGTTGATTTTTTGATTTTCCCAAGGTCAACGCCCATGTGTGGAAGTGCCCTATGCTCTGTGGTTCTGTGTTTTCCATGGTTTGGGAAAGAGGATACACTTGTGAAGATTGGCTGTTGGCCATTGACATCCCGCCCATCAGCTTAACAAGGCTCCCTTGACTCCGTGGCCTGTCCTGCCTTTCTGGTTTTTAGACTTTTTTCGCCTGGCCCTTTTGCCCCGGGGGGGGCGAGAGATTTCTTTGTAGTGCTGATTTGCTCTCCCAGGTTGCTTGGTTGGCCAAAAAGGGCGTATGCGTTTTTTCCTGAATATATTCAGGAAAAAACGCATACGCCCTTTTTGGCCAACCGCATCATTGTCCACGTTCTGGCGCTTTTCATGTGCTATCGGGGCCATTCCGATGTAGCCGTTGACATCCGTTTCCTGCAGTTCTGCCTTGCGTTCAGCGCCTGTTCGTAGCCTGACCTCAATATATTTTGGGGCGATAGTTATCGTTTAGAACTCTGCAGGTTTGGGAAGTGCAGTGCCCCTGAGCTCCATTTCCCAAGTCGCTTTTTTGTGAGTGGGACGCAACACGGCTGGATGGCTTCACGCCCTATTGTCGATCCGGGGTGGCAGGCTGAACCGCTGGTGAATTCTTCTTCGTGATGGGAAATGAGAGTGACATGTGCCCGACCAAACACCTCCAGCGAGTCTCTCATTGGTTCCCCCTCTTGCAGTTCATCCTGCGGACAAATTGCAGACGGTACGAAAGAGGCATGGAAAGGCGCCGAGTCTCCAAGTGGGGAGATTGTTAGTAAGGGGGCCTGAATGGAGAACACGAGCACCAGGAGATGAAAACTGAGGTGAGTTTCAGAAAGCTTTCCCGATCCCACGGTGTAGCATCCGCTGGGTTTCCAATGAGTGCTTTCGCTGTCGGAAGATTGCGTTGAACCTGGAGAGTTGGGACCCATGGAATGGGGAGCACGCAGGATTCCTTTCAAGGGTCTGCATTTGCTTTCCCAACCTCACCAATCGTCTCAGCCCCAAGAGTGTCCAGCCTTATGTCTTCTGCCGCTGGGGCTGTAGATGTGGTCAATCCTGGTTGCATGCCAGTCCCTGAACGCATTTTGGAAGAAGTTCTCTCTGTTTCGCCCTGCTTGTTTCTTCTTTATGTTGGAAATGTATCCTCAGAATGAGTCTGAGCTGTTTTTCCCTGCTGGTTTTAGGCCGCTTTACACACACTTGATGCACTTACACAGAGATATCAAGACTTAGCTTTTAAGATGCTTACTAGTCGGATAGATACTTGTGCGATGAACAGGGTCTGGTGAGTCCAGTTGATTGAGCAAGGAGTAGGTCGTGTCCATTCCATATTCGGTTTTCGGAAGGGTATGTGTGCTCATTTGAAACTCGAGTTTTATGCGTCACCCCACCTCACCTTTCCCCTGAAGCAGGCATAAGTGTGTTTTCTAAAAGCGTGACTCTGTTCTGTTTGGGGATTCCGTGCATGGGGAGCGATTTTTACATTCCCTCGATAAGTGATATCATAAGTTTCTTTTTTTGTGGGACTTATTTCACTGCGGATGATCGTACCTAAATCCACTCAGGATGCTGCTACCAGCCTCATGACGTGGATTTCATGGCTGAGTGACACTCCATTGGACCTACGTAGCACCACTTGTCCACTTGTCCACTTGTCTTTGTCCACTTGTCCACTCGTCTTTGTCCACTTGGCTCTTTCCTGGGATATGAAACGTGTACCGGAGTGGAGGTTCTTGTCAAGACAGCAGCCCTCAACTTTGGGGTCCCTGTGTCTGGTTGATTTTTTGATTTTCCCAAGGTCAATGCCCATGTGTGGAAGTGCCCTATGCTCTGTGGTTCTGTGTTTTCCATGGTTTGGGAAAGAGGATACACTTGTGAAGATTGGCTGTTGGCCATTGACATCCCGCCCATCAGCTTAACAAGGCTCCCTTGACTCCGTGGCCTGTCCTGCCTTTCTGGTTTTTAGACTTTTTTCGCCTGGCCCTTTTGCCCCGGGGGGGGGCGAGAGATTTCTTTGTAGTGCTGATTTGCTCTCCCAGGTTGCTTGGTTGGCCAAAAAGGGCGTATGCGTTTTTTCCTGAATATATTCAGGAAAAAACGCATACGCCCTTTTTGGCCAACCGCATCATTGTCCACGTTCTGGCGCTTTTCATGTGCTATCGGGGCCATTCCGATGTAGCCGTTGACATCCGTTTCCTGCAGTTCTGCCTTGCGTTCAGCGCCTGTTCGTAGCCTGACCTCAATATATTTTGGGGCGATAGTTATCGTTTAGAACTCTGCAGGTTTGGGAAGTGCAGTGCCCCTGAGCTCCATTTCCCAAGTCGCTTTTTTGTGAGTGGGACGCAACACGGCTGGATGGCTTCACGCCCTATTGTCGATCCGGGGTGGCAGGCTGAACCGCTGGTGAATTCTTCTTCGTGATGGGAAATGAGAGTGACATGTGCCCGACCAAACACCTCCAGCGAGTCTCTCATTGGTTCCCCCTCTTGCAGTTCATCCTGCGGACAAATTGCAGACGGTACGAAAGAGGCATGGAAAGGCGCCGAGTCTCCAAGTGGGGAGATTGTTAGTAAGGGGGCCTGAATGGAGAACACGAGCACCAGGAGATGAAAACTGAGGTGAGTTTCAGAAAGCTTTCCCGATCCCACGGTGTAGCATCCGCTGGGTTTCCAATGAGTGCTTTCGCTGTCGGAAGATTGCGTTGAACCTGGAGAGTTGGGACCCATGGAATGGGGAGCACGCAGGATTCCTTTCAAGGGTCTGCATTTGCTTTCCCAACCTCACCAATCGTCTCAGCCCCAAGAGTGTCCAGCCTTATGTCTTCTGCCGCTGGGGCTGTAGATGTGGTCAATCCTGGTTGCATGCCAGTCCCTGAACGCATTTTGGAAGAAGTTCTCTCTGTTTTGCCCTGCTTGTTTCTTCTTTATGTTGGAAATGTATCCTCAGAATGGGTCTGAGCTGATTTTCCCTGCTGGTTTTAGGCCGCTTTACACACACTTGATGCACTTACACAGAGATATCAAGACTTAGCTTTTAAGATGCTTACTAGTCGGATAGATACTTGTGCGACGAACAGGGTCTGGTGAGTCCAGTTGATTGAGCAAGGAGTAGGTCGTGTCCATTCCATATTCGGTTTTCGGAAGGGTATGTGTGCTCATTTCAAACTCGAGTTTTATGCGTCACCCCACCTCACCTTTCCCCTGAAGCAGGCATAAGTGTGTTTTCTAAAAGCGTGACTCTGTTCTGTTTGGGGATTCAGTGCATGGGGAGCGATTTTTACATTCCCTCGATAAGTGATATCATAAGTTTCTTTTTTTGTGGGACTTATTTCACTGAGGATGATCGTACCTAAATCCACTCAGGATGCTGCTACCAGCCTCATGACGTGGATTTCATGGCTGAGTGACACTCCATTGGACCTACGTAGCACCACTTATCCACTTGTCCACTTGTCTTTGTCCACTTGTCCACTCGTCTTTGTCCACTTGGCTCTTTCCTGGGATATGAAACGTGTACCGGAGTGGAGGTTCTTGTCAAGACAGCAGCCCTCAACTTTGGGGTCCCTGTGTCTGGTTGATTTTTTGATTTTCCCAAGGTCAACGCCCATGTGTGGAAGTGCCCTATGCTCTGTGGTTCTGTGTTTTCCATGGTTTGGGAAAGAGGATACACTTGTGAAGATTGGCTGTTGGCCATTGACATCCCGCCCATCAGCTTAACAAGGCTCCCTTGACTCCGTGGCCTGTCCTGCCTTTCTGGTTTTTAGACTTTTTTCGCCTGGCCCTTTTGCCCCGGTGGGGGGGGCGAGAGATTTCTTTGTAGTGCTGATTTGCTCTCCCAGGTTGCTTGGTTGGCCAAAAAGGGCGTATGCGTTTTTTCCTGAATATATTCAGGAAAAAACGCATACGCCCTTTTTGGCCAACCGCATCATTGTCCACGTTCTGGCGCTTTTCATGTGCTATCGGGGCCATTCCGATGTAGCCGTTGACATCCGTTTCCTGCAGTTCTGCCTTGCGTTCAGCGCCTCTTCGTAGCCTGACCTCAATATATTTTGGGGCGATAGTTATCGTTTAGAACTCTGCAGGTTTGGGAAGTGCAGTGCCCCTGAGCTCCATTTCCCAAGTCGCTTTTTTGTGAGTGGGACGCAACACGGCTGGATGGCTTCACGCCCTATTGTCGATCCGGGGTGGCAGGCTGAACCGCTGGTGAATTCTTCTTCGTGATGGGAAATGAGAGTGACATGTGCCCGACCAAACACCTCCAGCGAGTCTCTCATTGGTTCCCCCTCTTGCAGTTCATCCTGCGGACAAATTGCAGACGGTACGAAAGAGGCATGGAAAGGCGCCGAGTCTCCAAGTGGGGAGATTGTTAGTAAGGGGGCCTGAATGGAGAACACGAGCACCAGGAGATGAAAACTGAGGTGAGTTTCAGAAAGCTTTCCCGATCCCACGGTGTAGCATCCGCTGGGTTTCCAATGAGTGCTTTCGCTGTCGGAAGATTGCGTTGAACCTGGAGAGTTGGGACCCATGGAATGGGGAGCACGCAGGATTCCTTTCAAGGGTCTGCATTTGCTTTCCCAACCTCACCAATCGTCTCAGCCCCAAGAGTGTCCAGCCTTATGTCTTCTGCCGCTGGGGCTGTAGATGTGGTCAATCCTGGTTGCATGCCAGTCCCTGAACGCATTTTGGAAGAAGTTCTCTCTGTGTTGCCCTGCTTGTTTCTTCTTTATGTTGGAAATGTATCCTCAGAATGGGTCTGAGCTGATTTTCCCTGCTGGTTTTAGGCCGCTTTACACACACTTGATGCACTTACACAGAGATATCAAGACTTAGCTTTTAAGATGCTTACTAGTCGGATAGATACTTGTGCGACGAACAGGGTCTGGTGAGTCCAGTTGATTGAGCAAGGAGTAGGTCGTGTCCATTCCATATTCGGTTTTCGGAAGGGTATGTGTGCTCATTTCAAACTCGAGTTTTATGCGTCACCCCACCTCACCTTTCCCCTGAAGCAGGCATAAGTGTGTTTTCTAAAAGCGTGACTCTGTTCTGTTTGGGGATTCCGTGCATGGGGAGCGATTTTTACATTCCCTCGATAAGTGATATCATAAGTTTCTTTTTTTGTGGGACTTATTTCACTGAGGATGATCGTACCTAAATCCACTCAGGATGCTGCTACCAGCCTCATGACGTGGATTTCATGGCTGAGTGACACTCCATTGGACCTACGTAGCACCACTTGTCCACTTGTCCACTTGTCTTTGTCCACTTGTCCACTCGTCTTTGTCCACTTGGCTCTTTCCTGGGATATGAAACGTGTACCGGAGTGGAGGTTCTTGTCAAGACAGCAGCCCTCAACTTTGGGGTCCCTGTGTCTGGTTGATTTTTTGATTTTCCCAAGGTCAACGCCCATGTGTGGAAGTGCCCTATGCTCTGTGGTTCTGTGTTTTCCATGGTTTGGGAAAGAGGATACACTTGTGAAGATTGGCTGTTGGCCATTGACATCCCGCCCATCAGCTTAACAAGGCTCCCTTGACTCCGTGGCCTGTCCTGCCTTTCTGGTTTTTAGACTTTTTTCGCCTGGCCCTTTTGCCCCGGGGGGGGGGGCGAGAGATTTCTTTGTAGTGCTGATTTGCTCTCCCAGGTTGCTTGGTTGGCCAAAAAGGGCGTATGCGTTTTTTCCTGAATATATTCAGGAAAAAACGCATACGCCCTTTTTGGCCAACCGCATCATTGTCCACGTTCTGGCGCTTTTCATGTGCTATCGGGGCCATTCCGATGTACCCGTTGACATCCGTTTCCTGCAGTTCTGCCTTGCGTTCAGCGCCTCTTCGTAGCCTGACCTCAATATATTTTGGGGCGATAGTTATCGTTTAGAACTCTGCAGGTTTGGGAAGTGCAGTGCCCCTGAGCTCCATTTCCCAAGTCGCTTTTTTGTGAGTGGGACGCAACACGGCTGGATGGCTTCACGCCCTATTGTCGATCCGGGGTGGCAGGCTGAACCGCTGGTGAATTCTTCTTCGTGATGGGAAATGAGAGTGACATGTGCCCGACCAAACACCTCCAGCGAGTCTCTCATTGGTTCCCCCTCTTGCAGTTCATCCTGCGGACAAATTGCAGACGGTACGAAAGAGGCATGGAAAGGCGCCGAGTCTCCAAGTGGGGAGATTGTTAGTAAGGGGGCCTGAATGGAGAACACGAGCACCAGGAGATGAAAACTGAGGTGAGTTTCAGAAAGCTTTCCCGATCCCACGGTGTAGCATCCGCTGGGTTTCCAATGAGTGCTTTCGCTGTCGGAAGATTGCGTTGAACCTGGAGAGTTGGGACCCATGGAATGGGGAGCACGCAGGATTCCTTTCAAGGGTCTGCATTTGCTTTCCCAACCTCACCAATCGTCTCAGCCCCAAGAGTGTCCAGCCTTATGTCTTCTGCCGCTGGGGCTGTAGATGTGGTCAATCCTGGTTGCATGCCAGTCCCTGAACGCATTTTGGAAGAAGTTCTCTCTGTGTTGCCCTGCTTGTTTCTTCTTTATGTTGGAAATGTATCCTCAGAATGGGTCTGAGCTGATTTTCCCTGCTGGTTTTTGGCCGCTTTACACACACTTGATGCACTTACACAGAGATATCAAGACTTAGCTTTTAAGATGCTTACTAGTCGGATAGATACTTGTGCGACGAACAGGGTCTGGTGAGTCCAGTTGATTGAGCAAGGAGTAGGTCGTGTCCATTCCATATTCGGTTTTCGGAAGGGTATCTGTGCTCATTTCAAACTCGAGTTTTATGCGTCACCCCACCTCACCTTTCCCCTGAAGCAGGCATAAGTGTGTTTTCTAAAAGCGTGACTCTGTTCTGTTTGGGGATTCCGTGCATGGGGAGCGATTTTTACATTCCCTCGATAAGTGATATCATAAGTTTCTTTTTTTGTGGGACTTATTTCACTGAGGATGATCGTACCTAAATCCACTCAGGATGCTGCTACCAGCCTCATGACGTGGATTTCATGGCTGAGTGACACTCCATTGGACCTACGTAGCACCACTTGTCCACTTGTCCACTTGTCTTTGTCCACTTGTCCACTCGTCTTTGTCCACTTGGCTCTTTCCTGGGATATGAAACGTGTACCGGAGTGGAGGTTCTTGTCAAGACAGCAGCCCTCAACTTTGGGGTCCCTGTGTCTGGTTGATTTTTTGATTTTCCCAAGGTCAACGCCCATGTGTGGAAGTGCCCTATGCTCTGTGGTTCTGTGTTTTACATGGTTTGGGAAAGAGGATACACTTGTGAAGATTGGCTGTTGGCCATTGACATCCCGCCCATCAGCTTAACAAGGCTCCCTTGACTCCGTGGCCTGTCCTGCCTTTCTGGTTTTTAGACTTTTTTCGCCTGGCCCTTTTGCCCCGGGGGGGGGGGGCGAGAGATTTCTTTGTAGTGCTGATTTGCTCTCCCAGGTTGCTTGGTTGGCCAAAAAGGGCGTATGCGTTTTTTCCTGAATATATTCAGGAAAAAACGCATACGCCCTTTTTGGCCAACCGCATCATTGTCCACGTTCTGGCGCTTTTCATGTGCTATCGGGGCCATTCCGATGTACCCGTTGACATCCGTTTCCTGCAGTTCTGCCTTGCGTTCAGCGCCTCTTCGTAGCCTGACCTCAATATATTTTGGGGCGATAGTTATCGTTTAGAACTCTGCAGGTTTGGGAAGTGCAGTGCCCCTGAGCTCCATTTCCCAAGTCGCTTTTTTGTGAGTGGGACGCAACACGGCTGGATGGCTTCACGCCCTATTGTCGATCCGGGGTGGCAGGCTGAACCGCTGGTGAATTCTTCTTCGTGATGGGAAATGAGAGTGACATGTGCCCGACCAAACACCTCCAGCGAGTCTCTCATTGGTTCCCCCTCTTGCAGTTCATCCTGCGGACAAATTGCAGACGGTACGAAAGAGGCATGGAAAGGCGCCGAGTCTCCAAGTGGGGAGATTGTTAGTAAGGGGGCCTGAATGGAGAACACGAGCACCAGGAGATGAAAACTGAGGTGAGTTTCAGAAAGCTTTCCCGATCCCACGGTGTAGCATCCGCTGGGTTTCCAATGAGTGCTTTCGCTGTCGGAAGATTGCGTTGAACCTGGAGAGTTGGGACCCATGGAATGGGGAGCACGCAGGATTCCTTTCAAGGGTCTGCATTTGCTTTCCCAACCTCACCAATCGTCTCAGCCCCAAGAGTGTCCAGCCTTATGTCTTCTGCCGCTGGGGCTGTAGATGTGGTCAATCCTGGTTGCATGCCAGTCCCTGAACGCATTTTGGAAGAATTTCTCTCTGTGTTGCCCTGCTTGTTTCTTCTTTATGTTGGAAATGTATCCTCAGAATGGGTCTGAGCTGATTTTCCCTGCTGGTTTTAGGCCGCTTTACACACACTTGATGCACTTACACAGAGATATCAAGACTTAGCTTTTAAGATGCTTACTAGTCGGATAGATACTTGTGCGACGAACAGGGTCTGGTGAGTCCAGTTGATTGAGCAAGGAGTAGGTCGTGTCCATTCCATATTCGGTTTTCGGAAGGGTATGTGTGCTCATTTCAAACTCGAGTTTTATGCGTCACCCCACCTCACCTTTCCCCTGAAGCAGGCATAAGTGTGTTTTCTAAAAGCGTGACTCTGTTCTGTTTGGGGATTCCGTGCATGGGGAGCGATTTTTACATTCCCTCGATAAGTGATATCATAAGTTTCTTTTTTTGTGGGACTTATTTCACTGAGGATGATCGTACCTAAATCCACTCAGGATGCTGCTACCAGCCTCATGACGTGGATTTCATGGCTGAGTGACACTCCATTGGACCTACGTAGCACCACTTGTCCACTTGTCCACTTGTCTTTGTCCACTTGTCCACTCGTCTTTGTCCACTTGGCTCTTTCCTGGGATATGAAACGTGTACCGGAGTGGAGGTTCTTGTCAAGACAGCAGCCCTCAACTTTGGGGTCCCTGTGTCTGGTTGATTTTTTGATTTTCCCAAGGTCAACGCCCATGTGTGGAAGTGCCCTATGCTCTGTGGTTCTGTGTTTTCCATGGTTTGGGAAAGAGGATACACTTGTGAAGATTGGCTGTTGGCCATTGACATCCCGCCCATCAGCTTAACAAGGCTCCCTTGACTCCGTGGCCTGTCCTGCCTTTCTGGTTTTTAGACTTTTTTCGCCTGGCCCTTTTGCCCCGGGGGGGGGGGCGAGAGATTTCTTTGTAGTGCTGATTTGCTCTCCCAGGTTGCTTGGTTGGCCAAAAAGGGCGTATGCGTTTTTTCCTGAATATATTCAGGAAAAAACGCATACGCCCTTTTTGGCCAACCGCATCATTGTCCACGTTCTGGCGCTTTTCATGTGCTATCGGGGCCATTCCGATGTACCCGTTGACATCCGTTTCCTGCAGTTCTGCCTTGCGTTCAGCGCCTCTTCGTAGCCTGACCTCAATATATTTTGGGGCGATAGTTATCGTTTAGAACTCTGCAGGTTTGGGAAGTGCAGTGCCCCTGAGCTCCATTTCCCAAGTCGCTTTTTTGTGAGTGGGACGCAACACGGCTGGATGGCTTCACGCCCTATTGTCGATCCGGGGTGGCAGGCTGAACCGCTGGTGAATTCTTCTTCGTGATGGGAAATGAGAGTGACATGTGCCCGACCAAACACCTCCAGCGAGTCTCTCATTGGTTCCCCCTCTTGCAGTTCATCCTGCGGACAAATTGCAGACGGTACGAAAGAGGCATGGAAAGGCGCCGAGTCTCCAAGTGGGGAGATTGTTAGTAAGGGGGCCTGAATGGAGAACACGAGCACCAGGAGATGAAAACTGAGGTGAGTTTCAGAAAGCTTTCCCGATCCCACGGTGTAGCATCCGCTGGGTTTCCAATGAGTGCTTTCGCTGTCGGAAGATTGCGTTGAACCTGGAGAGTTGGGACCCATGGAATGGGGAGCACGCAGGATTCCTTTCAAGGGTCTGCATTTGCTTTCCCAACCTCACCAATCGTCTCAGCCCCAAGAGTGTCCAGCCTTATGTCTTCTGCCGCTGGGGCTGTAGATGTGGTCAATCCTGGTTGCATGCCAGTCCCTGAACGCATTTTGGAAGAAGTTCTCTCTGTGTTGCCCTGCTTGTTTCTTCTTTATGTTGGAAATGTATCCTCAGAATGGGTCTGAGCTGATTTTCCCTGCTGGTTTTTGGCCGCTTTACACACACTTGATGCACTTACACAGAGATATCAAGACTTAGCTTTTAAGATGCTTACTAGTCGGATAGATACTTGTGCGACGAACAGGGTCTGGTGAGTCCAGTTGATTGAGCAAGGAGTAGGTCGTGTCCATTCCATATTCGGTTTTCGGAAGGGTATCTGTGCTCATTTCAAACTCGAGTTTTATGCGTCACCCCACCTCACCTTTCCCCTGAAGCAGGCATAAGTGTGTTTTCTAAAAGCGTGACTCTGTTCTGTTTGGGGATTCCGTGCATGGGGAGCGATTTTTACATTCCCTCGATAAGTGATATCATAAGTTTCTTTTTTTGTGGGACTTATTTCACTGAGGATGATCGTACCTAAATCCACTCAGGATGCTGCTACCAGCCTCATGACGTGGATTTCATGGCTGAGTGACACTCCATTGGACCTACGTAGCACCACTTGTCCACTTGTCCACTTGTCTTTGTCCACTTGTCCACTCGTCTTTGTCCACTTGGCTCTTTCCTGGGATATGAAACGTGTACCGGAGTGGAGGTTCTTGTCAAGACAGCAGCCCTCAACTTTGGGGTCCCTGTGTCTGGTTGATTTTTTGATTTTCCCAAGGTCAACGCCCATGTGTGGAAGTGCCCTATGCTCTGTGGTTCTGTGTTTTACATGGTTTGGGAAAGAGGATACACTTGTGAAGATTGGCTGTTGGCCATTGACATCCCGCCCATCAGCTTAACAAGGCTCCCTTGACTCCGTGGCCTGTCCTGCCTTTCTGGTTTTTAGACTTTTTTCGCCTGGCCCTTTTGCCCCGGGGGGGGGGGGCGAGAGATTTCTTTGTAGTGCTGATTTGCTCTCCCAGGTTGCTTGGTTGGCCAAAAAGGGCGTATGCGTTTTTTCCTGAATATATTCAGGAAAAAACGCATACGCCCTTTTTGGCCAACCGCATCATTGTCCACGTTCTGGCGCTTTTCATGTGCTATCGGGGCCATTCCGATGTACCCGTTGACATCCGTTTCCTGCAGTTCTGCCTTGCGTTCAGCGCCTCTTCGTAGCCTGACCTCAATATATTTTGGGGCGATAGTTATCGTTTAGAACTCTGCAGGTTTGGGAAGTGCAGTGCCCCTGAGCTCCATTTCCCAAGTCGCTTTTTTGTGAGTGGGACGCAACACGGCTGGATGGCTTCACGCCCTATTGTCGATCCGGGGTGGCAGGCTGAACCGCTGGTGAATTCTTCTTCGTGATGGGAAATGAGAGTGACATGTGCCCGACCAAACACCTCCAGCGAGTCTCTCATTGGTTCCCCCTCTTGCAGTTCATCCTGCGGACAAATTGCAGACGGTACGAAAGAGGCATGGAAAGGCGCCGAGTCTCCAAGTGGGGAGATTGTTAGTAAGGGGGCCTGAATGGAGAACACGAGCACCAGGAGATGAAAACTGAGGTGAGTTTCAGAAAGCTTTCCCGATCCCACGGTGTAGCATCCGCTGGGTTTCCAATGAGTGCTTTCGCTGTCGGAAGATTGCGTTGAACCTGGAGAGTTGGGACCCATGGAATGGGGAGCACGCAGGATTCCTTTCAAGGGTCTGCATTTGCTTTCCCAACCTCACCAATCGTCTCAGCCCCAAGAGTGTCCAGCCTTATGTCTTCTGCCGCTGGGGCTGTAGATGTGGTCAATCCTGGTTGCATGCCAGTCCCTGAACGCATTTTGGAAGAATTTCTCTCTGTGTTGCCCTGCTTGTTTCTTCTTTATGTTGGAAATGTATCCTCAGAATGGGTCTGAGCTGATTTTCCCTGCTGGTTTTAGGCCGCTTTACACACACTTGATGCACTTACACAGAGATATCAAGACTTAGCTTTTAAGATGCTTACTAGTCGGATAGATACTTGTGCGACGAACAGGGTCTGGTGAGTCCAGTTGATTGAGCAAGGAGTAGGTCGTGTCCATTCCATATTCGGTTTTCGGAAGGGTATCTGTGCTCATTTCAAACTCGAGTTTTATGCGTCACCCCACCTCACCTTTCCCCTGAAGCAGGCATAAGTGTGTTTTCTAAAAGCGTGACTCTGTTCTGTTTGGGGATTCAGTGCATGGGGAGCGATTTTTACATTCCCTCGATAAGTGATATCATAAGTTTCTTTTTTTGTGGGACTTATTTCACTGAGGATGATCGTACCTAAATCCACTCAGGATGCTGCTACCAGCCTCATGACGTGGATTTCATGGCTGAGTGACACTCCATTGGACCTACGTAGCACCACTTGTCCACTTGTCCACTTGTCTTTGTCCACTTGTCCACTCGTCTTTGTCCACTTGGCTCTTTCCTGGGATATGAAACGTGTACCGGAGTGGAGGTTCTTGTCAAGACAGCAGCCCTCAACTTTGGGGTCCCTGTGTCTGGTTGATTTTTTGATTTTCCCAAGGTCAACGCCCATGTGTGGAAGTGCCCTATGCTCTGTGGTTCTGTGTTTTCCATGGTTTGGGAAAGAGGATACACTTGTGAAGATTGGCTGTTGGCCATTGACATCCCGCCCATCAGCTTAACAAGGCTCCCTTGACTCCGTGGCCTGTCCTGCCTTTCTGGTTTTTAGACTTTTTTCGCCTGGCCCTTTTGCCCCGGGGGGGGGCGAGAGATTTCTTTGTAGTGCTGATTTGCTCTCCCAGGTTGCTTGGTTGGCCAAAAAGGGCGTATGCGTTTTTTCCTGAATATATTCAGGAAAAAACGCATACGCCCTTTTTGGCCAACCGCATCATTGTCCACGTTCTGGCGCTTTTCATGTGCTATCGGGGCCATTCCGATGTACCCGTTGACATCCGTTTCCTGCAGTTCTGCCTTGCGTTCAGCGCCTCTTCGTAGCCTGACCTCAATATATTTTGGGGCGATAGTTATCGTTTAGAACTCTGCAGGTTTGGGAAGTGCAGTGCCCCTGAGCTCCATTTCCCAAGTCGCTTTTTTGTGAGTGGGACGCAACACGGCTGGATGGCTTCACGCCCTATTGTCGATCCGGGGTGGCAGGCTGAACCGCTGGTGAATTCTTCTTCGTGATGGGAAATGAGAGTGACATGTGCCCGACCAAACACCTCCAGCGAGTCTCTCATTGGTTCCCCCTCTTGCAGTTCATCCTGCGGACAAATTGCAGACGGTACGAAAGAGGCATGGAAAGGCGCCGAGTCTCCAAGTGGGGAGATTGTTAGTAAGGGGGCCTGAATGGAGAACACGAGCACCAGGAGATGAAAACTGAGGTGAGTTTCAGAAAGCTTTCCCGATCCCACGGTGTAGCATCCGCTGGGTTTCCAATGAGTGCTTTCGCTGTCGGAAGATTGCGTTGAACCTGGAGAGTTGGGACCCATGGAATGGGGAGCACGCAGGATTCCTTTCAAGGGTCTGCATTTGCTTTCCCAACCTCACCAATCGTCTCAGCCCCAAGAGTGTCCAGCCTTATGTCTTCTGCCGCTGGGGCTGTAGATGTGGTCAATCCTGGTTGCATGCCAGTCCCTGAACGCATTTTGGAAGAATTTCTCTCTGTGTTGCCCTGCTTGTTTCTTCTTTATGTTGGAAATGTATCCTCAGAATGGGTCTGAGCTGATTTTCCCTGCTGGTTTTAGGCCGCTTTACACACACTTGATGCACTTACACAGAGATATCAAGACTTAGCTTTTAAGATGCTTACTAGTCGGATAGATACTTGTGCGACGAACAGGGTCTGGTGAGTCCAGTTGATTGAGCAAGGAGTAGGTCGTGTCCATTCCATATTCGGTTTTCGGAAGGGTATCTGTGCTCATTTCAAACTCGAGTTTTATGCGTCACCCCACCTCACCTTTCCCCTGAAGCAGGCATAAGTGTGTTTTCTAAAAGCGTGACTCTGTTCTGTTTGGGGATTCAGTGCATGGGGAGCGATTTTTACATTCCCTCGATAAGTGATATCATAAGTTTCTTTTTTTGTGGGACTTATTTCACTGAGGATGATCGTACCTAAATCCACTCAGGATGCTGCTACCAGCCTCATGACGTGGATTTCATGGCTGAGTGACACTCCATTGGACCTACGTAGCACCACTTGTCCACTTGTCCACTTGTCTTTGTCCACTTGTCCACTCGTCTTTGTCCACTTGGCTCTTTCCTGGGATATGAAACGTGTACCGGAGTGGAGGTTCTTGTCAAGACAGCAGCCCTCAACTTTGGGGTCCCTGTGTCTGGTTGATTTTTTGATTTTCCCAAGGTCAACGCCCATGTGTGGAAGTGCCCTATGCTCTGTGGTTCTGTGTTTTCCATGGTTTGGGAAAGAGGATACACTTGTGAAGATTGGCTGTTGGCCATTGACATCCCGCCCATCAGCTTAACAAGGCTCCCTTGACTCCGTGGCCTGTCCTGCCTTTCTGGTTTTTAGACTTTTTTCGCCTGGCCCTTTTGCCCCGGGGGGGGGCGAGAGATTTCTTTGTAGTGCTGATTTGCTCTCCCAGGTTGCTTGGTTGGCCAAAAAGGGCGTATGCGTTTTTTCCTGAATATATTCAGGAAAAAACGCATACGCCCTTTTTGGCCAACCGCATCATTGTCCACGTTCTGGCGCTTTTCATGTGCTATCGGGGCCATTCCGATGTACCCGTTGACATCCGTTTCCTGCAGTTCTGCCTTGCGTTCAGCGCCTCTTCGTAGCCTGACCTCAATATATTTTGGGGCGATAGTTATCGTTTAGAACTCTGCAGGTTTGGGAAGTGCAGTGCCCCTGAGCTCCATTTCCCAAGTCGCTTTTTTGTGAGTGGGACGCAACACGGCTGGATGGCTTCACGCCCTATTGTCGATCCGGGGTGGCAGGCTGAACCGCTGGTGAATTCTTCTTCGTGATGGGAAATGAGAGTGACATGTGCCCGACCAAACACCTCCAGCGAGTCTCTCATTGGTTCCCCCTCTTGCAGTTCATCCTGCGGACAAATTGCAGACGGTACGAAAGAGGCATGGAAAGGCGCCGAGTCTCCAAGTGGGGAGATTGTTAGTAAGGGGGCCTGAATGGAGAACACGAGCACCAGGAGATGAAAACTGAGGTGAGTTTCAGAAAGCTTTCCCGATCCCACGGTGTAGCATCCGCTGGGTTTCCAATGAGTGCTTTCGCTGTCGGAAGATTGCGTTGAACCTGGAGAGTTGGGACCCATGGAATGGGGAGCACGCAGGATTCCTTTCAAGGGTCTGCATTTGCTTTCCCAACCTCACCAATCGTCTCAGCCCCAAGAGTGTCCAGCCTTATGTCTTCTGCCGCTGGGGCTGTAGATGTGGTCAATCCTGGTTGCATGCCAGTCCCTGAACGCATTTTGGAAGAATTTCTCTCTGTGTTGCCCTGCTTGTTTCTTCTTTATGTTGGAAATGTATCCTCAGAATGGGTCTGAGCTGATTTTCCCTGCTGGTTTTAGGCCGCTTTACACACACTTGATGCACTTACACAGAGATATCAAGACTTAGCTTTTAAGATGCTTACTAGTCGGATAGATACTTGTGCGACGAACAGGGTCTGGTGAGTCCAGTTGATTGAGCAAGGAGTAGGTCGTGTCCATTCCATATTCGGTTTTCGGAAGGGTATCTGTGCTCATTTCAAACTCGAGTTTTATGCGTCACCCCACCTCACCTTTCCCCTGAAGCAGGCATAAGTGTGTTTTCTAAAAGCGTGACTCTGTTCTGTTTGGGGATTCAGTGCATGGGGAGCGATTTTTACATTCCCTCGATAAGTGATATCATAAGTTTCTTTTTTTGTGGGACTTATTTCACTGAGGATGATCGTACCTAAATCCACTCAGGATGCTGCTACCAGCCTCATGACGTGGATTTCATGGCTGAGTGACACTCCATTGGACCTACGTAGCACCACTTGTCCACTTGTCCACTTGTCTTTGTCCACTTGTCCACTCGTCTTTGTCCACTTGGCTCTTTCCTGGGATATGAAACGTGTACCGGAGTGGAGGTTCTTGTCAAGACAGCAGCCCTCAACTTTGGGGTCCCTGTGTCTGGTTGATTTTTTGATTTTCCCAAGGTCAACGCCCATGTGTGGAAGTGCCCTATGCTCTGTGGTTCTGTGTTTTACATGGTTTGGGAAAGAGGATACACTTGTGAAGATTGGCTGTTGGCCATTGACATCCCGCCCATCAGCTTAACAAGGCTCCCTTGACTCCGTGGCCTGTCCTGCCTTTCTGGTTTTTAGACTTTTTTCGCCTGGCCCTTTTGCCCCGGGGGGGGGCGAGAGATTTCTTTGTAGTGCTGATTTGCTCTCCCAGGTTGCTTGGTTGGCCAAAAAGGGCGTATGCGTTTTTTCCTGAATATATTCAGGAAAAAACGCATACGCCCTTTTTGGCCAACCGCATCATTGTCCACGTTCTGGCGCTTTTCATGTGCTATCGGGGCCATTCCGATGTAGCCGTTGACATCCGTTTCCTGCAGTTCTGCCTTGCGTTCAGCGCCTCTTCGTAGCCTGACCTCAATATATTTTGGGGCGATAGTTATCGTTTAGAACTCTGCAGGTTTGGGAAGTGCAGTGCCCCTGAGCTCCATTTCCCAAGTCGCTTTTTTGTGAGTGGGACGCAACACGGCTGGATGGCTTCACGCCCTATTGTCGATCCGGGGTGGCAGGCTGAACCGCTGGTGAATTCTTCTTCGTGATGGGAAATGAGAGTGACATGTGCCCGACCAAACACCTCCAGCGAGTCTCTCATTGGTTCCCCCTCTTGCAGTTCATCCTGCGGACAAATTGCAGACGGTACGAAAGAGGCATGGAAAGGCGCCGAGTCTCCAAGTGGGGAGATTGTTAGTAAGGGGGCCTGAATGGAGAACACGAGCACCAGGAGATGAAAACTGAGGTGAGTTTCAGAAAGCTTTCCCGATCCCACGGTGTAGCATCCGCTGGGTTTCCAATGAGTGCTTTCGCTGTCGGAAGATTGCGTTGAACCTGGAGAGTTGGGACCCATGGAATGGGGAGCACGCAGGATTCCTTTCAAGGGTCTGCATTTGCTTTCCCAACCTCACCAATCGTCTCAGCCCCAAGAGTGTCCAGCCTTATGTCTTCTGCCGCTGGGGCTGTAGATGTGGTCAATCCTGGTTGCATGCCAGTCCCTGAACGCATTTTGGAAGAATTTCTCTCTGTTTTGCCCTGCTTGTTTCTTCTTTATGTTGGAAATGTATCCTCAGAATGGGTCTGAGCTGATTTTCCCTGCTGGTTTTAGGCCGCTTTACACACACTTGATGCACTTACACAGAGATATCAAGACTTAGCTTTTAAGATGCTTACTAGTCGGATAGATACTTGTGCGATGAACAGGGTCTGGTGAGTCCAGTTGATTGAGCAAGGAGTAGGTCGTGTCCATTCCATATTCGGTTTTCGGAAGGGTATCTGTGCTCATTTCAAACTCGAGTTTTATGCGTCACCCCACCTCACCTTTCCCCTGAAGCAGGCATAAGTGTGTTTTCTAAAAGCGTGACTCTGTTCTGTTTGGGGATTCCGTGCATGGGGAGCGATTTTTACATTCCCTCGATAAGTGATATCATAAGTTTCTTTTTTTGTGGGACTTATTTCACTGAGGATGATCGTACCTAAATCCACTCAGGATGCTGCTACCAGCCTCATGACGTGGATTTCATGGCTGAGTGACACTCCATTGGACCTACGTAGCACCACTTGTCCACTTGTCCACTTGTCTTTGTCCACTTGTCCACTCGCCTTTGTCCACTTGGCTCTTTCCTGGGATATGAAACGTGTACCGGAGTGGAGGTTCTTGTCAAGACAGCAGCCCTCAACTTTGGGGTCCCTGTGTCTGGTTGATTTTTTGATTTTCCCAAGGTCAACGCCCATGTGTGGAAGTGCCCTATGCTCTGTGGTTCTGTGTTTTCCATGGTTTGGGAAAGAGGATACACTTGTGAAGATTGGCTGTTGGCCATTGACATCCCGCCCATCAGCTTAACAAGGCTCCCTTGACTCCGTGGCCTGTCCTGCCTTTCTGGTTTTTAGACTTTTTTCGCCTGGCCCTTTTGCCCCGGGGGGGGCGAGAGATTTCTTTGTAGTGCTGATTTGCTCTCCCAGGTTGCTTGGTTGGCCAAAAAGGGCGTATGCGTTTTTTCCTGAATATATTCAGGAAAAAACGCATACGCCCTTTTTGGCCAACCGCATCATTGTCCACGTTCTGGCGCTTATCATGTTCTATCGGGGCCATTCCGATGTAGCCGTTGACATCCGTTTCCTGCAGTTCTGCCTTGCGTTCAGCGCCTCTTCGTAGCCTGACCTCAATATATTTTGGGGCGATAGTTATCGTTTAGAACTCTGCAGGTTTGGGAAGTGCAGTGCCCCTGAGCTCCATTTCCCAAGTCGCTTTTTTGTGAGTGGGACGCAACACGGCTGGATGGCTTCACGCCCTATTGTCGATCCGGGGTGGCAGGCTGAACCGCTTGTGAATTCTTCTTCGTGATGGGAAATGAGAGTGACATGTGCCCGACCAAACACCTCCAGCGAGTCTCTCATTGGTTCCCCCTCTTGCAGTTCATCCTGCGGACAAATTGCAGACGGTACGAAAGAGGCATGGAAAGGCGCCGAGTCTCCAAGTGGGGAGATTGTTAGTAAGGGGGCCTGAATGGAGAACACGAGCACCAGGAGATGAAAACTGAGGTGAGTTTCAGAAAGCTTTCCCGATCCCACGGTGTAGCATCCGCTGGGTTTCCAATGAGTGCTTTCGCTGTCGGAAGATTGCGTTGAACCTGGAGAGTTGGGACCCATGGAATGGGGAGCACGCAGGATTCCTTTCAAGGGTCTGCATTTGCTTTCCCAACCTCACCAATCGTCTCAGCCCCAAGAGTGTCCAGCCTTATGTCTTCTGCCGCTGGGGCTGTAGATGTGGTCAATCCTGGTTGCATGCCAGTCCCTGAACGCATTTTGGAAGAATTTCTCTCTGTTTTGCCCTGCTTGTTTCTTCTTTATGTTGGAAATGTATCCTCAGAATGGGTCTGAGCTGATTTTCCCTGCTGGTTTTAGGCCGCTTTACACACACTTGATGCACTTACACAGAGATATCAAGACTTAGCTTTTAAGATGCTTACTAGTCGGATAGATACTTGTGCGATGAACAGGGTCTGGTGAGTCCAGTTGATTGAGCAAGGAGTAGGTCGTGTCCATTCCATATTCGGTTTTCGGAAGGGTATCTGTGCTCATTTCAAACTCGAGTTTTATGCGTCACCCCACCTCACCTTTCCCCTGAAGCAGGCATAAGTGTGTTTTCTAAAAGCGTGACTCTGTTCTGTTTGGGGATTCAGTGCATGGGGAGCGATTTTTACATTCCCTCGATAAGTGATATCATAAGTTTGTTTTTTTGTGGGACTTATTTCACTGAGGATGATCGTACCTAAATCCACTCAGGATGCTGCTACCAGCCTCATGACGTGGATTTCATGGCTGAGTGACACTCCATTGGACCTACGTAGCACCACTTGTCCACTTGTCCACTTGTCTTTGTCCACTTGTCCACTCGTCTTTGTCCACTTGGCTCTTTCCTGGGATATGAAACGTGTACCGGAGTGGAGGTTCTTGTCAAGACAGCAGCCCTCAACTTTGGGGTCCCTGTGTCTGGTTGATTTTTTGATTTTCCCAAGGTCAACGCCCATGTGTGGAAGTGCCCTATGCTCTGTGGTTCTGTGTTTTCCATGGTTTGGGAAAGAGGATACACTTGTGAAGATTGGCTGTTGGCCATTGACATCCCGCCCATCAGCTTAACAAGGCTCCCTTGACTCCGTGGCCTGTCCTGCCTTTCTGGTTTTTAGACTTTTTTCGCCTGGCCCTTTTGCCCCCCGGGGGGGGGCGAGAGATTTCTTTGTAGTGCTGATTTGCTCTCCCAGGTTGCTTGGTTGGCCAAAAAGGGCGTATGCGTTTTTTCCTGAATATATTCAGGAAAAAACGCATACGCCCTTTTTGGCCAACCGCATCATTGTCCACGTTCTGGCGCTTTTCATGTGCTATCGGGGCCATTCCGATGTACCCGTTGACATCCGTTTCCTGCAGTTCTGCCTTGCGTTCAGCGCCTCTTCGTAGCCTGACCTCAATATATTTTGGGGCGATAGTTATCGTTTAGAACTCTGCAGGTTTGGGAAGTGCAGTGCCCCTGAGCTCCATTTCCCAAGTCGCTTTTTTGTGAGTGGGACGCAACACGGCTGGATGGCTTCACGCCCTATTGTCGATCCGGGGTGGCAGGCTGAACCGCTGGTGAATTCTTCTTCGTGATGGGAAATGAGAGTGACATGTGCCCGACCAAACACCTCCAGCGAGTCTCTCATTGGTTCCCCCTCTTGCAGTTCATCCTGCGGACAAATTGCAGACGGTACGAAAGAGGCATGGAAAGGCGCCGAGTCTCCAAGTGGGGAGATTGTTAGTAAGGGGGCCTGAATGGAGAACACGAGCACCAGGAGATGAAAACTGAGGTGAGTTTCAGAAAGCTTTCCCGATCCCACGGTGTAGCATCCGCTGGGTTTCCAATGAGTGCTTTCGCTGTCGGAAGATTGCGTTGAACCTGGAGAGTTGGGACCCATGGAATGGGGAGCACGCAGGATTCCTTTCAAGGGTCTGCATTTGCTTTCCCAACCTCACCAATCGTCTCAGCCCCAAGAGTGTCCAGCCTTATGTCTTCTGCCGCTGGGGCTGTAGATGTGGTCAATCCTGGTTGCATGCCAGTCCCTGAACGCATTTTGGAAGAATTTCTCTCTGTTTTGCCCTGCTTGTTTCTTCTTTATGTTGGAAATGTATCCTCAGAATGGGTCTGAGCTGATTTTCCCTGCTGGTTTTAGGCCGCTTTACACACACTTGATGCACTTACACAGAGATATCAAGACTTAGCTTTTAAGATGCTTACTAGTCGGATAGATACTTGTGCGATGAACAGGGTCTGGTGAGTCCAGTTGATTGAGCAAGGAGTAGGTCGTGTCCATTCCATATTCGGTTTTCGGAAGGGTATCTGTGCTCATTTCAAACTCGAGTTTTATGCGTCACCCCACCTCACCTTTCCCCTGAAGCAGGCATAAGTGTGTTTTCTAAAAGCGTGACTCTGTTCTGTTTGGGGATTCAGTGCATGGGGAGCGATTTTTACATTCCCTCGATAAGTGATATCATAAGTTTGTTTTTTTGTGGGACTTATTTCACTGAGGATGATCGTACCTAAATCCACTCAGGATGCTGCTACCAGCCTCATGACGTGGATTTCATGGCTGAGTGACACTCCATTGGACCTACGTAGCACCACTTGTCCACTTGTCCACTTGTCTTTGTCCACTTGTCCACTCGTCTTTGTCCACTTGGCTCTTTCCTGGGATATGAAACGTGTACCGGAGTGGAGGTTCTTGTCAAGACAGCAGCCCTCAACTTTGGGGTCCCTGTGTCTGGTTGATTTTTTGATTTTCCCAAGGTCAACGCCCATGTGTGGAAGTGCCCTATGCTCTGTGGTTCTGTGTTTTCCATGGTTTGGGAAAGAGGATACACTTGTGAAGATTGGCTGTTGGCCATTGACATCCCGCCCATCAGCTTAACAAGGCTCCCTTGACTCCGTGGCCTGTCCTGCCTTTCTGGTTTTTAGACTTTTTTCGCCTGGCCCTTTTGCCCCGGGGGGGGGGGGGGCGAGAGATTTCTTTGTAGTGCTGATTTGCTCTCCCAGGTTGCTTGGTTGGCCAAAAAGGGCGTATGCGTTTTTTCCTGAATATATTCAGGAAAAAACGCATACGCCCTTTTTGGCCAACCGCATCATTGTCCACGTTCTGGCGCTTTTCATGTGCTATCGGGGCCATTCCGATGTACCCGTTGACATCCGTTTCCTGCAGTTCTGCCTTGCGTTCAGCGCCTCTTCGTAGCCTGACCTCAATATATTTTGGGGCGATAGTTATCGTTTAGAACTCTGCAGGTTTGGGAAGTGCAGTGCCCCTGAGCTCCATTTCCCAAGTCGCTTTTTTGTGAGTGGGACGCAACACGGCTGGATGGCTTCACGCCCTATTGTCGATCCGGGGTGGCAGGCTGAACCGCTGGTGAATTCTTCTTCGTGATGGGAAATGAGAGTGACATGTGCCCGACCAAACACCTCCAGCGAGTCTCTCATTGGTTCCCCCTCTTGCAGTTCATCCTGCGGACAAATTGCAGACGGTACGAAAGAGGCATGGAAAGGCGCCGAGTCTCCAAGTGGGGAGATTGTTAGTAAGGGGGCCTGAATGGAGAACACGAGCACCAGGAGATGAAAACTGAGGTGAGTTTCAGAAAGCTTTCCCGATCCCACGGTGTAGCATCCGCTGGGTTTCCAATGAGTGCTTTCGCTGTCGGAAGATTGCGTTGAACCTGGAGAGTTGGGACCCATGGAATGGGGAGCACGCAGGATTCCTTTCAAGGGTCTGCATTTGCTTTCCCAACCTCACCAATCGTCTCAGCCCCAAGAGTGTCCAGCCTTATGTCTTCTGCCGCTGGGGCTGTAGATGTGGTCAATCCTGGTTGCATGCCAGTCCCTGAACGCATTTTGGAAGAATTTCTCTCTGTTTTGCCCTGCTTGTTTCTTCTTTATGTTGGAAATGTATCCTCAGAATGGGTCTGAGCTGATTTTCCCTGCTGGTTTTAGGCCGCTTTACACACACTTGATGCACTTACACAGAGATATCAAGACTTAGCTTTTAAGATGCTTACTAGTCGGATAGATACTTGTGCGATGAACAGGGTCTGGTGAGTCCAGTTGATTGAGCAAGGAGTAGGTCGTGTCCATTCCATATTCGGTTTTCGGAAGGGTATCTGTGCTCATTTCAAACTCGAGTTTTATGCGTCACCCCACCTCACCTTTCCCCTGAAGCAGGCATAAGTGTGTTTTCTAAAAGCGTGACTCTGTTCTGTTTGGGGATTCAGTGCATGGGGAGCGATTTTTACATTCCCTCGATAAGTGATATCATAAGTTTGTTTTTTTGTGGGACTTATTTCACTGAGGATGATCGTACCTAAATCCACTCAGGATGCTGCTACCAGCCTCATGACGTGGATTTCATGGCTGAGTGACACTCCATTGGACCTACGTAGCACCACTTGTCCACTTGTCCACTTGTCTTTGTCCACTTGTCCACTCGTCTTTGTCCACTTGGCTCTTTCCTGGGATATGAAACGTGTACCGGAGTGGAGGTTCTTGTCAAGACAGCAGCCCTCAACTTTGGGGTCCCTGTGTCTGGTTGATTTTTTGATTTTCCCAAGGTCAACGCCCATGTGTGGAAGTGCCCTATGCTCTGTGGTTCTGTGTTTTACATGGTTTGGGAAAGAGGATACACTTGTGAAGATTGGCTGTTGGCCATTGACATCCCGCCCATCAGCTTAACAAGGCTCCCTTGACTCCGTGGCCTGTCCTGCCTTTCTGGTTTTTAGACTTTTTTCGCCTGGCCCTTTTGCCCCGGGGGGGGGGGGGCGAGAGATTTCTTTGTAGTGCTGATTTGCTCTCCCAGGTTGCTTGGTTGGCCAAAAAGGGCGTATGCGTTTTTTCCTGAATATATTCAGGAAAAAACGCATACGCCCTTTTTGGCCAACCGCATCATTGTCCACGTTCTGGCGCTTTTCATGTGCTATCGGGGCCATTCCGATGTACCCGTTGACATCCGTTTCCTGCAGTTCTGCCTTGCGTTCAGCGCCTCTTCGTAGCCTGACCTCAATATATTTTGGGGCGATAGTTATCGTTTAGAACTCTGCAGGTTTGGGAAGTGCAGTGCCCCTGAGCTCCATTTCCCAAGTCGCTTTTTTGTGAGTGGGACGCAACACGGCTGGATGGCTTCACGCCCTATTGTCGATCCGGGGTGGCAGGCTGAACCGCTGGTGAATTCTTCTTCGTGATGGGAAATGAGAGTGACATGTGCCCGACCAAACACCTCCAGCGAGTCTCTCATTGGTTCCCCCTCTTGCAGTTCATCCTGCGGACAAATTGCAGACGGTACGAAAGAGGCATGGAAAGGCGCCGAGTCTCCAAGTGGGGAGATTGTTAGTAAGGGGGCCTGAATGGAGAACACGAGCACCAGGAGATGAAAACTGAGGTGAGTTTCAGAAAGCTTTCCCGATCCCACGGTGTAGCATCCGCTGGGTTTCCAATGAGTGCTTTCGCTGTCGGAAGATTGCGTTGAACCTGGAGAGTTGGGACCCATGGAATGGGGAGCACGCAGGATTCCTTTCAAGGGTCTGCATTTGCTTTCCCAACCTCACCAATCGTCTCAGCCCCAAGAGTGTCCAGCCTTATGTCTTCTGCCGCTGGGGCTGTAGATGTGGTCAATCCTGGTTGCATGCCAGTCCCTGAACGCATTTTGGAAGAATTTCTCTCTGTTTTGCCCTGCTTGTTTCTTCTTTATGTTGGAAATGTATCCTCAGAATGGGTCTGAGCTGATTTTCCCTGCTGGTTTTAGGCCGCTTTACACACACTTGATGCACTTACACAGAGATATCAAGACTTAGCTTTTAAGATGCTTACTAGTCGGATAGATACTTGTGCGATGAACAGGGTCTGGTGAGTCCAGTTGATTGAGCAAGGAGTAGGTCGTGTCCATTCCATATTCGGTTTTCGGAAGGGTATCTGTGCTCATTTCAAACTCGAGTTTTATGCGTCACCCCACCTCACCTTTCCCCTGAAGCAGGCATAAGTGTGTTTTCTAAAAGCGTGACTCTGTTCTGTTTGGGGATTCCGTGCATGGGGAGCGATTTTTACATTCCCTCGATAAGTGATATCATAAGTTTCTTTTTTTGTGGGACTTATTTCACTGAGGATGATCGTACCTAAATCCACTCAGGATGCTGCTACCAGCCTCATGACGTGGATTTCATGGCTGAGTGACACTCCATTGGACCTACGTAGCACCACTTGTCCACTTGTCCACTTGTCTTTGTCCACTTGTCCACTCGTCTTTGTCCACTTGGCTCTTTCCTGGGATATGAAACGTGTACCGGAGTGGAGGTTCTTGTCAAGACAGCAGCCCTCAACTTTGGGGTCCCTGTGTCTGGTTGATTTTTTGATTTTCCCAAGGTCAACGCCCATGTGTGGAAGTGCCCTATGCTCTGTGGTTCTGTGTTTTACATGGTTTGGGAAAGAGGATACACTTGTGAAGATTGGCTGTTGGCCATTGACATCCCGCCCATCAGCTTAACAAGGCTCCCTTGACTCCGTGGCCTGTCCTGCCTTTCTGGTTTTTAGACTTTTTTCGCCTGGCCCTTTTGCCCCGGGGGGGGGGGGGCGAGAGATTTCTTTGTAGTGCTGATTTGCTCTCCCAGGTTGCTTGGTTGGCCAAAAAGGGCGTATGCGTTTTTTCCTGAATATATTCAGGAAAAAACGCATACGCCCTTTTTGGCCAACCGCATCATTGTCCACGTTCTGGCGCTTTTCATGTGCTATCGGGGCCATTCCGATGTACCCGTTGACATCCGTTTCCTGCAGTTCTGCCTTGCGTTCAGCGCCTCTTCGTAGCCTGACCTCAATATATTTTGGGGCGATAGTTATCGTTTAGAACTCTGCAGGTTTGGGAAGTGCAGTGCCCCTGAGCTCCATTTCCCAAGTCGCTTTTTTGTGAGTGGGACGCAACACGGCTGGATGGCTTCACGCCCTATTGTCGATCCGGGGTGGCAGGCTGAACCGCTGGTGAATTCTTCTTCGTGATGGGAAATGAGAGTGACATGTGCCCGACCAAACACCTCCAGCGAGTCTCTCATTGGTTCCCCCTCTTGCAGTTCATCCTGCGGACAAATTGCAGACGGTACGAAAGAGGCATGGAAAGGCGCCGAGTCTCCAAGTGGGGAGATTGTTAGTAAGGGGGCCTGAATGGAGAACACGAGCACCAGGAGATGAAAACTGAGGTGAGTTTCAGAAAGCTTTCCCGATCCCACGGTGTAGCATCCGCTGGGTTTCCAATGAGTGCTTTCGCTGTCGGAAGATTGCGTTGAACCTGGAGAGTTGGGACCCATGGAATGGGGAGCACGCAGGATTCCTTTCAAGGGTCTGCATTTGCTTTCCCAACCTCACCAATCGTCTCAGCCCCAAGAGTGTCCAGCCTTATGTCTTCTGCCGCTGGGGCTGTAGATGTGGTCAATCCTGGTTGCATGCCAGTCCCTGAACGCATTTTGGAAGAATTTCTCTCTGTTTTGCCCTGCTTGTTTCTTCTTTATGTTGGAAATGTATCCTCAGAATGGGTCTGAGCTGATTTTCCCTGCTGGTTTTAGGCCGCTTTACACACACTTGATGCACTTACACAGAGATATCAAGACTTAGCTTTTAAGATGCTTACTAGTCGGATAGATACTTGTGCGATGAACAGGGTCTGGTGAGTCCAGTTGATTGAGCAAGGAGTAGGTCGTGTCCATTCCATATTCGGTTTTCGGAAGGGTATCTGTGCTCATTTCAAACTCGAGTTTTATGCGTCACCCCACCTCACCTTTCCCCTGAAGCAGGCATAAGTGTGTTTTCTAAAAGCGTGACTCTGTTCTGTTTGGGGATTCCGTGCATGGGGAGCGATTTTTACATTCCCTCGATAAGTGATATCATAAGTTTCTTTTTTTGTGGGACTTATTTCACTGAGGATGATCGTACCTAAATCCACTCAGGATGCTGCTACCAGCCTCATGACGTGGATTTCATGGCTGAGTGACACTCCATTGGACCTACGTAGCACCACTTGTCCACTTGTCCACTTGTCTTTGTCCACTTGTCCACTCGTCTTTGTCCACTTGGCTCTTTCCTGGGATATGAAACGTGTACCGGAGTGGAGGTTCTTGTCAAGACAGCAGCCCTCAACTTTGGGGTCCCTGTGTCTGGTTGATTTTTTGATTTTCCCAAGGTCAACGCCCATGTGTGGAAGTGCCCTATGCTCTGTGGTTCTGTGTTTTACATGGTTTGGGAAAGAGGATACACTTGTGAAGATTGGCTGTTGGCCATTGACATCCCGCCCATCAGCTTAACAAGGCTCCCTTGACTCCGTGGGCTGTCCTGCCTTTCTGGTTTTTAGACTTTTTTCGCCTGGCCCTTTTGCCCCGGGGGGGGGGGGGGGCGAGAGATTTCTTTGTAGTGCTGATTTGCTCTCCCAGGTTGCTTGGTTGGCCAAAAAGGGCGTATGCGTTTTTTCCTGAATATATTCAGGAAAAAACGCATACGCCCTTTTTGGCCAACCGCATCATTGTCCACGTTCTGGCGCTTTTCATGTGCTATCGGGGCCATTCCGATGTACCCGTTGACATCCGTTTCCTGCAGTTCTGCCTTGCGTTCAGCGCCTCTTCGTAGCCTGACCTCAATATATTTTGGGGCGATAGTTATCGTTTAGAACTCTGCAGGTTTGGGAAGTGCAGTGCCCCTGAGCTCCATTTCCCAAGTCGCTTTTTTGTGAGTGGGACGCAACACGGCTGGATGGCTTCACGCCCTATTGTCGATCCGGGGTGGCAGGCTGAACCGCTGGTGAATTCTTCTTCGTGATGGGAAATGAGAGTGACATGTGCCCGACCAAACACCTCCAGCGAGTCTCTCATTGGTTCCCCCTCTTGCAGTTCATCCTGCGGACAAATTGCAGACGGTACGAAAGAGGCATGGAAAGGCGCCGAGTCTCCAAGTGGGGAGATTGTTAGTAAGGGGGCCTGAATGGAGAACACGAGCACCAGGAGATGAAAACTGAGGTGAGTTTCAGAAAGCTTTCCCGATCCCACGGTGTAGCATCCGCTGGGTTTCCAATGAGTGCTTTCGCTGTCGGAAGATTGCGTTGAACCTGGAGAGTTGGGACCCATGGAATGGGGAGCACGCAGGATTCCTTTCAAGGGTCTGCATTTGCTTTCCCAACCTCACCAATCGTCTCAGCCCCAAGAGTGTCCAGCCTTATGTCTTCTGCCGCTGGGGCTGTAGATGTGGTCAATCCTGGTTGCATGCCAGTCCCTGAACGCATTTTGGAAGAATTTCTCTCTGTTTTGCCCTGCTTGTTTCTTCTTTATGTTGGAAATGTATCCTCAGAATGGGTCTGAGCTGATTTTCCCTGCTGGTTTTAGGCCGCTTTACACACACTTGATGCACTTACACAGAGATATCAAGACTTAGCTTTTAAGATGCTTACTAGTCGGATAGATACTTGTGCGATGAACAGGGTCTGGTGAGTCCAGTTGATTGAGCAAGGAGTAGGTCGTGTCCATTCCATATTCGGTTTTCGGAAGGGTATCTGTGCTCATTTCAAACTCGAGTTTTATGCGTCACCCCACCTCACCTTTCCCCTGAAGCAGGCATAAGTGTGTTTTCTAAAAGCGTGACTCTGTTCTGTTTGGGGATTCCGTGCATGGGGAGCGATTTTTACATTCCCTCGATAAGTGATATCATAAGTTTCTTTTTTTGTGGGACTTATTTCACTGAGGATGATCGTACCTAAATCCACTCAGGATGCTGCTACCAGCCTCATGACGTGGATTTCATGGCTGAGTGACACTCCATTGGACCTACGTAGCACCACTTGTCCACTTGTCCACTTGTCTTTGTCCACTTGTCCACTCGTCTTTGTCCACTTGGCTCTTTCCTGGGATATGAAACGTGTACCGGAGTGGAGGTTCTTGTCAAGACAGCAGCCCTCAACTTTGGGGTCCCTGTGTCTGGTTGATTTTTTGATTTTCCCAAGGTCAACGCCCATGTGTGGAAGTGCCCTATGCTCTGTGGTTCTGTGTTTTACATGGTTTGGGAAAGAGGATACACTTGTGAAGATTGGCTGTTGGCCATTGACATCCCGCCCATCAGCTTAACAAGGCTCCCTTGACTCCGTGGCCTGTCCTGCCTTTCTGGTTTTTAGACTTTTTTCGCCTGGCCCTTTTGCCCCGGGGTGGGGGGGCGAGAGATTTCTTTGTAGTGCTGATTTGCTCTCCCAGGTTGCTTGGTTGGCCAAAAAGGGCGTATGCGTTTTTTCCTGAATATATTCAGGAAAAAACGCATACGCCCTTTTTGGCCAACCGCATCATTGTCCACGTTCTGGCGCTTTTCATGTGCTATCGGGGCCATTCCGATGTACCCGTTGACATCCGTTTCCTGCAGTTCTGCCTTGCGTTCAGCGCCTCTTCGTAGCCTGACCTCAATATATTTTGGGGCGATAGTTATCGTTTAGAACTCTGCAGGTTTGGGAAGTGCAGTGCCCCTGAGCTCCATTTCCCAAGTCGCTTTTTTGTGAGTGGGACGCAACACGGCTGGATGGCTTCACGCCCTATTGTCGATCCGGGGTGGCAGGCTGAACCGCTGGTGAATTCTTCTTCGTGATGGGAAATGAGAGTGACATGTGCCCGACCAAACACCTCCAGCGAGTCTCTCATTGGTTCCCCCTCTTGCAGTTCATCCTGCGGACAAATTGCAGACGGTACGAAAGAGGCATGGAAAGGCGCCGAGTCTCCAAGTGGGGAGATTGTTAGTAAGGGGGCCTGAATGGAGAACACGAGCACCAGGAGATGAAAACTGAGGTGAGTTTCAGAAAGCTTTCCCGATCCCACGGTGTAGCATCCGCTGGGTTTCCAATGAGTGCTTTCGCTGTCGGAAGATTGCGTTGAACCTGGAGAGTTGGGACCCATGGAATGGGGAGCACGCAGGATTCCTTTCAAGGGTCTGCATTTGCTTTCCCAACCTCACCAATCGTCTCAGCCCCAAGAGTGTCCAGCCTTATGTCTTCTGCCGCTGGGGCTGTAGATGTGGTCAATCCTGGTTGCATGCCAGTCCCTGAACGCATTTTGGAAGAAGTTCTCTCTGTTTTGCCCTGCTTGTTTCTTCTTTATGTTGGAAATGTATCCTCAGAATGGGTCTGAGCTGATTTTCCCTGCTGGTTTTAGGCCGCTTTACACACACTTGATGCACTTACACAGAGATATCAAGACTTAGCTTTTAAGATGCTTACTAGTCGGATAGATACTTGTGCGATGAACAGGGTCTGGTGAGTCCAGTTGATTGAGCAAGGAGTAGGTCGTGTCCATTCCATATTCGGTTTTCGGAAGGGTATCTGTGCTCATTTCAAACTCGAGTTTTATGCGTCACCCCACCTCACCTTTCCCCTGAAGCAGGCATAAGTGTGTTTTCTAAAAGCGTGACTCTGTTCTGTTTGGGGATTCCGTGCATGGGGAGCGATTTTTACATTCCCTCGATAAGTGATATCATAAGTTTCTTTTTTTGTGGGACTTATTTCACTGAGGATGATCGTACCTAAATCCACTCAGGATGCTGCTACCAGCCTCATGACGTGGATTTCATGGCTGAGTGACACTCCATTGGACCTACGTAGCACCACTTGTCCACTTGTCCACTTGTCTTTGTCCACTTGTCCACTCGTCTTTGTCCACTTGGCTCTTTCCTGGGATATGAAACGTGTACCGGAGTGGAGGTTCTTGTCAAGACAGCAGCCCTCAACTTTGGGGTCCCTGTGTCTGGTTGATTTTTTGATTTTCCCAAGGTCAACGCCCATGTGTGGAAGTGCCCTATGCTCTGTGGTTCTGTGTTTTACATGGTTTGGGAAAGAGGATACACTTGTGAAGATTGGCTGTTGGCCATTGACATCCCGCCCATCAGCTTAACAAGGCTCCCTTGACTCCGTGGCCTGTCCTGCCTTTCTGGTTTTTAGACTTTTTTCGCCTGGCCCTTTTGCCCCGGGGTGGGGGGGCGAGAGATTTCTTTGTAGTGCTGATTTGCTCTCCCAGGTTGCTTGGTTGGCCAAAAAGGGCGTATGCGTTTTTTCCTGAATATATTCAGGAAAAAACGCATACGCCCTTTTTGGCCAACCGCATCATTGTCCACGTTCTGGCGCTTTTCATGTGCTATCGGGGCCATTCCGATGTACCCGTTGACATCCGTTTCCTGCAGTTCTGCCTTGCGTTCAGCGCCTCTTCGTAGCCTGACCTCAATATATTTTGGGGCGATAGTTATCGTTTAGAACTCTGCAGGTTTGGGAAGTGCAGTGCCCCTGAGCTCCATTTCCCAAGTCGCTTTTTTGTGAGTGGGACGCAACACGGCTGGATGGCTTCACGCCCTATTGTCGATCCGGGGTGGCAGGCTGAACCGCTGGTGAATTCTTCTTCGTGATGGGAAATGAGAGTGACATGTGCCCGACCAAACACCTCCAGCGAGTCTCTCATTGGTTCCCCCTCTTGCAGTTCATCCTGCGGACAAATTGCAGACGGTACGAAAGAGGCATGGAAAGGCGCCGAGTCTCCAAGTGGGGAGATTGTTAGTAAGGGGGCCTGAATGGAGAACACGAGCACCAGGAGATGAAAACTGAGGTGAGTTTCAGAAAGCTTTCCCGATCCCACGGTGTAGCATCCGCTGGGTTTCCAATGAGTGCTTTCGCTGTCGGAAGATTGCGTTGAACCTGGAGAGTTGGGACCCATGGAATGGGGAGCACGCAGGATTCCTTTCAAGGGTCTGCATTTGCTTTCCCAACCTCACCAATCGTCTCAGCCCCAAGAGTGTCCAGCCTTATGTCTTCTGCCGCTGGGGCTGTAGATGTGGTCAATCCTGGTTGCATGCCAGTCCCTGAACGCATTTTGGAAGAAGTTCTCTCTGTTTTGCCCTGCTTGTTTCTTCTTTATGTTGGAAATGTATCCTCAGAATGGGTCTGAGCTGATTTTCCCTGCTGGTTTTAGGCCGCTTTACACACACTTGATGCACTTACACAGAGATATCAAGACTTAGCTTTTAAGATGCTTACTAGTCGGATAGATACTTGTGCGATGAACAGGGTCTGGTGAGTCCAGTTGATTGAGCAAGGAGTAGGTCGTGTCCATTCCATATTCGGTTTTCGGAAGGGTATCTGTGCTCATTTCAAACTCGAGTTTTATGCGTCACCCCACCTCACCTTTCCCCTGAAGCAGGCATAAGTGTGTTTTCTAAAAGCGTGACTCTGTTCTGTTTGGGGATTCCGTGCATGGGGAGCGATTTTTACATTCCCTCGATAAGTGATATCATAAGTTTCTTTTTTTGTGGGACTTATTTCACTGCGGATGATCGTACCTAAATCCACTCAGGATGCTGCTACCAGCCTCATGACGTGGATTTCATGGCTGAGTGACACTCCATTGGACCTACGTAGCACCACTTGTCCACTTGTCCACTTGTCTTTGTCCACTTGTCCACTCGTCTTTGTCCACTTGGCTCTTTCCTGGGATATGAAACGTGTACCGGAGTGGAGGTTCTTGTCAAGACAGCAGCCCTCAACTTTGGGGTCCCTGTGTCTGGTTGATTTTTTGATTTTCCCAAGGTCAACTCCCATGTGTGGAAGTGCCCTATGCTCTGTGGTTCTGTGTTTTCCATGGTTTGGGAAAGAGGATACACTTGTGAAGATTGGCTGTTGGCCATTGACATCCCGCCCATCAGCTTAACAAGGCTCCCTTGACTCCGTGGCCTGTCCTGCCTTTCTGGTTTTTAGACTTTTTTCGCCTGGCCCTTTTGCCCCGGGGGGGGCGAGAGATTTCTTTGTAGTGCTGATTTGCTCTCCCAGGTTGCTTGGTTGGCCAAAAAGGGCGTATGCGTTTTTTCCTGAATATATTCAGGAAAAAACGCATACGCCCTTTTTGGCCAACCGCATCATTGTCCACGTTCTGGCGCTTTTCATGTGCTATCGGGGCCATTCCGATGTAGCCGTTGACATCCGTTTCCTGCAGTTCTGCCTTGCGTTCAGCGCCTCTTCGTAGCCTGACCTCAATATATTTTGGGGCGATAGTTATCGTTTAGAACTCTGCAGGTTTGGGAAGTGCAGTGCCCCTGAGCTCCATTTCCCAAGTCGCTTTTTTGTGAGTGGGACGCAACACGGCTGGATGGCTTCACGCCCTATTGTCGATCCGGGGTGGCAGGCTGAACCGCTGGTGAATTCTTCTTCGTGATGGGAAATGAGAGTGACATGTGCCCGACCAAACACCTCCAGCGAGTCTCTCATTGGTTCCCCCTCTTGCAGTTCATCCTGCGGACAAATTGCAGACGGTACGAAAGAGGCATGGAAAGGCGCCGAGTCTCCAAGTGGGGAGATTGTTAGTAAGGGGGCCTGAATGGAGAACACGAGCACCAGGAGATGAAAACTGAGGTGAGTTTCAGAAAGCTTTCCCGATCCCACGGTGTAGCATCCGCTGGGTTTCCAATGAGTGCTTTCGCTGTCGGAAGATTGCGTTGAACCTGGAGAGTTGGGACCCATGGAATGGGGAGCACGCAGGATTCCTTTCAAGGGTCTGCATTTGCTTTCCCAACCTCACCAATCGTCTCAGCCCCAAGAGTGTCCAGCCTTATGTCTTCTGCCGCTGGGGCTGTAGATGTGGTCAATCCTGGTTGCATGCCAGTCCCTGAACGCATTTTGGAAGAAGTTCTCTCTGTTTTGCCCTGCTTGTTTCTTCTTTATGTTGGAAATGTATCCTCAGAATGGGTCTGAGCTGATTTTCCCTGCTGGTTTTAGGCCGCTTTACACACACTTGATGCACTTACACAGAGATATCAAGACTTAGCTTTTAAGATGCTTACTAGTCGGATAGATACTTGTGCGATGAACAGGGTCTGGTGAGTCCAGTTGATTGAGCAAGGAGTAGGTCGTGTCCATTCCATATTCGGTTTTCGGAAGGGTATCTGTGCTCATTTCAAACTCGAGTTTTATGCGTCACCCCACCTCACCTTTCCCCTGAAGCAGGCATAAGTGTGTTTTCTAAAAGCGTGACTCTGTTCTGTTTGGGGATTCAGTGCATGGGGAGCGATTTTTACATTCCCTCGATAAGTGATATCATAAGTTTCTTTTTTTGTGGGACTTATTTCACTGAGGATGATCGTACCTAAATCCACTCAGGATGCTGCTACCAGCCTCATGACGTGGATTTCATGGCTGAGTGACACTCCATTGGACCTACGTAGCACCACTTGTCCACTTGTCCACTTGTCTTTGTCCACTTGTCCACTCGTCTTTGTCCACTTGGCTCTTTCCTGGGATATGAAACGTGTACCGGAGTGGAGGTTCTTGTCAAGACAGCAGCCCTCAACTTTGGGGTCCCTGTGTCTGGTTGATTTTTTCATTTTCCCAAGGTCAACGCCCATGTGTGGAAGTGCCCTATGCTCTGTGGTTCTGTGCTTTCCATGGTTTGGGAAAGAGGATACACTTGTGAAGATTGGCTGTTGGCCATTGACATCCCGCCCATCAGCTTAACAAGGCTCCCTTGACTCCGTGGGCTGTCCTGCCTTTCTGGTTTTTAGACTTTTTTCGCCTGGCCCTTTTTCCCCGGGGGGGGGCGAGAGATTTCTTTGTAGTGCTGATTTGCTCTCCCAGGTTGCTTGGTTGGCCAAAAAGGGCGTATGCGTTTTTTCCTGAATATATTCAGGAAAAAACGCATACGCCCTTTTTGGCCAACCGCATCATTGTCCACGTTCTGGCGCTTTTCATGTGCTATCGGGGCCATTCCGATTTAGCCGTTGACATCCGTTTCCTGCAGTTCTGCCTTGCGTTCAGCGCCTCTTCGTAGCCTGACCTCAATATATTTTGGGGCGATAGTTATCGTTTAGAACTCTGCAGGTTTGGGAAGTGCAGTGCCCCTGAGCTCCATTTCCCAAGTCGCTTTTTTGTGAGTGGGACGCAACACGGCTGGATGGCTTCACGCCCTATTGTCGATCCGGGGTGGCAGGCTGAACCGCTGGTGAATTCTTCTTCGTGATGGGAAATGAGAGTGACATGTGCCCGACCAAACACCTCCAGCGAGTCTCTCATTGGTTCCCCCTCTTGCAGTTCATCCTGCGGACAAATTGCAGACGGTACGAAAGAGGCATGGAAAGGCGCCGAGTCTCCAAGTGGGGAGATTGTTAGTAAGGGGGCCTGAATGGAGAACACAAGCACCAGGAGATGAAAACTGAGGTGAGTTTCAGAAAGCTTTCCCGATCCCACGGTGTAGCATCCGCTGGGTTTCCAATGAGTGCTTTCGCTGTCGGAAGATTGCGTTGAACCTGGAGAGTTGGGACCCATGGAATGGGGAGCACGCAGGATTCCTTTCAAGGGTCTGCATTTGCTTTCCCAACCTCACCAATCGTCTCAGCCCCAAGAGTGTCCAGCCTTATGTCTTCTGCCGCTGGGGCTGTAGATGTGGTCAATCCTGGTTGCATGCCAGTCCCTGAACGCATTTTGGAAGAATTTCTCTCTGTTTTGCCCTGCTTGTTTCTTCTTTATGTTGGAAATGTATCCTCAGAATGGGTCTGAGCTGATTTTCCCTGCTGGTTTTAGGCCGCTTTACACACACTTGATGCACTTACACAGAGATATCAAGACTTAGCTTTTAAGATGCTTACTAGTCGGATAGATACTTGTGCGATGAACAGGGTCTGGTGAGTCCAGTTGATTGAGCAAGGAGTAGGTCGTGTCCATTCCATATTCGGTTTTCGGAAGGGTATCTGTGCTCATTTCAAACTCGAGTTTTATGCGTCACCCCAACTCACCTTTCCCCTGAAGCAGGCATAAGTGTGTTTTCTAAAAGCGTGACTCTGTTCTGTTTGGGGATTCCGTGCATGGGGAGCGATTTTTACATTCCCTCGATAAGTGATATCATAAGTTTCTTTTTTTTGTGGGACTTATTTCACTGCGGATGATCGTACCTAAATCCACTCAGGATGCTGCTACCAGCCTCATGACGTGGATTTCATGGCTGAGTGACACTCCATTGGACCTACGTAGCACCACTTGTCCACTTGTCCACTTGTCTTTGTCCACTTGTCCACTCGTCTTTGTCCACTTGGCTCTTTCCTGGGATATGAAACGTGTACCGGAGTGGAGGTTCTTGTCAAGACAGCAGCCCTCAACTTTGGGGTCCCTGTGTCTGGTTGATTTTTTGATTTTCCCAAGGTCAACGCCCATGTGTGGAAGTGCCCTATGCTCTGTGGTTCTGTGTTTTACATGGTTTGGGAAAGAGGATACACTTGTGAAGATTGGCTGTTGGCCATTGACATCCCGCCCATCAGCTTAACAAGGCTCCCTTGACTCCGTGGCCTGTCCTGCCTTTCTGGTTTTTAGACTTTTTTCGCCTGGCCCTTTTGCCCCGGGGGGGGCGAGAGATTTCTTTGTAGTGCTGATTTGCTCTCCCAGGTTGCTTGGTTGGCCAAAAAGGGCGTATGCGTTTTTTCCTGAATATATTCAGGAAAAAACGCATACGCCCTTTTTGGCCAACCGCATCATTGTCCACGTTCTGGCGCTTTTCATGTGCTATCGGGGCCATTCCGATGTAGCCGTTGACATCCGTTTCCTGCAGTTCTGCCTTGCGTTCAGCGCCTCTTCGTAGCCTGACCTCAATATATTTTGGGGCGATAGTTATCGTTTAGAACTCTGCAGGTTTGGGAAGTGCAGTGCCCCTGAGCTCCATTTCCCAAGTCGCTTTTTTGTGAGTGGGACGCAACACGGCTGGATGGCTTCACGCCCTATTGTCGATCCGGGGTGGCAGGCTGAACCGCTGGTGAATTCTTCTTCGTGATGGGAAATGAGAGTGACATGTGCCCGACCAAACACCTCCAGCGAGTCTCTCATTGGTTCCCCCTCTTGCAGTTCATCCTGCGGACAAATTGCAGACGGTACGAAAGAGGCATGGAAAGGCGCCGAGTCTCCAAGTGGGGAGATTGTTAGTAAGGGGGCCTGAATGGAGAACACGAGCACCAGGAGATGAAAACTGAGGTGAGTTTCAGAAAGCTTTCCCGATCCCACGGTGTAGCATCCGCTGGGTTTCCAATGAGTGCTTTCGCTGTCGGAAGATTGCGTTGAACCTGGAGAGTTGGGACCCATGGAATGGGGAGCACGCAGGATTCCTTTCAAGGGTCTGCATTTGCTTTCCCAACCTCACCAATCGTCTCAGCCCCAAGAGTGTCCAGCCTTATGTCTTCTGCCGCTGGGGCTGTAGATGTGGTCAATCCTGGTTGCATGCCAGTCCCTGAACGCATTTTGGAAGAAGTTCTCTCTGTTTTGCCCTGCTTGTTTCTTCTTTATGTTGGAAATGTATCCTCAGAATGGGTCTGAGCTGATTTTCCCTGCTGGTTTTAGGCCGCTTTACACACACTTGATGCACTTACACAGAGATATCAAGACTTAGCTTTTAAGATGCTTACTAGTCGGATAGATACTTGTGCGATGAACAGGGTCTGGTGAGTCCAGTTGATTGAGCAAGGAGTAGGTCGTGTCCATTCCATATTCGGTTTTCGGAAGGGTATCTGTGCTCATTTCAAACTCGAGTTTTATGCGTCACCCCACCTCACCTTTCCCCTGAAGCAGGCATAAGTGTGTTTTCTAAAAGCGTGACTCTGTTCTGTTTGGGGATTCAGTGCATGGGGAGCGATTTTTACATTCCCTCGATAAGTGATATCATAAGTTTCTTTTTTTGTGGGACTTATTTCACTGAGGATGATCGTACCTAAATCCACTCAGGATGCTGCTACCAGCCTCATGACGTGGATTTCATGGCTGAGTGACACTCCATTGGACCTACGTAGCACCACTTGTCCACTTGTCCACTTGTCTTTGTCCACTTGTCCACTCGTCTTTGTCCACTTGGCTCTTTCCTGGGATATGAAACGTGTACCGGAGTGGAGGTTCTTGTCAAGACAGCAGCCCTCAACTTTGGGGTCCCTGTGTCTGGTTGATTTTTTGATTTTCCCAAGGTCAACGCCCATGTGTGGAAGTGCCCTATGCTCTGTGGTTCTGTGTTTTACATGGTTTGGGAAAGAGGATACACTTGTGAAGATTGGCTGTTGGCCATTGACATCCCGCCCATCAGCTTAACAAGGCTCCCTTGACTCCGTGGCCTGTCCTGCCTTTCTGGTTTTTAGACTTTTTTCGCCTGGCCCTTTTGCCCCGGGGTGGGGGGGCGAGAGATTTCTTTGTAGTGCTGATTTGCTCTCCCAGGTTGCTTGGTTGGCCAAAAAGGGCGTATGCGTTTTTTCCTGAATATATTCAGGCAAAAACGCATACGCCCTTTTTGGCCAACCGCATCATTGTCCACGTTCTGGCGCTTTTCATGTGCTATCGGGGCCATTCCGATGTACCCGTTGACATCCGTTTCCTGCAGTTCTGCCTTGCGTTCAGCGCCTCTTCGTAGCCTGACCTCAATATATTTTGGGGCGATAGTTATCGTTTAGAACTCTGCAGGTTTGGGAAGTGCAGTGCCCCTGAGCTCCATTTCCCAAGTCGCTTTTTTGTGAGTGGGACGCAACACGGCTGGATGACTTCACGCCCTATTGTCGATCCGGGGTGGCAGGCTGAACCGCTGGTGAATTCTTCTTCGTGATGGGAAATGAGAGTGACATGTGCCCGACCAAACACCTCCAGCGAGTCTCTCATTGGTTCCCCCTCTTGCAGTTCATCCTGCGGACAAATTGCAGACGGTACGAAAGAGGCATGGAAAGGCGCCGAGTCTCCAAGTGGGGAGATTGTTAGTAAGGGGGCCTGAATGGAGAACACGAGCACCAGGAGATGAAAACTGAGGTGAGTTTCAGAAAGCTTTCCCGATCCCACGGTGTAGCATCCGCTGGGTTTCCAATGAGTGCTTTCGCTGTCGGAAGATTGCGTTGAACCTGGAGAGTTGGGACCCATGGAATGGGGAGCACGCAGGATTCCTTTCAAGGGTCTGCATTTGCTTTCCCAACCTCACCAATCGTCTCAGCCCCAAGAGTGTCCAGCCTTATGTCTTCTGCCGCTGGGGCTGTAGATGTGGTCAATCCTGGTTGCATGCCAGTCCCTGAACGCATTTTGGAAGAAGTTCTCTCTGTTTTGCCCTGCTTGTTTCTTCTTTATGTTGGAAATGTATCCTCAGAATGGGTCTGAGCTGATTTTCCCTGCTGGTTTTAGGCCGCTTTACACACACTTGATGCACTTACACAGAGATATCAAGACTTAGCTTTTAAGATGCTTACTAGTCGGATAGATACTTGTGCGATGAACAGGGTCTGGTGAGTCCAGTTGATTGAGCAAGGAGTAGGTCGTGTCCATTCCATATTCGGTTTTCGGAAGGGTATCTGTGCTCATTTCAAACTCGAGTTTTATGCGTCACCCCACCTCACCTTTCCCCTGAAGCAGGCATAAGTGTGTTTTCTAAAAGCGTGACTCTGTTCTGTTTGGGGATTCCGTGCATGGGGAGCGATTTTTACATTCCCTCGATAAGTGATATCATAAGTTTCTTTTTTTGTGGGACTTATTTCACTGCGGATGATCGTACCTAAATCCACTCAGGATGCTGCTACCAGCCTCATGACGTGGATTTCATGGCTGAGTGACACTCCATTGGACCTACGTAGCACCACTTGTCCACTTGTCCACTTGTCTTTGTCCACTTGTCCACTCGTCTTTGTCCACTTGGCTCTTTCCTGGGATATGAAACGTGTACCGGAGTGGAGGTTCTTGTCAAGACAGCAGCCCTCAACTTTGGGGTCCCTGTGTCTGGTTGATTTTTTGATTTTCCCAAGGTCAACTCCCATGTGTGGAAGTGCCCTATGCTCTGTGGTTCTGTGTTTTCCATGGTTTGGGAAAGAGGATACACTTGTGAAGATTGGCTGTTGGCCATTGACATCCCGCCCATCAGCTTAACAAGGCTCCCTTGACTCCGTGGCCTGTCCTGCCTTTCTGGTTTTTAGACTTTTTTCGCCTGGCCCTTTTGCCCCGGGGGGGGCGAGAGATTTCTTTGTAGTGCTGATTTGCTCTCCCAGGTTGCTTGGTTGGCCAAAAAGGGCGTATGCGTTTTTTCCTGAATATATTCAGGAAAAAACGCATACGCCCTTTTTGGCCAACCGCATCATTGTCCACGTTCTGGCGCTTTTCATGTGCTATCGGGGCCATTCCGATGTAGCCGTTGACATCCGTTTCCTGCAGTTCTGCCTTGCGTTCAGCGCCTCTTCGTAGCCTGACCTCAATATATTTTGGGGCGATAGTTATCGTTTAGAACTCTGCAGGTTTGGGAAGTGCAGTGCCCCTGAGCTCCATTTCCCAAGTCGCTTTTTTGTGAGTGGGACGCAACACGGCTGGATGGCTTCACGCCCTATTGTCGATCCGGGGTGGCAGGCTGAACCGCTGGTGAATTCTTCTTCGTGATGGGAAATGAGAGTGACATGTGCCCGACCAAACACCTCCAGCGAGTCTCTCATTGGTTCCCCCTCTTGCAGTTCATCCTGCGGACAAATTGCAGACGGTACGAAAGAGGCATGGAAAGGCGCCGAGTCTCCAAGTGGGGAGATTGTTAGTAAGGGGGCCTGAATGGAGAACACGAGCACCAGGAGATGAAAACTGAGGTGAGTTTCAGAAAGCTTTCCCGATCCCACGGTGTAGCATCCGCTGGGTTTCCAATGAGTGCTTTCGCTGTCGGAAGATTGCGTTGAACCTGGAGAGTTGGGACCCATGGAATGGGGAGCACGCAGGATTCCTTTCAAGGGTCTGCATTTGCTTTCCCAACCTCACCAATCGTCTCAGCCCCAAGAGTGTCCAGCCTTATGTCTTCTGCCGCTGGGGCTGTAGATGTGGTCAATCCTGGTTGCATGCCAGTCCCTGAACGCATTTTGGAAGAAGTTCTCTCTGTTTTGCCCTGCTTGTTTCTTCTTTATGTTGGAAATGTATCCTCAGAATGGGTCTGAGCTGATTTTCCCTGCTGGTTTTAGGCCGCTTTACACACACTTGATGCACTTACACAGAGATATCAAGACTTAGCTTTTAAGATGCTTACTAGTCGGATAGATACTTGTGCGATGAACAGGGTCTGGTGAGTCCAGTTGATTGAGCAAGGAGTAGGTCGTGTCCATTCCATATTCGGTTTTCGGAAGGGTATCTGTGCTCATTTCAAACTCGAGTTTTATGCGTCACCCCACCTCACCTTTCCCCTGAAGCAGGCATAAGTGTGTTTTCTAAAAGCGTGACTCTGTTCTGTTTGGGGATTCAGTGCATGGGGAGCGATTTTTACATTCCCTCGATAAGTGATATCATAAGTTTCTTTTTTTGTGGGACTTATTTCACTGAGGATGATCGTACCTAAATCCACTCAGGATGCTGCTACCAGCCTCATGACGTGGATTTCATGGCTGAGTGACACTCCATTGGACCTACGTAGCACCACTTGTCCACTTGTCCACTTGTCTTTGTCCACTTGTCCACTCGTCTTTGTCCACTTGGCTCTTTCCTGGGATATGAAACGTGTACCGGAGTGGAGGTTCTTGTCAAGACAGCAGCCCTCAACTTTGGGGTCCCTGTGTCTGGTTGATTTTTTCATTTTCCCAAGGTCAACGCCCATGTGTGGAAGTGCCCTATGCTCTGTGGTTCTGTGCTTTCCATGGTTTGGGAAAGAGGATACACTTGTGAAGATTGGCTGTTGGCCATTGACATCCCGCCCATCAGCTTAACAAGGCTCCCTTGACTCCGTGGGCTGTCCTGCCTTTCTGGTTTTTAGACTTTTTTCGCCTGGCCCTTTTTCCCCGGGGGGGGGCGAGAGATTTCTTTGTAGTGCTGATTTGCTCTCCCAGGTTGCTTGGTTGGCCAAAAAGGGCGTATGCGTTTTTTCCTGAATATATTCAGGAAAAAACGCATACGCCCTTTTTGGCCAACCGCATCATTGTCCACGTTCTGGCGCTTTTCATGTGCTATCGGGGCCATTCCGATTTAGCCGTTGACATCCGTTTCCTGCAGTTCTGCCTTGCGTTCAGCGCCTCTTCGTAGCCTGACCTCAATATATTTTGGGGCGATAGTTATCGTTTAGAACTCTGCAGGTTTGGGAAGTGCAGTGCCCCTGAGCTCCATTTCCCAAGTCGCTTTTTTGTGAGTGGGACGCAACACGGCTGGATGGCTTCACGCCCTATTGTCGATCCGGGGTGGCAGGCTGAACCGCTGGTGAATTCTTCTTCGTGATGGGAAATGAGAGTGACATGTGCCCGACCAAACACCTCCAGCGAGTCTCTCATTGGTTCCCCCTCTTGCAGTTCATCCTGCGGACAAATTGCAGACGGTACGAAAGAGGCATGGAAAGGCGCCGAGTCTCCAAGTGGGGAGATTGTTAGTAAGGGGGCCTGAATGGAGAACACAAGCACCAGGAGATGAAAACTGAGGTGAGTTTCAGAAAGCTTTCCCGATCCCACGGTGTAGCATCCGCTGGGTTTCCAATGAGTGCTTTCGCTGTCGGAAGATTGCGTTGAACCTGGAGAGTTGGGACCCATGGAATGGGGAGCACGCAGGATTCCTTTCAAGGGTCTGCATTTGCTTTCCCAACCTCACCAATCGTCTCAGCCCCAAGAGTGTCCAGCCTTATGTCTTCTGCCGCTGGGGCTGTAGATGTGGTCAATCCTGGTTGCATGCCAGTCCCTGAACGCATTTTGGAAGAATTTCTCTCTGTTTTGCCCTGCTTGTTTCTTCTTTATGTTGGAAATGTATCCTCAGAATGGGTCTGAGCTGATTTTCCCTGCTGGTTTTAGGCCGCTTTACACACACTTGATGCACTTACACAGAGATATCAAGACTTAGCTTTTAAGATGCTTACTAGTCGGATAGATACTTGTGCGATGAACAGGGTCTGGTGAGTCCAGTTGATTGAGCAAGGAGTAGGTCGTGTCCATTCCATATTCGGTTTTCGGAAGGGTATCTGTGCTCATTTCAAACTCGAGTTTTATGCGTCACCCCAACTCACCTTTCCCCTGAAGCAGGCATAAGTGTGTTTTCTAAAAGCGTGACTCTGTTCTGTTTGGGGATTCCGTGCATGGGGAGCGATTTTTACATTCCCTCGATAAGTGATATCATAAGTTTCTTTTTTTTGTGGGACTTATTTCACTGCGGATGATCGTACCTAAATCCACTCAGGATGCTGCTACCAGCCTCATGACGTGGATTTCATGGCTGAGTGACACTCCATTGGACCTACGTAGCACCACTTGTCCACTTGTCCACTTGTCTTTGTCCACTTGTCCACTCGTCTTTGTCCACTTGGCTCTTTCCTGGGATATGAAACGTGTACCGGAGTGGAGGTTCTTGTCAAGACAGCAGCCCTCAACTTTGGGGTCCCTGTGTCTGGTTGATTTTTTGATTTTCCCAAGGTCAACGCCCATGTGTGGAAGTGCCCTATGCTCTGTGGTTCTGTGTTTTCCATGGTTTGGGAAAGAGGATACACTTGTGAAGATTGGCTGTTGGCCATTGACATCCCGCCCATCAGCTTAACAAGGCTCCCTTGACTCCGTGGCCTGTCCTGCCTTTCTGGTTTTTAGACTTTTTTCGCCTGGCCCTTTTGCCCCGGGGGGGGCGAGAGATTTCTTTGTAGTGCTGATTTGCTCTCCCAGGTTGCTTGGTTGGCCAAAAAGGGCGTATGCGTTTTTTCCTGAATATATTCAGGAAAAAACGCATACGCCCTTTTTGGCCAACCGCATCATTGTCCACGTTCTGGCGCTTTTCATGTGCTATCGGGGCCATTCCGATGTAGCCGTTGACATCCGTTTCCTGCAGTTCTGCCTTGCGTTCAGCGCCTCTTCGTAGCCTGACCTCAATATATTTTGGGGCGATAGTTATCGTTTAGAACTCTGCAGGTTTGGGAAGTGCAGTGCCCCTGAGCTCCATTTCCCAAGTCGCTTTTTTGTGAGTGGGACGCAACACGGCTGGATGGCTTCACGCCCTATTGTCGATCCGGGGTGGCAGGCTGAACCGCTGGTGAATTCTTCTTCGTGATGGGAAATGAGAGTGACATGTGCCCGACCAAACACCTCCAGCGAGTCTCTCATTGGTTCCCCCTCTTGCAGTTCATCCTGCGGACAAATTGCAGACGGTACGAAAGAGGCATGGAAAGGCGCCGAGTCTCCAAGTGGGGAGATTGTTAGTAAGGGGGCCTGAATGGAGAACACGAGCACCAGGAGATGAAAACTGAGGTGAGTTTCAGAAAGCTTTCCCGATCCCACGGTGTAGCATCCGCTGGGTTTCCAATGAGTGCTTTCGCTGTCGGAAGATTGCGTTGAACCTGGAGAGTTGGGACCCATGGAATGGGGAGCACGCAGGATTCCTTTCAAGGGTCTGCATTTGCTTTCCCAACCTCACCAATCGTCTCAGCCCCAAGAGTGTCCAGCCTTATGTCTTCTGCCGCTGGGGCTGTAGATGTGGTCAATCCTGGTTGCATGCCAGTCCCTGAACGCATTTTGGAAGAAGTTCTCTCTGTTTTGCCCTGCTTGTTTCTTCTTTATGTTGGAAATGTATCCTCAGAATGGGTCTGAGCTGATTTTCCCTGCTGGTTTTAGGCCGCTTTACACACACTTGATGCACTTACACAGAGATATCAAGACTTAGCTTTTAAGATGCTTACTAGTCGGATAGATACTTGTGCGATGAACAGGGTCTGGTGAGTCCAGTTGATTGAGCAAGGAGTAGGTCGTGTCCATTCCATATTCGGTTTTCGGAAGGGTATCTGTGCTCATTTCAAACTCGAGTTTTATGCGTCACCCCACCTCACCTTTCCCCTGAAGCAGGCATAAGTGTGTTTTCTAAAAGCGTGACTCTGTTCTGTTTGGGGATTCAGTGCATGGGGAGCGATTTTTACATTCCCTCGATAAGTGATATCATAAGTTTCTTTTTTTGTGGGACTTATTTCACTGAGGATGATCGTACCTAAATCCACTCAGGATGCTGCTACCAGCCTCATGACGTGGATTTCATGGCTGAGTGACACTCCATTGGACCTACGTAGCACCACTTGTCCACTTGTCCACTTGTCTTTGTCCACTTGTCCACTCGTCTTTGTCCACTTGGCTCTTTCCTGGGATATGAAACGTGTACCGGAGTGGAGGTTCTTGTCAAGACAGCAGCCCTCAACTTTGGGGTCCCTGTGTCTGGTTGATTTTTTCATTTTCCCAAGGTCAACGCCCATGTGTGGAAGTGCCCTATGCTCTGTGGTTCTGTGCTTTCCATGGTTTGGGAAAGAGGATACACTTGTGAAGATTGGCTGTTGGCCATTGACATCCCGCCCATCAGCTTAACAAGGCTCCCTTGACTCCGTGGGCTGTCCTGCCTTTCTGGTTTTTAGACTTTTTTCGCCTGGCCCTTTTTCCCCGGGGGGGGGCGAGAGATTTCTTTGTAGTGCTGATTTGCTCTCCCAGGTTGCTTGGTTGGCCAAAAAGGGCGTATGCGTTTTTTCCTGAATATATTCAGGAAAAAACGCATACGCCCTTTTTGGCCAACCGCATCATTGTCCACGTTCTGGCGCTTTTCATGTGCTATCGGGGCCATTCCGATTTAGCCGTTGACATCCGTTTCCTGCAGTTCTGCCTTGCGTTCAGCGCCTCTTCGTAGCCTGACCTCAATATATTTTGGGGCGATAGTTATCGTTTAGAACTCTGCAGGTTTGGGAAGTGCAGTGCCCCTGAGCTCCATTTCCCAAGTCGCTTTTTTGTGAGTGGGACGCAACACGGCTGGATGGCTTCACGCCCTATTGTCGATCCGGGGTGGCAGGCTGAACCGCTGGTGAATTCTTCTTCGTGATGGGAAATGAGAGTGACATGTGCCCGACCAAACACCTCCAGCGAGTCTCTCATTGGTTCCCCCTCTTGCAGTTCATCCTGCGGACAAATTGCAGACGGTACGAAAGAGGCATGGAAAGGCGCCGAGTCTCCAAGTGGGGAGATTGTTAGTAAGGGGGCCTGAATGGAGAACACAAGCACCAGGAGATGAAAACTGAGGTGAGTTTCAGAAAGCTTTCCCGATCCCACGGTGTAGCATCCGCTGGGTTTCCAATGAGTGCTTTCGCTGTCGGAAGATTGCGTTGAACCTGGAGAGTTGGGACCCATGGAATGGGGAGCACGCAGGATTCCTTTCAAGGGTCTGCATTTGCTTTCCCAACCTCACCAATCGTCTCAGCCCCAAGAGTGTCCAGCCTTATGTCTTCTGCCGCTGGGGCTGTAGATGTGGTCAATCCTGGTTGCATGCCAGTCCCTGAACGCATTTTGGAAGAATTTCTCTCTGTTTTGCCCTGCTTGTTTCTTCTTTATGTTGGAAATGTATCCTCAGAATGGGTCTGAGCTGATTTTCCCTGCTGGTTTTAGGCCGCTTTACACACACTTGATGCACTTACACAGAGATATCAAGACTTAGCTTTTAAGATGCTTACTAGTCGGATAGATACTTGTGCGATGAACAGGGTCTGGTGAGTCCAGTTGATTGAGCAAGGAGTAGGTCGTGTCCATTCCATATTCGGTTTTCGGAAGGGTATCTGTGCTCATTTCAAACTCGAGTTTTATGCGTCACCCCAACTCACCTTTCCCCTGAAGCAGGCATAAGTGTGTTTTCTAAAAGCGTGACTCTGTTCTGTTTGGGGATTCCGTGCATGGGGAGCGATTTTTACATTCCCTCGATAAGTGATATCATAAGTTTCTTTTTTTTGTGGGACTTATTTCACTGCGGATGATCGTACCTAAATCCACTCAGGATGCTGCTACCAGCCTCATGACGTGGATTTCATGGCTGAGTGACACTCCATTGGACCTACGTAGCACCACTTGTCCACTTGTCCACTTGTCTTTGTCCACTTGTCCACTCGTCTTTGTCCACTTGGCTCTTTCCTGGGATATGAAACGTGTACCGGAGTGGAGGTTCTTGTCAAGACAGCAGCCCTCAACTTTGGGGTCCCTGTGTCTGGTTGATTTTTTGATTTTCCCAAGGTCAACGCCCATGTGTGGAAGTGCCCTATGCTCTGTGGTTCTGTGTTTTACATGGTTTGGGAAAGAGGATACACTTGTGAAGATTGGCTGTTGGCCATTGACATCCCGCCCATCAGCTTAACAAGGCTCCCTTGACTCCGTGGCCTGTCCTGCCTTTCTGGTTTTTAGACTTTTTTCGCCTGGCCCTTTTGCCCCGGGGGGGGCGAGAGATTTCTTTGTAGTGCTGATTTGCTCTCCCAGGTTGCTTGGTTGGCCAAAAAGGGCGTATGCGTTTTTTCCTGAATATATTCAGGAAAAAACGCATACGCCCTTTTTGGCCAACCGCATCATTGTCCACGTTCTGGCGCTTTTCATGTGCTATCGGGGCCATTCCGATGTAGCCGTTGACATCCGTTTCCTGCAGTTCTGCCTTGCGTTCAGCGCCTCTTCGTAGCCTGACCTCAATATATTTTGGGGCGATAGTTATCGTTTAGAACTCTGCAGGTTTGGGAAGTGCAGTGCCCCTGAGCTCCATTTCCCAAGTCGCTTTTTTGTGAGTGGGACGCAACACGGCTGGATGGCTTCACGCCCTATTGTCGATCCGGGGTGGCAGGCTGAACCGCTGGTGAATTCTTCTTCGTGATGGGAAATGAGAGTGACATGTGCCCGACCAAACACCTCCAGCGAGTCTCTCATTGGTTCCCCCTCTTGCAGTTCATCCTGCGGACAAATTGCAGACGGTACGAAAGAGGCATGGAAAGGCGCCGAGTCTCCAAGTGGGGAGATTGTTAGTAAGGGGGCCTGAATGGAGAACACGAGCACCAGGAGATGAAAACTGAGGTGAGTTTCAGAAAGCTTTCCCGATCCCACGGTGTAGCATCCGCTGGGTTTCCAATGAGTGCTTTCGCTGTCGGAAGATTGCGTTGAACCTGGAGAGTTGGGACCCATGGAATGGGGAGCACGCAGGATTCCTTTCAAGGGTCTGCATTTGCTTTCCCAACCTCACCAATCGTCTCAGCCCCAAGAGTGTCCAGCCTTATGTCTTCTGCCGCTGGGGCTGTAGATGTGGTCAATCCTGGTTGCATGCCAGTCCCTGAACGCATTTTGGAAGAAGTTCTCTCTGTTTTGCCCTGCTTGTTTCTTCTTTATGTTGGAAATGTATCCTCAGAATGGGTCTGAGCTGATTTTCCCTGCTGGTTTTAGGCCGCTTTACACACACTTGATGCACTTACACAGAGATATCAAGACTTAGCTTTTAAGATGCTTACTAGTCGGATAGATACTTGTGCGATGAACAGGGTCTGGTGAGTCCAGTTGATTGAGCAAGGAGTAGGTCGTGTCCATTCCATATTCGGTTTTCGGAAGGGTATCTGTGCTCATTTCAAACTCGAGTTTTATGCGTCACCCCACCTCACCTTTCCCCTGAAGCAGGCATAAGTGTGTTTTCTAAAAGCGTGACTCTGTTCTGTTTGGGGATTCAGTGCATGGGGAGCGATTTTTACATTCCCTCGATAAGTGATATCATAAGTTTCTTTTTTTGTGGGACTTATTTCACTGAGGATGATCGTACCTAAATCCACTCAGGATGCTGCTACCAGCCTCATGACGTGGATTTCATGGCTGAGTGACACTCCATTGGACCTACGTAGCACCACTTGTCCACTTGTCCACTTGTCTTTGTCCACTTGTCCACTCGTCTTTGTCCACTTGGCTCTTTCCTGGGATATGAAACGTGTACCGGAGTGGAGGTTCTTGTCAAGACAGCAGCCCTCAACTTTGGGGTCCCTGTGTCTGGTTGATTTTTTCATTTTCCCAAGGTCAACGCCCATGTGTGGAAGTGCCCTATGCTCTGTGGTTCTGTGCTTTCCATGGTTTGGGAAAGAGGATACACTTGTGAAGATTGGCTGTTGGCCATTGACATCCCGCCCATCAGCTTAACAAGGCTCCCTTGACTCCGTGGGCTGTCCTGCCTTTCTGGTTTTTAGACTTTTTTCGCCTGGCCCTTTTTCCCCGGGGGGGGGGCGAGAGATTTCTTTGTAGTGCTGATTTGCTCTCCCAGGTTGCTTGGTTGGCCAAAAAGGGCGTATGCGTTTTTTCCTGAATATATTCAGGAAAAAACGCATACGCCCTTTTTGGCCAACCGCATCATTGTCCACGTTCTGGCGCTTTTCATGTGCTATCGGGGCCATTCCGATGTAGCCGTTGACATCCGTTTCCTGCAGTTCTGCCTTGCGTTCAGCGCCTCTTCGTAGCCTGACCTCAATATATTTTGGGGCGATAGTTATCGTTTAGAACTCTGCAGGTTTGGGAAGTGCAGTGCCCCTGAGCTCCATTTCCCAAGTCGCTTTTTTGTGAGTGGGACGCAACACGGCTGGATGGCTTCACGCCCTATTGTCGATCCGGGGTGGCAGGCTGAACCGCTGGTGAATTCTTCTTCGTGATGGGAAATGAGAGTGACATGTGCCCGACCAAACACCTCCAGCGAGTCTCTCATTGGTTCCCCCTCTTGCAGTTCATCCTGCGGACAAATTGCAGACGGTACGAAAGAGGCATGGAAAGGCGCCGAGTCTCCAAGTGGGGAGATTGTTAGTAAGGGGGCCTGAATGGAGAACACAAGCACCAGGAGATGAAAACTGAGGTGAGTTTCAGAAAGCTTTCCCGATCCCACGGTGTAGCATCCGCTGGGTTTCCAATGAGTGCTTTCGCTGTCGGAAGATTGCGTTGAACCTGGAGAGTTGGGACCCATGGAATGGGGAGCACGCAGGATTCCTTTCAAGGGTCTGCATTTGCTTTCCCAACCTCACCAATCGTCTCAGCCCCAAGAGTGTCCAGCCTTATGTCTTCTGCCGCTGGGGCTGTAGATGTGGTCAATCCTGGTTGCATGCCAGTCCCTGAACGCATTTTGGAAGAATTTCTCTCTGTTTTGCCCTGCTTGTTTCTTCTTTATGTTGGAAATGTATCCTCAGAATGGGTCTGAGCTGATTTTCCCTGCTGGTTTTAGGCCGCTTTACACACACTTGATGCACTTACACAGAGATATCAAGACTTAGCTTTTAAGATGCTTACTAGTCGGATAGATACTTGTGCGATGAACAGGGTCTGGTGAGTCCAGTTGATTGAGCAAGGAGTAGGTCGTGTCCATTCCATATTCGGTTTTCGGAAGGGTATCTGTGCTCATTTCAAACTCGAGTTTTATGCGTCACCCCAACTCACCTTTCCCCTGAAGCAGGCATAAGTGTGTTTTCTAAAAGCGTGACTCTGTTCTGTTTGGGGATTCCGTGCATGGGGAGCGATTTTTACATTCCCTCGATAAGTGATATCATAAGTTTCTTTTTTTTGTGGGACTTATTTCACTGCGGATGATCGTACCTAAATCCACTCAGGATGCTGCTACCAGCCTCATGACGTGGATTTCATGGCTGAGTGACACTCCATTGGACCTACGTAGCACCACTTGTCCACTTGTCCACTTGTCTTTGTCCACTTGTCCACTCGTCTTTGTCCACTTGGCTCTTTCCTGGGATATGAAACGTGTACCGGAGTGGAGGTTCTTGTCAAGACAGCAGCCCTCAACTTTGGGGTCCCTGTGTCTGGTTGATTTTTTGATTTTCCCAAGGTCAACGCCCATGTGTGGAAGTGCCCTATGCTCTGTGGTTCTGTGTTTTACATGGTTTGGGAAAGAGGATACACTTGTGAAGATTGGCTGTTGGCCATTGACATCCCGCCCATCAGCTTAACAAGGCTCCCTTGACTCCGTGGCCTGTCCTGCCTTTCTGGTTTTTAGACTTTTTTCGCCTGGCCCTTTTGCCCCGGGGGGGGCGAGAGATTTCTTTGTAGTGCTGATTTGCTCTCCCAGGTTGCTTGGTTGGCCAAAAAGGGCGTATGCGTTTTTTCCTGAATATATTCAGGAAAAAACGCATACGCCCTTTTTGGCCAACCGCATCATTGTCCACGTTCTGGCGCTTTTCATGTGCTATCGGGGCCATTCCGATGTAGCCGTTGACATCCGTTTCCTGCAGTTCTGCCTTGCGTTCAGCGCCTCTTCGTAGCCTGACCTCAATATATTTTGGGGCGATAGTTATCGTTTAGAACTCTGCAGGTTTGGGAAGTGCAGTGCCCCTGAGCTCCATTTCCCAAGTCGCTTTTTTGTGAGTGGGACGCAACACGGCTGGATGGCTTCACGCCCTATTGTCGATCCGGGGTGGCAGGCTGAACCGCTGGTGAATTCTTCTTCGTGATGGGAAATGAGAGTGACATGTGCCCGACCAAACACCTCCAGCGAGTCTCTCATTGGTTCCCCCTCTTGCAGTTCATCCTGCGGACAAATTGCAGACGGTACGAAAGAGGCATGGAAAGGCGCCGAGTCTCCAAGTGGGGAGATTGTTAGTAAGGGGGCCTGAATGGAGAACACGAGCACCAGGAGATGAAAACTGAGGTGAGTTTCAGAAAGCTTTCCCGATCCCACGGTGTAGCATCCGCTGGGTTTCCAATGAGTGCTTTCGCTGTCGGAAGATTGCGTTGAACCTGGAGAGTTGGGACCCATGGAATGGGGAGCACGCAGGATTCCTTTCAAGGGTCTGCATTTGCTTTCCCAACCTCACCAATCGTCTCAGCCCCAAGAGTGTCCAGCCTTATGTCTTCTGCCGCTGGGGCTGTAGATGTGGTCAATCCTGGTTGCATGCCAGTCCCTGAACGCATTTTGGAAGAATTTCTCTCTGTTTTGCCCTGCTTGTTTCTTCTTTATGTTGGAAATGTATCCTCAGAATGGGTCTGAGCTGATTTTCCCTGCTGGTTTCAGGCCGCTTTACACACACTTGATGCACTTACACAGAGATATCAAGACTTAGCTTTTAAGATGCTTACTAGTCGGATAGATACTTGTGCGATGAACAGGGTCTGGTGAGTCCAGTTGATTGAGCAAGGAGTAGGTCGTGTCCATTCCATATTCGGTTTTCGGAAGGGTATCTGTGCTCATTTCAAACTCGAGTTTTATGCGTCACCCCACCTCACCTTTCCCCTGAAGCAGGCATAAGTGTGTTTTCTAAAAGCATGACTCTGTTCTGTCTGGGGATTCCGTACATGGGGAGCGATTTTTACATTCCCTCGATAAGTGATATCATAAGTTTCTTTTTTTGTGGGACTTATTTCACTGCGGATGATCGTACCTAAATCCACTCAGGATGCTGCTACCAGCCTCATGACGTGGATTTCATGGCTGAGTGACACTCCATTGGACCTACGTAGCACCACTTGTCCACTTGTCCACTTGTCTTTGTCCACTTGTCCACTCGTCTTTGTCCACTTGGCTCTTTCCTGGGATATGAAACGTGTACCGGAGTGGAGGTTCTTGTCAAGACAGCAGCCCTCAACTTTGGGGTCCCTGTGTCTGGTTGATTTTTTGATTTTCCCAAGGTCAACTCCCATGTGTGGAAGTGCCCTATGCTCTGTGGTTCTGTGTTTTCCATGGTTTGGGAAAGAGGATACACTTGTGAAGATTGGCTGTTGGCCATTGACATCCCGCCCATCAGCTTAACAAGGCTCCCTTGACTCCGTGGCCTGTCCTGCCTTTCTGGTTTTTAGACTTTTTTCGCCTGGCCCTTTTGCCCCGGGGGGGGCGAGAGATTTCTTTGTAGTGCTGATTTGCTCTCCCAGGTTGCTTGGTTGGCCAAAAAGGGCGTATGCGTTTTTTCCTGAATATATTCAGGAAAAAACGCATACGCCCTTTTTGGCCAACCACATCATTGTCCACGTTCTGGCGCTTTTCATGTGCTATCGGGGCCATTCCGATGTACCCGTTGACATCCGTTTCCTGCAGTTCTGCCTTGCGTTCAGCGCCTCTTCGTAGCCTGACCTCAATATATTTTGGGGCGATAGTTATCGTTTAGAACTCTGCAGGTTTGGGAAGTGCAGTGCCCCTGAGCTCCATTTCCCAAGTCGCTTTTTTGTGAGTGGGACGCAACACGGCTGGATGGCTTCACGCCCTATTGTCGATCCGGGGTGGCAGGCTGAACCGCTGGTGAATTCTTCTTCGTGATGGGAAATGAGAGTGACATGTGCCCGACCAAACACCTCCAGCGAGTCTCTCATTGGTTCCCCCTCTTGCAGTTCATCCTGCGGACAAATTGCAGACGGTACGAAAGAGGCATGGAAAGGCGCCGAGTCTCCAAGTGGGGAGATTGTTAGTAAGGGGGCCTGAATGGAGAACACGAGCACCAGGAGATGAAAACTGAGGTGAGTTTCAGAAAGCTTTCCCGATCCCACGGTGTAGCATCCGCTGGGTTTCCAATGAGTGCTTTCGCTGTCGGAAGATTGCGTTGAACCTGGAGAGTTGGGACCCATGGAATGGGGAGCACGCAGGATTCCTTTCAAGGGTCTGCATTTGCTTTCCCAACCTCACCAATCGTCTCAGCCCCAAGAGTGTCCAGCCTTATGTCTTCTGCCGCTGGGGCTGTAGATGTGGTCAATCCTGGTTGCATGCCAGTCCCTGAACGCATTTTGGAAGAAGTTCTCTCTGTTTTGCCCTGCTTGTTTCTTCTTTATGTTGGAAATGTATCCTCAGAATGGGTCTGAGCTGATTTTCCCTGCTGGTTTTAGGCCGCTTTACACACACTTGATGCACTTACACAGAGATATCAAGACTTAGCTTTTAAGATGCTTACTAGTCGGATAGATACTTGTGCGATGAACAGGGTCTGGTGAGTCCAGTTGATTGAGCAAGGAGTAGGTCGTGTCCATTCCATATTCGGTTTTCGGAAGGGTATGTGTGCTCATTTCAAACTCGAGTTTTATGCGTCACCCCACCTCACCTTTCCCCTGAAGCAGGCATAAGTGTGTTTTCTAAAAGCGTGACTCTGTTCTGTTTGGGGATTCCGTGCATGGGGAGCGATTTTTACATTCCCTCGATAAGTGATATCATAAGTTTCTTTTTTTGTGGGACTTATTTCACTGAGGATGATCGTACCTAAATCCACTCAGGATGCTGCTACCAGCCTCATGACGTGGATTTCATGGCTGAGTGACACTCCATTGGACCTACGTAGCACCACTTGTCCACTTGTCCACTTGTCTTTGTCCACTTGTCCACTCGTCTTTGTCCACTTGGCTCTTTCCTGGGATATGAAACGTGTACCGGAGTGGAGGTTCTTGTCAAGACAGCAGCCCTCAACTTTGGGGTCCCTGTGTCTGGTTGATTTTTTCATTTTCCCAAGGTCAACGCCCATGTGTGGAAGTGCCCTATGCTCTGTGGTTCTGTGTTTTACATGGTTTGGGAAAGAGGATACACTTGTGAAGATTGGCTGTTGGCCATTGACATCCCGCCCATCAGCTTAACAAGGCTCCCTTGACTCCGTGGCCTGTCCTGCCTTTCTGGTTTTTAGACTTTTTTCGCCTTGCCCTTTTGCCCCGGGGGGGGGGGCGAGAGATTTCTTTGTAGTGCTGATTTGCTCTCCCAGGTTGCTTGGTTGGCCAAAAAGGGCGTATGCGTTTTTTCCTGAATATATTCAGGAAAAAACGCATACGCCCTTTTTGGCCAACCGCATCATTGTCCACGTTCTGGCGCTTTTCATGTGCTATCGGGGCCATTCCGATGTAGCCGTTGACATCCGTTTCCTGCAGTTCTGCCTTGCGTTCAGCGCCTCTTCGTAGCCTGACCTCAATATATTTTGGGGCGATAGTTATCGTTTAGAACTCTGCAGGTTTGGGAAGTGCAGTGCCCCTGAGCTCCATTTCCCAAGTCGCTTTTTTGTGAGTGGGACGCAACACGGCTGGATGGCTTCACGCCCTATTGTCGATCCGGGGTGGCAGGCTGAACCGCTGGTGAATTCTTCTTCGTGATGGGAAATGAGAGTGACATGTGCCCGACCAAACACCTCCAGCGAGTCTCTCATTGGTTCCCCCTCTTGCAGTTCATCCTGCGGACAAATTGCAGACGGTACGAAAGAGGCATGGAAAGGCGCCGAGTCTCCAAGTGGGGAGATTGTTAGTAAGGGGGCCTGAATGGAGAACACGAGCACCAGGAGATGAAAACTGAGGTGAGTTTCAGAAAGCTTTCCCGATCCCACGGTGTAGCATCCGCTGGGTTTCCAATGAGTGCTTTCGCTGTCGGAAGATTGCGTTGAACCTGGAGAGTTGGGACCCATGGAATGGGGAGCACGCAGGATTCCTTTCAAGGGTCTGCATTTGCTTTCCCAACCTCACCAATCGTCTCAGCCCCAAGAGTGTCCAGCCTTATGTCTTCTGCCGCTGGGGCTGTAGATGTGGTCAATCCTGGTTGCATGCCAGTCCCTGAACGCATTTTGGAAGAAGTTCTCTCTGTTTTGCCCTGCTTGTTTCTTCTTTATGTTGGAAATGTATCCTCAGAATGGGTCTGAGCTGATTTTCCCTGCTGGTTTTAGGCCGCTTTACACACACTTGATGCACTTACACAGAGATATCAAGACTTAGCTTTTAAGATGCTTACTAGTCGGATAGATACTTGTGCGATGAACAGGGTCTGGTGAGTCCAGTTGATTGAGCAAGGAGTAGGTCGTGTCCATTCCATATTCGGTTTTCGGAAGGGTATCTGTGCTCATTTCAAACTCGAGTTTTATGCGTCACCCCACCTCACCTTTCCCCTGAAGCAGGCATAAGTGTGTTTTCTAAAAGCGTGACTCTGTTCTGTTTGGGGATTCAGTGCATGGGGAGCGATTTTTACATTCCCTCGATAAGTGATATCATAAGTTTCTTTTTTTGTGGGACTTATTTCACTGAGGATGATCGTACCTAAATCCACTCAGGATGCTGCTACCAGCCTCATGATGTGGATTTCATGGCTGAGTGACACTCCATTGGACCTACGTAGCACCACTTGTCCACTTGTCCACTTGTCTTTGTCCACTTGTCCACTCGTCTTTGTCCACTTGGCTCTTTCCTGGGATATGAAACGTGTACCGGAGTGGAGGTTCTTGTCAAGACAGCAGCCCTCAACTTTGGGGTCCCTGTGTCTGGTTGATTTTTTCATTTTCCCAAGGTCAACGCCCATGTGTGGAAGTGCCCTATGCTCTGTGGTTCTGTGCTTTCCATGGTTTGGGAAAGAGGATACACTTGTGAAGATTGGCTGTTGGCCATTGACATCCCGCCCATCAGCTTAACAAGGCTCCCTTGACTCCGTGGGCTGTCCTGCCTTTCTGGTTTTTAGACTTTTTTCGCCTGGCCCTTTTTCCCCGGGGGGGGGCGAGAGATTTCTTTGTAGTGCTGATTTGCTCTCCCAGGTTGCTTGGTTGGCCAAAAAGGGCGTATGCGTTTTTTCCTGAATATATTCAGGAAAAAACGCATACGCCCTTTTTGGCCAACCGCATCATTGTCCACGTTCTGGCGCTTTTCATGTGCTATCGGGGCCATTCCGATGTAGCCGTTGACATCCGTTTCCTGCAGTTCTGCCTTGCGTTCAGCGCCTCTTCGTAGCCTGACCTCAATATATTTTGGGGCGATAGTTATCGTTTAGAACTCTGCAGGTTTGGGAAGTGCAGTGCCCCTGAGCTCCATTTCCCAAGTCGCTTTTTTGTGAGTGGGACGCAACACGGCTGGATGGCTTCACGCCCTATTGTCGATCCGGGGTGGCAGGCTGAACCGCTGGTGAATTCTTCTTCGTGATGGGAAATGAGAGTGACATGTGCCCGACCAAACACCTCCAGCGAGTCTCTCATTGGTTCCCCCTCTTGCAGTTCATCCTGCGGACAAATTGCAGACGGTACGAAAGAGGCATGGAAAGGCGCCGAGTCTCCAAGTGGGGAGATTGTTAGTAAGGGGGCCTGAATGGAGAACACGAGCACCAGGAGATGAAAACTGAGGTGAGTTTCAGAAAGCTTTCCCGATCCCACGGTGTAGCATCCGCTGGGTTTCCAATGAGTGCTTTCGCTGTCGGAAGATTGCGTTGAACCTGGAGAGTTGGGACCCATGGAATGGGGAGCACGCAGGATTCCTTTCAAGGGTCTGCATTTGCTTTCCCAACCTCACCAATCGTCTCAGCCCCAAGAGTGTCCAGCCTTATGTCTTCTGCCGCTGGGGCTGTAGATGTGGTCAATCCTGGTTGCATGCCAGTCCCTGAACGCATTTTGGAAGAATTTCTCTCTGTTTTGCCCTGCTTGTTTCTTCTTTATGTTGGAAATGTATCCTCAGAATGGGTCTGAGCTGATTTTCCCTGCTGGTTTTAGGCCGCTTTACACACACTTGATGCACTTACACAGAGATATCAAGACTTAGCTTTTAAGATGCTTACTAGTCGGATAGATACTTGTGCGATGAACAGGGTCTGGTGAGTCCAGTTGATTGAGCAAGGAGTAGGTCGTGTCCATTCCATATTCGGTTTTCGGAAGGGTATCTGTGCTCATTTCAAACTCGAGTTTTATGCGTCACCCCACCTCACCTTTCCCCTGAAGCAGGCATAAGTGTGTTTTCTAAAAGCGTGACTCTGTTCTGTTTGGGGATTCAGTGCATGGGGAGCGATTTTTACATTCCCTCGATAAGTGATATCATAAGTTTCTTTTTTTGTGGGACTTATTTCACTGAGGATGATCGTACCTAAATCCACTCAGGATGCTGCTACCAGCCTCATGACGTGGATTTCATGGCTGAGTGACACTCCATTGGACCTACGTAGCACCACTTGTCCACTTGTCCACTTGTCTTTGTCCACTTGTCCACTCGTCTTTGTCCACTTGGCTCTTTCCTGGGATATGAAACGTGTACCGGAGTGGAGGTTCTTGTCAAGACAGCAGCCCTCAACTTTGGGGTCCCTGTGTCTGGTTGATTTTTTCATTTTCCCAAGGTCAACGCCCATGTGTGGAAGTGCCCTATGCTCTGTGGTTCTGTGCTTTCCATGGTTTGGGAAAGAGGATACACTTGTGAAGATTGGCTGTTGGCCATTGACATCCCGCCCATCAGCTTAACAAGGCTCCCTTGACTCCGTGGGCTGTCCTGCCTTTCTGGTTTTTAGACTTTTTTCGCCTGGCCCTTTTTCCCCGGGGGGGGGCGAGAGATTTCTTTGTAGTGCTGATTTGCTCTCCCAGGTTGCTTGGTTGGCCAAAAAGGGCGTATGCGTTTTTTCCTGAATATATTCAGGAAAAAACGCATACGCCCTTTTTGGCCAACCGCATCATTGTCCACGTTCTGGCGCTTTTCATGTGCTATCGGGGCCATTCCGATGTAGCCGTTGACATCCGTTTCCTGCAGTTCTGCCTTGCGTTCAGCGCCTCTTCGTAGCCTGACCTCAATATATTTTGGGGCGATAGTTATCGTTTAGAACTCTGCAGGTTTGGGAAGTGCAGTGCCCCTGAGCTCCATTTCCCAAGTCGCTTTTTTGTGAGTGGGACGCAACACGGCTGGATGGCTTCACGCCCTATTGTCGATCCGGGGTGGCAGGCTGAACCGCTGGTGAATTCTTCTTCGTGATGGGAAATGAGAGTGACATGTGCCCGACCAAACACCTCCAGCGAGTCTCTCATTGGTTCCCCCTCTTGCAGTTCATCCTGCGGACAAATTGCAGACGGTACGAAAGAGGCATGGAAAGGCGCCGAGTCTCCAAGTGGGGAGATTGTTAGTAAGGGGGCCTGAATGGAGAACACGAGCACCAGGAGATGAAAACTGAGGTGAGTTTCAGAAAGCTTTCCCGATCCCACGGTGTAGCATCCGCTGGGTTTCCAATGAGTGCTTTCGCTGTCGGAAGATTGCGTTGAACCTGGAGAGTTGGGACCCATGGAATGGGGAGCACGCAGGATTCCTTTCAAGGGTCTGCATTTGCTTTCCCAACCTCACCAATCGTCTCAGCCCCAAGAGTGTCCAGCCTTATGTCTTCTGCCGCTGGGGCTGTAGATGTGGTCAATCCTGGTTGCATGCCAGTCCCTGAACGCATTTTGGAAGAATTTCTCTCTGTTTTGCCCTGCTTGTTTCTTCTTTATGTTGGAAATGTATCCTCAGAATGGGTCTGAGCTGATTTTCCCTGCTGGTTTCAGGCCGCTTTACACACACTTGATGCACTTACACAGAGATATCAAGACTTAGCTTTTAAGATGCTTACTAGTCGGATAGATACTTGTGCGATGAACAGGGTCTGGTGAGTCCAGTTGATTGAGCAAGGAGTAGGTCGTGTCCATTCCATATTCGGTTTTCGGAAGGGTATCTGTGCTCATTTCAAACTCGAGTTTTATGCGTCACCCCACCTCACCTTTCCCCTGAAGCAGGCATAAGTGTGTTTTCTAAAAGCGTGACTCTGTTCTGTTTGGGGATTCCGTGCATGGGGAGCGATTTTTACATTCCCTCGATAAGTGATATCATAAGTTTCTTTTTTTGTGGGACTTATTTCACTGCGGATGATCGTACCTAAATCCACTCAGGATGCTGCTACCAGCCTCATGACGTGGATTTCATGGCTGAGTGACACTCCATTGGACCTACGTAGCACCACTTGTCCACTTGTCCACTTGTCTTTGTCCACTTGTCCACTCGTCTTTGTCCACTTGGCTCTTTCCTGGGATATGAAACGTGTACCGGAGTGGAGGTTCTTGTCAAGACAGCAGCCCTCAACTTTGGGGTCCCTGTGTCTGGTTGATTTTTTGATTTTCCCAAGGTCAACTCCCATGTGTGGAAGTGCCCTATGCTCTGTGGTTCTGTGTTTTCCATGGTTTGGGAAAGAGGATACACTTGTGAAGATTGGCTGTTGGCCATTGACATCCCGCCCATCAGCTTAACAAGGCTCCCTTGACTCCGTGGCCTGTCCTGCCTTTCTGGTTTTTAGACTTTTTTCGCCTGGCCCTTTTGCCCCGGGGGGGGGCGAGAGATTTCTTTGTAGTGCTGATTTGCTCTCCCAGGTTGCTTGGTTGGCCAAAAAGGGCGTATGCGTTTTTTCCTGAATATATTCAGGAAAAAACGCATACGCCCTTTTTGGCCAACCACATCATTGTCCACGTTCTGGCGCTTTTCATGTGCTATCGGGGCCATTCCGATGTAGCCGTTGACATCCGTTTCCTGCAGTTCTGCCTTGCGTTCAGCGCCTCTTCGTAGCCTGACCTCAATATATTTTGGGGCGATAGTTATCGTTTAGAACTCTGCAGGTTTGGGAAGTGCAGTGCCCCTGAGCTCCATTTCCCAAGTCGCTTTTTTGTGAGTGGGACGCAACACGGCTGGATGGCTTCACGCCCTATTGTCGATCCGGGGTGGCAGGCTGAACCGCTGGTGAATTCTTCTTCGTGATGGGAAATGAGAGTGACATGTGCCCGACCAAACACCTCCAGCGAGTCTCTCATTGGTTCCCCCTCTTGCAGTTCATCCTGCGGACAAATTGCAGACGGTACGAAAGAGGCATGGAAAGGCGCCGAGTCTCCAAGTGGGGAGATTGTTAGTAAGGGGGCCTGAATGGAGAACACGAGCACCAGGAGATGAAAACTGAGGTGAGTTTCAGAAAGCTTTCCCGATCCCACGGTGTAGCATCCGCTGGGTTTCCAATGAGTGCTTTCGCTGTCGGAAGATTGCGTTGAACCTGGAGAGTTGGGACCCATGGAATGGGGAGCACGCAGGATTCCTTTCAAGGGTCTGCATTTGCTTTCCCAACCTCACCAATCGTCTCAGCCCCAAGAGTGTCCAGCCTTATGTCTTCTGCCGCTGGGGCTGTAGATGTGGTCAATCCTGGTTGCATGCCAGTCCCTGAACGCATTTTGGAAGAAGTTCTCTCTGTTTTGCCCTGCTTGTTTCTTCTTTATGTTGGAAATGTATCCTCAGAATGGGTCTGAGCTGATTTTCCCTGCTGGTTTTAGGCCGCTTGACACACACTTGATGCACTTACACAGAGATATCAAGACTTAGCTTTTAAGATGCTTACTAGTCGGATAGATACTTGTGCGATGAACAGGGTCTGGTGAGTCCAGTTGATTGAGCAAGGAGTAGGTCGTGTCCATTCCATATTCGGTTTTCGGAAGGGTATCTGTGCTCATTTCAAACTCGAGTTTTATGCGTCACCCCACCTCACCTTTCCCCTGAAGCAGGCATAAGTGTGTTTTCTAAAAGCGTGACTCTGTTCTGTTTGGGGATTCAGTGCATGGGGAGCGATTTTTACATTCCCTCGATAAGTGATATCATAAGTTTCTTTTTTTGTGGGACTTATTTCACTGAGGATGATCGTACCTAAATCCACTCAGGATGCTGCTACCAGCCTCATGACGTGGATTTCATGGCTGAGTGACACTCCATTGGACCTACGTAGCACCACTTGTCCACTTGTCCACTTGTCTTTGTCCACTTGTCCACTCGTCTTTGTCCACTTGGCTCTTTCCTGGGATATGAAACGTGTACCGGAGTGGAGGTTCTTGTCAAGACAGCAGCCCTCAACTTTGGGGTCCCTGTGTCTGGTTGATTTTTTCATTTTCCCAAGGTCAACGCCCATGTGTGGAAGTGCCCTATGCTCTGTGGTTCTGTGCTTTCCATGGTTTGGGAAAGAGGATACACTTGTGAAGATTGGCTGTTGGCCATTGACATCCCGCCCATCAGCTTAACAAGGCTCCCTTGACTCCGTGGGCTGTCCTGCCTTTCTGGTTTTTAGACTTTTTTCGCCTGGCCCTTTTTCCCCGGGGGGGGGCGAGAGATTTCTTTGTAGTGCTGATTTGCTCTCCCAGGTTGCTTGGTTGGCCAAAAAGGGCGTATGCGTTTTTTCCTGAATATATTCAGGAAAAAACGCATACGCCCTTTTTGGCCAACCGCATCATTGTCCACGTTCTGGCGCTTTTCATGTGCTATCGGGGCCATTCCGATGTAGCCGTTGACATCCGTTTCCTGCAGTTCTGCCTTGCGTTCAGCGCCTCTTCGTAGCCTGACCTCAATATATTTTGGGGCGATAGTTATCGTTTAGAACTCTGCAGGTTTGGGAAGTGCAGTGCCCCTGAGCTCCATTTCCCAAGTCGCTTTTTTGTGAGTGGGACGCAACACGGCTGGATGGCTTCACGCCCTATTGTCGATCCGGGGTGGCAGGCTGAACCGCTGGTGAATTCTTCTTCGTGATGGGAAATGAGAGTGACATGTGCCCGACCAAACACCTCCAGCGAGTCTCTCATTGGTTCCCCCTCTTGCAGTTCATCCTGCGGACAAATTGCAGACGGTACGAAAGAGGCATGGAAAGGCGCCGAGTCTCCAAGTGGGGAGATTGTTAGTAAGGGGGCCTGAATGGAGAACACGAGCACCAGGAGATGAAAACTGAGGTGAGTTTCAGAAAGCTTTCCCGATCCCACGGTGTAGCATCCGCTGGGTTTCCAATGAGTGCTTTCGCTGTCGGAAGATTGCGTTGAACCTGGAGAGTTGGGACCCATGGAATGGGGAGCACGCAGGATTCCTTTCAAGGGTCTGCATTTGCTTTCCCAACCTCACCAATCGTCTCAGCCCCAAGAGTGTCCAGCCTTATGTCTTCTGCCGCTGGGGCTGTAGATGTGGTCAATCCTGGTTGCATGCCAGTCCCTGAACGCATTTTGGAAGAATTTCTCTCTGTTTTGCCCTGCTTGTTTCTTCTTTATGTTGGAAATGTATCCTCAGAATGGGTCTGAGCTGATTTTCCCTGCTGGTTTCAGGCCGCTTTACACACACTTGATGCACTTACACAGAGATATCAAGACTTAGCTTTTAAGATGCTTACTAGTCGGATAGATACTTGTGCGATGAACAGGGTCTGGTGAGTCCAGTTGATTGAGCAAGGAGTAGGTCGTGTCCATTCCATATTCGGTTTTCGGAAGGGTATCTGTGCTCATTTCAAACTCGAGTTTTATGCGTCACCCCACCTCACCTTTCCCCTGAAGCAGGCATAAGTGTGTTTCTAAAAGCGTGACTCTGTTCTGTTTGGGGATTCCGTGCATGGGGAGCGATTTTTACATTCCCTCGATAAGTGATATCATAAGTTTCTTTTTTTGTGGGACTTATTTCACTGCGGATGATCGTACCTAAATCCACTCAGGATGCTGCTACCAGCCTCATGACGTGGATTTCATGGCTGAGTGACACTCCATTGGACCTACGTAGCACCACTTTTCCACTTGTCCACTTGTCTTTGTCCACTTGTCCACTCGTCTTTGTCCACTTGGCTCTTTCCTGGGATATGAAACGTGTACCGGAGTGGAGGTTCTTGTCAAGACAGCAGCCCTCAACTTTGGGGTCCCTGTGTCTGGTTGATTTTTTGATTTTCCCAAGGTCAACTCCCATGTGTGGAAGTGCCCTATGCTCTGTGGTTCTGTGTTTTCCATGGTTTGGGAAAGAGGATACACTTGTGAAGATTGGCTGTTGGCCATTGACATCCCGCCCATCAGCTTAACAAGGCTCCCTTGACTCCGTGGGCTGTCCTGCCTTTCTGGTTTTTAGACTTTTTTCGCCTGGCCCTTTTGCCCCGGGGGGGGGCGAGAGATTTCTTTGTAGTGCTGATTTGCTCTCCCAGGTTGCTTGGTTGGCCAAAAAGGGCGTATGCGTTTTTTCCTGAATATATTCAGGAAAAAACGCATACGCCCTTTTTGGCCAACCGCATCATTGTCCACGTTCTGGCGCTTTTCATGTGCTATCGGGGCCATTCCGATGTAGCCGTTGACATCCGTTTCCTGCAGTTCTGCCTTGCGTTCAGCGCCTCTTCGTAGCCTGACCTCAATATATTTTGGGGCGATAGTTATCGTTGAGAACTCTGCAGGTTTGGGAAGTGCAGTGCCCCTGAGCTCCATTTCCCAAGTCGCTTTTTTGTGAGTGGGACGCAACACGGCTGGATGGCTTCACGCCCTATTGTCGATCCGGGGTGGCAGGCTGAACCGCTGGTGAATTCTTCTTCGTGATGGGAAATGAGAGTGACATGTGCCCGACCAAACACCTCCAGCGAGTCTCTCATTGGTTCCCCCTCTTGCAGTTCATCCTGCGGACAAATTGCAGACGGTACGAAAGAGGCATGGAAAGGCGCCGAGTCTCCAAGTGGGGAGATTGTTAGTAAGGGGGCCTGAATGGAGAACACGAGCACCAGGAGATGAAAACTGAGGTGAGTTTCAGAAAGCTTTCCCGATCCCACGGTGTAGCATCCGCTGGGTTTCCAATGAGTGCTTTCGCTGTCGGAAGATTGCGTTGAACCTGGAGAGTTGGGACCCATGGAATGGGGAGCACGCAGGATTCCTTTCAAGGGTCTGCATTTGCTTTCCCAACCTCACCAATCGTCTCAGCCCCAAGAGTGTCCAGCCTTATGTCTTCTGCCGCTGGGGCTGTAGATGTGGTCAATCCTGGTTGCATGCCAGTCCCTGAACGCATTTTGGAAGAATTTCTCTCTGTTTTGCCCTGCTTGTTTCTTCTTTATGTTGGAAATGTATCCTCAGAATGGGTCTGAGCTGATTTTCCCTGCTGGTTTCAGGCCGCTTTACACACACTTGATGCACTTACACAGAGATATCAAGACTTAGCTTTTAAGATGCTTACTAGTCGGATAGATACTTGTGCGATGAACAGGGTCTGGTGAGTCCAGTTGATTGAGCAAGGAGTAGGTCGTGTCCATTGCATATTCGGTTTTCGGAAGGGTATCTGTGCTCATTTCAAACTCGAGTTTTATGCGTCACCCCACCTCACCTTTCCCCTGAAGCAGGCATAAGTGTGTTTCTAAAAGCGTGACTCTGTTCTGTTTGGGGATTCCGTGCATGGGGAGCGATTTTTACATTCCCTCGATAAGTGATATCATAAGTTTCTTTTTTTGTGGGACTTATTTCACTGCGGATGATCGTACCTAAATCCACTCAGGATGCTGCTACCAGCCTCATGACGTGGATTTCATGGCTGAGTGACACTCCATTGGACCTACGTAGCACCACTTTTCCACTTGTCCACTTGTCTTTGTCCACTTGTCCACTCGTCTTTGTCCACTTGGCTCTTTCCTGGGATATGAAACGTGTACCGGAGTGGAGGTTCTTGTCAAGACAGCAGCCCTCAACTTTGGGGTCCCTGTGTCTGGTTGATTTTTTGATTTTCCCAAGGTCAACTCCCATGTGTGGAAGTGCCCTATGCTCTGTGGTTCTGTGTTTTCCATGGTTTGGGAAAGAGGATACACTTGTGAAGATTGGCTGTTGGCCATTGACATCCCGCCCATCAGCTTAACAAGGCTCCCTTGACTCCGTGGGCTGTCCTGCCTTTCTGGTTTTTAGACTTTTTTCGCCTGGCCCTTTTGCCCCGGGGGGGGGCGAGAGATTTCTTTGTAGTGCTGATTTGCTCTCCCAGGTTGCTTGGTTGGCCAAAAAGGGCGTATGCGTTTTTTCCTGAATATATTCAGGAAAAAACGCATACGCCCTTTTTGGCCAACCACATCATTGTCCACGTTCTGGCGCTTTTCATGTGCTATCGGGGCCATTCCGATGTAGCCGTTGACATCCGTTTCCTGCAGTTCTGCCTTGCGTTCAGCGCCTCTTCGTAGCCTGACCTCAATATATTTTGGGGCGATAGTTATCGTTGAGAACTCTGCAGGTTTGGGAAGTGCAGTGCCCCTGAGCTCCATTTCCCAAGTCGCTTTTTTGTGAGTGGGACGCAACACGGCTGGATGGCTTCACGCCCTATTGTCGATCCGGGGTGGCAGGCTGAACCGCTGGTGAATTCTTCTTCGTGATGGGAAATGAGAGTGACATGTGCCCGACCAAACACCTCCAGCGAGTCTCTCATTGGTTCCCCCTCTTGCAGTTCATCCTGCGGACAAATTGCAGACGGTACGAAAGAGGCATGGAAAGGCGCCGAGTCTCCAAGTGGGGAGATTGTTAGTAAGGGGGCCTGAATGGAGAACACGAGCACCAGGAGATGAAAACTGAGGTGAGTTTCAGAAAGCTTTCCCGATCCCACGGTGTAGCATCCGCTGGGTTTCCAATGAGTGCTTTCGCTGTCGGAAGATTGCGTTGAACCTGGAGAGTTGGGACCCATGGAATGGGGAGCACGCAGGATTCCTTTCAAGGGTCTGCATTTGCTTTCCCAACCTCACCAATCGTCTCAGCCCCAAGAGTGTCCAGCCTTATGTCTTCTGCCGCTGGGGCTGTAGATGTGGTCAATCCTGGTTGCATGCCAGTCCCTGAACGCATTTTGGAAGAAGTTCTCTCTGTTTTGCCCTGCTTGTTTCTTCTTTATGTTGGAAATGTATCCTCAGAATGGGTCTGAGCTGATTTTCCCTGCTGGTTTTAGGCCGCTTTACACACACTTGATGCACTTACACAGAGATATCAAGACTTAGCTTTTAAGATGCTTACTAGTCGGATAGATACTTGTGCGATGAACAGGGTCTGGTGAGTCCAGTTGATTGAGCAAGGAGTAGGTCGTGTCCATTCCATATTCGGTTTTCGGAAGGGTATCTGTGCTCATTTCAAACTCGAGTTTTATGCGTCACCCCACCTCACCTTTCCCCTGAAGCAGGCATAAGTGTGTTTTCTAAAAGCGTGACTCTGTTCTGTTTGGGGATTCAGTGCATGGGGAGCGATTTTTACATTCCCTCGAAAAGTGATATCATAAGTTTCTTTTTTTGTGGGACTTATTTCACTGAGGATGATCGTACCTAAATCCACTCAGGATGCTGCTACCAGCCTCATGACGTGGATTTCATGGCTGAGTGACACTCCATTGGACCTACGTAGCACCACTTGTCCACTTGTCCACTTGTCTTTGTCCACTTGTCCACTCGTCTTTGTCCACTTGGCTCTTTCCTGGGATATGAAACGTGTACCGGAGTGGAGGTTCTTGTCAAGACAGCAGCCCTCAACTTTGGGGTCCCTGTGTCTGGTTGATTTTTTGATTTTCCCAAGGTCAACGCCCATGTGTGGAAGTGCCCTATGCTCTGTGGTTCTGTGTTTTACATGGTTTGGGAAAGAGGATACACTTGTGAAGATTGGCTGTTGGCCATTGACATCCCGCCCATCAGCTTAACAAGGCTCCCTTGACTCCGTGGGCTGTCCTGCCTTTCTGGTTTTTAGACTTTTTTCGCCTGGCCCTTTTGCCCCGGGGGGGGCGAGAGATTTCTTTGTAGTGCTGATTTGCTCTCCCAGGTTGCTTGGTTGGCCAAAAAGGGCGTATGCGTTTTTTCCTGAATATATTCAGGAAAAAACGCATACGCCCTTTTTGGCCAACCGCATCATTGTCCACGTTCTGGCGCTTTTCATGTGCTATCGGGGCCATTCCGATGTAGCCGTTGACATCCGTTTCCTGCAGTTCTGCCTTGCGTTCAGCGCCTCTTCGTAGCCTGACCTCAATATATTTTGGGGCGATAGTTATCGTTTAGAACTCTGCAGGTTTGGGAAGTGCAGTGCCCCTGAGCTCCATTTCCCAAGTCGCTTTTTTGTGAGTGGGACGCAACACGGCTGGATGGCTTCACGCCCTATTGTCGATCCGGGGTGGCAGGCTGAACCGCTGGTGAATTCTTCTTCGTGATGGGAAATGAGAGTGACATGTGCCCGACCAAACACCTCCAGCGAGTCTCTCATTGGTTCCCCCTCTTGCAGTTCATCCTGCGGACAAATTGCAGACGGTACGAAAGAGGCATGGAAAGGCGCCGAGTCTCCAAGTGGGGAGATTGTTAGTAAGGGGGCCTGAATGGAGAACACGAGCACCAGGAGATGAAAACTGAGGTGAGTTTCAGAAAGCTTTCCCGATCCCACGGTGTAGCATCTGCTGGGTTTCCAATGAGTGCTTTCGCTGTCGGAAGATTGCGTTGAACCTGGAGAGTTGGGACCCATGGAATGGGGAGCACGCAGGATTCCTTTCAAGGGTCTGCATTTGCTTTCCCAACCTCACCAATCGTCTCAGCCCCAAGAGTGTCCAGCCTTATGTCTTCTGCCGCTGGGGCTGTACATGTGGTCAATCCTGGTTGCATGCCAGTCCCTGAACGCATTTTGGAAGAAGTTCTCTCTGTTTTGCCCTGCTTGTTTCTTCTTTATGTTGGAAATGTATCCTCAGAATGGGTCTGAGCTGATTTTCCCTGCTGGTTTTAGGCCGCTTTACACACACTTGATGCACTTACACAGAGATATCAAGACTTAGCTTTTAAGATGCTTACTAGTCGGATAGATACTTGTGCGATGAACAGGGTCTGGTGAGTCCAGTTGATTGAGCAAGGAGTAGGTCGTGTCCATTCCATATTCGGTTTTCGGAAGGGTATGTGTGCTCATTTCAAACTCGAGTTTTATGCGTCACCCCACCTCACCTTTCCCCTGAAGCAGGCATAAGTGTGTTTTCTAAAAGCGTGACTCTGTTCTGTTTGGGGATTCAGTGCATGGGGAGCGATTTTTACATTCCCTCGATAAGTGATATCATAAGTTTCTTTTTTTGTGGGACTTATTTCACTGAGGATGATCGTACCTAAATCCACTCAGGATGCTTCTACCAGCCTCATGACGTGGATTTCATGGCTGAGTGACACTCCATTGGACCTACGTAGCACCACTTGTCCACTTGTCCACTTGTCTTTGTCCACTTGTCCACTCGTCTTTGTCCACTTGGCTCTTTCCTGGGATATGAAACGTGTACCGGAGTGGAGGTTCTTGTCAAGACAGCAGCCCTCAACTTTGGGGTCCCTGTGTCTGGTTGATTTTTTCATTTTCCCAAGGTCAACGCCCATGTGTGGAAGTGCCCTATGCTCTGTGGTTCTGTGTTTTACATGGTTTGGGAAAGAGGATACACTTGTGAAGATTGGCTGTTGGCCATTGACATCCCGCCCATCAGCTTAACAAGGCTCCCTTGACTCCGTGGCCTGTCCTGCCTTTCTGGTTTTTAGACTTTTTTCGCCTGGCCCTTTTGCCCCGGGGGGGGGGGGGGCGAGAGATTTCTTTGTAGTGCTGATTTGCTCTCCCAGGTTGCTTGGTTGGCCAAAAAGGGCGTATGCGTTTTTTCCTGAATATATTCAGGAAAAAACGCATACGCCCTTTTTGGCCAACCGCATCATTGTCCACGTTCTGGCGCTTTTCATGTGCTATCGGGGCCATTCCGATGTAGCCGTTGACATCCGTTTCCTGCAGTTCTGCCTTGCGTTCAGCGCCTCTTCGTAGCCTGACCTCAATATATTTTGGGGCGATAGTTATCGTTTAGAACTCTGCAGGTTTGGGAAGTGCAGTGCCCCTGAGCTCCATTTCCCAAGTCGCTTTTTTGTGAGTGGGACGCAACACGGCTGGATGGCTTCACGCCCTATTGTCGATCCGGGGTGGCAGGCTGAACCGCTGGTGAATTCTTCTTCGTGATGGGAAATGAGAGTGACATGTGCCCGACCAAACACCTCCAGCGAGTCTCTCATTGGTTCCCCCTCTTGCAGTTCATCCTGCGGACAAATTGCAGACGGTACGAAAGAGGCATGGAAAGGCGCCGAGTCTCCAAGTGGGGAGATTGTTAGTAAGGGGGCCTGAATGGAGAACACGAGCACCAGGAGATGAAAACTGAGGTGAGTTTCAGAAAGCTTTCCCGATCCCACGGTGTAGCATCCGCTGGGTTTCCAATGAGTGCTTTCGCTGTCGGAAGATTGCGTTGAACCTGGAGAGTTGGGACCCATGGAATGGGGAGCACGCAGGATTCCTTTCAAGGGTCTGCATTTGCTTTCCCAACCTCACCAATCGTCTCAGCCCCAAGAGTGTCCAGCCTTATGTCTTCTGCCGCTGGGGCTGTAGATGTGGTCAATCCTGGTTGCATGCCAGTCCCTGAACGCATTTTGGAAGAAGTTCTCTCTGTTTTGCCCTGCTTGTTTCTTCTTTATGTTGGAAATGTATCCTCAGAATGGGTCTGAGCTGATTTTCCCTGCTGGTTTTAGGCCGCTTTACACACACTTGATGCACTTACACAGAGATATCAAGACTTAGCTTTTAAGATGCTTACTAGTCGGATAGATACTTGTGCGATGAACAGGGTCTGGTGAGTCCAGTTGATTGAGCAAGGAGTAGGTCGTGTCCATTCCATATTCGGTTTTCGGAAGGGTATCTGTGCTCATTTCAAACTCGAGTTTTATGCGTCACCCCACCTCACCTTTCCCCTGAAGCAGGCATAAGTGTGTTTTCTAAAAGCGTGACTCTGTTCTGTTTGGGGATTCAGTGCATGGGGAGCGATTTTTACATTCCCTCGATAAGTGATATCATAAGTTTCTTTTTTTGTGGGACTTATTTCACTGAGGATGATCGTACCTAAATCCACTCAGGATGCTGCTACCAGCCTCATGACGTGGATTTCATGGCTGAGTGACACTCCATTGGACCTACGTAGCACCACTTGTCCACTTGTCCACTTGTCTTTGTCCACTTGTCCACTCGTCTTTGTCCACTTGGCTCTTTCCTGGGATATGAAACGTGTACCGGAGTGGAGGTTCTTGTCAAGACAGCAGCCCTCAACTTTGGGGTCCCTGTGTCTGGTTGATTTTTTGATTTTCCCAAGGTCAACGCCCATGTGTGGAAGTGCCCTATGCTCTGTGGTTCTGTGTTTTACATGGTTTGGGAAAGAGGATACACTTGTGAAGATTGGCTGTTGGCCATTGACATCCCGCCCATCAGCTTAACAAGGCTCCCTTGACTCCGTGGCCTGTCCTGCCTTTCTGGTTTTTAGACTTTTTTCGCCTGGCCCTTTTGCCCCGGGGGGGGGGGGGCGAGAGATTTCTTTGTAGTGCTGATTTGCTCTCCCAGGTTGCTTGGTTGGCCAAAAAGGGCGTATGCGTTTTTTCCTGAATATATTCAGGAAAAAACGCATACGCCCTTTTTGGCCAACCGCATCATTGTCCACGTTCTGGCGCTTTTCATGTGCTATCGGGGCCATTCCGATGTAGCCGTTGACATCCGTTTCCTGCAGTTCTGCCTTGCGTTCAGCGCCTCTTCGTAGCCTGACCTCAATATATTTTGGGGCGATAGTTATCGTTTAGAACTCTGCAGGTTTGGGAAGTGCAGTGCCCCTGAGCTCCATTTCCCAAGTCGCTTTTTTGTGAGTGGGACGCAACACGGCTGGATGGCTTCACGCCCTATTGTCGATCCGGGGTGGCAGGCTGAACCGCTGGTGAATTCTTCTTCGTGATGGGAAATGAGAGTGACATGTGCCCGACCAAACACCTCCAGCGAGTCTCTCATTGGTTCCCCCTCTTGCAGTTCATCCTGCGGACAAATTGCAGACGGTACGAAAGAGGCATGGAAAGGCGCCGAGTCTCCAAGTGGGGAGATTGTTAGTAAGGGGGCCTGAATGGAGAACACGAGCACCAGGAGATGAAAACTGAGGTGAGTTTCAGAAAGCTTTCCCGATCCCACGGTGTAGCATCCGCTGGGTTTCCAATGAGTGCTTTCGCTGTCGGAAGATTGCGTTGAACCTGGAGAGTTGGGACCCATGGAATGGGGAGCACGCAGGATTCCTTTCAAGGGTCTGCATTTGCTTTCCCAACCTCACCAATCGTCTCAGCCCCAAGAGTGTCCAGCCTTATGTCTTCTGCCGCTGGGGCTGTAGATGTGGTCAATCCTGGTTGCATGCCAGTCCCTGAACGCATTTTGGAAGAAGTTCTCTCTGTTTTGCCCTGCTTGTTTCTTCTTTATGTTGGAAATGTATCCTCAGAATGGGTCTGAGCTGATTTTCCCTGCTGGTTTTAGGCCGCTTTACACACACTTGATGCACTTACACAGAGATATCAAGACTTAGCTTTTAAGATGCTTACTAGTCGGATAGATACTTGTGCGATGAACAGGGTCTGGTGAGTCCAGTTGATTGAGCAAGGAGTAGGTCGTGTCCATTCCATATTCGGTTTTCGGAAGGGTATCTGTGCTCATTTCAAACTCGAGTTTTATGCGTCACCCCACCTCACCTTTCCCCTGAAGCAGGCATAAGTGTGTTTTCTAAAAGCGTGACTCTGTTCTGTTTGGGGATTCAGTGCATGGGGAGCGATTTTTACATTCCCTCGATAAGTGATATCATAAGTTTCTTTTTTTGTGGGACTTATTTCACTGAGGATGATCGTACCTAAATCCACTCAGGATGCTGCTACCAGCCTCATGACGTGGATTTCATGGCTGAGTGACACTCCATTGGACCTACGTAGCACCACTTGTCCACTTGTCCACTTGTCTTTGTCCACTTGTCCACTCGTCTTTGTCCACTTGGCTCTTTCCTGGGATATGAAACGTGTACCGGAGTGGAGGTTCTTGTCAAGACAGCAGCCCTCAACTTTGGGGTCCCTGTGTCTGGTTGATTTTTTCATTTTCCCAAGGTCAACGCCCATGTGTGGAAGTGCCCTATGCTCTGTGGTTCTGTGCTTTCCATGGTTTGGGAAAGAGGATACACTTGTGAAGATTGGCTGTTGGCCATTGACATCCCGCCCATCAGCTTAACAAGGCTCCCTTGACTCCGTGGGCTGTCCTGCCTTTCTGGTTTTTAGACTTTTTTCGCCTGGCCCTTTTTCCCCGGGGGGGGGCGAGAGATTTCTTTGTAGTGCTGATTTGCTCTCCCAGGTTGCTTGGTTGGCCAAAAAGGGCGTATGCGTTTTTTCCTGAATATATTCAGGAAAAAACGCATACGCCCTTTTTGGCCAACCGCATCATTGTCCACGTTCTGGCGCTTTTCATGTGCTATCGGGGCCATTCCGATGTAGCCGTTGACATCCGTTTCCTGCAGTTCTGCCTTGCGTTCAGCGCCTCTTCGTAGCCTGACCTCAATATATTTTGGGGCGATAGTTATCGTTTAGAACTCTGCAGGTTTGGGAAGTGCAGTGCCCCTGAGCTCCATTTCCCAAGTCGCTTTTTTGTGAGTGGGACGCAACACGGCTGGATGGCTTCACGCCCTATTGTCGATCCGGGGTGGCAGGCTGAACCGCTGGTGAATTCTTCTTCGTGATGGGAAATGAGAGTGACATGTGCCCGACCAAACACCTCCAGCGAGTCTCTCATTGGTTCCCCCTCTTGCAGTTCATCCTGCGGACAAATTGCAGACGGTACGAAAGAGGCATGGAAAGGCGCCGAGTCTCCAAGTGGGGAGATTGTTAGTAAGGGGGCCTGAATGGAGAACACGAGCACCAGGAGATGAAAACTGAGGTGAGTTTCAGAAAGCTTTCCCGATCCCACGGTGTAGCATCCGCTGGGTTTCCAATGAGTGCTTTCGCTGTCGGAAGATTGCGTTGAACCTGGAGAGTTGGGACCCATGGAATGGGGAGCACGCAGGATTCCTTTCAAGGGTCTGCATTTGCTTTCCCAACCTCACCAATCGTCTCAGCCCCAAGAGTGTCCAGCCTTATGTCTTCTGCCGCTGGGGCTGTAGATGTGGTCAATCCTGGTTGCATGCCAGTCCCTGAACGCATTTTGGAAGAAGTTCTCTCTGTTTTGCCCTGCTTGTTTCTTCTTTATGTTGGAAATGTATCCTCAGAATGGGTCTGAGCTGATTTTCCCTGCTGGTTTTAGGCCGCTTGACACACACTTGATGCACTTACACAGAGATATCAAGACTTAGCTTTTAAGATGCTTACTAGTCGGATAGATACTTGTGCGATGAACAGGGTCTGGTGAGTCCAGTTGATTGAGCAAGGAGTAGGTCGTGTCCATTCCATATTCGGTTTTCGGAAGGGTATCTGTGCTCATTTCAAACTCGAGTTTTATGCGTCACCCCACCTCACCTTTCCCCTGAAGCAGGCATAAGTGTGTTTTCTAAAAGCGTGACTCTGTTCTGTTTGGGGATTCCGTGCATGGGGAGCGATTTTTACATTCCCTCGATAAGTGATATCATAAGTTTCTTTTTTTGTGGGACTTATTTCACTGCGGATGATCGTACCTAAATCCACTCAGGATGCTGCTACCAGCCTCATGACGTGGATTTCATGGCTGAGTGACACTCCATTGGACCTACGTAGCACCACTTGTCCACTTGTCCACTTGTCTTTGTCCACTTGTCCACTCGTCTTTGTCCACTTGGCTCTTTCCTGGGATATGAAACGTGTACCGGAGTGGAGGTTCTTGTCAAGACAGCAGCCCTCAACTTTGGGGTCCCTGTGTCTGGTTGATTTTTTGATTTTCCCAAGGTCAACGCCCATGTGTGGAAGTGCCCTATGCTCTGTGGTTCTGTGTTTTACATGGTTTGGGAAAGAGGATACACTTGTGAAGATTGGCTGTTGGCCATTGACATCCCGCCCATCAGCTTAACAAGGCTCCCTTGACTCCGTGGCCTGTCCTGCCTTTCTGGTTTTTAGACTTTTTTCGCCTGGCCCTTTTGCCCCGGGGGGGGCGAGAGATTTCTTTGTAGTGCTGATTTGCTCTCCCAGGTTGCTTGGTTGGCCAAAAAGGGCGTATGCGTTTTTTCCTGAATATATTCAGGAAAAAACGCATACGCCCTTTTTGGCCAACCGCATCATTGTCCACGTTCTGGCGCTTTTCATGTGCTATCGGGGCCATTCCGATGTAGCCGTTGACATCCGTTTCCTGCAGTTCTGCCTTGCGTTCAGCGCCTCTTCGTAGCCTGACCTCAATATATTTTGGGGCGATAGTTATCGTTTAGAACTCTGCAGGTTTGGGAAGTGCAGTGCCCCTGAGCTCCATTTCCCAAGTCGCTTTTTTGTGAGTGGGACGCAACACGGCTGGATGGCTTCACGCCCTATTGTCGATCCGGGGTGGCAGGCTGAACCGCTGGTGAATTCTTCTTCGTGATGGGAAATGAGAGTGACATGTGCCCGACCAAACACCTCCAGCGAGTCTCTCATTGGTTCCCCCTCTTGCAGTTCATCCTGCGGACAAATTGCAGACGGTACGAAAGAGGCATGGAAAGGCGCCGAGTCTCCAAGTGGGGAGATTGTTAGTAAGGGGGCCTGAATGGAGAACACGAGCACCAGGAGATGAAAACTGAGGTGAGTTTCAGAAAGCTTTCCCGATCCCACGGTGTAGCATCCGCTGGGTTTCCAATGAGTGCTTTCGCTGTCGGAAGATTGCGTTGAACCTGGAGAGTTGGGACCCATGGAATGGGGAGCACGCAGGATTCCTTTCAAGGGTCTGCATTTGCTTTCCCAACCTCACCAATCGTCTCAGCCCCAAGAGTGTCCAGCCTTATGTCTTCTGCCGCTGGGGCTGTAGATGTGGTCAATCCTGGTTGCATGCCAGTCCCTGAACGCATTTTGGAAGAATTTCTCTCTGTTTTGCCCTGCTTGTTTCTTCTTTATGTTGGAAATGTATCCTCAGAATGGGTCTGAGCTGATTTTCCCTGCTGGTTTCAGGCCGCTTTACACACACTTGATGCACTTACACAGAGATATCAAGACTTAGCTTTTAAGATGCTTACTAGTCGGATAGATACTTGTGCGATGAACAGGGTCTGGTGAGTCCAGTTGATTGAGCAAGGAGTAGGTCGTGTCCATTCCATATTCGGTTTTCGGAAGGGTATCTGTGCTCATTTCAAACTCGAGTTTTATGCGTCACCCCACCTCACCTTTCCCCTGAAGCAGGCATAAGTGTGTTTTCTAAAAGCGTGACTCTGTTCTGTTTGGGGATTCCGTGCATGGGGAGCGATTTTTACATTCCCTCGATAAGTGATATCATAAGTTTCTTTTTTTGTGGGACTTATTTCACTGCGGATGATCGTACCTAAATCCACTCAGGATGCTGCTACCAGCCTCATGACGTGGATTTCATGGCTGAGTGACACTCCATTGGACCTACGTAGCACCACTTGTCCACTTGTCCACTTGTCTTTGTCCACTTGTCCACTCGTCTTTGTCCACTTGGCTCTTTCCTGGGATATGAAACGTGTACCGGAGTGGAGGTTCTTGTCAAGACAGCAGCCCTCAACTTTGGGGTCCCTGTGTCTGGTTGATTTTTTGATTTTCCCAAGGTCAACTCCCATGTGTGGAAGTGCCCTATGCTCTGTGGTTCTGTGTTTTCCATGGTTTGGGAAAGAGGATACACTTGTGAAGATTGGCTGTTGGCCATTGACATCCCGCCCATCAGCTTAACAAGGCTCCCTTGACTCCGTGGCCTGTCCTGCCTTTCTGGTTTTTAGACTTTTTTCGCCTGGCCCTTTTGCCCCGGGGGGGGCGAGAGATTTCTTTGTAGTGCTGATTTGCTCTCCCAGGTTGCTTGGTTGGCCAAAAAGGGCGTATGCGTTTTTTCCTGAATATATTCAGGAAAAAACGCATACGCCCTTTTTGGCCAACCACATCATTGTCCACGTTCTGGCGCTTTTCATGTGCTATCGGGGCCATTCCGATGTAGCCGTTGACATCCGTTTCCTGCAGTTCTGCCTTGCGTTCAGCGCCTCTTCGTAGCCTGACCTCAATATATTTTGGGGCGATAGTTATCGTTTAGAACTCTGCAGGTTTGGGAAGTGCAGTGCCCCTGAGCTCCATTTCCCAAGTCGCTTTTTTGTGAGTGGGACGCAACACGGCTGGATGGCTTCACGCCCTATTGTCGATCCGGGGTGGCAGGCTGAACCGCTGGTGAATTCTTCTTCGTGATGGGAAATGAGAGTGACATGTGCCCGACCAAACACCTCCAGCGAGTCTCTCATTGGTTCCCCCTCTTGCAGTTCATCCTGCGGACAAATTGCAGACGGTACGAAAGAGGCATGGAAAGGCGCCGAGTCTCCAAGTGGGGAGATTGTTAGTAAGGGGGCCTGAATGGAGAACACGAGCACCAGGAGATGAAAACTGAGGTGAGTTTCAGAAAGCTTTCCCGATCCCACGGTGTAGCATCCGCTGGGTTTCCAATGAGTGCTTTCGCTGTCGGAAGATTGCGTTGAACATGGAGAGTTGGGACCCATGGAATGGGGAGCACGCAGGATTCCTTTCAAGGGTCTGCATTTGCTTTCCCAACCTCACCAATCGTCTCAGCCCCAAGAGTGTCCAGCCTTATGTCTTCTGCCGCTGGGGCTGTAGATGTGGTCAATCCTGGTTGCATGCCAGTCCCTGAACGCATTTTGGAAGAAGTTCTCTCTGTTTTGCCCTGCTTGTTTCTTCTTTATGTTGGAAATGTATCCTCAGAATGGGTCTGAGCTGATTTTCCCTGCTGGTTTTAGGCCGCTTTACACACACTTGATGCACTTACACAGAGATATCAAGACTTAGCTTTTAAGATGCTTACTAGTCGGATAGATACTTGTGCGATGAACAGGGTCTGGTGAGTCCAGTTGATTGAGCAAGGAGTAGGTCGTGTCCATTCCATATTCGGTTTTCGGAAGGGTATCTGTGCTCATTTCAAACTCGAGTTTTATGCGTCACCCCACCTCACCTTTCCCCTGAAGCAGGCATAAGTGTGTTTTCTAAAAGCGTGACTCTGTTCTGTTTGGGGATTCAGTGCATGGGGAGCGATTTTTACATTCCCTCGATAAGTGATATCATAAGTTTCTTTTTTTGTGGGACTTATTTCACTGAGGATGATCGTACCTAAATCCACTCAGGATGCTGCTACCAGCCTCATGACGTGGATTTCATGGCTGAGTGACACTCCATTGGACCTACGTAGCACCACTTGTCCACTTGTCCACTTGTCTTTGTCCACTTGTCCACTCGTCTTTGTCCACTTGGCTCTTTCCTGGGATATGAAACGTGTACCGGAGTGGAGGTTCTTGTCAAGACAGCAGCCCTCAACTTTGGGGTCCCTGTGTCTGGTTGATTTTTTGATTTTCCCAAGGTCAACGCCCATGTGTGGAAGTGCCCTATGCTCTGTGGTTCTGTGTTTTACATGGTTTGGGAAAGAGGATACACTTGTGAAGATTGGCTGTTGGCCATTGACATCCCGCCCATCAGCTTAACAAGGCTCCCTTGACTCCGTGGCCTGTCCTGCCTTTCTGGTTTTTAGACTTTTTTCGCCTGGCCCTTTTGCCCCGGGGGGGGCGAGAGATTTCTTTGTAGTGCTGATTTGCTCTCCCAGGTTGCTTGGTTGGCCAAAAAGGGCGTATGCGTTTTTTCCTGAATATATTCAGGAAAAAACGCATACGCCCTTTTTGGCCAACCGCATCATTGTCCACGTTCTGGCGCTTTTCATGTGCTATCGGGGCCATTCCGATGTAGCCGTTGACATCCGTTTCCTGCAGTTCTGCCTTGCGTTCAGCGCCTCTTCGTAGCCTGACCTCAATATATTTTGGGGCGATAGTTATCGTTTAGAACTCTGCAGGTTTGGGAAGTGCAGTGCCCCTGAGCTCCATTTCCCAAGTCGCTTTTTTGTGAGTGGGACGCAACACGGCTGGATGGCTTCACGCCCTATTGTCGATCCGGGGTGGCAGGCTGAACCGCTGGTGAATTCTTCTTCGTGATGGGAAATGAGAGTGACATGTGCCCGACCAAACACCTCCAGCGAGTCTCTCATTGGTTCCCCCTCTTGCAGTTCATCCTGCGGACAAATTGCAGACGGTACGAAAGAGGCATGGAAAGGCGCCGAGTCTCCAAGTGGGGAGATTGTTAGTAAGGGGGCCTGAATGGAGAACACGAGCACCAGGAGATGAAAACTGAGGTGAGTTTCAGAAAGCTTTCCCGATCCCACGGTGTAGCATCCGCTGGGTTTCCAATGAGTGCTTTCGCTGTCGGAAGATTGCGTTGAACCTGGAGAGTTGGGACCCATGGAATGGGGAGCACGCAGGATTCCTTTCAAGGGTCTGCATTTGCTTTCCCAACCTCACCAATCGTCTCAGCCCCAAGAGTGTCCAGCCTTATGTCTTCTGCCGCTGGGGCTGTAGATGTGGTCAATCCTGGTTGCATGCCAGTCCCTGAACGCATTTTGGAAGAATTTCTCTCTGTTTTGCCCTGCTTGTTTCTTCTTTATGTTGGAAATGTATCCTCAGAATGGGTCTGAGCTGATTTTCCCTGCTGGTTTCAGGCCGCTTTACACACACTTGATGCACTTACACAGAGATATCAAGACTTAGCTTTTAAGATGCTTACTAGTCGGATAGATACTTGTGCGATGAACAGGGTCTGGTGAGTCCAGTTGATTGAGCAAGGAGTAGGTCGTGTCCATTCCATATTCGGTTTTCGGAAGGGTATCTGTGCTCATTTCAAACTCGAGTTTTATGCGTCACCCCACCTCACCTTTCCCCTGAAGCAGGCATAAGTGTGTTTTCTAAAAGCGTGACTCTGTTCTGTTTGGGGATTCCGTGCATGGGGAGCGATTTTTACATTCCCTCGATAAGTGATATCATAAGTTTCTTTTTTTGTGGGACTTATTTCACTGCGGATGATCGTACCTAAATCCACTCAGGATGCTGCTACCAGCCTCATGACGTGGATTTCATGGCTGAGTGACACTCCATTGGACCTACGTAGCACCACTTGTCCACTTGTCCACTTGTCTTTGTCCACTTGTCCACTCGTCTTTGTCCACTTGGCTCTTTCCTGGGATATGAAACGTGTACCGGAGTGGAGGTTCTTGTCAAGACAGCAGCCCTCAACTTTGGGGTCCCTGTGTCTGGTTGATTTTTTGATTTTCCCAAGGTCAACTCCCATGTGTGGAAGTGCCCTATGCTCTGTGGTTCTGTGTTTTCCATGGTTTGGGAAAGAGGATACACTTGTGAAGATTGGCTGTTGGCCATTGACATCCCGCCCATCAGCTTAACAAGGCTCCCTTGACTCCGTGGCCTGTCCTGCCTTTCTGGTTTTTAGACTTTTTTCGCCTGGCCCTTTTGCCCCGGGGGGGGCGAGAGATTTCTTTGTAGTGCTGATTTGCTCTCCCAGGTTGCTTGGTTGGCCAAAAAGGGCGTATGCGTTTTTTCCTGAATATATTCAGGAAAAAACGCATACGCCCTTTTTGGCCAACCACATCATTGTCCACGTTCTGGCGCTTTTCATGTGCTATCGGGGCCATTCCGATGTAGCCGTTGACATCCGTTTCCTGCAGTTCTGCCTTGCGTTCAGCGCCTCTTCGTAGCCTGACCTCAATATATTTTGGGGCGATAGTTATCGTTTAGAACTCTGCAGGTTTGGGAAGTGCAGTGCCCCTGAGCTCCATTTCCCAAGTCGCTTTTTTGTGAGTGGGACGCAACACGGCTGGATGGCTTCACGCCCTATTGTCGATCCGGGGTGGCAGGCTGAACCGCTGGTGAATTCTTCTTCGTGATGGGAAATGAGAGTGACATGTGCCCGACCAAACACCTCCAGCGAGTCTCTCATTGGTTCCCCCTCTTGCAGTTCATCCTGCGGACAAATTGCAGACGGTACGAAAGAGGCATGGAAAGGCGCCGAGTCTCCAAGTGGGGAGATTGTTAGTAAGGGGGCCTGAATGGAGAACACGAGCACCAGGAGATGAAAACTGAGGTGAGTTTCAGAAAGCTTTCCCGATCCCACGGTGTAGCATCCGCTGGGTTTCCAATGAGTGCTTTCGCTGTCGGAAGATTGCGTTGAACATGGAGAGTTGGGACCCATGGAATGGGGAGCACGCAGGATTCCTTTCAAGGGTCTGCATTTGCTTTCCCAACCTCACCAATCGTCTCAGCCCCAAGAGTGTCCAGCCTTATGTCTTCTGCCGCTGGGGCTGTAGATGTGGTCAATCCTGGTTGCATGCCAGTCCCTGAACGCATTTTGGAAGAAGTTCTCTCTGTTTTGCCCTGCTTGTTTCTTCTTTATGTTGGAAATGTATCCTCAGAATGGGTCTGAGCTGATTTTCCCTGCTGGTTTTAGGCCGCTTTACACACACTTGATGCACTTACACAGAGATATCAAGACTTAGCTTTTAAGATGCTTACTAGTCGGATAGATACTTGTGCGATGAACAGGGTCTGGTGAGTCCAGTTGATTGAGCAAGGAGTAGGTCGTGTCCATTCCATATTCGGTTTTCGGAAGGGTATCTGTGCTCATTTCAAACTCGAGTTTTATGCGTCACCCCACCTCACCTTTCCCCTGAAGCAGGCATAAGTGTGTTTTCTAAAAGCGTGACTCTGTTCTGTTTGGGGATTCAGTGCATGGGGAGCGATTTTTACATTCCCTCGATAAGTGATATCATAAGTTTCTTTTTTTGTGGGACTTATTTCACTGAGGATGATCGTACCTAAATCCACTCAGGATGCTGCTACCAGCCTCATGACGTGGATTTCATGGCTGAGTGACACTCCATTGGACCTACGTAGCACCACTTGTCCACTTGTCCACTTGTCTTTGTCCACTTGTCCACTCGTCTTTGTCCACTTGGCTCTTTCCTGGGATATGAAACGTGTACCGGAGTGGAGGTTCTTGTCAAGACAGCAGCCCTCAACTTTGGGGTCCCTGTGTCTGGTTGATTTTTTCATTTTCCCAAGGTCAACGCCCATGTGTGGAAGTGCCCTATGCTCTGTGGTTCTGTGCTTTCCATGGTTTGGGAAAGAGGATACACTTGTGAAGATTGGCTGTTGGCCATTGACATCCCGCCCATCAGCTTAACAAGGCTCCCTTGACTCCGTGGGCTGTCCTGCCTTTCTGGTTTTTAGACTTTTTTCGCCTGGCCCTTTTTCCCCGGGGGGGGGCGAGAGATTTCTTTGTAGTGCTGATTTGCTCTCCCAGGTTGCTTGGTTGGCCAAAAAGGGCGTATGCGTTTTTTCCTGAATATATTCAGGAAAAAACGCATACGCCCTTTTTGGCCAACCGCATCATTGTCCACGTTCTGGCGCTTTTCATGTGCTATCGGGGCCATTCCGATGTAGCCGTTGACATCCGTTTCCTGCAGTTCTGCCTTGCGTTCAGCGCCTCTTCGTAGCCTGACCTCAATATATTTTGGGGCGATAGTTATCGTTGAGAACTCTGCAGGTTTGGGAAGTGCAGTGCCCCTGAGCTCCATTTCCCAAGTCGCTTTTTTGTGAGTGGGACGCAACACGGCTGGATGGCTTCACGCCCTATTGTCGATCCGGGGTGGCAGGCTGAACCGCTGGTGAATTCTTCTTCGTGATGGGAAATGAGAGTGACATGTGCCCGACCAAACACCTCCAGCGAGTCTCTCATTGGTTCCCCCTCTTGCAGTTCATCCTGCGGACAAATTGCAGACGGTACGAAAGAGGCATGGAAAGGCGCCGAGTCTCCAAGTGGGGAGATTGTTAGTAAGGGGGCCTGAATGGAGAACACGAGCACCAGGAGATGAAAACTGAGGTGAGTTTCAGAAAGCTTTCCCGATCCCACGGTGTAGCATCCGCTGGGTTTCCAATGAGTGCTTTCGCTGTCGGAAGATTGCGTTGAACCTGGAGAGTTGGGACCCATGGAATGGGGAGCACGCAGGATTCCTTTCAAGGGTCTGCATTTGCTTCCCCAACCTCACCAATCGTCTCAGCCCCAAGAGTGTCCAGCCTTATGTCTTCTGCCGCTGGGGCTGTAGATGTGGTCAATCCTGGTTGCATGCCAGTCCCTGAACGCATTTTGGAAGAAGTTCTCTCTGTTTTGCCCTGCTTGTTTCTTCTTTATGTTGGAAATGTATCCTCAGAATGGGTCTGAGCTGATTTTCCCTGCTGGTTTTAGGCCGCTTTACACACACTTGATGCACTTACACAGAGATATCAAGACTTAGCTTTTAAGATGCTTACTAGTCGGATAGATACTTGTGCGATGAACAGGGTCTGGTGAGTCCAGTTGATTGAGCAAGGAGTAGGTCGTGTCCATTCCATATTCGGTTTTCGGAAGGGTATCTGTGCTCATTTCAAACTCGAGTTTTATGCGTCACCCCACCTCACCTTTCCCCTGAAGCAGGCATAAGTGTGTTTTCTAAAAGCGTGACTCTGTTCTGTTTGGGGATTCCGTGCATGGGGAGCGATTTTTACATTCCCTCGATAAGTGATATCATAAGTTTCTTTTTTTGTGGGACTTATTTCACTGCGGATGATCGTACCTAAATCCACTCAGGATGCTGCTACCAGCCTCATGACGTGGATTTCATGGCTGAGTGACACTCCATTGGACCTACGTAGCACCACTTGTCCACTTGTCCACTTGTCTTTGTCCACTTGTCCACTCGTCTTTGTCCACTTGGCTCTTTCCTGGGATATGAAACGTGTACCGGAGTGGAGGTTCTTGTCAAGACAGCAGCCCTCAACTTTGGGGTCCCTGTGTCTGGTTGATTTTTTGATTTTCCCAAGGTCAACGCCCATGTGTGGAAGTGCCCTATGCTCTGTGGTTCTGTGTTTTACATGGTTTGGGAAAGAGGATACACTTGTGAAGATTGGCTGTTGGCCATTGACATCCCGCCCATCAGCTTAACAAGGCTCCCTTGACTCCGTGGCCTGTCCTGCCTTTCTGGTTTTTAGACTTTTTTCGCCTGGCCCTTTTGCCCCGGGGGGGGGGGGCGAGAGATTTCTTTGTAGTGCTGATTTGCTCTCCCAGGTTGCTTGGTTGGCCAAAAAGGGCGTATGCGTTTTTTCCTGAATATATTCAGGAAAAAACGCATACGCCCTTTTTGGCCAACCGCATCATTGTCCACGTTCTGGCGCTTTTCATGTGCTATCGGGGCCATTCCGATGTAGCCGTTGACATCCGTTTCCTGCAGTTCTGCCTTGCGTTCAGCGCCTCTTCGTAGCCTGACCTCAATATATTTTGGGGCGATAGTTATCGTTGAGAACTCTGCAGGTTTGGGAAGTGCAGTGCCCCTGAGCTCCATTTCCCAAGTCGCTTTTTTGTGAGTGGGACGCAACACGGCTGGATGGCTTCACGCCCTATTGTCGATCCGGGGTGGCAGGCTGAACCGCTGGTGAATTCTTCTTCGTGATGGGAAATGAGAGTGACATGTGCCCGACCAAACACCTCCAGCGAGTCTCTCATTGGTTCCCCCTCTTGCAGTTCATCCTGCGGACAAATTGCAGACGGTACGAAAGAGGCATGGAAAGGCGCCGAGTCTCCAAGTGGGGAGATTGTTAGTAAGGGGGCCTGAATGGAGAACACGAGCACCAGGAGATGAAAACTGAGGTGAGTTTCAGAAAGCTTTCCCGATCCCACGGTGTAGCATCCGCTGGGTTTCCAATGAGTGCTTTCGCTGTCGGAAGATTGCGTTGAACCTGGAGAGTTGGGACCCATGGAATGGGGAGCACGCAGGATTCCTTTCAAGGGTCTGCATTTGCTTTCCCAACCTCACCAATCGTCTCAGCCCCAAGAGTGTCCAGCCTTATGTCCTCTGCCGCTGGGGCTGTAGATGTGGTCAATCCTGGTTGCATGCCAGTCCCTGAACGCATTTTGGAAGAAGTTCTCTCTGTTTTGCCCTGCTTGTTTCTTCTTTATGTTGGAAATGTATCCTCAGAATGGGTCTGAGCTGATTTTCCCTGCTGGTTTTAGGCCGCTTTACACACACTTGATGCACTTACACAGAGATATCAAGACTTAGCTTTTAAGATGCTTACTAGTCGGATAGATACTTGTGCGATGAACAGGGTCTGGTGAGTCCAGTTGATTGAGCAAGGAGTAGGTCGTGTCCATTCCATATTCGGTTTTCGGAAGGGTATCTGTGCTCATTTCAAACTCGAGTTTTATGCGTCACCCCACCTCACCTTTCCCCTGAAGCAGGCATAAGTGTGTTTTCTAAAAGCGTGACTCTGTTCTGTTTGGGGATTCAGTGCATGGGGAGCGATTTTTACATTCCCTCGATAAGTGATATCATAAGTTTCTTTTTTTGTGGGACTTATTTCACTGAGGATGATCGTACCTAAATCCACTCAGGATGCTGCTACCAGCCTCATGACGTGGATTTCATGGCTGAGTGACACTCCTTTGGACCTACGTAGCACCACTTGTCCACTTGTCCACTTGTCTTTGTCCACTTGTCCACTCGTCTTTGTCCACTTGGCTCTTTCCTGGGATATGAAACGTGTACCGGAGTGGAGGTTCTTGTCAAGACAGCAGCCCTCAACTTTGGGGTCCCTGTGTCTGGTTGATTTTTTCATTTTCCCAAGGTCAACGCCCATGTGTGGAAGTGCCCTATGCTCTGTGGTTCTGTGTTTTACATGGTTTGGGAAAGAGGATACACTTGTGAAGATTGGCTGTTGGCCATTGACATCCCGCCCATCAGCTTAACAAGGCTCCCTTGACTCCGTGGGCTGTCCTGCCTTTCTGGTTTTTAGACTTTTTTCGCCTGGCCCTTTTGCCCCGGGGGGGGCGAGAGATTTCTTTGTAGTGCTGATTTGCTCTCCCAGGTTGCTTGGTTGGCCAAAAAGGGCGTATGCGTTTTTTCCTGAATATATTCAGGAAAAAACGCATACGCCCTTTTTGGCCAACCGCATCATTGTCCACGTTCTGGCGCTTTTCATGTGCTATCGGGGCCATTCCGATGTAGCCGTTGACATCCGTTTCCTGCAGTTCTGCCTTGCGTTCAGCGCCTCTTCGTAGCCTGACCTCAATATATTTTGGGGCGATAGTTATCGTTGAGAACTCTGCAGGTTTGGGAAGTGCAGTGCCCCTGAGCTCCATTTCCCAAGTCGCTTTTTTGTGAGTGGGACGCAACACGGCTGGATGGCTTCACGCCCTATTGTCGATCCGGGGTGGCAGGCTGAACCGCTGGTGAATTCTTCTTCGTGATGGGAAATGAGAGTGACATGTGCCCGACCAAACACCTCCAGCGAGTCTCTCATTGGTTCCCCCTCTTGCAGTTCATCCTGCGGACAAATTGCAGACGGTACGAAAGAGGCATGGAAAGGCGCCGAGTCTCCAAGTGGGGAGATTGTTAGTAAGGGGGCCTGAATGGAGAACACGAGCACCAGGAGATGAAAACTGAGGTGAGTTTCAGAAAGCTTTCCCGATCCCACGGTGTAGCATCCGCTGGGTTTCCAATGAGTGCTTTCGCTGTCGGAAGATTGCGTTGAACCTGGAGAGTTGGGACCCATGGAATGGGGAGCACGCAGGATTCCTTTCAAGGGTCTGCATTTGCTTCCCCAACCTCACCAATCGTCTCAGCCCCAAGAGTGTCCAGCCTTATGTCTTCTGCCGCTGGGGCTGTAGATGTGGTCAATCCTGGTTGCATGCCAGTCCCTGAACGCATTTTGGAAGAAGTTCTCTCTGTTTTGCCCTGCTTGTTTCTTCTTTATGTTGGAAATGTATCCTCAGAATGGGTCTGAGCTGATTTTCCCTGCTGGTTTTAGGCCGCTTTACACACACTTGATGCACTTACACAGAGATATCAAGACTTAGCTTTTAAGATGCTTACTAGTCGGATAGATACTTGTGCGATGAACAGGGTCTGGTGAGTCCAGTTGATTGAGCAAGGAGTAGGTCGTGTCCATTCCATATTCGGTTTTCGGAAGGGTATCTGTGCTCATTTCAAACTCGAGTTTTATGCGTCACCCCACCTCACCTTTCCCCTGAAGCAGGCATAAGTGTGTTTTCTAAAAGCGTGACTCTGTTCTGTTTGGGGATTCCGTGCATGGGGAGCGATTTTTACATTCCCTCGATAAGTGATATCATAAGTTTCTTTTTTTGTGGGACTTATTTCACTGCGGATGATCGTACCTAAATCCACTCAGGATGCTGCTACCAGCCTCATGACGTGGATTTCATGGCTGAGTGACACTCCATTGGACCTACGTAGCACCACTTGTCCACTTGTCCACTTGTCTTTGTCCACTTGTCCACTCGTCTTTGTCCACTTGGCTCTTTCCTGGGATATGAAACGTGTACCGGAGTGGAGGTTCTTGTCAAGACAGCAGCCCTCAACTTTGGGGTCCCTGTGTCTGGTTGATTTTTTGATTTTCCCAAGGTCAACGCCCATGTGTGGAAGTGCCCTATGCTCTGTGGTTCTGTGTTTTACATGGTTTGGGAAAGAGGATACACTTGTGAAGATTGGCTGTTGGCCATTGACATCCCGCCCATCAGCTTAACAAGGCTCCCTTGACTCCGTGGCCTGTCCTGCCTTTCTGGTTTTTAGACTTTTTTCGCCTGGCCCTTTTGCCCCGGGGGGGGGGGGCGAGAGATTTCTTTGTAGTGCTGATTTGCTCTCCCAGGTTGCTTGGTTGGCCAAAAAGGGCGTATGCGTTTTTTCCTGAATATATTCAGGAAAAAACGCATACGCCCTTTTTGGCCAACCGCATCATTGTCCACGTTCTGGCGCTTTTCATGTGCTATCGGGGCCATTCCGATGTAGCCGTTGACATCCGTTTCCTGCAGTTCTGCCTTGCGTTCAGCGCCTCTTCGTAGCCTGACCTCAATATATTTTGGGGCGATAGTTATCGTTGAGAACTCTGCAGGTTTGGGAAGTGCAGTGCCCCTGAGCTCCATTTCCCAAGTCGCTTTTTTGTGAGTGGGACGCAACACGGCTGGATGGCTTCACGCCCTATTGTCGATCCGGGGTGGCAGGCTGAACCGCTGGTGAATTCTTCTTCGTGATGGGAAATGAGAGTGACATGTGCCCGACCAAACACCTCCAGCGAGTCTCTCATTGGTTCCCCCTCTTGCAGTTCATCCTGCGGACAAATTGCAGACGGTACGAAAGAGGCATGGAAAGGCGCCGAGTCTCCAAGTGGGGAGATTGTTAGTAAGGGGGCCTGAATGGAGAACACGAGCACCAGGAGATGAAAACTGAGGTGAGTTTCAGAAAGCTTTCCCGATCCCACGGTGTAGCATCCGCTGGGTTTCCAATGAGTGCTTTCGCTGTCGGAAGATTGCGTTGAACCTGGAGAGTTGGGACCCATGGAATGGGGAGCACGCAGGATTCCTTTCAAGGGTCTGCATTTGCTTTCCCAACCTCACCAATCGTCTCAGCCCCAAGAGTGTCCAGCCTTATGTCCTCTGCCGCTGGGGCTGTAGATGTGGTCAATCCTGGTTGCATGCCAGTCCCTGAACGCATTTTGGAAGAAGTTCTCTCTGTTTTGCCCTGCTTGTTTCTTCTTTATGTTGGAAATGTATCCTCAGAATGGGTCTGAGCTGATTTTCCCTGCTGGTTTTAGGCCGCTTTACACACACTTGATGCACTTACACAGAGATATCAAGACTTAGCTTTTAAGATGCTTACTAGTCGGATAGATACTTGTGCGATGAACAGGGTCTGGTGAGTCCAGTTGATTGAGCAAGGAGTAGGTCGTGTCCATTCCATATTCGGTTTTCGGAAGGGTATCTGTGCTCATTTCAAACTCGAGTTTTATGCGTCACCCCACCTCACCTTTCCCCTGAAGCAGGCATAAGTGTGTTTTCTAAAAGCGTGACTCTGTTCTGTTTGGGGATTCAGTGCATGGGGAGCGATTTTTACATTCCCTCGATAAGTGATATCATAAGTTTCTTTTTTTGTGGGACTTATTTCACTGAGGATGATCGTACCTAAATCCACTCAGGATGCTGCTACCAGCCTCATGACGTGGATTTCATGGCTGAGTGACACTCCTTTGGACCTACGTAGCACCACTTGTCCACTTGTCCACTTGTCTTTGTCCACTTGTCCACTCGTCTTTGTCCACTTGGCTCTTTCCTGGGATATGAAACGTGTACCGGAGTGGAGGTTCTTGTCAAGACAGCAGCCCTCAACTTTGGGGTCCCTGTGTCTGGTTGATTTTTTGATTTTCCCAAGGTCAACGCCCATGTGTGGAAGTGCCCTATGCTCTGTGGTTCTGTGTTTTACATGGTTTGGGAAAGAGGATACACTTGTGAAGATTGGCTGTTGGCCATTGACATCCCGCCCATCAGCTTAACAAGGCTCCCTTGACTCCGTGGGCTGTCCTGCCTTTCTGGTTTTTAGACTTTTTTCGCCTGGCCCTTTTGCCCCGGGGGGGGCGAGAGATTTCTTTGTAGTGCTGATTTGCTCTCCCAGGTTGCTTGGTTGGCCAAAAAGGGCGTATGCGTTTTTTCCTGAATATATTCAGGAAAAAACGCATACGCCCTTTTTGGCCAACCGCATCATTGTCCACGTTCTGGCGCTTTTCATGTGCTATCGGGGCCATTCCGATGTACCCGTTGACATCCGTTTCCTGCAGTTCTGCCTTGCGTTCAGCGCCTCTTCGTAGCCTGACCTCAATATATTTTGGGGCGATAGTTATCGTTGAGAACTCTGCAGGTTTGGGAAGTGCAGTGCCCCTGAGCTCCATTTCCCAAGTCGCTTTTTTGTGAGTGGGACGCAACACGGCTGGATGGCTTCACGCCCTATTGTCGATCCGGGGTGGCAGGCTGAACCGCTGGTGAATTCTTCTTCGTGATGGGAAATGAGAGTGACATGTGCCCGACCAAACACCTCCAGCGAGTCTCTCATTGGTTCCCCCTCTTGCAGTTCATCCTGCGGACAAATTGCAGACGGTACGAAAGAGGCATGGAAAGGCGCCGAGTCTCCAAGTGGGGAGATTGTTAGTAAGGGGGCCTGAATGGAGAACACGAGCACCAGGAGATGAAAACTGAGGTGAGTTTCAGAAAGCTTTCCCGATCCCACGGTGTAGCATCCGCTGGGTTTCCAATGAGTGCTTTCGCTGTCGGAAGATTGCGTTGAACCTGGAGAGTTGGGACCCATGGAATGGGGAGCACGCAGGATTCCTTTCAAGGGTCTGCATTTGCTTTCCCAACCTCACCAATCGTCTCAGCCCCAAGAGTGTCCAGCCTTATGTCTTCTGCCGCTGGGGCTGTAGATGTGGTCAATCCTGGTTGCATGCCAGTCCCTGAACGCATTTTGGAAGAAGTTCTCTCTGTTTTGCCCTGCTTGTTTCTTCTTTATGTTGGAAATGTATCCTCAGAATGGGTCTGAGCTGATTTTCCCTGCTGGTTTTAGGCCGCTTTACACACACTTGATGCACTTACACAGAGATATCAAGACTTAGCTTTTAAGATGCTTACTAGTCGGATAGATACTTGTGCGATGAACAGGGTCTGGTGAGTCCAGTTGATTGAGCAAGGAGTAGGTCGTGTCCATTCCATATTCGGTTTTCGGAAGGGTATCTGTGCTCATTTCAAACTCGAGTTTTATGCGTCACCCCACCTCACCTTTCCCCTGAAGCAGGCATAAGTGTGTTTTCTAAAAGCGTGACTCTGTTCTGTTTGGGGATTCAGTGCATGGGGAGCGATTTTTACATTCCCTCGAAAAGTGATATCATAAGTTTCTTTTTTTGTGGGACTTATTTCACTGAGGATGATCGTACCTAAATCCACTCAGGATGCTGCTACCAGCCTCATGACGTGGATTTCATGGCTGAGTGACACTCCATTGGACCTACGTAGCACCACTTGTCCACTTGTCCACTTGTCTTTGTCCACTTGTCCACTCGTCTTTGTCCACTTGGCTCTTTCCTGGGATATGAAACGTGTACCGGAGTGGAGGTTCTTGTCAAGACAGCAGCCCTCAACTTTGGGGTCCCTGTGTCTGGTTGATTTTTTCATTTTCCCAAGGTCAACGCCCATGTGTGGAAGTGCCCTATGCTCTGTGGTTCTGTGTTTTACATGGTTTGGGAAAGAGGATACACTTGTGAAGATTGGCTGTTGGCCATTGACATCCCGCCCATCAGCTTAACAAGGCTCCCTTGACTCCGTGGGCTGTCCTGCCTTTCTGGTTTTTAGACTTTTTTCGCCTGGCCCTTTTGCCCCGGGGGGGGCGAGAGATTTCTTTGTAGTGCTGATTTGCTCTCCCAGGTTGCTTGGTTGGCCAAAAAGGGCGTATGCGTTTTTTCCTGAATATATTCAGGAAAAAACGCATACGCCCTTTTTGGCCAACCGCATCATTGTCCACGTTCTGGCGCTTTTCATGTGCTATCGGGGCCATTCCGATGTAGCCGTTGACATCCGTTTCCTGCAGTTCTGCCTTGCGTTCAGCGCCTCTTCGTAGCCTGACCTCAATATATTTTGGGGCGATAGTTATCGTTTAGAACTCTGCAGGTTTGGGAAGTGCAGTGCCCCTGAGCTCCATTTCCCAAGTCGCTTTTTTGTGAGTGGGACGCAACACGGCTGGATGGCTTCACGCCCTATTGTCGATCCGGGGTGGCAGGCTGAACCGCTGGTGAATTCTTCTTCGTGATGGGAAATGAGAGTGACATGTGCCCGACCAAACACCTCCAGCGAGTCTCTCATTGGTTCCCCCTCTTGCAGTTCATCCTGCGGACAAATTGCAGACGGTACGAAAGAGGCATGGAAAGGCGCCGAGTCTCCAAGTGGGGAGATTGTTAGTAAGGGGGCCTGAATGGAGAACACGAGCACCAGGAGATGAAAACTGAGGTGAGTTTCAGAAAGCTTTCCCGATCCCACGGTGTAGCATCCGCTGGGTTTCCAATGAGTGCTTTCGCTGTCGGAAGATTGCGTTGAACCTGGAGAGTTGGGACCCATGGAATGGGGAGCACGCAGGATTCCTTTCAAGGGTCTGCATTTGCTTTCCCAACCTCACGAATCGTCTCAGCCCCAAGAGTGTCCAGCCTTATGTCTTCTGCCGCTGGGGCTGTACATGTGGTCAATCCTGGTTGCATGCCAGTCCCTGAACGCATTTTGGAAGAATTTCTCTCTGTTTTGCCCTGCTTGTTTCTTCTTTATGTTGGAAATGTATCCTCAGAATGGGTCTGAGCTGATTTTCCCTGCTGGTTTTAGGCCGCTTTACACACACTTGATGCACTTACACAGAGATATCAAGACTTAGCTTTTAAGATGCTTACTAGTCGGATAGATACTTGTGCGATGAACAGGGTCTGGTGAGTCCAGTTGATTGAGCAAGGAGTAGGTCGTGTCCATTCCATATTCGGTTTTCGGAAGGGTATCTGTGCTCATTTCAAACTCGAGTTTTATGCGTCACCCCACCTCACCTTTCCCCTGAAGCAGGCATAAGTGTGTTTTCTAAAAGCGTGACTCTGTTCTGTTTGGGGATTCAGTGCATGGGGAGCGATTTTTACATTCCCTCGATAAGTGATATCATAAGTTTCTTTTTTTGTGGGACTTATTTCACTGAGGATGATCGTACCTAAATCCACTCAGGATGCTGCTACCAGCCTCATGACGTGGATTTCATGGCTGAGTGACACTCCATTGGACCTACGTAGCACCACTTGTCCACTTGTCCACTTGTCTTTGTCCACTTGTCCACTCGTCTTTGTCCACTTGGCTCTTTCCTGGGATATGAAACGTGTACCGGAGTGGAGGTTCTTGTCAAGACAGCAGCCCTCAACTTTGGGGTCCCTGTGTCTGGTTGATTTTTTGATTTTCCCAAGGTCAACGCCCATGTGTGGAAGTGCCCTATGCTCTGTGGTTCTGTGTTTTACATGGTTTGGGAAAGAGGATACACTTGTGAAGATTGGCTGTTGGCCATTGACATCCCGCCCATCAGCTTAACAAGGCTCCCTTGACTCCGTGGGCTGTCCTGCCTTTCTGGTTTTTAGACTTTTTTCGCCTGGCCCTTTTGCCCCGGGGGGGGCGAGAGATTTCTTTGTAGTGCTGATTTGCTCTCCCAGGTTGCTTGGTTGGCCAAAAAGGGCGTATGCGTTTTTTCCTGAATATATTCAGGAAAAAACGCATACGCCCTTTTTGGCCAACCGCATCATTGTCCACGTTCTGGCGCTTTTCATGTGCTATCGGGGCCATTCCGATGTAGCCGTTGACATCCGTTGCCTGCAGTTCTGCCTTGCGTTCAGCGCCTCTTCGTAGCCTGACCTCAATATATTTTGGGGCGATAGTTATCGTTTAGAACTCTGCAGGTTTGGGAAGTGCAGTGCCCCTGAGCTCCATTTCCCAAGTCGCTTTTTTGTGAGTGGGACGCAACACGGCTGGATGGCTTCACGCCCTATTGTCGATCCGGGGTGGCAGGCTGAACCGCTGGTGAATTCTTCTTCGTGATGGGAAATGAGAGTGACATGTGCCCGACCAAACACCTCCAGCGAGTCTCTCATTGGTTCCCCCTCTTGCAGTTCATCCTGCGGACAAATTGCAGACGGTACGAAAGAGGCATGGAAAGGCGCCGAGTCTCCAAGTGGGGAGATTGTTAGTAAGGGGGCCTGAATGGAGAACACGAGCACCAGGAGATGAAAACTGAGGTGAGTTTCAGAAAGCTTTCCCGATCCCACGGTGTAGCATCCGCTGGGTTTCCAATGAGTGCTTTCGCTGTCGGAAGATTGCGTTGAACCTGGAGAGTTGGGACCCATGGAATGGGGAGCACGCAGGATTCCTTTCAAGGGTCTGCATTTGCTTTCCCAACCTCACCAATCGTCTCAGCCCCAAGAGTGTCCAGCCTTATGTCTTCTGCCGCTGGGGCTGTACATGTGGTCAATCCTGGTTGCATGCCAGTCCCTGAACGCATTTTGGAAGAATTTCTCTCTGTTTTGCCCTGCTTGTTTCTTCTTTATGTTGGAAATGTATCCTCAGAATGGGTCTGAGCTGATTTTCCCTGCTGGTTTTAGGCCGCTTTACACACACTTGATGCACTTACACAGAGATATCAAGACTTAGCTTTTAAGATGCTTACTAGTCGGATAGATACTTGTGCGATGAACAGGGTCTGGTGAGTCCAGTTGATTGAGCAAGGAGTAGGTCGTGTCCATTCCATATTCGGTTTTCGGAAGGGTATCTGTGCTCATTTCAAACTCGAGTTTTATGCGTCACCCCACCTCACCTTTCCCCTGAAGCAGGCATAAGTGTGTTTTCTAAAAGCGTGACTCTGTTCTGTTTGGGGATTCAGTGCATGGGGAGCGATTTTTACATTCCCTCGATAAGTGATATCATAAGTTTCTTTTTTTGTGGGACTTATTTCACTGAGGATGATCGTACCTAAATCCACTCAGGATGCTGCTACCAGCCTCATGACGTGGATTTCATGGCTGAGTGACACTCCATTGGACCTACGTAGCACCACTTGTCCACTTGTCCACTTGTCTTTGTCCACTTGTCCACTCGTCTTTGTCCACTTGGCTCTTTCCTGGGATATGAAACGTGTACCGGAGTGGAGGTTCTTGTCAAGACAGCAGCCCTCAACTTTGGGGTCCCTGTGTCTGGTTGATTTTTTGATTTTCCCAAGGTCAACGCCCATGTGTGGAAGTGCCCTATGCTCTGTGGTTCTGTGTTTTCCATGGTTTGGGAAAGAGGATACACTTGTGAAGATTGGCTGTTGGCCATTGACATCCCGCCCATCAGCTTAACAAGGCTCCCTTGACTCCGTGGGCTGTCCTGCCTTTCTGGTTTTTAGACTTTTTTCGCCTGGCCCTTTTGCCCCGGGGGGGGCGAGAGATTTCTTTGTAGTGCTGATTTGCTCTCCCAGGTTGCTTGGTTGGCCAAAAAGGGCGTATGCGTTTTTTCCTGAATATATTCAGGAAAAAACGCATACGCCCTTTTTGGCCAACCGCATCATTGTCCACGTTCTGGCGCTTTTCATGTGCTATCGGGGCCATTCCGATGTACCCGTTGACATCCGTTTCCTGCAGTTCTGCCTTGCGTTCAGCGCCTCTTTGTAGCCTGACCTCAATATATTTTGGGGCGATAGTTATCGTTTAGAACTCTGCAGGTTTGGGAAGTGCAGTGCCCCTGAGCTCCATTTCCCAAGTCGCTTTTTTGTGAGTGGGACGCAACACGGCTGGATGGCTTCACGCCCTATTGTCGATCCGGGGTGGCAGGCTGAACCGCTGGTGAATTCTTCTTCGTGATGGGAAATGAGAGTGACATGTGCCCGACCAAACACCTCCAGCGAGTCTCTCATTGGTTCCCCCTCTTGCAGTTCATCCTGCGGACAAATTGCAGACGGTACGAAAGAGGCATGGAAAGGCGCCGAGTCTCCAAGTGGGGAGATTGTTAGTAAGGGGGCCTGAATGGAGAACACGAGCACCAGGAGATGAAAACTGAGGTGAGTTTCAGAAAGCTTTCCCGATCCCACGGTGTAGCATCCGCTGGGTTTCCAATGAGTGCTTTCGCTGTCGGAAGATTGCGTTGAACCTGGAGAGTTGGGACCCATGGAATGGGGAGCACGCAGGATTCCTTTCAAGGGTCTGCATTTGCTTTCCCAACCTCACCAATCGTCTCAGCCCCAAGAGTGTCCAGCCTTATGTCTTCTGCCGCTGGGGCTGTAGATGTGGTCAATCCTGGTTGCATGCCAGTCCCTGAACGCATTTTGGAAGAAGTTCTCTCTGTTTTGCCCTGCTTGTTTCTTCTTTATGTTGGAAATGTATCCTCAGAATGGGTCTGAGCTGATTTTCCCTGCTGGTTTTAGGCCGCTTTACACACACTTGATGCACTTACACAGAGATATCAAGACTTAGCTTTTAAGATGCTTACTAGTCGGATAGATACTTGTGCGATGAACAGGGTCTGGTGAGTCCAGTTGATTGAGCAAGGAGTAGGTCGTGTCCATTCCATATTCGGTTTTCGGAAGGGTATCTGTGCTCATTTCAAACTCGAGTTTTATGCGTCACCCCACCTCACCTTTCCCCTGAAGCAGGCATAAGTGTGTTTTCTAAAAGGGTGACTCTGTTCTGTTTGGGGATTCAGTGCATGGGGAGCGATTTTTACATTCCCTCGATAAGTGATATCATAAGTTTCTTTTTTTGTGGGACTTATTTCACTGAGGATGATCGTACCTAAATCCACTCAGGATGCTGCTACCAGCCTCATGACGTGGATTTCATGGCTGAGTGACACTCCATTGGACCTACGTAGCACCACTTGTCCACTTGTCCACTTGTCTTTGTCCACTTGTCCACTCGTCTTTGTCCACTTGGCTCTTTCCTGGGATACGAAACGTGTACCGGAGGGAAGGTTCTTGTCAAGACAGCAGCCCTCAACTTTGGGGTCCCTGTGTCTGGTTGATTTTTTCATTTTCCCAAGGTCAACGCCCATGTGTGGCAGTGCCCTATGCTCTGTGGTTCTGTGTTTTACATGGTTTGGGAAAGAGGATACACTTGTGAAGATTGGCTGTTGGCCATTGACATCCCGCCCATCAGCTTAACAAGGCTCCCTTGACTCCGTGGGCTGTCCTGCCTTTCTGGTTTTTAGACTTTTTTCGCCTGGCCCTTTTGCCCCGGGGGGGGGGGGGGCGAGAGATTTCTTTGTAGTGCTGATTTGCTCTCCCAGGTTGCTTGGTTGGCCAAAAAGGGCGTATGCGTTTTTTCCTGAATATATTCAGGAAAAAACGCATACGCCCTTTTTGGCCAACCGCATCATTGTCCACGTTCTGGCGCTTTTCATGTGCTATCGGGGCCATTCCGATGTACCCGTTGACATCCGTTTCCTGCAGTTCTGCCTTGCGTTCAGCGCCTCTTCGTAGCCTGACCTCAATATATTTTGGGGCGATAGTTATCGTTTAGAACTCTGCAGGTTTGGGAAGTGCAGTGCCCCTGAGCTCCATTTCCCAAGTCGCTTTTTTGTGAGTGGGACGCAACACGGCTGGATGGCTTCACGCCCTATTGTCGATCCGGGGTGGCAGGCTGAACCGCTGGTGAATTCTTCTTCGTGATGGGAAATGAGAGTGACATGTGCCCGACCAAACACCTCCAGCGAGTCTCTCATTGGTTCCCCCTCTTGCAGTTCATCCTGCGGACAAATTGCAGACGGTACGAAAGAGGCATGGAAAGGCGCCGAGTCTCCAAGTGGGGAGATTGTTAGTAAGGGGGCCTGAATGGAGAACACGAGCACCAGGAGATGAAAACTGAGGTGAGTTTCAGAAAGCTTTCCCGATCCCACGGTGTAGCATCCGCTGGGTTTCCAATGAGTGCTTTCGCTGTCGGAAGATTGCGTTGAACCTGGAGAGTTGGGACCCATGGAATGGGGAGCACGCAGGATTCCTTTCAAGGGTCTGCATTTGCTTTCCCAACCTCACGAATCGTCTCAGCCCCAAGAGTGTCCAGCCTTATGTCTTCTGCCGCTGGGGCTGTACATGTGGTGAATCCTGGTTGCATGTCAGTTCCTGAACGCATTTTGGAAGAATTTCTCTCTGTTTTGCCCTGCTTGTTTCTTCTTTATGTTGGAAATGTATCCTCAGAATGGGTCTGAGCTGATTTTCCCTGCTGGTTTTAGGCCGCTTTACACACACTTGATGCACTTACACAGAGATATCAAGACTTAGCTTTTAAGATGCTTACTAGTCGGATAGATACTTGTGCGATGAACAGGGTCTGGTGAGTCCAGTTGATTGAGCAAGGAGTAGGTCGTGTCCATTCCATATTCGGTTTTCGGAAGGGTATCTGTGCTCATTTCAAACTCGAGTTTTATGCGTCACCCCACCTCACCTTTCCCCTGAAGCAGGCATAAGTGTGTTTTCTAAAAGCGTGACTCTGTTCTGTTTGGGGATTCAGTGCATGGGGAGCGATTTTTACATTCCCTCGATAAGTGATATCATAAGTTTCTTTTTTTGTGGGACTTATTTCACTGAGGATGATCGTACCTAAATCCACTCAGGATGCTGCTACCAGCCTCATGACGTGGATTTCATGGCTGAGTGACACTCCATTGGACCTACGTAGCACCACTTGTCCACTTGTCCACTTGTCTTTGTCCACTTGTCCACTCGTCTTTGTCCACTTGGCTCTTTCCTGGGATATGAAACGTGTACCGGAGTGGAGGTTCTTGTCAAGACAGCAGCCCTCAACTTTGGGGTCCCTGTGTCTGGTTGATTTTTTGATTTTCCCAAGGTCAACGCCCATGTGTGGAAGTGCCCTATGCTCTGTGGTTCTGTGTTTTACATGGTTTGGGAAAGAGGATACACTTGTGAAGATTGGCTGTTGGCCATTGACATCCCGCCCATCAGCTTAACAAGGCTCCCTTGACTCCGTGGCCTGTCCTGCCTTTCTGGTTTTTAGACTTTTTTCGCCTGGCCCTTTTGCCCCGGGGGGGGGGGCGAGAGATTTCTTTGTAGTGCTGATTTGCTCTCCCAGGTTGCTTGGTTGGCCAAAAAGGGCGTATGCGTTTTTTCCTGAATATATTCAGGAAAAAACGCATACGCCCTTTTTGGCCAACCGCATCATTGTCCACGTTCTGGCGCTTTTCATGTGCTATCGGGGCCATTCCGATGTAGCGGTTGACATCCGTTTCCTGCAATTCTGCCTTGCGTTCAACGCCTCTTCGTAGCCTGACCTCAATATATTTGGGGGCGATAGTTATCGTTTAGAACTCTGCAGGTTTGGGAAGTGCAGTGCCCCTGAGCTCCATTTCCCAAGTCGCTTTTTTGTGAGTGGGACGCAACACGGCTGGATGGCTTCACGCCCTATTGTCGATCCGGGGTGGCAGGCTGAACCGCTGGTGAATTCTTCTTCGTGATGGGAAATGAGAGTGACATGTGCCCGACCAAACACCTCCAGCGAGTCTCTCATTGGTTCCCCCTCTTGCAGTTCATCCTGCGGACAAATTGCAGACGGTACGAAAGAGGCATGGAAAGGCGCCGAGTCTCCAAGTGGGGAGATTGTTAGTAAGGGGGCCTGAATGGAGAACACGAGCACCAGGAGATGAAAACTGAGGTGAGTTTCAGAAAGCTTTCCCGATCCCACGGTGTAGCATCCGCTGGGTTTCCAATGAGTGCTTTCGCTGTCGGAAGATTGCGTTGAACCTGGAGAGTTGGGACCCATGGAATGGGGAGCACGCAGGATTCCTTTCAAGGGTCTGCATTTGCTTTCCCAACCTCACCAATCGTCTCAGCCCCAAGAGTGTCCAGCCTTATGTCTTCTGCCGCTGGGGCTGTAGATGTGGTCAATCCTGGTTGCATGCCAGTCCCTGAACGCATTTTGGAAGAATTTCTCTCTGTTTTGCCCTGCTTGTTTCTTCTTTATGTTGGAAATGTATCCTCAGAATGGGTCTGAGCTGATTTTCCCTGCTGGTTTTAGGCCGCTTTACACACACTTGATGCACTTACACAGAGATATCAAGACTTAGCTTTTAAGATGCTTACTAGTCGGATAGATACTTGTGCGATGAACAGGGTCTGGTGAGTCCAGTTGATTGAGCAAGGAGTAGGTCGTGTCCATTCCATATTCGGTTTTCGGAAGGGTATCTGTGCTCATTTCAAACTCGAGTTTTATGCGTCACCCCACCTCACCTTTCCCCTGAAGCAGGCATAAGTGTGTTTTCTAAAAGCGTGACTCTGTTCTGTTTGGGGATTCAGTGCATGGGGAGCGATTTTTACATTCCCTCGATAAGTGATATCATAAGTTTCTTTTTTTGTGGGACTTATTTCACTGCGGATGATCGTACCTAAATCCACTCAGGATGCTGCTACCAGCCTCATGACGTGGATTTCATAGCTGAGTGACACTCCATTGGACCTACGTAGCACCACTTGTCCACTTGTCCACTTGTCTTTGTCCACTTGTCCACTCGTCTTTGTCCACTTGGCTCTTTCCTGGGATATGAAACGTGTACCGGAGTGGAGGTTCTTGTCAAGACAGCAGCCCTCAACTTTGGGGTCCCTGTGTCTGGTTGATTTTTTGATTTTCCCAAGGTCAACGCCCATGTGTGGAAGTGCCCTATGCTCTGTGGTTCTGTGTTTTACATGGTTTGGGAAAGAGGATACACTTGTGAAGATTGGCTGTTGGCCATTGACATCCCGCCCATCAGCTTAACAAGGCTCCCTTGACTCCGTGGCCTGTCCTGCCTTTCTGGTTTTTAGACTTTTTTCGCCTGGCCCTTTTGCCCCGGGGGGGGGGCGAGAGATTTCTTTGTAGTGCTGATTTGCTCTCCCAGGTTGCTTGGTTGGCCAAAAAGGGCGTATGCGTTTTTTCCTGAATATATTCAGGAAAAAACGCATACGCCCTTTTTGGCCAACCGCATCATTGTCCACGTTCTGGCGCTTTTCATGTGCTATCGGGGCCATTCCGATGTAGCCGTTGACATCCGTTTCCTGCAGTTCTGCCTTGCGTTCAACGCCTCTTCGTAGCCTGACCTCAATATATTTTGGGGCGATAGTTATCGTTTAGAACTCTGCAGGTTTGGGAAGTGCAGTGCCCCTGAGCTCCATTTCCCAAGTCGCTTTTTTGTGAGTGGGACGCAACACGGCTGGATGGCTTCACGCCCTATTGTCGATCCGGGGTGGCAGGCTGAACCGCTGGTGAATTCTTCTTCGTGATGGGAAATGAGAGTGACATGTGCCCGACCAAACACCTCCAGCGAGTCTCTCATTGGTTCCCCCTCTTGCAGTTCATCCTGCGGACAAATTGCAGACGGTACGAAAGAGGCATGGAAAGGCGCCGAGTCTCCAAGTGGGGAGATTGTTAGTAAGGGGGCCTGAATGGAGAACACGAGCACCAGGAGATGAAAACTGAGGTGAGTTTCAGAAAGCTTTCCCGATCCCACGGTGTAGCATCCGCTGGGTTTCCAATGAGTGCTTTCGCTGTCGGAAGATTGCGTTGAACCTGGAGAGTTGGGACCCATGGAATGGGGAGCACGCAGGATTCCTTTCAAGGGTCTGCATTTGCTTTCCCAACCTCACCAATCGTCTCAGCCCCAAGAGTGTCCAGCCTTATGTCTTCTGCCGCTGGGGCTGTAGATGTGGTCAATCCTGGTTGCATGCCAGTCCCTGAACGCATTTTGGAAGAAGTTCTCTCTGTTTTGCCCTGCTTGTTTCTTCTTTATGTTGGAAATGTATCCTCAGAATGGGTCTGAGCTGATTTTCCCTGCTGGTTTTAGGCCGCTTTACACACACTTGATGCACTTACACAGAGATATCAAGACTTAGCTTTTAAGATGCTTACTAGTCGGATAGATACTTGTGCGATGAACAGGGTCTGGTGAGTCCAGTTGATTGAGCAAGGAGTAGGTCGTGTCCATTCCATATTCGGTTTTCGGAAGGGTATCTGTGCTCATTTCAAACTCGAGTTTTATGCGTCACCCCACCTCACCTTTCCCCTGAAGCAGGCATAAGTGTGTTTTCTAAAAGCGTGACTCTGTTCTGTTTGGGGATTCAGTGCATGGGGAGCGATTTTTACATTCCCTCGATAAGTGATATCATAAGTTTCTTTTTTTGTGGGACTTATTTCACTGAGGATGATCGTACCTAAATCCACTCAGGATGCTGCTACCAGCCTCATGACGTGGATTTCATGGCTGAGTGACACTCCATTGGACCTACGTAGCACCACTTGTCCACTTGTCCACTTGTCTTTGTCCAATTGTCCACTCGTCTTTGTCCACTTGGCTCTTTCCTGGGATATGAAACGTGTACCGGAGTGGAGGTTCTTGTCAAGACAGCAGCCCTCAACTTTGGGGTCCCTGTGTCTGGTTGATTTTTTGATTTTCCCAAGGTCAACGCCCATGTGTGGAAGTGCCCTATGCTCTGTGGTTCTGTGTTTTACATGGTTTGGGAAAGAGGATACACTTGTGAAGATTGGCTGTTGGCCATTGACATCCCGCCCATCAGCTTAACAAGGCTCCCTTGACTCCGTGGCCTGTCCTGCCTTTCTGGTTTTTAGACTTTTTTCGCCTGGCCCTTTTGCCCCGGGGGGGGGGGGCGAGAGATTTCTTTGTAGTGCTGATTTGCTCTCCCAGGTTGCTTGGTTGGCCAAAAAGGGCGTATGCGTTTTTTCCTGAATATATTCAGGAAAAAACGCATACGCCCTTTTTGGCCAACCGCATCATTGTCCACGTTCTGGCGCTTTTCATGTGCTATCGGGGCCATTCCGATGTAGCCGTTGACATCCGTTTCCTGCAGTTCTGCCTTGCGTTCAACGCCTCTTCGTAGCCTGACCTCAATATATTTTGGGGCGATAGTTATCGTTTAGAACTCTGCAGGTTTGGGAAGTGCAGTGCCCCTGAGCTCCATTTCCCAAGTCGCTTTTTTGTGAGTGGGACGCAACACGGCTGGATGGCTTCACGCCCTATTGTCGATCCGGGGTGGCAGGCTGAACCGCTGGTGAATTCTTCTTCGTGATGGGAAATGAGAGTGACATGTGCCCGACCAAACACCTCCAGCGAGTCTCTCATTGGTTCCCCCTCTTGCAGTTCATCCTGCGGACAAATTGCAGACGGTACGAAAGAGGCATGGAAAGGCGCCGAGTCTCCAAGTAGGGAGATTGTTAGTAAGGGGGCCTGAATGGAGAACACGAGCACCAGGAGATGAAAACTGAGGTGAGTTTCAGAAAGCTTTCCCGATCCCACGGTGTAGCATCCGCTGGGTTTCCAATGAGTGCTTTCGCTGTCGGAAGATTGCGTTGAACCTGGAGAGTTGGGACCCATGGAATGGGGAGCACGCAGGATTCCTTTCAAGGGTCTGCATTTGCTTTCCCAACCTCACCAATCGTCTCAGCCCCAAGAGTGTCCAGCCTTATGTCTTCTGCCGCTGGGGCTGTAGATGTGGTCAATCCTGGTTGCATGCCAGTCCCTGAACGCATTTTGGAAGAAGTTCTCTCTGTTTTGCCCTGCTTGTTTCTTCTTTATGTTGGAAATGTATCCTCAGAATGGGTCTGAGCTGATTTTCCCTGCTGGTTTTAGGCCGCTTTACACACACTTGATGCACTTACACAGAGATATCAAGACTTAGCTTTTAAGATGCTTACTAGTCGGATAGATACTTGTGCGATGAACAGGGTCTGGTGAGTCCAGTTGATTGAGCAAGGAGTAGGTCGTGTCCATTCCATATTCGGTTTTCGGAAGGGTATCTGTGCTCATTTCAAACTCGAGTTTTATGCGTCACCCCACCTCACCTTTCCCCTGAAGCAGGCATAAGTGTGTTTTCTAAAAGCGTGACTCTGTTCTGTTTGGGGATTCAGTGCATGGGGAGCGATTTTTACATTCCCTCGATAAGTGATATCATAAGTTTCTTTTTTTGTGGGACTTATTTCACTGAGGATGATCGTACCTAAATCCACTCAGGATGCTGCTACCAGCCTCATGACGTGGATTTCATGGCTGAGTGACACTCCATTGGACCTACGTAGCACCACTTGTCCACTTGTCCACTTGTCTTTGTCCAATTGTCCACTCGTCTTTGTCCACTTGGCTCTTTCCTGGGATATGAAACGTGTACCGGAGTGGAGGTTCTTGTCAAGACAGCAGCCCTCAACTTTGGGGTCCCTGTGTCTGGTTGATTTTTTGATTTTCCCAAGGTCAACGCCCATGTGTGGAAGTGCCCTATGCTCTGTGGTTCTGTGTTTTACATGGTTTGGGAAAGAGGATACACTTGTGAAGATTGGCTGTTGGCCATTGACATCCCGCCCATCAGCTTAACAAGGTTCCCTTGACTCCGTGGCCTGTCCTGCCTTTCTGGTTTTTAGACTTTTTTCGCCTGGCCCTTTTGCCCCGGGGGGGGGGGGGGCGAGAGATTTCTTTGTAGTGCTGATTTGCTCTCCCAGGTTGCTTGGTTGGCCAAAAAGGGCGTATGCGTTTTTTCCTGAATATATTCAGGAAAAAACGCATACGCCCTTTTTGGCCAACCGCATCATTGTCCACGTTCTGGCGCTTTTCATGTGCTATCGGGGCCATTCCGATGTAGCCGTTGACATCCGTTTCCTGCAGTTCTGCCTTGCGTTCAACGCCTCTTCGTAGCCTGACCTCAATATATTTTGGGGCGATAGTTATCGTTTAGAACTCTGCAGGTTTGGGAAGTGCAGTGCCCCTGAGCTCCATTTCCCAAGTCGCTTTTTTGTGAGTGGGACGCAACACGGCTGGATGGCTTCACGCCCTATTGTCGATCCGGGGTGGCAGGCTGAACCGCTGGTGAATTCTTCTTCGTGATGGGAAATGAGAGTGACATGTGCCCGACCAAACACCTCCAGCGAGTCTCTCATTGGTTCCCCCTCTTGCAGTTCATCCTGCGGACAAATTGCAGACGGTACGAAAGAGGCATGGAAAGGCGCCGAGTCTCCAAGTGGGGAGATTGTTAGTAAGGGGGCCTGAATGGAGAACACGAGCACCAGGAGATGAAAACTGAGGTGAGTTTCAGAAAGCTTTCCCGATCCCACGGTGTAGCATCCGCTGGGTTTCCAATGAGTGCTTTCGCTGTCGGAAGATTGCGTTGAACCTGGAGAGTTGGGACCCATGGAATGGGGAGCACGCAGGATTCCTTTCAAGGGTCTGCATTTGCTTTCCCAACCTCACCAATCGTCTCAGCCCCAAGAGTGTCCAGCCTTATGTCTTCTGCCGCTGGGGCTGTAGATGTGGTCAATCCTGGTTGCATGCCAGTCCCTGAACGCATTTTGGAAGAAGTTCTCTCTGTTTTGCCCTGCTTGTTTCTTCTTTATGTTGGAAATGTATCCTCAGAATGGGTCTGAGCTGATTTTCCCTGCTGGTTTTAGGCCGCTTTACACACACTTGATGCACTTACACAGAGATATCAAGACTTAGCTTTTAAGATGCTTACTAGTCGGATAGATACTTGTGCGATGAACAGGGTCTGGTGAGTCCAGTTGATTGAGCAAGGAGTAGGTCGTGTCCATTCCATATTCGGTTTTCGGAAGGGTATCTGTGCTCATTTCAAACTCGAGTTTTATGCGTCACCCCACCTCACCTTTCCCCTGAAGCAGGCATAAGTGTGTTTTCTAAAAGCGTGACTCTGTTCTGTTTGGGGATTCAGTGCATGGGGAGCGATTTTTACATTCCCTCGATAAGTGATATCATAAGTTTCTTTTTTTGTGGGACTTATTTCACTGAGGATGATCGTACCTAAATCCACTCAGGATGCTGCTACCAGCCTCATGACGTGGATTTCATGGCTGAGTGACACTCCATTGGACCTACGTAGCACCACTTGTCCACTTGTCCACTTGTCTTTGTCCACTTGTCCACTCGTCTTTGTCCACTTGGCTCTTTCCTGGGATATGAAACGTGTACCGGAGTGGAGGTTCTTTTCAAGACAGCAGCCCTCAACTTTGGGGTCCCTGTGTCTGGTTGATTTTTTCATTTTCCCAAGGTCAACGCCCATGTGTGGAAGTGCCCTATGCTCTGTGGTTCTGTGTTTTACATGGTTTGGGAAAGAGGATACACTTGTGAAGATTGGCTGTTGGCCATTGACATCCCGCCCATCAGCTTAACAAGGCTCCCTTGACTCCGTGGGCTGTCCTGCCTTTCTGGTTTTTAGACTTTTTTCGCCTGGCCCTTTTGCCCCGGGGGGGGCGAGAGATTTCTTTGTAGTGCTGATTTGCTCTCCCAGGTTGCTTGGTTGGCCAAAAAGGGCGTATGCGTTTTTTCCTGAATATATTCAGGAAAAAACGCATACGCCCTTTTTGGCCAACCGCATCATTGTCCACGTTCTGGCGCTTTTCATGTGCTATCGGGGCCATTCCGATGTACCCGTTGACATCCGTTTCCTGCAGTTCTGCCTTGCGTTCAGCGCCTCTTTGTAGCCTGACCTCAATATATTTTGGGGCGATAGTTATCGTTTAGAACTCTGCAGGTTTGGGAAGTGCAGTGCCCCTGAGCTCCATTTCCCAAGTCGCTTTTTTGTGAGTGGGACGCAACACGGCTGGATGGCTTCACGCCCTATTGTCGATCCGGGGTGGCAGGCTGAACCGCTGGTGAATTCTTCTTCGTGATGGGAAATGAGAGTGACATGTGCCCGACCGAACACCTCCAGCGAGTCTCTCATTGGTTCCCCCTCTTGCAGTTCATCCTGCGGACAAATTGCAGACGGTACGAAAGAGGCATGGAAAGGCGCCGAGTCTCCAAGTGGGGAGATTGTTAGTAAGGGGGCCTGAATGGAGAACACGAGCACCAGGAGATGAAAACTGAGGTGAGTTTCAGAAAGCTTTCCCGATCCCACGGTGTAGCATCCGCTGGGTTTCCAATGAGTGCTTTCGCTGTCGGAAGATTGCGTTGAACCTGGAGAGTTGGGACCCATGGAATGGGGAGCACGCAGGATTCCTTTCAAGGGTCTGCATTTGCTTTCCCAACCTCACCAATCGTCTCAGCCCCAAGAGTGTCCAGCCTTATGTCTTCTGCCGCTGGGGCTGTAGATGTGGTCAATCCTGGTTGCATGCCAGTCCCTGAACGCATTTTGGAAGAAGTTCTCTCTGTTTTGCCCTGCTTGTTTCTTCTTTATGTTGGAAATGTATCCTCAGAATGGGTCTGAGCTGATTTTCCCTGCTGGTTTTAGGCCGCTTTACACACACTTGATGCACTTACACAGAGATATCAAGACTTAGCTTTTAAGATGCTTACTAGTCGGATAGATACTTGTGCGATGAACAGGGTCTGGTGAGTCCAGTTGATTGAGCAAGGAGTAGGTCGTGTCCATTCCATATTCGGTTTTCGGAAGGGTATCTGTGCTCATTTCAAACTCGAGTTTTATGCGTCACCCCACCTCACCTTTCCCCTGAAGCAGGCATAAGTGTGTTTTCTAAAAGCGTGACTCTGTTCTGTTTGGGGATTCAGTGCATGGGGAGCGATTTTTACATTCCCTCGATAAGTGATATCATAAGTTTCTTTTTTTGTGGGACTTATTTCACTGAGGATGATCGTACCTAAATCCACTCAGGATGCTGCTACCAGCCTCATGACGTGGATTTCATGGCTGAGTGACACTCCATTGGACCTACGTAGCACCACTTGTCCACTTGTCCACTTGTCTTTGTCCACTTGTCCACTCGTCTTTGTCCACTTGGCTCTTTCCTGGGATACGAAACGTGTACCGGAGTGGAGGTTCTTGTCAAGACAGCAGCCCTCAACTTTGGGGTCCCTGTGTCTGGTTGATTTTTTCATTTTCCCAAGGTCAACGCCCATGTGTGGAAGTGCCCTATGCTCTGTGGTTCTGTGTTTTACATGGTTTGGGAAAGAGGATACACTTGTGAAGATTGGCTGTTGGCCATTGACATCCCGCCCATCAGCTTAACAAGGCTCCCTTGACTCCGTGGCCTGTCCTGCCTTTCTGGTTTTTAGACTTTTTTCGCCTGGCCCTTTTGCCCCGGGGGGGGCGAGAGATTTCTTTGTAGTGCTGATTTGCTCTCCCAGGTTGCTTGGTTGGCCAAAAAGGGCGTATGCGTTTTTTCCTGAATATATTCAGGAAAAAACGCATACGCCCTTTTTGGCCAACCGCATCATTGTCCACGTTCTGGCGCTTTTCATGTGCTATCGGGGCCATTCCGATGTAGCCGTTGACATCCGTTTCCTGCAGTTCTGCCTTGCGTTCAGCGCCTCTTCGTAGCCTGACCTCAATATATTTTGGGGCGATAGTTATCGTTTAGAACTCTGCAGGTTTGGGAAGTGCAGTGCCCCTGAGCTCCATTTCCCAAGTCGCTTTTTTGTGAGTGGGACGCAACACGGCTGGATGGCTTCACGCCCTATTGTCGATCCGGGGTGGCAGGCTGAACCGCTGGTGAATTCTTCTTCGTGATGGGAAATGAGAGTGACATGTGCCCGACCAAACACCTCCAGCGAGTCTCTCATTGGTTCCCCCTCTTGCAGTTCATCCTGCGGACAAATTGCAGACGGTACGAAAGAGGCATGGAAAGGCGCCGAGTCTCCAAGTGGGGAGATTGTTAGTAAGGGGGCCTGAATGGAGAACACGAGCACCAGGAGATGAAAACTGAGGTGAGTTTCAGAAAGCTTTCCCGATCCCACGGTGTAGCATCCGCTGGGTTTCCAATGAGTGCTTTCGCTGTCGGAAGATTGCGTTGAACCTGGAGAGTTGGGACCCATGGAATGGGGAGCACGCAGGATTCCTTTCAAGGGTCTGCATTTGCTTTCCCAACCTCACCAATCGTCTCAGCCCCAAGAGTGTCCAGCCTTATGTCTTCTGCCGCTGGGGCTGTAGATGTGGTCAATCCTGGTTGCATGCCAGTCCCTGAACGCATTTTGGAAGAAGTTCTCTCTGTTTTGCCCTGCTTGTTTCTTCTTTATGTTGGAAATGTATCCTCAGAATGGGTCTGAGCTGATTTTCCCTGCTGGTTTTAGGCCGCTTTACACACACTTGATGCACTTACACAGAGATATCAAGACTTAGCTTTTAAGATGCTTACTAGTCGGATAGATACTTGTGCGATGAACAGGGTCTGGTGAGTCCAGTTGATTGAGCAAGGAGTAGGTCGTGTCCATTCCATATTCGGTTTTCGGAAGGGTATCTGTGCTCATTTCAAACTCGAGTTTTATGCGTCACCCCACCTCACCTTTCCCCTGAAGCAGGCATAAGTGTGTTTTCTAAAAGCGTGACTCTGTTCTGTTTGGGGATTCAGTGCATGGGGAGCGATTTTTACATTCCCTCGATAAGTGATATCATAAGTTTCTTTTTTTGTGGGACTTATTTCACTGAGGATGATCGTACCTAAATCCACTCAGGATGCTGCTACCAGCCTCATGACGTGGATTTCATGGCTGAGTGACACTCCATTGGACCTACGTAGCACCACTTGTCCACTTGTCCACTTGTCTTTGTCCACTTGTCCACTCGTCTTTGTCCACTTTGCTCTTTCCTGGGATATGAAACGTGTACCGGAGTGGAGGTTCTTTTCAAGACAGCAGCCCTCAACTTTGGGGTCCCTGTGTCTGGTTGATTTTTTGATTTTCCCAAGGTCAACGCCCATGTGTGGAAGTGCCCTATGCTCTGTGGTTCTGTGTTTTACATGGTTTGGGAAAGAGGATACACTTGTGAAGATTGGCTGTTGGCCATTGACATCCCGCCCATCAGCTTAACAAGGCTCCCTTGACTCCGTGGCCTGTCCTGCCTTTCTGGTTTTTAGACTTTTTTCGCCTGGCCCTTTTGCCCCGGGGGGGGGCGAGAGATTTCTTTGTAGTGCTGATTTGCTCTCCCAGGTTGCTTGGTTGGCCAAAAAGGGCGTATGCGTTTTTTCCTGAATATATTCAGGAAAAAACGCATACGCCCTTTTTGGCCAACCGCATCATTGTCCACGTTCTGGCGCTTTTCATGTGCTATCGGGGCCATTCCGATGTACCCGTTGACATCCGTTTCCTGCAGTTCTGCCTTGCGTTCAGCGCCTCTTCGTAGCCTGACCTCAATATATTTTGGGGCGATAGTTATCGTTTAGAACTCTGCAGGTTTGGGAAGTGCAGTGCCCCTGAGCTCCATTTCCCAAGTCGCTTTTTTGTGAGTGGGACGCAACACGGCTGGATGGCTTCACGCCCTATTGTCGATCCGGGGTGGCAGGCTGAACCGCTGGTGAATTCTTCTTCGTGATGGGAAATGAGAGTGACATGTGCCCGACCAAACACCTCCAGCGAGTCTCTCATTGGTTCCCCCTCTTGCAGTTCATCCTGCGGACAAATTGCAGACGGTACGAAAGAGGCATGGAAAGGCGCCGAGTCTCCAAGTGGGGAGATTGTTAGTAAGGGGGCCTGAATGGAGAACACGAGCACCAGGAGATGAAAACTGAGGTGAGTTTCAGAAAGCTTTCCCGATCCCACGGTGTAGCATCCGCTGGGTTTCCAATGAGTGCTTTCGCTGTCGGAAGATTGCGTTGAACCTGGAGAGTTGGGACCCATGGAATGGGGAGCACGCAGGATTCCTTTCAAGGGTCTGCATTTGCTTTCCCAACCTCACCAATCGTCTCAGCCCCAAGAGTGTCCAGCCTTATGTCTTCTGCCGCTGGGGCTGTAGATGTGGTCAATCCTGGTTGCATGCCAGTCCCTGAACGCATTTTGGAAGAAGTTCTCTCTGTTTTGCCCTGCTTGTTTCTTCTTTATGTTGGAAATGTATCCTCAGAATGGGTCTGAGCTGATTTTCCCCGCTGGTTTTAGGCCGCTTTACACACACTTGATGCACTTACACAGAGATATCAAGACTTAGCTTTTAAGATGCTTACTAGTCGGATAGATACTTGTGCGATGAACAGGGTCTGGTGAGTCCAGTTGATTGAGCAAGGAGTAGGTCGTGTCCATTCCATATTCGGTTTTCGGAAGGGTATCTGTGCTCATTTCAAACTCGAGTTTTATGCGTCACCCCACCTCACCTTTCCCCTGAAGCAGGCATAAGTGTGTTTTCTAAAAGCGTGACTCTGTTCTGTTTGGGGATTCAGTGCATGGGGAGCGATTTTTACATTCCCTCGATAAGTGATATCATAAGTTTCTTTTTTTGTGGGACTTATTTCACTGAGGATGATCGTACCTAAATCCACTCAGGATGCTGCTACCAGCCTCATGACGTGGATTTCATGGCTGAGTGACACTCCATTGGACCTACGTAGCACCACTTGTCCACTTGTCCACTTGTCTTTGTCCACTTGTCCACTCGTCTTTGTCCACTTGGCTCTTTCCTGGGATATGAAACGTGTACCGGAGTGGAGGTTCTTGTCAAGACAGCAGCCCTCAACTTTGGGGTCCCTGTGTCTGGTTGATTTTTTCATTTTCCCAAGGTCAACGCCCATGTGTGGAAGTGCCCTATGCTCTGTGGTTCTGTGTTTTACATGGTTTGGGAAAGAGGATACACTTGTGAAGATTGGCTGTTGGCCATTGACATCCCGCCCATCAGCTTAACAAGGCTCCCTTGACTCCGTGGCCTGTCCTGCCTTTCTGGTTTTTAGACTTTTTTCGCCTGGCCCTTTTGCCCCGGGGGGGGCGAGAGATTTCTTTGTAGTGCTGATTTGCTCTCCCAGGTTGCTTGGTTGGCCAAAAAGGGCGTATGCGTTTTTTCCTGAATATATTCAGGAAAAAACGCATACGCCCTTTTTGGCCAACCGCATCATTGTCCACGTTCTGGCGCTTTTCATGTGCTATCGGGGCCATTCCGATGTAGCCGTTGACATCCGTTTCCTGCAGTTCTGCCTTGCGTTCAGCGCCTCTTCGTAGCCTGACCTCAATATATTTTGGGGCGATAGTTATCGTTTAGAACTCTGCAGGTTTGGGAAGTGCAGTGCCCCTGAGCTCCATTTCCCAAGTCGCTTTTTTGTGAGTGGGACGCAACACGGCTGGATGGCTTCACGCCCTATTGTCGATCCGGGGTGGCAGGCTGAACCGCTGGTGAATTCTTCTTCGTGATGGGAAATGAGAGTGACATGTGCCCGACCAAACACCTCCAGCGAGTCTCTCATTGGTTCCCCCTCTTGCAGTTCATCCTGCGGACAAATTGCAGACGGTACGAAAGAGGCATGGAAAGGCGCCGAGTCTCCAAGTGGGGAGATTGTTAGTAAGGGGGCCTGAATGGAGAACACGAGCACCAGGAGATGAAAACTGAGGTGAGTTTCAGAAAGCTTTCCCGATCCCACGGTGTAGCATCCGCTGGGTTTCCAATGAGTGCTTTCGCTGTCGGAAGATTGCGTTGAACCTGGAGAGTTGGGACCCATGGAATGGGGAGCACGCAGGATTCCTTTCAAGGGTCTGCATTTGCTTTCCCAACCTCACCAATCGTCTCAGCCCCAAGAGTGTCCAGCCTTATGTCTTCTGCCGCTGGGGCTGTAGATGTGGTCAATCCTGGTTGCATGCCAGTCCCTGAACGCATTTTGGAAGAAGTTCTCTCTGTTTTGCCCTGCTTGTTTCTTCTTTATGTTGGAAATGTATCCTCAGAATGGGTCTGAGCTGATTTTCCCTGCTGGTTTTAGGCCGCTTTACACACACTTGATGCACTTACACAGAGATATCAAGACTTAGCTTTTAAGATGCTTACTAGTCGGATAGATACTTGTGCGATGAACAGGGTCTGGTGAGTCCAGTTGATTGAGCAAGGAGTAGGTCGTGTCCATTCCATATTCGGTTTTCGGAAGGGTATCTGTGCTCATTTCAAACTCGAGTTTTATGCGTCACCCCACCTCACCTTTCCCCTGAAGCAGGCATAAGTGTGTTTTCTAAAAGCGTGACTCTGTTCTGTTTGGGCATTCCGTGCATGGGGAGCGATTTTTACATTCCCTCGATAAGTGATATCATAAGTTTCTTTTTTTGTGGGACTTATTTCACTGAGGATGATCGTACCTAAATCCACTCAGGATGCTGCTACCAGCCTCATGACGTGGATTTCATGGCTGAGTGACACTCCATTGGACCTACGTAGCACCACTTGTCCACTTGTCCACTTGTCTTTGTCCACTTGTCCACTCGTCTTTGTCCACTTGGCTCTTTCCTGGGATATGAAACGTGTACCGGAGTGGAGGTTCTTGTCAAGACAGCAGCCCTCAACTTTGGGGTCCCTGTGTCTGGTTGATTTTTTCATTTTCCCAAGGTCAACGCCCATGTGTGGAAGTGCCCTATGCTCTGTGGTTCTGTGTTTTACATGGTTTGGGAAAGAGGATACACTTGTGAAGATTGGCTGTTGGCCATTGACATCCCGCCCATCAGCTTAACAAGGCTCCCTTGACTCCGTGGGCTGTCCTGCCTTTCTGGTTTTTAGACTTTTTTCGCCTGGCCCTTTTGCCCCGGGGGGGGGGGCGAGAGATTTCTTTGTAGTGCTGATTTGCTCTCCCAGGTTGCTTGGTTGGCCAAAAAGGGCGTATGCGCTTTTTCCTGAATATATTCAGGAAAAAACGCATACGCCCTTTTTGGCCAACCGCATCATTGTCCACGTTCTGGCGCTTTTCATGTGCTATCGGGGCCATTCCGATGTAGCCGTTGACATCCGTTTCCTGCAGTTCTGCCTTGCGTTCAGCGCCTCTTCGTAGCCTGACCTCAATATATTTTGGGGCGATAGTTATCGTTTAGAACTCTGCAGGTTTGGGAAGTGCAGTGCCCCTGAGCTCCATTTCCCAAGTCGCTTTTTTGTGAGTGGGACGCAACACGGCTGGATGGCTTCACGCCCTATTGTCGATCCGGGGTGGCAGGCTGAACCGCTGGTGAATTCTTCTTCGTGATGGGAAATGAGAGTGACATGTGCCCGACCAAACACCTCCAGCGAGTCTCTCATTGGTTCCCCCTCTTGCAGTTCATCCTGCGGACAAATTGCAGACGGTACGAAAGAGGCATGGAAAGGCGCCGAGTCTCCAAGTGGGGAGATTTTTAGTAAGGGGGCCTGAATGGAGAACACGAGCACCAGGAGATGAAAACTGAGGTGAGTTTCAGAAAGCTTTCCCGATCCCACGGTGTAGCATCCGCTGGGTTTCCAATGAGTGCTTTCGCTGTCGGAAGATTGCGTTGAACCTGGAGAGTTGGGACCCATGGAATGGGGAGCACGCAGGATTCCTTTCAAGGGTCTGCATTTGCTTTCCCAACCTCACCAATCGTCTCAGCCCCAAGAGTGTCCAGCCTTATGACTTCTGCCGCTGGGGCTGTAGATGTGGTCAATCCTGGTTGCATGCCAGTCCCTGAACGCATTTTGGAAGAAGTTCTCTCTGTTTTGCCCTGCTTGTTTCTTCTTTATGTTGGAAATGTATCCTCAGAATGGGTCTGAGCTGATTTTCCCCGCTGGTTTTAGGCCGCTTTACACACACTTGATGCACTTACACAGAGATATCAAGACTTAGCTTTTAAGATGCTTACTAGTCGGATAGATACTTGTGCGATGAACAGGGTCTGGTGAGTCCAGTTGATTGAGCAAGGAGTAGGTCGTGTCCATTCCATATTCGGTTTTCGGAAGGGTATCTGTGCTCATTTCAAACTCGAGTTTTATGCGTCACCCCACCTCACCTTTCCCCTGAAGCAGGCATAAGTGTGTTTTCTAAAAGCGTGACTCTGTTCTGTTTGGGGATTCAGTGCATGGGGAGCGATTTTTACATTCCCTCGATAAGTGATATCATAAGTTTCTTTTTTTGTGGGACTTATTTCACTGAGGATGATCGTACCTAAATCCACTCAGGATGCTGCTACCAGCCTCATGACGTGGATTTCATGGCTGAGTGACACTCCATTGGACCTACGTAGCACCACTTGTCCACTTGTCCACTTGTCTTTGTCCACTTGTCCACTCGTCTTTGTCCACTTGGCTCTTTCCTGGGATATGAAACGTGTACCGGAGTGGAGGTTCTTGTCAAGACAGCAGCCCTCAACTTTGGGGTCTCTGTGTCTGGTTGATTTTTTCATTTTCCCAAGGTCAACGCCCATGTGTGGAAGTGCCCTATGCTCTGTGGTTCTGTGTTTTACATGGTTTGGGAAAGAGGATACACTTGTGAAGATTGGCTGTTGGCCATTGACATCCCGCCCATCAGCTTAACAAGGCTCCCTTGACTCCGTGGCCTGTCCTGCCTTTCTGGTTTTTAGACTTTTTTCGCCTGGCCCTTTTGCCCCCGGGGGGGGGGGGGCGAGAGATTTCTTTGTAGTGCTGATTTGCTCTCCCAGGTTGCTTGGTTGGCCAAAAAGGGCGTATGCGTTTTTTCCTGAATATATTCAGGAAAAAACGCATACGCCCTTTTTGGCCAACCGCATCATTGTCCACGTTCTGGCGCTTTTCATGTGCTATCGGGGCCATTCCGATGTAGCCGTTGACATCCGTTTCCTGCAGTTCTGCCTTGCGTTCAGCGCCTCTTCGTAGCCTGACCTCAATATATTTTGGGGCGATAGTTATCGTTTAGAACTCTGCAGGTTTGGGAAGTGCAGTGCCCCTGAGCTCCATTTCCCAAGTCGCTTTTTTGTGAGTGGGACGCAACACGGCTGGATGGCTTCACGCCCTATTGTCGATCCGGGGTGGCAGGCTGAACCGCTGGTGAATTCTTCTTCGTGATGGGAAATGAGAGTGACATGTGCCCGACCAAACACCTCCAGCGAGTCTCTCATTGGTTCCCCCTCTTGCAGTTCATCCTGCGGACAAATTGCAGACGGTACGAAAGAGGCATGGAAAGGCGCCGAGTCTCCAAGTGGGGAGATTGTTAGTAAGGGGGCCTGAATGGAGAACACGAGCACCAGGAGATGAAAACTGAGGTGAGTTTCAGAAAGCTTTCCCGATCCCACGGTGTAGCATCCGCTGGGTTTCCAATGAGTGCTTTCGCTGTCGGAAGATTGCGTTGAACCTGGAGAGTTGGGACCCATGGAATGGGGAGCACGCAGGATTCCTTTCAAGGGTCTGCATTTGCTTTCCCAACCTCACCAATCGTCTCAGCCCCAAGAGTGTCCAGCCTTATGTCTTCTGCCGCTGGGGCTGTAGATGTGGTCAATCCTGGTTGCATGCCAGTCCCTGAACGCATTTTGGAAGAAGTTCTCTCTGTTTTGCCCTGCTTGTTTCTTCTTTATGTTGGAAATGTATCCTCAGAATGGGTCTGAGCTGATTTTCCCTGCTGGTTTTAGGCCGCTTTACACACACTTGATGCACTTACACAGAGATATCAAGACTTAGCTTTTAAGATGCTTACTAGTCGGATAGATACTTGTGCGATGAACAGGGTCTGGTGAGTCCAGTTGATTGAGCAAGGAGTAGGTCGTGTCCATTCCATATTCGGTTTTCGGAAGGGTATCTGTGCTCATTTCAAACTCGAGTTTTATGCGTCACCCCACCTCACCTTTCCCCTGAAGCAGGCATAAGTGTGTTTTCTAAAAGCGTGACTCTGTTCTGTTTGGGGATTCAGTGCATGGGGTGCGATTTTTACATTCCCTCGATAAGTGATATCATAAGTTTCTTTTTTTGTGGGACTTATTTCACTGAGGATGATCGTACCTAAATCCACTCAGGATGCTGCTACCAGCCTCATGACGTGGATTTCATGGCTGAGTGACACTCCATTGGACCTACGTAGCACCACTTGTCCACTTGTCCACTTGTCTTTGTCCACTTGTCCACTCGTCTTTGTCCACTTGGCTCTTTCCTGGGATATGAAACGTGTACCGGAGTGGAGGTTCTTGTCAAGACAGCAGCCGTCAACTTTGGGGTCCCTGTGTCTGGTTGATTTTTTCATTTTCCCAAGGTCAACGCCCATGTGTGGAAGTGCCCTATGCTCTGTGGTTCTGTGTTTTACATGGTTTGGGAAAGAGGATACACTTGTGAAGATTGGCTGTTGGCCATTGACATCCCGCCCATCAGCTTAACAAGGCTCCCTTGACTCCGTGGCCTGTCCTACCTTTCTGGTTTTTAGACTTTTTTCGCCTGGCCCTTTTGCCCCGGGGGGGGGCGGGCGAGAGATTTCTTTGTAGTGCTGATTTGCTCTCCCAGGTTGCTTGGTTGGCCAAAAAGGGCGTATGCGTTTTTTCCTGAATATATTCAGGAAAAAACGCATACGCCCTTTTTGGCCAACCGCATCATTGTCCACGTTCTGGCGCTTTTCATGTGCTATCGGGGCCATTCCGATGTACCCGTTGACATCCGTTTCCTGCAGTTCTGCCTTGCGTTCAGCGCCTCTTCGTAGCCTGACCTCAATATATTTTGGGGCGATAGTTATCGTTTAGAACTCTGCAGGTTTGGGAAGTGCAGTGCCCCTGAGCTCCATTTCCCAAGTCGCTTTTTTGTGAGTGGGACGCAACACGGCTGGATGGCTTCACGCCCTATTGTCGATCCGGGGTGGCAGGCTGAACCGCTGGTGAATTCTTCTTCGTGATGGGAAATGAGAGTGACATGTGCCCGACCAAACACCTCCAGCGAGTCTCTCATTGGTTCCCCCTCTTGCAGTTCATCCTGCGGACAAATTGCAGACGGTACGAAAGAGGCATGGAAAGGCGCCGAGTCTCCAAGTGGGGAGATTGTTAGTAAGGGGGCCTGAATGGAGAACACGAGCACCAGGAGATGAAAACTGAGGTGAGTTTCAGAAAGCTTTCCCGATCCCACGGTGTAGCATCCGCTGGGTTTCCAATGAGTGCTTTCGCTGTCGGAAGATTGCGTTGAACCTGGAGAGTTGGGACCCATGGAATGGGGAGCACGCAGGATTCCTTTCAAGGGTCTGCATTTGCTTTCCCAACCTCACCAATCGTCTCAGCCCCAAGAGTGTCCAGCCTTATGTCTTCTGCCGCTGGGGCTGTAGATGTGGTCAATCCTGGTTGCATGCCACTCCCTGAACGCATTTTGGAAGAAGTTCTCTCTGTTTTGCCCTGCTTGTTTCTTCTTTATGTTGGAAATGTATCCTCAGAATGGGTCTGAGCTGATTTTCCCTGCTGGTTTTAGGCCGCTTTACACACACTTGATGCACTTACACAGAGATATCAAGACTTAGCTTTTAAGATGCTTACTAGTCGGATAGATACTTGTGCGATGAACAGGGTCTGGTGAGTCCAGTTGATTGAGCAAGGAGTAGGTCGTGTCCATTCCATATTCGGTTTTCGGAAGGGTATCTGTGCTCATTTCAAACTCGAGTTTTATGCGTCACCCCACCTCACCTTTCCCCTGAAGCAGGCATAAGTGTGTTTTCTAAAAGCGTGACTCTGTTCTGTTTGGGGATTCAGTGCATGGGGAGCGATTTTTACATTCCCTCGATAAGTGATATCATAAGTTTCTTTTTTTGTGGGACTTATTTCACTGAGGATGATCGTACCTAAATCCACTCAGGATGCTGCTACCAGCCTCATGACGTGGATTTCATGGCTGAGTGACACTCCATTGGACCTACGTAGCACCACTTGTCCACTTGTCCACTTGTCTTTGTCCACTTGTCCACTCGTCTTTGTCCACTTGGCTCTTTCCTGGGATATGAAACGTGTACCGGAGTGGAGGTTCTTGTCAAGACAGCAGCCCTCAACTTTGGGGTCCCTGTGTCTGGTTGATTTTTTCATTTTCCCAAGGTCAACGCCCATGTGTGGAAGTGCCCTATGCTCTGTGGTTCTGTGTTTTACATGGTTTGGGAAAGAGGATACACTTGTGAAGATTGGCTGTTGGCCATTGACATCCCGCCCATCAGCTTAACAAGGCTCCCTTGACTCCGTGGCCTGTCCTGCCTTTCTGGTTTTTAGACTTTTTTCGCCTGGCCCTTTTGCCCCGGGGGGGGGGGGCGAGAGATTTCTTTGTAGTGCTGATTTGCTCTCCCAGGTTGCTTTGTTGGCCAAAAAGGGCGTATGCGTTTTTTCCTGAATATATTCAGGAAAAAACGCATACGCCCTTTTTGGCCAACCGCATCATTGTCCACGTTCTGGCGCTTTTCATGTGCTATCGGGGCCATTCCGATGTAGCCGTTGACATCCGTTTCCTGCAGTTCTGCCTTGCGTTCAGCGCCTGTTCGTAGCCTGACCTCAATATATTTTGGGGCGATAGTTATCGTTTAGAACTCTGCAGGTTTGGGAAGTGCAGTGCCCCTGAGCTCCATTTCCCAAGTCGCTTTTTTGTGAGTGACACGCAACACGGCTGGATGGCTTCACGCCCTATTGTCGATCCGGGGTGGCAGGCTGAACCGCTGGTGAATTCTTCTTCGTGATGGGAAATGAGAGTGACATGTGCCCGACCAAACACCTCCAGCGAGTCTCTCATTGGTTCCCCCTCTTGCAGTTCATCCTGCGGACAAATTGCAGACGGTACGAAAGAGGCATGGAAAGGCGCCGAGTCTCCAAGTGGGGAGACTGTTAGTAAGGGGGCCTGAATGGAGAACACGAGCACCAGGAGATGAAAACTGAGGTGAGTTTCAGAAAGCTTTCCCGATCCCACGGTGTAGCATCCGCTGGGTTTCCAATGAGTGCTTTCGCTGTCGGAAGATTGCGTTGAACCTGGAGAGTTGGGACCCATGGAATGGGGAGCACGCAGGATTCCTTTCAAGGGTCTGCATTTGCTTTCCCAACCTCACCAATCGTCTCAGCCCCAAGAGTGTCCAGCCTTATGTCTTCTGCCGCTGGGGCTGTAGATGTGGTCAATCCTGGTTGCATGCCAGTCCCTGAACGCATTTTGGAAGAAGTTCTCTCTGTTTTGCCCTGCTTGTTTCTTCTTTATGTTGGAAATGTATCCTCAGAATGGGTCTGAGCTGATTTTCCCTGCTGGTTTTAGGCCGCTTTACACACACTTGATGCACTTACACAGAGATATCAAGACTTAGCTTTTAAGATGCTTACTAGTCGGATAGATACTTGTGCGATGAACAGGGTCTGGTGAGTCCAGTTGATTGAGCAAGGAGTAGGTCGTGTCCATTCCATATTCGGTTTTCGGAAGGGTATCTGTGCTCATTTCAAACTCGAGTTTTATGCGTCACCCCACCTCACCTTTCCCCTGAAGCAGGCATAAGTGTGTTTTCTAAAAGCGTGACTCTGTTCTGTTTGGGGATTCCGTGCATGGGGAGCGATTTTTACATTCCCTCGATAAGTGATATCATAAGTTTCTTTTTTTGTGGGACTTATTTCACTGAGGATGATCGTACCTAAATCCACTCAGGATGCTGCTACCAGCCTCATGACGTGGATTTCATGGCTGAGTGACACTCCATTGGACCTACGTAGCACCACTTGTCCACTTGTCCACTTGTCTTTGTGAACTTGTCCACTTGGCTCTTTCCTGGGATATGAAACGTGTACCGGAGTGGAGGTTCTTGTCAAGACAGCAGCCCTCAACTTTGGGGTCCCTGTGTCTGGTTGATTTTTTGATTTTCCCAAGGTCAACGCCCATGTGTGGAAGTGCCCTATGCTCTGTGGTTCTGTGTTTTACATGGTTTGGGAAAGAGGATACACTTGTGAAGATTGGCTGTTGGCCATTGACATCCCGCCCATCAGCTTAACAAGGCTCCCTTGACTCCGTGGGCTGTCCTGCCTTTCTGGTTTTTAGACTTTTTTTGCCTGGCCCTTTTGCCCCGGGAGGGGCGAGAGATTTCTTTGTAGAGCTGATTTGCTCTCCCAGGTTGCTTGGTTGGCCAAAAAGGGCGTATGCGTTTTTTCCTGAATATATTCAGGAAAAAACGCATACGCCCTTTTTGGCCAACCGCATCATTGTCCACGTTCTGGCGTTTTTCATGTGCTATCGGGGCCATTCCGATGTACCCGTTGACATCCGTTTCCTGCAGTTCTGCCTTGCGTTCAGCGCCTCTTCGTAGCCTGACCTCAATATATTTGGGGGCGATAGTTATCGTTTAGAACTCTGCAGGTTTGGGAAGTGCAGTTCCCCTGAGCTCCATTTCCCAAGTCGCTTTTTTGTGAGTGGGACGCAACACGGCTGGATGGCTTCACGCCCTATTGTCGATCCGGGGTGGCAGGCTGAACCGCTGGTGAATTCTTCTTCGTGATGGGAAATGAGAGTGACATGTGCCCGACCAAACACCTCCAGCGAGTCTCTCATTGGTTCCCCCTCTTGCAGTTCATCCTGCGGACAAATTGCAGGCGGTACGAAAGAGGCATGGAAAGGCGCCGCGTCTCCAAGTGGGGAGATTGTTAGTAAGGGGGCCTGAATGGAGAACACGAGCACCAGGAGATGAAAACTGAGGTGAGTTTCAGAAAGCTTTCCCGATCCCACGGTGTAGCATCCGCTGGGTTTCCAATGAGTGCTTTCGCTGTCGGAAGATTGCGTTGAACCTGGAGAGTTGGGACCCATGGAATGGGGAGCACGCAGGATTCCTTTCAAGGGTCTGCATTTGCTTTCCCAACCTCACCAATCGTCTCAGCCCCAAGAGTGTCCAGCCTTATGTCTTCTGCCGCTGGGGCTGTAGATGTGGTCAATCCTGGTTGCATGCCAGTCCCTGAACGCATTTTGGAAGAATTTCTGTCTGTTTTGCCCTGCTTGTTTCTTCTTTATGTTGGAAATGTATCCTCAGAATGGGTCTGAGCTGATTTTCCCTGCTGGTTTTAGGCCGCTTTACACACACTTGATGCACTTACACAGAGATATCAAGACTTAGCTTTTAAGATGCTTACTAGTCGGATAGATACTTGTGCGATGAACAGGGTCTGGTGAGTCCAGTTGATTGAGCAAGGAGTAGGTCGTGTCCATTCCATATTCGGTTTTCGGAAGGGTATCTGTGCTCATTTCAAACTCGAGTTTTATGCGTCACCCCACCTCACCTTTCCCCTGAAGCAGGCAGAAGTGTGTTTTCTAAAAGCGTGACTCTGTTCTGTTTGGGGATTCAGTTCATGGGGAGCGATTTTTACATTCCCTCGATAAGTGATATCATAAGTTTCTTTTTTTGTGGGACTTATTTCACTGAGGATGATCGTACCTAAATCCACTCAGGATGCTGCTACCAGCCTCTTGACGTGGATTTCATGGCTGAGTGACACTCCATTGGACCTACGTAGCACCACTTGTCCACTTGTCCACTTGTCTTTGTCCACTTGTCCACTTGGCTCTTTCCTGGGATATGAAACGTGTAACGGAGTGGAGGTTCTTGTCAAGACAGCAGCCCTCAACTTTGGGGTCCCTGTGTCTGGTTGATTTTTTCATTTTCCCAAGGTCAACGCCCATGCGTGGAAGTGCCCTATGCTCTGTGGTTCTGTGTTTTACATGGTTTGGGAAAGAGGATACACTTGTGAAGATTGGCTGTTGGCCATTGACATCCCGCCCATCAGCTTAACAAGGCTCCCTTGACTCCGTGGGCTGTCCTGCCTTTCTGGTTTTTAGACTTTTTTCGCCTGGCCCTTTTGCCCCGGGGGGGGCGAGAGATTTCTTTGTAGTGCTGATTTGCTCTCCCAGGTTGCTTGGTTTGCCAAAAAGGGCGTATGCGTTTTTTCCTGAATATATTCAGGAAAAAACGCATACGCCCTTTTTGGCCAACCGCATCATTGTCCACGTTCTGGCGCTTTTCATGTGCTATCGGGGCCATTCCGATGTACCCGTTGACATCCGTTTCCTGCAGTTCTGCCTTGCGTTCAGCGCCTCTTCGTAGCCTGACCTCAATATATTTTGGGGCGATAGTTATCGTTTAGAACTCTGCAGGTTTGGGAAGTGCAGTGCCCCTGAGCTCCATTTCCCAAGTCGCTTTTTTGTGAGTGGGACGCAACACGGCTGGATGGCTTCACGCCCTATTGTCGATCCGGGGTGGCAGACTGAACCGCTGGTGAATTCTTCTTCGTGATGGGAAATGAGAGTGACATGTGCCCGACCAAACACCTCCAGCGAGTCTCTCATTGGTTCCCCCTCTTGCAGTTCATCCTGCGGAAAAATTGCAGACGGTACGAAAGAGGCATGGACAGGCGCCGAGTCTCCAAGTGGGGAGATTGTTAGTAAGGGGGCCTGAATGGAGAACACGAGCACCAGGAGATGAAAACTGAGGTGAGTTTCAGAAAGCTTTCCCGATCCCACGGTGTAGCATCCGCTGGGTTTCCAATGAGTGCTTTCGCTGTCGGAAGATTGCGTTGAACCTGGAGAGTTGGGAGCCATGGAATGGGGAGCACGCAGGATTCCTTTCAAGGGTCTGCATTTGCTTTCCCAACCTCACCAATCGTCTCAGCCCCAAGAGTGTCCAGCCTTATGTCTTCTGCCGCTGGGGCTGTAGATGTGGTCAATCCTGGTTGCATGCCAGTCCCTGGATGCATTTTGGAAGAATTTCTCTCTGTTTTGCCCTGCTTGTTTCTTCTTTATGTTGGAAATGTATCCTCAGAATGGGTCTGAGCTGATTTTCCCTGCTGGTTTTAGGCCGCTTTACACACACTTGATGCACTTACACAGAGATATCAAGACTTAGCTTTGAAGATGCTTACTAGTCGGATAGATACTTGTGCGATGAACAGGGTCTGGTGAGTCCAGTTGATTGAGCAAGGAGTAGGTCGTGTCCATTCCATATTCGGTTTTCGGAAGGGTATCTGTGCTCATTTCAAACTCGAGTTTTATGCGTCACCCCACCTCACCTTTCCCCTGAAGCAGGCATAAGTGTGTTTTCTAAAAGCGTGACTCTGTTCTGTTTGGGGATTCAGTGCATGGGGAGCGATTTTTACATTCCCTCGATAAGTGATATCATAAGTTTCTTTTTTTGTGGGACTTATTTCACTGAGGATGATCGTACCTAAATCCACTCAGGATGCTGCTACCAGCCTCATGACGTGGATTTCATGGCTGAGTGACACTCCATTGGACCTACGTAGCACCACTTGTCCACTTGTCCACTTGTCTTTGTCCACTTGTCCACTTGGCTCTTTCCTGGGATATGAAACGTGTATCGGAGTGGAGGTTCTTGTCAAGACAACAGCCGTCAACTTTGGGGTCCCTGTGTCTGGTTGATTTTTTCATTTTCCCAAGGTCAACACCCATGTGTGGAAGTGCTCTATGTTCTGTGGTTCTGTGTTTTACATGGTTTGGGAAAGAGGATACACTTGTGAAGATTGGCTGTTGGCCATTGACATCCCGCCCATCAGCTTAACAAGGCTCCCTTGACTCCGTGGGCTGTCCTGCCTTTCTGGTTTTTAGACTTTTTTCGCATGGCCCTTTTGCCCCGGGGGGGGGGGCGAGAGATTTCTTTGTAGTGCTGATTTGCTCTCCCAGGTTGCTTGGTTGGCCAAAAAGGGCGTATGCGTTTTTTCCTGAATATATTCAGGAAAAAACGCATACGCCCTTTTTGGCCAACCGCATCATTGTCCACGTTCTGGCGCTTTTCATGTGCTATCGGGGCCATTCCGATGTACCCGTTGACATCCGTTTCCTGCAGTTCTGCCTTGCGTTCAGCGCCTCTTCGTAGCCTGACCTCAATATATTTTGGGGCGATAGTTATCGTTTAGAACTCTGCAGGTTTGGGAAGTGCAGTGCCCCTGAGCTCCATTTCCCAAGTCGCTTTTTTGTGAGTGGGACGCAACACGGCTGGATGGCTTCACGCCCTATTGTCGATCCGGGGTGGCAGACTGAACCGCTGGTGAATTCTTCTTCGTGATGGGAAATGAGAGTGACATGTGCCCGACCAAACACCTCCAGCGAGTCTCTCATTGGTTCCCCCTCTTGCAGTTCATCCTGCGAACAAATTGCAGGCGGTACGAAAGAGGCATGGAAAGGCGCCAAGTCTCCAAGTGGCGAGATTGTTAGTAAGGGGGCCTGAATGGAGAACACGAGCACCAGGAGATGAAAACTGAGGTGAGTTTCAGAAAGCTTTCCCGATCCCACGGTGTAGCATCCGCTGGGTTTCCAATGAGTGCTTTCGCTGTCGGAAGATTGCGTTGAACCTGGAGAGTTGGGACCCATGGAATGGGGAGCACGCAGGATTCCTTTCAAGGGTCTGCATTTGCTTTCCCAACCTCACCAATCGTCTCAGCCCCAAGAGTGTCCAGCCTTATGTCTTCTGCCGCTGGGGCTGTAGATGTGGTCAATCCTGGTTGCATGCCAGTCCCTGAACGCATTTTGGAAGAATTTCTCTCTGTTTTGCCCTGCTTGTTTCTTCTTTATGTTGGAAATGTATCCTCAGAATGGGTCTGAGCTGATTTTCCCTGCTGGTTTTAGGCCGCTTTACACACACTTGATGCACTTACACAGAGATATCAAGACTTAGCTTTTAAGATGCTTACTAGTCGGATAGATACTTGTGCGATGAACAGGGTCTGGTGAGTCCAGTTGATTGAGCAAGGAGTAGGTCGTGTCCATTCCATATTCGGTTTTCGGAAGGGTATCTGTGCTCATTTCAAACTCGAGTTTTATGCGTCACCCCACCTCACCTTTCCCCTGAAGCAGGCAGAAGTGTGTTTTCTAAAAGCGTGACTCTGTTCTGTTTGGGGATTCAGTGCATGGGGAGCGATTTTTACATTCCCTCGATAAGTGATATCATAAGTTTCTTTTTTTGTGGGACTTATTTCACTGAGGATGATCGTACCTAAATCCACTCAGGATGCTGCTACCAGCCTCATGACGTGGATTTCATGGCTGAGTGACACTCCATTGGACCTACGTAGCACCACTTGTCCACTTGTCCACTTGTCTTTGTCCACTTGTCCACTTGGCTCTTTCCTGGGATATGAAACGTGTATCGGAGTGGAGGTTCTTGTCAAGACAGCAGCCCTCAACTTTGGGGTCCCTGTGTCTGGTTGATTTTTTCATTTTCCCAAGGTCAACGCCCATGTGTGGAAGTGCTCTATGCTCTGTGGTTCTGTGTTTTACATGGTTTGGGAAAGAGGATACACTTGTGAAGATTGGCTGTTGGCCATTGACATCCCGCCCATCAGCTTAACAAGGCTCCCTTGACTCCGTGGGCTGTCCTGCCTTTCTGGTTTTTAGACTTTTTTCGCATGGCCCTTTTGCCCCGGGGGGGGGGGGGGCGAGAGATTTCTTTGTAGTGCTGATTTGCTCTCCCAGGTTGCTTGGTTGGCCAAAAAGGGCGTATGCGTTTTTTCCTGAATATATTCAGGAAAAAACGCATACGCCCTTTTTGGCCAACCAAGCAGGAAAAAACGCATACGCCCTTTTTGGCCAACCGCATCATTGTCCACGTTCTGGCGCTTTTCATGTGCTATCGGGGCCATTCCGATGTACCCGTTGACATCCGTTTCCTGCAGTTCTGCCTTGCGTTCAGCGCCTCTTCGTAGCCTGACCTCAATATATTTTGGGGCGATAGTTATCGTTTATAACTCTGCAGGTTTGGGAAGTGCAGTGGCCCTGAGCTCCATTTCCCAAGTCGCTTTTTAGTGAGTGGGACGCAACACGGCTGGATGGCTTCACGCCCTATTGTCGATCCGGGGTGGCAGGCTGAACCTCTGGTGAATTCTTCTTCGTGATGGGAAATGAGAGTGACATGTGCCCGACCAAACACCTCCAGCGAGTCTCTCATTGGTTCCCCCTCTTGCAGTTCATCCTGCGGACAAATTGCAGATGGTACGAAAGAGGCATGGAAAGGCGCCGAGTCTCCAAGTGGGGAGATTGTTAGTAAGGGGGCCTGAATGGAGAACACGAGCACCAGGAGATGAAAACTGAGGTGAGTTTCAGAAAGCTTTCCCGATCCCACGGTGTAGCATCCGCTGGGTTTCCAATGAGTGCTTTCGCTGTCGGAAGATTGCGTTGAACCTGGAGAGTTGGGACCCATGGAATGGGGAGCACGCAGGATTCCTTTCAAGGGTCTGCATTTGCTTTCCCAACCTCACCAATCGTCTCAGCCCCAAGAGTGTCCAGCCTTATGTCTTCTGCCGCTGGGGCTGTAGATGTGGTCAATCCTGGTTGCATGCCAGTCCCTGAACGCATTTTGGAAGAATTTCTCTCTGTTTTGCCCTGCTTGTTTCTTCTTTATGTTGGAAATGTATCCTCAGAATGGGTCTGAGCTGATTTTCCCTGCTGGTTTTAGGCCGCTTGACACACACTTGATGCACTTACACAGAGATATCAAGACTTAGCTTTTAAGATGCTTACTAGTCGGATAGATACTTGTGCGATGAACAGGGTCTGGTGAGTCCAGTTGATTGAGCAAGGAGTAGGTCGTGTCCATTCCATATTCGGTTTTCGGAAGGGTATCTGTGCTCATTTCAAACTCGAGTTTTATGCGTCACCCCACCTCACCTTTCCCCTGAAGCAGGCATAAGTGTGTTTTCTAAAAGCGTGACTCTGTTCTGTTTGGGGATTCAGTGCATGGGGAGCGATTTTTACATTCCCTCGATAAGTGATATCATAAGTTTCTTTTTTTGTGGGACTTATTTCACTGAGGATGATCGTACCTAAATCCACTCAGGATGCTGCTACCAGCCTCATGACGTGGATTTCATGGCTGAGTGGCACTCCATTGGACCTACGTAGCACCACTTGTCCACTTGTCCACTTGTCTTTGTCCACTTGTCCACTTGGCTCTTTCCTGGGATATGAAACGTGTACCGGAGTGGAGGTTCTTGTCAAGACAGCAGCCCTCAACTTTGGGGTCCCTGTGTCTGGTTGATTTTTTCATTTTCCCAAGGTCAACGCCCATGTGTGGAAGTGCCCTATGCTCTGTGGTTCTGTGTTTTACATGGTTTGGGAAAGAGGATACACTTGTGAAGATTGGCTGTTGGCCATTGACATCCCGCCCATCAGCTTAACAAGGCTCCCTTGACTCCGTGGCCTGTCCTGCCTTTCGGGTTTTTAGACTTTTTTTGCCTGGCCCTTTTGCCCCGGGGGGGGCGAGAGATTTCTTTGTAGTGCTGATTTGCTCTCCCAGGTTGCTTGGTTGGCCAAAAAGGGCGTATGCGTTTTTTCCTGAATATATTCAGGAAAAAACGCATACGCCCTTTTTGGCCAACCGCATCATTGTCCACGTTCTGGCGCTTTTCATGTGCTATCGGGGCCATTCCGATGTAGCCGTTGACATCCGTTTCCTGCAGTTCTGCCTTGCGTTCAGCGCCTCTTCGTAGCCTGACCTCAATATATTTTGGGGCGATAGTTATCGTTTAGAACTCTGCAGGTTTGGGAAGTGCAGTGCCCCTGAGCTCCATTTCCCAAGTCGCTTTTTTTGTGAGTGGGACGCAACACGGCTGGATGGCTTCACGCCCTATTGTCGATCCGGGGTGGCAGACTGAACCGCTGGTGAATTCTTCTTCGTGATGGGAAATGAGAGTGACATGTGCCCGACCAAACACCTCCAGCGAGTCTCTCATTGGTTCCCCCTCTTGCAGTTCATCCTGCGGACAAATTGCAGACGGTACGAAAGAGGCATGGAAAGGCGCCGCGTCTCCAAGTGGGGAGATTGTTAGTAAGGGGGCCTGAATGGAGAACAAGAGCACCAGGAGATGAAAACTGAGGTGAGTTTCAGAAAGCTTTCCCGATCCCACGGTGTAGCATCCGCTGGGTTTCCAATGAGTGCTTTCGCTGTCGGAAGATTGCGTTGAACCTGGAGAGTTGGGACCCATGGAATGGGGAGCACGCAGGATTCCTTTCAAGGGTCTGCATTTGCTTTCCCAACCTCACCAATCGTCTCAGCCCCAAGAGTGTCCAGCCTTATGTCTTCTGCCGCTGGGGCTGTAGATGTGGTCAATCCTGGTTGCATGCCAGTCCCTGAACGCATTTTGGAAGAATTTCTCTCTGTTTTGCCCTGCTTGTTTCTTCTTTATGTTGGAAATGTATCCTCAGAATGGGTCTGAGCTGATTTTCCCTGCTGGTTTTAGGCCGCTTGACACACACTTGATGCACTTACACAGAGATATCAAGACTTAGCTTTTAAGATGCTTACTAGTCGGATAGATACTTGTGCGATGAACAGGGTCTGGTGAGTCCAGTTGATTGAGCAAGGAGTAGGTCGTGTCCATTCCATATTCGGTTTTCGGAAGGGTATCTGTGCTCATTTCAAACTCGAGTTTTATGCGTCACCCCACCTCACCTTTCCCCTGAAGCAGGCATAAGTGTGTTTTCTAAAAGCGTGACTCTGTTCTGTTTGGGGATTCAGTGCATGGGGAGCGATTTTTGCATTCCCTCGATAAGTGATATCATAAGTTTCTTTTTTTGTGGGACTTATTTCACTGAGGATGATCGTACCTAAATCCACTCAGGATGCTGCTACCAGCCTCATGACGTGGATTTCATGGCTGAGTGACACTCCATTGGACCTACGTAGCACCACTTGTCCACTTGTCCACTTGTCTTTGTCCACTTGTCCACTTGGCTCTTTCCTGGGATATGAAACGTGTACCGGAGTGGAGGTTCTTGTCAAGACAGCAGCCCTCAACTTTGGGGTCCCTGTGTCTGGTTGATTTTTTGATTTTCCCAAGGTCAACGCCCATGTGTGGAAGTGCCCTATGCTCTGTGGTTCTGTGTTTTACATGGTTTGGGAAAGAGGATACACTTGTGAAGATTGGCTGTTGGCCATTGACATCCCGCCCATCAGCTTAACAAGGCTCCCTTGACTCCGTGGGCTGTCCTGCCTTTCTGGTTTTTAGACTTTTTTCGCCTGGCCCTTTTGCCCCGTGGGGGGGGGGGGCGAGAGATTTCTTTGTAGTGCTGATTTGCTCTCCCAGGTTGCTTGGTTGGCCAAAAAGGGCGTATGCGTTTTTTCCTGAATATATTCAGGAAAAAACGCATACGCCCTTTTTGGCCAACCGCATCATTGTCAACGTTCTGGCGCTTTTCATGTGCTATCGGGGCCATTCCGATGTACCCGTTGACATCCGTTTCCTGCAGTTCTGCCTTGCGTTCAGCGCCTCTTCGTAGCCTGACCTCAATATATTTTGGGGCGATAGTTATCGTTTAGAACTCTGCAGGTTTGGGAAATGCTGTGCCCCTGAGCTCCATTTCCCAAGTCGCTTTTTTGTGAGTGGGACGCAACACGGCTGGATGGCTTCACGCCCTATTGTCGATCCGGGGTGGCAGGCTGAACCGCTGGTGAATTCTTCTTCGTGATGGGAAATGAGAGTGACATGTGCCCGACCAAACACCTCCAGCGAGTCTCTCATTGGTTCCCCCTCTTGCAGTTCATCCTGCGGACAAATTGCAGGCGGTACGAAAGAGGCATGGAAAGGCGCCGAGTCTCCAAGTGGCGAGATTGTTAGTAAGGGGGCCTGAATGGAGAACACGAGCACCAGGAGATGAAAACTGAGGTGAGTTTCAGAAAGCTTTCCCGATCCCACGGTGTAGCATCCGCTGGGTTTCCAATGAGTGCTTTCGCTGTCGGAAGATTGCGTTGAACCTGGAGAGTTGGGACCCATGGAATGGGGAGCACGCAGGATTCCTTTCAAGGGTCTGCATTTGCTTTCCCAACCTCACCAATCGTCTCAGCCCCAAGAGTGTCCAGCCTTATGTCTTCTGCCGCTGGGGCTGTAGATGTGGTCAATCCTGGTTGCATGCCAGTCCCTGAACGCATTTTGGAAGAATTTCTCTCTGTTTTGCCCTGCTTGTTTCTTCTTTATGTTGGAAATGTATCCTCAGAATGGGTCTGAGCTGATTTTCCCTGCTGGTTTTAGGCCGCTTGACACACACTTGATGCACTTACACAGAGATATCAAGACTTAGCTTTTAAGATGCTTACTAGTCGGATAGATACTTGTGCGATGAACAGGGTCTGGTGAGTCCAGTTGATTGAGCAAGGAGTAGGTCGTGTCCATTCCATATTCGGTTTTCGGAAGGGTATCTGTGCTCATTTCAAACTCGAGTTTTATGCGTCACCCCACCTCACCTTTCCCCTGAAGCAGGCATAAGTGTGTTTTCTAAAAGCGTGACTCTGTTCTGTTTGGGGATTCAGTGCATGGGGAGCGATTTTTACATTCCCTCGATAAGTGATATCATAAGTTTCTTTTTTTGTGGGACTTATTTCACTGAGGATGATCGTACCTAAATCCACTCAGGATGCTGCTACCAGCCTCATGACGTGGATTTCATGGCTGAGTGACACTCCATTGGACCTATGTAGCACCACTTGTCCACTTGTCCACTTGTCTTTGTCCACTTGTCCACTTGGCTCTTTCCTGGGATATGAAACGTGTACCGGAGTGGAGGTTCTTGTCAAGACAGCAGCCCTCAACTTTGGGGTCCCTGTGTCTGGTTGATTTTTTCATTTTCCCAAGGTCAACGCCCATGTGTGGAAGTGCCCTATGCTCTGTGGTTCTGTGTTTTACATGTTTGGGAAAGAGGATACACTTGTGAAGATTGGCTGTTGGCCATTGACATCCCGCCCATCAGCTTAACAAGGCTCCCTTGACTCCGTGGGCTGTCCTGCCTTTCTGGTTTTTAGACTTTTTTCGCCTGGCCCTTTTGCCCCAGGGGGGGCGAGAGATTTCTTTGTAGTACTGATTTGCTCTCCCAGGTTGCTTGGTTAGCCAAAAAGGGCGTATGCGTTTTTTCCTGAATATATTCAGGAAAAAACGCATACGCCCTTTTTGGCCAACCGCATCATTGTCCACGTTCTGGCGCTTTTCATGTGCTATCGGGGCCATTCCGATGTACCCGTTGACATCCGTTTTCTGCAGTTCTTCCTTGCGTTCAGCGCGTGTTCGTAGCCTGACCTCAATATATTTTGGGGCGATAGTTATCGTTTAGAACTCTGCAGGTTTGGGAAGTGCAGTGCCCCTGAGCTCCATTTCCCAAGTCGCTTTTTTGTGAGTGGGACGCAACACGGCTGGATGGCTTCACGCCCTATTGTCGATCCGGGGTGGCAGGCTGAACCGCTGGTGAATTCTTCTTCGTGATGGGAAATGAGAGTGACATGTGCCCGACCAAACACCTCCAGCGAGTCTCTCATTGGTTCCCCCTCTTGCAGTTCATCCTGCGGACAAATTGCAGGCGGTACGAAAGAGGCATGGAAAGGCGCCGAGTCTCCAAGTGGGGAGATTGTTAGTAAGGGGGCCTGAATGGAGAACACGAGCACCAGGAGATGAAAACTGAGGTGAGTTTCAGAAAGCTTTCCCGATCCCACGGTGTAGCATCCGCTGGGTTTCCAATGAGTGCTTTCGCTGTCGGAAGATTGCGTTGAACCTGGAGAGTTGGGACCCATGGAATGGGGAGCACGCAGGATTCCTTTCAAGGGTCTGCATTTGCTTTCCCAACCTCAGCAATCGTCTCAGCCCCAAGAGTGTCCAGCCTTATGTCGTCTGCCGCTGGGGCTGTAGACGTGGTCATTCCTGGTTGCATGCCAGTCCCTGAACGCATTTTGGAAGAATTTCTCTCTGTTTTGCCCTGCTTGTTTCTTCTTTATGTTGGAAATGTATCCTCAGAATGGGTCTGAGCTGATTTTCCCTGCTGGTTTTAGGCCGCTTTACACACACTTGATGCACTTACACAGAGATATCAAGACTTAGCTTTTAAGATGCTTACTAGTCGGATAGATACTTGTGCGATGAACAGGGTCTGGTGAGTCCAGTTGATTGAGCAAGGAGTAGGTCGTGTCCAATCCATATTCGGTTTTCGGAAGGGTATCTGTGCTCATTTCAAACTCGAGTTTTATGTGTCACCCCACCTCACCTTTCCCCTGAAGCAGGCATAAGTGTGTTTTCTAAAAGCGTGACTCTGTTCTGTTTGGGGATTCAGTGCATGGGGAGCGATTTTTACATTCCCTCGATAAGTGATATCATAAGTTTCTTTTTTTGTGGGACTTATTTCACTGAGGATGATCGTACCTAAATCCACTCAGGATGCTGCTACCAGCCTCATGACGTGGATTTCATGGCTGAGTGACACTCCATTGGACCTACGTAGCACCACTTTTCCACTTGTCCAATTGTCTTTGTCCACTTGTCCACTTGGCTCTTTCCTGGGATATGAAACGTGTACCGGAGTGGAGGTTCTTGTCAAGACAGCAGCCGTCAACTTTGGGGTCCCTGTGTCTGGTTGATTTTTTCATTTTCCCAAGGTCAACGCCCATGTGTGGAAGTGCCCTATGCTCTGTGGTTCTGTGTTTTACATGGTTTGGGAAAGAGGATACACTTGTGAAGATTGGCTGTTGGCCATTGACATCCCGCCCATCAGCTTAACAAGGCTCCCTTGACTCCGTGGGCTGTCCTGCCTTTCTGGTTTTTAGACTTTTTTCGCCTGGCCCTTTTGCCCCGGGGTGGGGGCGAGAGATTTCTTTATAGTGCTGATTTGCTTGCCCAGGTTGCTTGGTTGGCCAAAAAGGGCGTATGCTTTTTTTCCTGAATATATTCAGGAAAAAAAGCATACGCCCTTTTTGGCCAACCGCATCATTGTCCACGTTCTGGCGCTTTTCATGTGCTATCGGGGCCATTCCGATGTAGCCGTTGACATCCGTTTCCTGCAATTCTGCCTTGCGTTCAACGCCTCTTCGTAGCCTGACCTCAATATATTTTGGGGCGATAGTTATCGTTTAGAACTCTGCAGGTTTGAGAAGTGCAGTGCCCCTGAGCTCCATTTCCCAAGTCGCTTTTTTGTGAGTGGGACGCAACACGGCTGGATGGCTTCACGCCCTATTGTCGATCCGGGGTGGCAGGCTGAACCGCTGGTGAATTCTTCTTCGTGATGGGAAATGAGAGTGACATGTGCCCGACCAAACACCTCCAGCGAGTCTCTCATTGGTTCCCCCTCTTGCAGTTCATCCTGCGGACAAATTGCAGAAGGTACGAAAGAGGCATGGAAAGGCGCCGAGTCTCCAAGTGGGGAGATTGTTAGTAAGGGGGCCTGAATGGAGAACACGAGCACCAGGAGATGAAAACTGAGGTGAGTTTCAGAAAGCTTTCCCGATCCCACGGTGTAGCATCCGCTGGGTTTCCAATGAGTGCTTTCGCTGTCGGAAGATTGCGTTGAACCTGGAGAGTTGGGACCCATGGAATGGGGAGCACGCAGGATTCCTTTCAAGGGTCTGCATTTGCTTTCCCAACCTCACCAATCGTCTCAGCCCCAAGAGTGTCCAGCCTTATGTCTTCTGCCGCTGGGGCTGTAGATGTGGTCAATCCTGGTTGCATGCCAGTCCCTGAACGCATTTTGGAAGAATTTCTCTCTGTTTTGCCCTGCTTGTTTCTTCTTTATGTTGGAAATGTATCCTCAGAATGGGTCTGAGCTGATTTTCCCTGCTGGTTTTAGGCCGCTTTACACACACTTGATGCACTTACACAGAGATATCAAGACTTAGCTTTTAAGATGCTTACTAGTCGGATAGATACTTGTTTGATGAACAGGGTCTGGTGAGTCCAGTTGATTGAGCAAGGAGTAGGTCGTGTCCATTCCATATTCGGTTTTCGGAAGGGTATCTGTGCTCATTTCAAACTCGAGTTTTATGCGTCACCCCACCTCACCTTTCCCCTGGAGCAGGCATAAGTGTGTTTTCTAAAAGCGTGACTCTGTTCTGTTTGGGGATTCAGTGCATGGGGAGCGATTTTTACATTCCCTCGATAAGTGATATCATAAGTTTCTTTTTTTGTGGGACTTAGTTCACTGAGGATGATCGTACCTAAATCCACTCAGGATGCTGCTACCAGCCTCATGACGTGGATTTCATGGCTGAGTGACACTCCATTGGACCTACGTAGCACCACTTGTCCACTTGTCCACTTGTCTTTGTCCACTTGTCCACTCGTCTTTGTCCACTTGGCTCTTTCCTGGGATATGAAACGTGTACCGGAGTGGAGGTTCTTGTCAAGACAGCAGCCCTCAACTTTGGGGTCCCTGTGTCTGGTTGATTTTTTCATTTTCCCAAGGTCAACGCCCATGTGTGGAAGTGCCCTATGCTCTGTGGTTCTGTGTTTTACATGGTTTGGGAAAGAGGATACACTTGTGAAGATTGGCTGTTGGCCATTGACATCCCGCCCATCAGCTTAACAAGGCTCCCTTGACTCCGTGGGCTGTCCTGCCTTTCTGGTTTTTAGACTTTTTTCGCCTGGCCCTTTTGCCCCGGGGGGGGGGGGGGGCGAGAGATTTCTTTGTAGTGCTGATTTGCTCTCCCAGGTTGCTTGGTTGGCCAAAAAGGGCGTATGCGTTTTTTCCTGAATATATTCAGGAAAAAACGCATACGCCCTTTTTGGCCAACCGCATCATTGTCAACGTTCTGGCGCTTTTCATGTGCTATCGGGGCCATTCCGATGTACCCGTTGACATCCGTTTCCTGCAGTTCTGCCTTGCGTTCAGCGCCTCTTCGTAGCCTGACCTCAATATATTTTGGGGCGATAGTTATCGTTTAGAACTCTGCAGGTTTGGGAAGTGCAGTGCCCCTGAGCTCCATTTCCCAAGTCGCTTTTTTGTGAGTGGGACGCAACACGGCTGGATGGCTTCACGCCCTATTGTCGATCCGGGGTGGCAGGCTGAACCGCTGGTGAATTCTTCTTCGTGATGGGAAATGAGAGTGACATGTGCCCGACCAAACACCTCCAGCGAGTCTCTCATTGGTTCCCCCTCTTGCAGTTCATCCTGCGGACAAATTGCAGACGGTACGAAAGAGGCATGGAAAGGCGCCGCGTCTCCAAGTGGGGAGATTGTTAGTAAGGGGGCCTGAATGGAGAACACGAGCACCAGGAGATGAAAACTGAGGTGAGTTTCAGAAAGCTTTCCCGATCCCACGGTGTAGCATCCGCTGGGTTTCCAATGAGTGCTTTCGCTGTCGGAAGATTGCGTTGAACCTGGAGAGTTGGGACCCATGGAATGGGGAGCACGCAGGATTCCTTTCAAGGGTCTGCATTTGCTTTCCCAACCTCACCAATCGTCTCAGCCCCAAGAGTGTCCAGCCTTATGTCTTCTGCCGCTGGGGCTGTAGATGTGGTCAATCCTGGTTGCATGCCAGTCCCTGGATGCATTTTGGAAGAATTTCTCTCTGTTTTGCCCTGCTTGTTTCTTCTTTATGTTGGAAATGTATCCTCAGAATGGGTCTGAGCTGATTTTCCCTGCTGGTTTTAGGCCGCTTTACACACACTTGATGCACTTACACAGAGATATCAAGACTTAGCTTTCAAGATGCTTACTAGTCGGATAGATACTTGTTTGATGAACAGGGTCTGGTGAGTCCAGTTGATTGAGCAAGGAGTAGGTCGTGTCCATTCCATATTCGGTTTTCGGAAGGGTATCTGTGCTCATTTCAAACTCGAGTTTTATGCGTCACCCCACCTCACCTTTCCCCTGAAGCAGGCCTAAGTGTGTTTTCTAAAAGCGTGACTCTGTTCTGTTTGGGGATTCAGTGCATGGGGAGCGATTTTTACATTCCCTCGATAAGTGATATCATAAGTTTCTTTTTTTGTGGGACTTATTTCACTGAGGATGATCGTACCTAAATCCACTCAGGATGCTGCTACCAGCCTCATGACGTGGATTTCATGGCTGAGTGACACTCCATTGGACCTACGTAGCACCACTTGTCCACTTGTCCACTTGTCTTTGTCCACTTGTCCACTTGGCTCTTTCCTGGGATATGAAACGTGTAACGGAGTGGAGGTTCTTGTCAAGACAGCAGCCCTCAACTTTGGGGTCCCTGTGTCTGGTTGATTTTTTCATTTTCCCAAGGTCAACGCCCATGCGTGGAAGTGCCCTATGCTCTGTGGTGCTGTGTTTTACATGGTTTGGGAAAGAGGATACACTTGTGAAGATTGGCTGTTGGCCATTGACATCCCGCCCATCAGCTTAACAAGGCTCCCTTGACTCCGTGGGCTGTCCTGCCTTTCTGGTTTTTAGACTTTTTTCGCCTGGCCCTTTTGCCCCGGGGGGGGCGAGAGATTTCTTTGTAGTGCTGATTTGCTCTCCCAGGTTGCTTGGTTGGCCAAAAAGGGCGTATGCGTTTTTTCCTGAATATATTCAGGAAAAAACGCATACGCCCTTTTTGGCCAACCGCATCATTGTCCACGTTCTGGCGCTCTTCATGTGCTATCGGGGCCATTCCGATGTACCCGTTGACATCCGTTTCCTGCAGTTCTGCCTTGCGTTCAGCGCCTCTTCGTAGCCTGACCTCAATATATTTTGGGGCGATAGTTATCGTTTAGAACTCTGCAGGTTTGGGAAGTGCAGTGCCCCTGAGCTCCATTTCCCAAGTCGCTTTTTTGTGAGTGGGACGCAACACGGCTGGATGGCTTCACGCCCTATTGTCGATCCGGGGTGGCAGGCTGAACCGCTGGTGAATTCTTCTTCGTGATGGGAAATGAGAGTGACATGTGCCCGACCAAACACCTCCAGCGAGTCTCTCATTGGTTCCCCCTCTTGCAGTTCATCCTGCGGACAAATTGCAGACGGTACGAAAGAGGCATGGAAAGGCGCCGCGTCTCCAAGTGGGGAGATTGTTAGTAAGGGGGCCTGAATGGAGAACACGAGCACCAGGAGATGAAAACTGAGGTGAGTTTCAGAAAGCTTTCCCGATCCCACGTTGTAGCATCCGCTGGGTTTCCAATGAGTGCTTTCGCTGTCGGAAGATTGCGTTGAACCTGGAGAGTTGGGACCCATGGAATGGGGAGCACGCAGGATTCCTTTCAAGGGTCTGCATTTGCTTTCCCAACCTCACCAATCGTCTCAGCCCCAAGAGTGTCCAGCCTTATGTCTTCTGCCGCTGGGGCTGTAGATGTGGTCAATCCTGGTTGCATGCCAGTCCCTGGATGCATTTTGGAAGAATTTCTCTCTGTTTTGCCCTGCTTGTTTCTTCTTTATGTTGGAAATGTATCCTCAGAATGGGTCTGAGCTGATTTTCCCTGCTGGTTTTAGGCCGCTTTACACACACTTGATGCACTTACACAGAGATATCAAGACTTAGCTTTCAAGATGCTTACTAGTCGGATAGATACTTGTTTGATGAACAGGGTCTGGTGAGTCCAGTTGATTGAGCAAGGAGTAGGTCGTGTCCATTCCATATTCGGTTTTCGGAAGGGTATCTGTGCTCATTTCAAACTCGAGTTTTATGCGTCACCCCACCTCACCTTTCCCCTGAAGCAGGCATAAGTGTGTTTTCTAAAAGCGTGACTCTGTTCTGTTTGGGGATTCAGTGCATGGGGAGCGATTTTTACATTCCCTCGATAAGTGATATCATAAGTTTCTTTTTTTGTGGGACTTATTTCACTGAGGATGATCGTACCTAAATCCACTCAGGATGCTGCTACCAGCCTCATGACGTGGATTTCATGGCTGAGTGACACTCCATTGGACCTACGTAGCACCACTTGTCCACTTGTCCACTTGTCTTTGTCCACTTGTCCACTTGGCTCTTTCCTGGGATATGAAACGTGTACCGGAGTGGAGGTTCTTGTCAAGACAGCAGCCCTCAACTTTGGGGTCCCTGTGTCTGGTTGATTTTTTCATTTTCCCAAGGTCAACGCCCATGCGTGGAAGTGCCCTATGCTCTGTGGTTCTGTGTTTTACATGGTTTGGGAAAGAGGATACACTTGTGAAGATTGGCTGTTGGCCATTGACATCCAGCCCATCAGCTTAACAAGGCTCCCTTGACTCCGTGGGCTGTCCTGCCTTTCTGGTTTTTAGACTTTTTTCGCCTGGCCCTTTTGCCCCAGGGGGGGCGAGAGATTTCTTTGTAGTGCTGATTTGCTCTCCCAGGTTGCTTGGTTTGCCAAAAAGGGCGTATGCGTTTTTTCCTGAATATATTCAGGAAAAAACGCATACGCCCTTTTTGGCCAACCGCATCATTGTCCACGTTCTGGCGCTCTTCATGTGCTATCGGGGCCATTCCGATGTACCCGTTGACATCCGTTTCCTGCAGTTCTGCCTTGCGTTCAGCGCCTCTTCGTAGCCTGACCTCAATATATTTTGGGGCGATAGTTATCGTTTAGAACTCTGCAGGTTTGGGAAGTGCAGTGCCCCTGAGCTCCATTTCCCAAGTCGCTTTTTTGTGAGTGGGACGCAACACGGCTGGATGGCTTCACGCCCTATTGTCGATCCGGGGTGGCAGACTGAACCGCTGGTGAATTCTTCTTCGTGATGGGAAATGAGAGTGACATGTGCCCGACCAAACACCTCCAGCGAGTCTCTCATTGGTTCCCCCTCTTGCAGTTCATCCTGCGGACAAATTGCAGACGGTACGAAAGAGGCATGGAAAGGCGCCGAGTCTCCAAGTGGGGAGATTGTTAGTAAGGGGGCCTGAATGGAGAACACGAGCACCAGGAGATGAAAACTGAGGTGAGTTTCAGAAAGCTTTCCCGATCCCACGGTGTAGCATCCGCTGGGTTTCCAATGAGTGCTTTCGCTGTCGGAAGATTGCGTTGAACCTGGAGAGTTGGGACCCATGGAATGGGGAGCACGCAGGATTCCTTTCAAGGGTCTGCATTTGCTTTCCCAACCTCACCAATCGTCTCAGCCCCAAGAGTGTCCAGCCTTATGTCTTCTGCCGCTGGGGCTGTAGATGTGGTCAATCCTGGTTGCATGCCAGTCCCTGAACGCATTTTGGAAGAAGTTCTCTCTGTTTTGCCCTGCTTGTTTCTTCTTTATGTTGGAAATGTATCCTCAGAATGGGTCTGAGCTGATTTTCCCTGCTGGTTTTAGGCCGCTTTACACACACTTGATGCACTTACACAGAGATATCAAGACTTAGCTTTTAAGATGCTTACTAGTCGGATAGATACTTGTGCCATGAACAGGGTCTGGTGAGTCCAGTTGATTGAGCAAGGAGTAGGTCGTGTCCATTCCATATTCGGTTTTCGGAAGGGTATCTGTGCTCATTTCAAACTCGAGTTTTATGCGTCACCCCACCTCACCTTTCCCCTGAAGCAGGCATAAGTGTGTTTTCTAAAAGCGTGACTCTGTTCTGTTTGGGGATTCAGTGCATGGGGAGCGATTTTTACATTCCCTCGATAAGTGATATCATAAGTTTCTTTTTTTGTGGGACTTATTTCACTGAGGATGATCGTACCTAAATCCACTCAGGATGCTGCTACCAGCCTCATGACGTGGATTTCATGGCTGAGTGACACTCCATTGGACCTACGTAGCACCACTTGTCCACTTGTCCACTTGTCTTTGTCCACTTGTCCACTCGTCTTTGTCCACTTGGCTCTTTCCTGGGATATGAAACGTGTACCGGAGTGGAGGTTCTTGTCAAGACAGCAGCCCTCAACTTTGGGGTCCCTGTGTCTGGTTGATTTTTTCATTTTCCCAAGGTCAACGCCCATGTGTGGAAGTGCCCTATGCTCTGTGGTTCTGTGTTTTACATGGTTTGGGAAAGAGGATACACTTGTGAAGATTGGCTGTTGGCCATTGACATCCCGCCCATCAGCTTAACAAGGCTCCCTTGACTCCGTGGGCTGTCCTGCCTTTCTGGTTTTTAGACTTTTTTCGCCTGGCCCTTTTGCCCCGGGAGGGGGGGGGCGAGAGATTTCTTTGTAGTGCTGATTTGCTCTCCCAGGTTGCTTGGTTGGCCAAAAAGGGCGTATGCGTTTTTTCCTGAATATATTCAGGAAAAAACGCATACGCCCTTTTTGGCCAACCGCATCATTGTCCACGTTCTGGCGTTTTTCATGTGCTATCGGGGCCATTCCGATGTAGCCGTTGACATCCGTTTCCTGCAGTTCTGCCTTGCGTTCAGCGCCTCTTCGTAGCCTGACCTCAATATATTTTGGGGCGATAGTTATCGTTTTGAACTCTGCAGGTTTGGGAAGTGCAGTGCCCCTGAGCTCCATTTGCCAAGTCGCTTTTTTGTGAGTGGGACGCAACACGGCTGGATGGCTTCACGCCCTATTGTCGATCCGCGGTGGCAGGCTGAACCTCTGGTGAATTCTTCTTCGTGATGGGAAATGAGAGTGACATGTGCCCGACCAAACACCTCCAGCGAGTCTCTCATTGGTTCCCCCTCTTGCAGTTCATCCTGCGGACAAATTGCAGACGGTACGAAAGAGGCATGGAAAGGCGCCGAGTCTCCAAGTGGGGAGATTGTTAGTAAGGGGGCCTGAATGGAGAACACGAGCACCAGGAGATGAAAACTGAGGTGAGTTTCAGAAAGCTTTCCCGATCCCACGGTGTAGCATCCGCTGGGTTTCCAATGAGTGCTTTCGCTGTCGGAAGATTGCGTTGAACCTGGAGAGTTGGGACCCATGGAATGGGGAGCACGCAGGATTCCTTTCAAGGGTCTGCATTTGCTTTCCCAACCTCACCAATCGTCTCAGCCCCAAGAGTGTCCAGCCTTATGTCTTCTGCCGCTGGGGCTGTAGATGTGGTCAATCCTGGTTGCATGCCAGTCCCTGAACGCATTTTGGAAGAATTTCTCTCTGTTTTGCCCTGCTTGTTTCTTCTTTGTGTTGGAAATGTATCCTCAGAATGGGTCTGAGCTGATTTTCCCTGCTGGTTTTAGGCCGCTTTACACACACTTGATGCACTTACACAGAGATATCAAGACTTAGCTTTTAAGATGCTTACTAGTCGGATAGATACTTGTGCGATGAACAGGGTCTGGTGAGTCCAGTTGATTGAGCAAGGAGTAGGTCGTGTCCATTCCATATTCGGTTTTCGGAAGGGTATCTGTGCTCATTTCAAACTCGAGTTTTATGCGTCACCCCACCTCACCTTTCCCCTGAAGCAGGCATAAGTGTGTTTTCTAAAAGCGTGACTCGGTTGTGTTTTGGGAATTCAGTACATTCGCACATCTAGTTACTCGGGCAGCACAGCCCTTCTGGAAGTCCTGTTCCCAGGTTGTAAATTAGAACGGAATGTGCCAGGAAGAAACCCCAGAAGTTTATGTCACATTACTTCTTGTTCGCTCTTTTAATTCTTTTGATCACGCTAATGATTAGAATATTGTTGGTCCTAGGTGTAAAAAATCTGGTTCATTTATACGTTATGTATGTGTATATATATATATATATACATATATATATATATTGTACAGATATTCTTCCAATGTAAATTATTGCGGAGTGTTCTGGTGACCTCACTTGCTATATGGTCGGTCTGTTTGATATATATATATTTAATATGTATTTGTACACATATGGTCCCACTAATCTTAATTTATCCTTTCCCCCCACCTTTCATTTTACATAAGCTTAGTTTTTTTTCTAAGTGTGTGAGTGTCTTTCTTTGTGGAAATATGTTCATTTGTGTCAGCTGTTAGATAACGCCTATACGTGATATCATACGGTATGTCCTTTGCTTTCCGACTTAACTCATGTTCTGTGATGATCTCTAGGCTCATCTCGGGTGCCTCAAAGAGCAGTGTTTCCTTGTTTTCCATGGCTAATAGTCCACTGTGTCCACGGACCAGCTCTTCTTATCCATTCATCTGTTGATGGACATTTGGGTTGCTTCGGTGTCTTGGCTACTGTGAAAACTCGTGGAGTGCAGCGCTTGCAGCCTGTCTTCTCAGGTGAGAGGCTCGGCTGTGGGTGTTCTGGATGGAAGGGTGGCTCAATTTTTAATTGAAAACGCAGCTCCTTTCTGTTCTCATTATTGGCTGTTACAACTAGACATGTCCTCCGCAGACAGAGGGAACAGAGTTCTCTAAAACCCCTTCAGCATTTATTGTTTCTAGTCTTTTGGCTGACGGTAGTTAACTTGGGTGAGCTGAAAGCTTTTTGTAGCTTAGAGGAGTCTGATCATTCCTGAGGTTGAGCTTTTCTCCATTTTGCTCTTTTTGATAAAGAGTGAGTAAAACTTACCTCTTCATACTATCTCTTTGACACATTTGCCTGCTTTGAATTTTTTTCGCCACTGCCGAGCTCAGGACATTTTTTTTTTTTGAGGGCAGGTGTCTTTTACAGGCCTGAGTCCTTGTGAATGTTAAGTGACCCATAGCTATGCGTTTGAAGCCGCTCTTGCGGGAAACGGCCACAAGGCGGCAGCATTTCTCCATTTCCAACTCTGGGTTTTCCTGCAACAGAGGCTTCCTGGAAATTGTGTTAGTAGGCTGCAAATGAGAGTGCAGTGTGTCAGGGCAAACCCCCAAGAGCTTATATCTCCTTACTTCTTGTGTGTTTTTTAAAATTTAATTGTTATCTAGTATCACAGCCAATTGGATAAAAATGTGGTGTGTGTTCTAGGTGTACTGCATCTGGTTCATCATATGTATGTATCAATCTATTCATCTTTGGATCCTTTCCCGTGTAGGTTATTACAGAGTGTTGAGTCGACCTCTCCTGGTATTCCTTAGGTATTTTGTGATTATATATTTCATATGTATCAGTACATGTCTGTAAACCCCCATATCCAAATTCATACATTCCTTACACCTTTCCACTTGGTTAAGCATAGTTGGTTTTCTGCATCTATGCACGGCCTTCTCTTGGAAATGACTTCATGGGTATCAATGTTGAAGTAACAGCTATAAGTGATGTCATAGGATATTTCTATTTCGGTTTCTTTCGTACTTCCTTTTGGGTGGGTATCTCTAGATCCTTCTACGGTGGTGCCAGCGGCACTGTTGCATGCTTTTCCGTGGCTCATGTTCCATTGTGCACATGGGCCCCCTTCTTCTTGGTGCATTGTTCTGTTGATGGACATTTGGGTTTCTTCCAAGTCTTGGCGATGGTACATGTTGCTGCAGTGCAGGACGGCCAGCCTGTGTCTTTTTGATTTTGGTCTACTCGGGAGATAGGCCCATCAGTTAGCTCAATTTTTACCATTCAACGCACCTCCACGGTGTTCTCACTACTAGCTGTTCCCAGGTTACGTCCCAGCGGCCGCTAGAGGGCACAGAGTTCTCTAAAACACCTTGAGCATTTATTCTTTGTAGACTCTGTGGCTGATGATCATTCTGACGACGGTGGGTGAACGTTTTTGTCGACTGGATTTGCATGGCTTTATTAATTCCTGATGTTGAGCATTTTTCCATGCCCTTTTATTTATCACAATTGAAAGAAAGAAAGAGAAGACAAAATGTGCACAAAATATACCTCTTGAAATTGTCGTTTTGAAATGTGCACGTCTTTTGAGTTTTTTTCCTCGATGGACGACCCAAGAATCGTTTTTGTGGGCAGGTGTCATTTATAGGCCTGCAATGATTTTGAATATCAAGTGACCATTAGCACTGGGTTTAAAGCTGCTGTTTTGAGAAACGGCCACAAGGCGGCAGCAGGTCTCCTTTACCAAACCTGGTTACTCGGGCAACAGAGCCTCCGTGGAAGTCGTATTCTAGGTTGTCAATTAGAATGGACTGTGCCAGGAAAAAGCCCCTTATGTTTGTGCCTCACGACTGACTTGTTCGTTTTTTAATTCAATGTTTATTGTTTCTCACAGCAAGTTTGATTACAATGTTTTGCTTGTTGTAGGTGTGAAAGATGTGGCTCTTTTACACATAAACTCGTATCTAGTCTTCTTTGTATCCTTTTCCCATGTAGCTTATGACACAATGTTGCGTACTCTTCTCTTGGTATTCCGTAGGCCTTTGGTGATTTTGTATTTCACGTGTGTTTGTATCTCTCTCTTAAACCCAATTTCCTAATGTACACAATTCTCACACCTGTCCATGTGTGAACCATAAATCTGTTTATTGCATCTGTGATTGCCTTTCTCTGTGGAAATATCTTCAGTGATATCAATTTTTAGGGAACACCTATAACTGATATCGTAGGCTATGTATCTTTCGCTCTGTGACTTACTGCAAGGTGCGTGATGAACTCTAGCCTCACCGATGGTGCCGTTGATGGCATTGTTTCCTTTTGTTCCTTGGCTAATATTCCATCTGTTCAGGTCCCTGTTCTTCTTTGTCCACTCATCTGTTGATGGACTTTCTGCTTGCTTCCATGTCCTGGCTATTGTAATACTCCTGCAATGCAGATTTGCCTGCCTGTGTCTTTCCACTTCTGTCTTCTTTCTTAGGTTATAGGCCCAGGAGTGGGCCTGCCGGATCATATCGTAACTCAGTGTTTACCTTGTAAAGGCACCTCCATTCTGTTCCCATTAGTGCCTCTTACCAGGTGAAGTCCTGTGGCGAGCATTGCCCTCTGAGGAAGGCGCCACTAAGACCCTCCTAAGCCTCAGGGCCCGACTGTACTCTCCTTGGTATGCATCCTGGACTTTATGGTATGAACATACAAAAGGAGATGGTCTTTGGCCAAATCGCTCCAGGGACCTGCTCAGTTACTGGGAGTCCCTGGTTGTTCCCTAAAGCTAGGAAAAGCAACCCTGGAGGGGAAATTGGTGCCTTTGAGGGAGAAGCCGAGCAGCCAACCAACCAGCTGATGCTGATAAGGTGTGACTAAGCCGAGAAGCCAACCAACCAGCTGATGCCGATAAGGCGTGACGAAGCAAAGTCCCTGCTTTAGGGGTATATATACGGCTAGGCTTTGTTATTAAACTTGCCTTGCAAGCGTCAGTTGCTTGTGCCCTTCTGATCCCATACCTTGGTGCGTTCAGTTCCCTACCCCCTCTCGTCGGTTGTTGCTACACTTTGAGGACCCGCCGCGGCTGGCGGCAAAGTCCCACTTAACCTAGAGGGTATGCACTTCTCCACAACCCCTTCAGCATGAATTGTTGGTAGTTTTGTTGCTGATGGTTCTTCTGACTGGTGTGAGCCCATACCTCTGTGGTTGGATTTGCATGCGTCTCATAAAGCCTTGAAATTGAGCTTTCAGGGATGTCCTTTTTTCTTCAAACTGTGTGTGTAGCTTCCCTCATCACATTCTTTTCTTGAAGTATGTGCCACCTTTTGAAATATTTTGGCCACTACCTCCCTCAAGACATTTTGAGGGCAGGTTTCATTGACAGCCCTCCAGAACTTGTGCACATGAAGTGACCATTAGCACGGGTTTTCAAGCTGCCGTTGCACGTAACGGCCAGAGGGCTGCAGCATTTCTGCGTTTCCCACTCTGGTAACTAGTGAAGCAGACCTTCCTGCCAGTGGTGTTCCTCGGTTATCAATGACGGTGGGATGTGTCTGGAGAAACCCCCCAAAGCTGATGTCTCCTTACTTATATCTGTTTTTAAAATGGAATTTCTACTTTTCACTGGAGCACTCTTCCATTGTGTCCATGGACCACTTCTCCTTTCTGCATTCCTCTGTGGCTGGGCATTTTCATTGCTTCCAAGTGTTGGCTACGGTAAACATTGCTGGATTGCAGGATTGCCAGCCCGTGTCTTTTTTGATTCTCATCCTCTCAGGTGATAGACCCAGCAGTGGCTATGCTTGATTGAACGGTCGCTCAATGTTGACCCTTTCCAGGCAACTCCACTGTGTTTTCCTTAGGGGCTCTTAACACGTCCCACTTAGAACCGAGGGTACGCATTTCTTCACCACCCCGTCAGCATTTCTTGTTTGCAGAAGTTTTGCTGCTGGCCATGCTGAGTCGTGTGACATGATAGGTTTTTGTAACGTGTATTTTCGTGTCTAATAATTCCTAAGGTTCAGCATTTTTCCACGCCTTTTTTTATTCTGTTAAACAAAAACAGAAAAAAAAAACCGTGAGTACAATAAACCTCTCGAAATTGTCTTCTTGGAAGGTTGCCCTCTTTCGACTTTTTTGGTCGATTTTCGACCCCAGGATTTTGTTTTGGAGGGCAGGTGTCATTTACAAGCCTGCAATGGGTGTGAATATTGAGTGACCATTAGCACTGACTTTAAAGCTGCTGCTGTGGGAAACGGCCACAAGGCGTCAGCATTGCTACATTCCCACATCTGGTTACTAGGGCAGCAGAGCCTTCTGGAAGTCCTGTTCCCAGGTTGTCAATTAGAATGGAATGTGCCAGGAAAAAACCCCAGAAGTGTATGTCACATTACTTCTTGTTCGCTCTTTTAATTTGTTTAAATCGGGGTAATGATTAGAATACTGTTGGTCCTATATGTACAGAATCTGGTTCATTTGTACGTTTTATATATATATATATTCTTGTACAGATCCTCTTCACATGTAAATTATTGCAGAGTGTTCTGGTGACCTCCCTTGCTATATGGTCGGTCTGTTTGATATATATATTTAATACGTATTTGTACACATATGGTGACACTAATCTTAATTTATCCATTCCCCCCACCTCTCATTTTACATCAGCTTAGTTTGTTTTCTAAGTCTCTGAGTGTCTTTCTTTGTGGAAATATGTTCATTTGTGTCAGCTGTTAGATAACGCCTATAGGTGATGTCATACGGTATGCCTTTTGCTTTCCGACTTAACTCATGTTCTGTGATGATCTCTAGGCTCATCTCGGGTGCCTCAAAAAGCAGTGTTTCCTTGTTTTCCATGGCTAATAGTCCACTGTGTCCACGGACCAGCTCTTCTTATCCATTCTTCTGTTGATGGACATTTGGGTTGCTTCGGTGTCTTGGCTACTGTGAAAACTCGTGGAGTGCAGCTCTTGCAGCCTGTCTTCTCAGGTGAGAGGCTCGGCTGTGGGTGTTCTGGATGGAAGGGTGGCTCAATTTTTAATTGAAAACGCAGCTCCTTTCTGTTCTCATTATTGGCTGTTACAACTAGACATGTCCTCCACAGACAGAGGGAACAGAGTTCTCTAAAACCCCTTCAGCATTTATTGTTTGTAGTCTTTTGGCTGACGGTAGTTAACTTGGGTGAGCTGAAAGCTTTTTGTAGGTTAGAGGAGTCTGATGATTCCTGATGTTGAGCTTTTCTCCATTTTCCTTTTTTTGATAAAGAGTGAGTAAAACTTACCTCTATCATACTATCTCTTTGACACATTTGCCTGCTTTGAATTTTTTTGGCCACGGCCGAGCTCAGGACATTTTTTTTTTTGAGGGCAGGTGTCTTTTAGAGGCCTGAGTCCTTATGAATGTTAAGTGACCCATAGCTATGCGTTTGAAGCCGCTCTTGCGGGAAACGGCCACAAGGCGGCAGCATTTCTCCATTTCCAACTCTGGGTTTTCCTGCAACAGAGGCTTCCTGGAAATTGTGTTAGTAGGCTGCAAATGAGAGTGCAGTGTGTCAGGGCAAACCCCCAAGAGCTTATATCTCCTTACTTCTTGTGTGTTTTTTAAAATTTAATTGTTATCTAGTATCACAGCCAATTGGATAAAAATGTGGTGTGTGTTCTAGGTGTACTGCATCTGGTTCATCATATGTATGTATCAATCTATTCATCTTTGGATCCTTTCCCGTGTAGGTTATTACAGAGTGTTGAGTCGACCTCTCCTGGTATTCCTTAGGTATTTTGTGATTATATATTTCATATGTATCAGTACATGTCTGTAAACCCCCATATCCAAATTCATACATTCCTTACACCTTTCCACTTGGTTAAGCATAGTTGGTTTTCTGCATCTATGCACGGCCTTCTCTTGGAAATGACTTCATGGGTATCAATGTTGAAGTAACAGCTATAAGTGATGTCATAGGATATTTCTATTTCGGTTTCTTTCGTACTTCCTTTTGGGTGGGTATCTCTAGATCCTTCTACGGTGGTGCCAGCGGCACTGTTGCATGCTTTTCCGTGGCTCATGTTCCATTGTGCACATGGGCCCCCTTCTTCTTGGTGCATTGTTCTGTTGATGGACATTTGGGTTTCTTCCAAGTCTTGGCGATGGTACATGTTGCTGCAGTGCAGGACGGCCAGCCTGTGTCTTTTTGATTTTGGTCTACTCGGGAGATAGGCCCATCAGTTAGCTCAATTTTTACCTTTCAACGCACCTCCACGGTGTTCTCACTACTAGCTGTTCCCAGGTTACGTCCCAGCGGCAGCTAGAGGGCACAGAGTTCTCTAAAACACCTTGAGCATTTATTCTTTGTAGACTCTGTGGCTGATGATCATTCTGACGACGGTGGGTGAACGTTTTTGTCGACTGGATTTGCATGGCTTTATTAATTCCTGATGTTGAGCATTTTTCCATGCCCTTTTATTTATCACAAGAGAAAGAAAGAAAGAGATGACAAAATGTGCGCAAAATATGCCTCTTGAAATTGTCGTTTTGAAGTGTGCACGTCTTTTGAGTTTTTTTCCTCGATGTACGACCCAAGAATTGTTTTTGAGGGCAGGTGTCATTTATAGGCCTGCAATGATTTTGAATATCAAGTGACCATTAGCACTGGGTTTAAAGCTGCTGTTTTGAGAAACGGCCACAAGGCGGCAGCAGGTCTCCTTTACCAAACCTGGTTACTCGGGCAACAGAGCCTCCGTGGAAGTCGTATTCTCGGTTGTCAATTAGAATGGACTGTGCCAGGAAAAAGCCCCTTAAGTTTGTGTCTCACGACTGACCTGTTCGTTTTTTAATTCAATGTTTATTTTTCTCACAGCAAGTTTGATTACAATGTTTTGCTTGTTGTAGGTGTGAAAGATGTGGCTCTTTTACACATAAACACGTATCTAGTCTTCTTTGGATCCTTTTCCCATGTAGCTTATGACACAATGTTGAGTACTCTTCTCTTGGTATTCCGTAGGCCTTTGGTGATTTTGTATTTCACCTGTGTTTGTATCTCGCTCTTAAACTCAATTTCCTAATGTACACAATTCTCACACCTGTCCATGGGTGAACCATAAATCTGTTTATTGCATCTGTGATTGCCTTTCTCTGTGGAAATATCTTCAGTGATATCAATTTTCAGGGAACACCTATAAGTGATATCGTAGGCTATGTATCTTTCGCTCTGTGACTTACTGCAAGGTGTGTGATGAACTCTAGCCTCACCGATGGTGCTGTTGATGGCATTGTTTCCTTTTGTTCCTTGGCTAATATTCCATCTGTTCAGGTCCCTGTTCTTCTTTGTCCACTCATCTGTTGATGGACTTTCTGCTTGCTTCCATGTCCTGGCTATTGTAATACTCCTGCAATGCAGATTTGCCTGCCTGTGTCTTTCCACTTCTGTCTTCGTTCTTAGGTTATAGGCCCAGGAGTGGGCCTGCCGGATCATATCGTAACTCAGTGTTTACCTTGTAAAGGCACCTCCATTCTGTTCTCATTAGTGCCTCTTACCAGGTGAAGTCCTGTGGCGAGCATTGCCCTCTGAGGAAGGCGCCACTAAGACCCTCCTAAGCCTCAGGGCCCGACTGTACTCTCCTTGGTATGCATCCTGGACTTTATGGTATGAACATACAAAAGGAGATGGCCTTTGGCCAAAACGCTCCAGGGACCTGCTCAGTTACTGGGAGTCCCTGGTTGTTCCCTAAAGCTAGGAAAAGCAACCCTGGAGGGGAAATTCGTGCCTTTGAGGGAGAAGCCGAGCAGCCAACCAACCAGCTGATGCTGATAAGGTGTGACTAAGCCGAGAATCCAACCAACCAGCTGATGCCGATAAGGCGTGACGAAGCAAATTCCCTGCTTTAGGGGTATATATACGGCTATGCTTTGTTATTAAACTTGCCTTGCAAGCGTCAGTTGCTTGTGCCCTTCTGATCCCATACCTTGGTGCGTTCAGTTCCCTACCCCCTCTCGTCGGTTGTTGCTACACTTTGAGGACCCGCCGCGGCTGGCGGCAAAGTCCCACTTAACCTAGAGGGTATGTATGCACTTCTCCACAACCCCTTCAGCATGAATTGTTGGTAGTTTTGTTGCTGATGGTTCTTCTGACTGGTGTGAGCCCATAACTCTGTGGTTGGATTTGAATGCGTCTCATAAAGCCTTGAAATTGAGCTTTCAGGGATGTCCTTTTTTCTTCAAACTGTGTGTGTAGCTTACCTCATCACATTCTTTTCTTGAACTATGTGCCACCTTTTGAAATATTTTGGCCACTACCTCCCTCAAGACATTTTGAGGGCAGGTTTCATTGACAGCCCTCCAGAACTTGTGCACACGAAGTGACCATTAGCACGGGTTTTCAAGCTGCCGTTGCAGGTAACGGCCAGAGGGCTGCAGCATTTCTGCGTTTCCCACTCTGGTAACTAGTGAAACAGACCTTCCTGCCAGTGGTTTTCCTCGGTTATCAATGACGGTGGGATGTGTCTGGAGAAACCCCCCAAAGCTGATGTCTCCTTACTTATATCTGTTTTTAAAATGGAATTTCTACTTTTCACTGGAGTACTCTTCCATTGTGTCCATGGACCACTGCTCCTTTCTGCATTCCTCTGTGGCTGGGCATTTTCATTGCTTCCAAGTGTTGGCTATGGTAAACATTGCTGGATTGCAGGATTGACAGCCCGTGTCTTTTTGATTCTCATCCTCTCAGGTGATAGACCCAGCAGTGGCTATGCTTGATTGAACGGTCGCTCAATGTTGACCCTTTCCAGGCAACTCCACTGTGTTTTCCTTAGGGGCTCTTACCACGTCCCACTTAGAACCGAGGGTACGCATTTCTTCACCACCCCGTCAGCATTTCTTGTTTGCAGAAGTTTTGCTGCTGGCCATGCTGAGTCGTGTGACATGATAGGTTTTTGTAACGTGTATTTTCGTGTCTAATAATTCCTAAGGTTCAGCATTTTTCCACGCCTTTTTTTATTCTGTTAAACAAAAACAGAAAAAAAAACCCCGTGAGTACAATAAACCTCTCGAAATTGTCTTCTTGGAAGGTTGCCCTCTTTGGACTTTTTTGGTCGATTTTCGACCCCAGGATTTTGTTTTGGAGGGCAGGTGTCATTTACAAGCCTGCAATGGGTGTGAATATTGAGTGACCATTAGCACTGACTTTAAAGCTGCTGCTGTGGGAAACGGCCACAAGGCGTCAGCATTGCTACATTCCCACATCTGGTTACTAGGGCAGCAGAGCCTTCTGGAAGTCCTGTTCCCAGGTTGTCAATTAGAATGGAATGTGCCAGGAAAAAACCCCAGAAGTGTATGTCACATTACTTCTTGTTCGCTCTTTTAATTTGTTTAAATCGGGGTAATGATTAGAATACTGTTGGTCCTATATGTACAGAATCTGGTTCATTTGTACGTTTTATATATATATATATATTCTTGTACAGATCCTCTTCACATGTAAATTATTGCAGAGTGTTCTGGTGACCTCCCTTGCTATATGGTCGGTCTGTTTGATATATATATTTAATACGTATTTGTACACATATGGTGACACTAATCTTAATTTATCCATTCCCCCCACCTCTCATTTTACATCAGCTTAGTTTGTTTTCTAAGTCTCTGAGTGTCTTTCTTTGTGGAAATATGTTCATTTGTGTCAGCTGTTAGATAACGCCTATAGGTGATGTCATACGGTATGCCTTTTGCTTTCCGACTTAACTCATGTTCTGTGATGATCTCTAGGCTCATCTCGGGTGCCTCAAAGAGCAGTGTTTCCTTGTTTTCCATGGCTAATAGTCCACTGTGTCCACGGACCAGCTCTTCTTATCCATTCTTCTGTTGATGGACATTTGGGTTGCTTCGGTGTCTTGGCTACTGTGAAAACTCGTGGAGTGCAGCTCTTGCAGCCTGTCTTCTCAGGTGAGAGGCTCGGCTGTGGGTGTTCTGGATGGAAGGGTGGCTCAATTTTTAATTGAAAACGCAGCTCCTTTCTGTTCTCATTATTGGCTGTTACAACTAGACATGTCCTCCACAGACAGAGGGAACAGAGTTCTCTAAAACCCCTTCAGCATTTATTGTTTGTAGTCTTTTGGCTGACAGTAGTTAACTTGGGTGAGCTGAAAGCTTTTTGTAGGTTAGAGGAGTCTGATGATTCCTGATGTTGAGCTTTTCTCCATTTTCCTTTTTTTGATAAAGAGTGAGTAAAACTTACCTCTATCATACTATCTCTTTGACACATTTGCCTGCTTTGAATTTTTTTGGCCACGGCCGAGCTCAGGACATTTTTTTTTTTGAGGGCAGGTGTCTTTTAGAGGCCTGAGTCCTTATGAATGTTAAGTGACCCATAGCTATGCGTTTGAAGCCGCTCTTGCGGGAAACGGCCACAAGGCGGCAGCATTTCTCCATTTCCAACTCTGGGTTTTCCTGCAACAGAGGCTTCCTGGAAATTGTGTTAGTAGGCTGCAAATGAGAGTGCAGTGTGTCAGGGCAAACCCCCAAGAGCTTATATCTCCTTACTTCTTGTGTGTTTTTTAAAATTTAATTGTTATCTAGTATCACAGCCAATTGGATAAAAATGTGGTGTGTGTTCTAGGTGTACTGCATCTGGTTCATCATATGTATGTATCAATCTATTCATCTTTGGATCCTTTCCCGTGTAGGTTATTACAGAGTGTTGAGTCGACCTCTCCTGGTATTCCTTAGGTATTTTGTGATTATATATTTCATATGTATCAGTACATGTCTGTAAACCCCCATATCCAAATTCATACATTCCTTACACCTTTCCACTTGGTTAAGCATAGTTGGTTTTCTGCATCTATGCACGGCCTTCTCTTGGAAATGACTTCATGGGTATCAATGTTGAAGTAACAGCTATAAGTGATGTCATAGGATATTTCTATTTCGGTTTCTTTCGTACTTCCTTTTGGGTGGGTATCTCTAGATCCTTCTACGGTGGTGCCAGCGGCACTGTTGCATGCTTTTCCGTGGCTCATGTTCCATTGTGCACATGGGCCCCCTTCTTCTTGGTGCATTGTTCTGTTGATGGACATTTGGGTTTCTTCCAAGTCTTGGCGATGGTACATGTTGCTGCAGTGCAGGACGGCCAGCCTGTGTCTTTTTGATTTTGGTCTACTCGGGAGATAGGCCCATCAGTTAGCTCAATTTTTACCTTTCAACGCACCTCCACGGTGTTCTCACTACTAGCTGTTCCCAGGTTACGTCCCAGCGGCAGCTAGAGGGCACAGAGTTCTCTAAAACACCTTGAGCATTTATTCTTTGTAGACTCTGTGGCTGATGATCATTCTGACGACGGTGGGTGAACGTTTTTGTCGACTGGATTTGCATGGCTTTATTTCCTGATGTTGAGCATTTTTCCATGCCCTTTTATTTATCACAAGAGAAAGAAAGAAAGAGAAGACAAAATGTGCGCAAAATATGCCTCTTGAAATTGTCGTTTTGAAGTGTGCACGTCTTTTGAGTTTTTTTCCTCGATGTACGACCCAAGAATTGTTTTTGAGGGCAGGTGTCATTTATAGGCCTGCAATGATTTTGAATATCAAGTGACCATTAGCACTGGGTTTAAAGCTGCTGTTTTGAGAAACGGCCACAAGGCGGCAGCAGGTCTCCTTTACCAAACCTGGTTACTCGGGCAACAGAGCCTCCGTGGAAGTCGTATTCTCGGTTGTCAATTAGAATGGACTGTGCCAGGAAAAAGCCCCTTAAGTTTGTGTCTCACGACTGACCTGTTCGTTTTTTAATTCAATGTTTATTTTTTCTCACAGCAAGTTTGATTACAATGTTTTGCTTGTTGTAGGTGTGAAAGATGTGGCTCTTTTACACATAAACACGTATCTAGTCTTCTTTGGATCCTTTTCCCATGTAGCTTATGACACAATGTTGAGTACTCTTCTCTTGGTATTCCGTAGGCCTTTGGTGATTTTGTATTTCACCTGTGTTTGTATCTCGCTCTTAAACCCAATTTCCTAATGTACACAATTCTCACACCTGTCCATGGGTGAACCATAAATCTGTTTATTGCATCTGTGATTGCCTTTCTCTGTGGAAATATCTTCAGTGATATCAATTTTCAGGGAACACCTATAAGTGATATCGTAGGCTATGTATCTTTCGCTCTGTGACTTACTGCAAGGTGCGTGATGAACTCTAGCCTCACCGATGGTGCCGTTGATGGCATTGTTTCCTTTTGTTCCTTGGCTAATATTCCATCTGTTCAGGTCCCTGTTCTTCTTTGTCCACTCATCTGTTGATGGACTTTCTGCTTGCTTCCATGTCCTGGCTATTGTAATACTCCTGCAATGCAGATTTGCCTGCCTGTGTCTTTCCACTTCTGTCTTCTTTCTTAGGTTATAGGCCCAGGAGTGGGCCTGCTGGATCATATCGTAACTCAGTGTTTACCTTGTAAAGGCACCTCCATTCTGTTCCCATTAGTGCCTCTTACCAGGTGAAGTCCTGTGGCGAGCATTGCCCTCTGAGGAAGGCGCCACTAAGACCCTCCTAAGCCTCAGGGCCCGACTGTACTCTCCTTGGTATGCATCCTGGACTTTATGGTATGAACATACAAAAGGAGATGGTCTTTGGCCAAATCGCTCCAGGGACCTGCTCAGTTACTGGGAGTCCCTGGTTGTTCCCTAAAGCTAGGAAAAGCAACCCTGGAGGGGAAATTGGTGCCTTTGAGGGAGAAGCCGAGCAGCCAACCAACCAGCTGATGCTGATAAGGTGTGACTAAGCCGAGAAGCCAACCAACCAGCTGATGCCGATAAGGCGTGACGAAGCAAATTCCCTGCTTTAGGGGTATATATACGGCTATGCTTTGTTATTAAACTTGCCTTGCAAGCGTCAGTTGCTTGTGCCCTTCTGATCCCATACCTTGGTGCGTTCAGTTCCCTACCCCCTCTCGTCGGTTGTTGCTACACTTTGAGGACCCGCCGCGGCTGGCGGCAAAGTCCCACTTAACCCAGAGGGTATGCACTTCTCCACAACCCCTTCAGCATGAATTGTTGGTAGTCTTGTTGCTGATGGTTCTTCTGACTGGTGTGAGCCGATACCTCTGTGGTTGGATTTGCATGCGTCTCATAAAGCCTTGAAATTGAGCTTTCAGGGATGCCCTTTTTTTCTTCAAACTGTGTGTGTAGCTTACCTCATCACATTCTTTTCTTGAACTATGTGCCGCCTTTTGAAATATTTTGGCCACTACCTCCCTCAAGACATTTTGAGGGCAGGTTTCATTGACAGCCCTCCAGGACTTGTGCACACGAAGTGACCATTAGCACGGGTTTTCAAGCTGCCGTTGCACGTAACGGCCACAGGGCTGCAGCATTTCTGCGTTTCCCACTCTGGTAACTAGTGAAACAGGCCTTCCTGCCAGTGGTGTTCCTTGGTTATCAATGACGGTGGGATGTGTCTAGAAAAACCCCCCAAAGCTGATGTCTCCTTACTTATATCTGTTTTTAAAATGGAATTTCTACTTTTCACTGGAGTACTCTTCCATTGTGTCCATGGACCACTGCTCCTTTCTGCATTCCTCTGTGGCTGGGCATTTTCATTGCTTCCAAGTGTTGGCTATGGTAAACATTGCTGGATTGCAGGATTGCCAGCCCGTGTCTTTTTGATTCTCATCCTCTCAGGTGATAGGCCCAGCAGTGGCTATGCTTGATTGAACGGTCGCTCAATGTTGACCCTTTCCAGGCAACTCCACTGTGTTTTCCTTAGGGGCTCTTACCACGTCCCACTTAGAACCGAGGGTACGCATTTCTTCACCACCCCGTCAGCATTTCTTGTTTGCAGAAGTTTTGCTGCTGGCCATGCTGAGTCGTGTGACATGATAGGTTTTTGTAACGTGTATTTTCGTGTCTAATAATTCCTAAGGTTCAGCATTTTTCCACGCCTTTTTTTATTCTGTTAAACAAAAACAGAAAAAAAAACCCCGTGAGTACAATAAACCTCTCGAAATTGTCTTCTTGGAAGGTTGCCCTCTTTGGACTTTTTTGGTCGATTTTCGACCCCAGGATTTTGTTTTGGAGGGCAGGTGTCATTTACAAGCCTGCAATGGGTGTGAATATTGAGTGACCATTAGCACTGACTTTAAAGCTGCTGCTGTGGGAAACGGCCACAAGGCGTCAGCATTGCTACATTCCCACATCTGGTTACTAGGGCAGCAGAGCCTTCTGGAAGTCCTGTTCCCAGGTTGTCAATTAGAATGGAATGTGCCAGGAAAAAACCCCAGAAGTGTATGTCACATTACTTCTTGTTCGCTCTTTTAATTTGTTTAAATCGGGGTAATGATTAGAATACTGTTGGTCCTATATGTACAGAATCTGGTTCATTTGTACGTTTTATATATATATATATTCTTGTACAGATCCTCTTCACATGTAAATTATTGCAGAGTGTTCTGGTGACCTCCCTTGCTATATGGTCGGTCTGTTTGATATATATATTTAATACGTATTTGTACACATATGGTGACACTAATCTTAATTTATCCATTCCCCCCACCTCTCATTTTACATCAGCTTAGTTTGTTTTCTAAGTCTCTGAGTGTCTTTCTTTGTGGAAATATGTTCATTTGTGTCAGCTGTTAGATAACGCCTATAGGTGATGTCATACGGTATGCCTTTTGCTTTCCGACTTAACTCATGTTCTGTGATGATCTCTAGGCTCATCTCGGGTGCCTCAAAGAGCAGTGTTTCCTTGTTTTCCATGGCTAATAGTCCACTGTGTCCACGGACCAGCTCTTCTTATCCATTCTTCTGTTGATGGACATTTGGGTTGCTTCGGTGTCTTGGCTACTGTGAAAACTCGTGGAGTGCAGCTCTTGCAGCCTGTCTTCTCAGGTGAGAGGCTCGGCTGTGGGTGTTCTGGATGGAAGGGTGGCTCAATTTTTAATTGAAAACGCAGCTCCTTTCTGTTCTCATTATTGGCTGTTACAACTAGACATGTCCTCCACAGACAGAGGGAACAGAGTTCTCTAAAACCCCTTCAGCATTTATTGTTTGTAGTCTTTTGGCTGACAGTAGTTAACTTGGGTGAGCTGAAAGCTTTTTGTAGGTTAGAGGAGTCTGATGATTCCTGATGTTGAGCTTTTCTCCATTTTCCTTTTTTTGATAAAGAGTGAGTAAAACTTACCTCTATCATACTATCTCTTTGACACATTTGCCTGCTTTGAATTTTTTTGGCCACGGCCGAGCTCAGGACATTTTTTTTTTTGAGGGCAGGTGTCTTTTAGAGGCCTGAGTCCTTATGAATGTTAAGTGACCCATAGCTATGCGTTTGAAGCCGCTCTTGCGGGAAACGGCCACAAGGCGGCAGCATTTCTCCATTTCCAACTCTGGGTTTTCCTGCAACAGAGGCTTCCTGGAAATTGTGTTAGTAGGCTGCAAATGAGAGTGCAGTGTGTCAGGGCAAACCCCCAAGAGCTTATATCTCCTTACTTCTTGTGTGTTTTTTAAAATTTAATTGTTATCTAGTATCACAGCCAATTGGATAAAAATGTGGTGTGTGTTCTAGGTGTACTGCATCTGGTTCATCATATGTATGTATCAATCTATTCATCTTTGGATCCTTTCCCGTGTAGGTTATTACAGAGTGTTGAGTCGACCTCTCCTGGTATTCCTTAGGTATTTTGTGATTATATATTTCATATGTATCAGTACATGTCTGTAAACCCCCATATCCAAATTCATACATTCCTTACACCTTTCCACTTGGTTAAGCATAGTTGGTTTTCTGCATCTATGCACGGCCTTCTCTTGGAAATGACTTCATGGGTATCAATGTTGAAGTAACAGCTATAAGTGATGTCATAGGATATTTCTATTTCGGTTTCTTTCGTACTTCCTTTTGGGTGGGTATCTCTAGATCCTTCTACGGTGGTGCCAGCGGCACTGTTGCATGCTTTTCCGTGGCTCATGTTCCATTGTGCACATGGGCCCCCTTCTTCTTGGTGCATTGTTCTGTTGATGGACATTTGGGTTTCTTCCAAGTCTTGGCGATGGTACATGTTGCTGCAGTGCAGGACGGCCAGCCTGTGTCTTTTTGATTTTGGTCTACTCGGGAGATAGGCCCATCAGTTAGCTCAATTTTTACCTTTCAACGCACCTCCACGGTGTTCTCACTACTAGCTGTTCCCAGGTTACGTCCCAGCGGCAGCTAGAGGGCACAGAGTTCTCTAAAACACCTTGAGCATTTATTCTTTGTAGACTCTGTGGCTGATGATCATTCTGACGACGGTGGGTGAACGTTTTTGTCGACTGGATTTGCATGGCTTTATTTCCTGATGTTGAGCATTTTTCCATGCCCTTTTATTTATCACAAGAGAAAGAAAGAAAGAGAAGACAAAATGTGCGCAAAATATGCCTCTTGAAATTGTCGTTTTGAAGTGTGCACGTCTTTTGAGTTTTTTTCCTCGATGTACGACCCAAGAATTGTTTTTGAGGGCAGGTGTCATTTATAGGCCTGCAATGATTTTGAATATCAAGTGACCATTAGCACTGGGTTTAAAGCTGCTGTTTTGAGAAACGGCCACAAGGCGGCAGCAGGTCTCCTTTACCAAACCTGGTTACTCGGGCAACAGAGCCTCCGTGGAAGTCGTATTCTCGGTTGTCAATTAGAATGGACTGTGCCAGGAAAAAGCCCCTTAAGTTTGTGTCTCACGACTGACCTGTTCGTTTTTTAATTCAATGTTTATTTTTTCTCACAGCAAGTTTGATTACAATGTTTTGCTTGTTGTAGGTGTGAAAGATGTGGCTCTTTTACACATAAACACGTATCTAGTCTTCTTTGGATCCTTTTCCCATGTAGCTTATGACACAATGTTGAGTACTCTTCTCTTGGTATTCCGTAGGCCTTTGGTGATTTTGTATTTCACCTGTGTTTGTATCTCGCTCTTAAACCCAATTTCCTAATGTACACAATTCTCACACCTGTCCATGGGTGAACCATAAATCTGTTTATTGCATCTGTGATTGCCTTTCTCTGTGGAAATATCTTCAGTGATATCAATTTTCAGGGAACACCTATAAGTGATATCGTAGGCTATGTATCTTTCGCTCTGTGACTTAATGCAAGGTGCGTGATGAACTCTAGCCTCACCGATGGTGCTGTTGATGGCATTGTTTCCTTTTGTTCCTTGGCTAATATTCCATCTGTTCAGGTCCCTGTTCTTCTTTGTCCACTCATCTGTTGATGGACTTTCTGCTTGCTTCCATGTCCTGGCTATTGTAATACTCCTGCAATGCAGATTTGCCTGCCTGTGTCTTTCCACTTCTGTCTTCGTTCTTAGGTTATAGGCCCAGGAGTGGGCCTGCTGGATCATATCGTAACTCAGTGTTTACCTTGTAAAGGCACCTCCATTCTGTTCCCATTAGTGCCTCTTACCAGGTGAAGTCCTGTGGCGAGCATTGCCCTCTGAGGAAGGCGCCACTGAGACCCTCCTAAGCCTCAGGGCCCGACTGTACTCTCCTTGGTATGCATCCTGGACTTTATGGTATGAACATACAAAAGGAGATGGTCTTTGGCCAAATCGCTCCAGGGACCTGCTCAGTTACTGGGAGTCCCTGGTTGTTCCCTAAAGCTAGGAAAAGCAACCCTGGAGGGGAAATTGGTGCCTTTGAGGGAGAAGCCGAGCAGCCAACCAACCAGCTGATGCTGATAAGGTGTGACCTAGCCGAGAAGCCAACCAACCAGCTGGTGCCGATAAGGCGTGACGAAGCAAAGTCCCTGCTTTAGGGGTATATATACGGCTATGCTTTGTTATTAAACTTGCCTTGCAAGCGTCAGTTGCTTGTGCCCTTCTGATCCCATACCTTGGTGCGTTCAGTTCCCTACCCCCTCTCGTCGGTTGTTGCTACACTTTGAGGACCTGCCGCGGCTGGCGGCAAAGTCCCACTTAACCTAGAGGGTATGCACTTCTCCACAACCCCTTCAGCATGAATTGTTGGTAGTCTTGTTGCTGATGGTTCTTCTGACTGGTGTGAGCCGATACCTCTGTGGTTGGATTTGCATGCGTCTCATAAAGCCTTGAAATTGAGCTTTCAGGGATGCCCTTTTTTTCTTCAAACTGTGTGTGTAGCTTACCTCATCACATTCTTTTCTTGAACTATGTGCCGCCTTTTGAAATATTTTGGCCACTACCTCCCTCAAGACATTTTGAGGGCAGGTTTCATTGACAGCCCTCCAGGACTTGTGCACACGAAGTGACCATTAGCACGGGTTTTCAAGCTGCCGTTGCACGTAACGGCCACAGGGCTGCAGCATTTCTGCGTTTCCCACTCTGGTAACTAGTGAAACAGGCCTTCCTGCCAGTGGTGTTCCTTGGTTATCAATGACGGTGGGATGTGTCTGGAGAAACCCCCCAAAGCTGATGTCTCCTTACTTATATCTGTTTTTAAAATGGAATTTCTACTTTTCACTGGAGTACTCTTCCATTGTGTCCATGGACCACTGCTCCTTTCTGCATTCCTCTGTGGCTGGGCATTTTCATTGCTTCCAAGTGTTGGCTATGGTAAACATTGCTGGATTGCAGGATTGCCAGCCCGTGTCTTTTTGATTCTCATCCTCTCAGGTGATAGACCCAGCAGTGGCTATGCTTGATTGAACGGTCGCTCAATGTTGACCCTTTCCAGGCAACTCCACTGTGTTTTCCTTAGGGGCTCTTACCACGTCCCACTTAGAACCGAGGGTACGCATTTCTTCACCACCCCGTCAGCATTTCTTGTTTGCAGAAGTTTTGCTGCTGGCCATGCTGAGTCGTGTGACATGATAGGTTTTTGTAACGTGTATTTTCGTGTCTAATAATTCCTAAGGTTCAGCATTTTTCCACGCCTTTTTTTATTCTGTTAAACAAAAACAGAAAAAAAAACCCCGTGAGTACAATAAACCTCTCGAAATTGTCTTCTTGGAAGGTTGCCCTCTTTGGACTTTTTTGGTCGATTTTCGACCCCAGGATTTTGTTTTGGAGGGCAGGTGTCATTTACAAGCCTGCAATGGGTGTGAATATTGAGTGACCATTAGCACTGACTTTAAAGCTGCTGCTGTGGGAAACGGCCACAAGGCGTCAGCATTGCTACATTCCCACATCTGGTTACTAGGGCAGCAGAGCCTTCTGGAAGTCCTGTTCCCAGGTTGTCAATTAGAATGGAATGTGCCAGGAAAAAACCCCAGAAGTGTATGTCACATTACTTCTTGTTCGCTCTTTTAATTTGTTTAAATCGGGGTAATGATTAGAATACTGTTGGTCCTATATGTACAGAATCTGGTTCATTTGTACGTTTTATATATATATATATATTCTTGTACAGATCCTCTTCACATGTAAATTATTGCAGAGTGTTCTGGTGACCTCCCTTGCTATATGGTCGGTCTGTTTGATATATATATTTAATACGTATTTGTACACATATGGTGACACTAATCTTAATTTATCCATTCCCCCCACCTCTCATTTTACATCAGCTTAGTTTGTTTTCTAAGTCTCTGAGTGTCTTTCTTTGTGGAAATATGTTCATTTGTGTCAGCTGTTAGATAACGCCTATAGGTGATGTCATACGGTATGCCTTTTGCTTTCCGACTTAACTCATGTTCTGTGATGATCTCTAGGCTCATCTCGGGTGCCTCAAAGAGCAGTGTTTCCTTGTTTCCCATGGCTAATAGTCCACTGTGTCCACGGACCAGCTCTTCTTATCCATTCTTCTGTTGATGGACATTTGGGTTGCTTCGGTGTCTTGGCTACTGTGAAAACTCGTGGAGTGCAGCTCTTGCAGCCTGTCTTCTCAGGTGAGAGGCTTGGCTGTGGGTGTTCTGGATGGAAGGGTGGCTCAATTTTTAATTGAAAACGCAGCTCCTTTCTGTTCTCATTATTGGCTGTTACAACTAGACATGTCCTCCACAGACAGAGGGAACAGAGTTCTCTAAAACCCCTTCAGCATTTATTGTTTGTAGTCTTTTGGCTGACAGTAGTTAACTTGGGTGAGCTGAAAGCTTTTTGTAGGTTAGAGGAGTCTGATGATTCCTGATGTTGAGCTTTTCTCCATTTTCCTTTTTTTGATAAAGAGTGAGTAAAACTTACCTCTATCATACTATCTCTTTGACACATTTGCCTGCTTTGAATTTTTTTGGCCACGGCCGAGCTCAGGACATTTTTTTTTTTGAGGGCAGGTGTCTTTTAGAGGCCTGAGTCCTTATGAATGTTAAGTGACCCATAGCTATGCGTTTGAAGCCGCTCTTGCGGGAAACGGCCACAAGGCGGCAGCATTTCTCCATTTCCAACTCTGGGTTTTCCTGCAACAGAGGCTTCCTGGAAATTGTGTTAGTAGGCTGCAAATGAGAGTGCAGTGTGTCAGGGCAAACCCCCAAGAGCTTATATCTCCTTACTTCTTGTGTGTTTTTTAAAATTTAATTGTTATCTAGTATCACAGCCAATTGGATAAAAATGTGGTGTGTGTTCTAGGTGTACTGCATCTGGTTCATCATATGTATGTATCAATCTATTCATCTTTGGATCCTTTCCCGTGTAGGTTATTACAGAGTGTTGAGTCGACCTCTCCTGGTATTCCTTAGGTATTTTGTGATTATATATTTCATATGTATCAGTACATGTCTGTAAACCCCCATATCCAAATTCATACATTCCTTACACCTTTCCACTTGGTTAAGCATAGTTGGTTTTCTGCATCTATGCACGGCCTTCTCTTGGAAATGACTTCATGGGTATCAATGTTGAAGTAACAGCTATAAGTGATGTCATAGGATATTTCTATTTCGGTTTCTTTCGTACTTCCTTTTGGGTGGGTATCTCTAGATCCTTCTACGGTGGTGCCAGCGGCACTGTTGCATGCTTTTCCGTGGCTCATGTTCCATTGTGCACATGGGCCCCCTTCTTCTTGGTGCATTGTTCTGTTGATGGACATTTGGGTTTCTTCCAAGTCTTGGCGATGGTACATGTTGCTGCAGTGCAGGACGGCCAGCCTGTGTCTTTTTGATTTTGGTCTACTCGGGAGATAGGCCCATCAGTTAGCTCAATTTTTACCATTCAACGCACCTCCACGGTGTTCTCACTACTAGCTGTTCCCAGGTTACGTCCCAGCGGCAGCTAGAGGGCACAGAGTTCTCTAAAACACCTTGAGCATTTATTCTTTGTAGACTCTGTGGCTGATGATCATTCTGACGACGGTGGGTGAACGTTTTTGTCGACTGGATTTGCATGGCTTTATTAATTCCTGATGTTGAGCATTTTTCCATGCCCTTTTATTTATCACAAGAGAAAGAAAGAAAGAGATGACAAAATGTGCGCAAAATATGCCTCTTGAAATTGTCGTTTTGAAGTGTGCACGTCTTTTGAGTTTTTTTCCTCGATGTACGACCCAAGAATTGTTTTTGAGGGCAGGTGTCATTTATAGGCCTGCAATGATTTTGAATATCAAGTGACCATTAGCACTGGGTTTAAAGCTGCTGTTTTGAGAAACGGCCACAAGGCGGCAGCAGGTCTCCTTTACCAAACCTGGTTACTCGGGCAACAGAGCCTCCGTGGAAGTCGTATTCTCGGTTGTCAATTAGAATGGACTGTGCCAGGCAAAAGCCCCTTAAGTTTGTGTCTCACGACTGACCTGTTCGTTTTTTAATTCAATGTTTATTTTTCTCACAGCAAGTTTGATTACAATGTTTTGCTTGTTGTAGGTGTGAAAGATGTGGCTCTTTTACACATAAACACGTATCTAGTCTTCTTTGGATCCTTTTCCCATGTAGCTTATGACACAATGTTGAGTACTCTTCTCTTGGTATTCCGTAGGCCTTTGGTGATTTTGTATTTCACCTGTGTTTGTATCTCGCTCTTAAACTCAATTTCCTAATGTACACAATTCTCACACCTGTCCATGGGTGAACCATAAATCTGTTTATTGCATCTGTGATTGCCTTTCTCTGTGGAAATATCTTCAGTGATATCAATTTTCAGGGAACACCTATAACTGATATCGTAGGCTATGTATCTTTCGCTCTGTGACTTACTGCAAGGTGCGTGATGAACTCTAGCCTCACCGATGGTGCTGTTGATGGCATTGTTTCCTTTTGTTCCTTGGCTAATATTCCATCTGTTCAGGTCCCTGTTCTTCTTTGTCCACTCATCTGTTGATGGACTTTCTGCTTGCTTCCATGTCCTGGCTATTGTAATACTCCTGCAATGCAGATTTGCCTGCCTGTGTCTTTCCACTTCTGTCTTCGTTCTTAGGTTATAGGCCCAGGAGTGGGCCTGCTGGATCATATCGTAACTCAGTGTTTACCTTGTAAAGGCACCTCCATTCTGTTCCCATTAGTGCCTCTTACCAGGTGAAGTCCTGTGGCGAGCATTGCCCTCTGAGGAAGGCGCCACTAAGACCCTCATAAGCCTCAGGGCCCGACTGTACTCTCCTTGGTATGCATCCTGGACTTTATGGTATGAACATACAAAAGGAGATGGCCTTTGGCCAAAACGCTCCAGGGACCTGCTCAGTTACTGGGAGTCCCTGGTTGTTCCCTAAAGCTAGGAAAAGCAACCCTGGAGGGGAAATTGGTGCCTTTGAGGGAGAAGCCGAGCAGCCAACCAACCAGCTGATGCTGATAAGGTGTGACTAAGCCGAGAAGCCAACCAACCAGCTGATGCCGATAAGGCGTGACGAAGCAAATTCCCTGCTTTAGGGGTATATATACGGCTATGCTTTGTTATTAAACTTGCCTTGCAAGCGTCAGTTGCTTGTGCCCTTCTGATCCCATACCTTGGTGCGTTCAGTTCCCTACCCCCTCTCGTCGGTTGTTGCTACACTTTGAGGACCCGCCGCGGCTGGCGGCAAAGTCCCACTTAACCTAGAGGGTATGCACTTCTCCACAACCCCTTCAGCATGAATTGTTGGTAGTCTTGTTGCTGATGGTTCTTCTGACTGGTGTGAGCCGATACCTCTGTGGTTGGATTTGCATGCGTCTCATAAAGCCTTGAAATTGAGCTTTCAGGGATGCCCTTTTTTTCTTCAAACTGTGTGTGTAGCTTACCTCATCACATTCTTTTCTTGAACTATGTGCCGCCTTTTGAAATATTTTGGCCACTACCTCCCTCAAGACATTTTGAGGGCAGGTTTCATTGACAGCCCTCCAGGACTTGTGCACACGAAGTGACCATTAGCACGGGTTTTCAAGCTGCCGTTGCAGGTAACGGCCACAGGGCTGCAGCATTTCTGCGTTGCCCACTCTGGTAACTAGTGAAACAGGCCTTCCTGCCAGTGGTGTTCCTTGGTTATCAATGACGGTGGGATGTGTCTAGAGAAACCCCCCAAAGCTGATGTCTCCTTACTTATATCTGTTTTTAAAATGGAATTTCTACTTTTCACTGGAGTACTCTTCCATTGTGTCCATGGACCACTGCTCCTTTCTGCATTCCTCTGTGGCTGGGCATTTTCATTGCTTCCAAGTGTTGGCTATGGTAAACATTGCTGGATTGCAGGATTGCCAGCCCGTGTCTTTTTGATTCTCATCCTCTCAGGTGATAGACCCAGCAGTGGCTATGCTTGATTGAACGGTCGCTCAATGTTGACCCTTTCCAGGCAACTCCACTGTGTTTTCCTTAGGGGCTCTTACCACGTCCCACTTAGAACCGAGGGTACGCATTTCTTCACCACCCCGTCAGCATTTCTTGTTTGCAGAAGTTTTGCTGCTGGCCATGCTGAGTCGTGTGACATGATAGGTTTTTGTAACGTGTATTTTCGTGTCTAATAATTCCTAAGGTTCAGCATTTTTCCACGCCTTTTTTTATTCTGTTAAACAAAAACAGAAAAAAAAAAACCCGTGAGTACAATAAACCTCTCGAAATTGTCTTCTTGGGAGGTTGCCCTCTTTGGACTTTTTTGGTCGATTTTCGACCCCAGGATTTTGTTTTGGAGGGCAGGTGTCATTTACAAGCCTGCAATGGGTGTGAATATTGAGTGACCATTAGCACTGACTTTAAAGCTGCTGCTGTGGGAAACGGCCACAAGGCGTCAGCATTGCTACATTCCCACATCTGGTTACTAGGGCAGCAGAGCCTTCTGGAAGTCCTGTTCCCAGGTTGTCAATTAGAATGGAATGTGCCAGGAAAAAACCCCAGAAGTGTATGTCACATTACTTCTTGTTCGCTCTTTTAATTTGTTTAAATCGGGGTAATGATTAGAATACTGTTGGTCCTATATGTACAGAATCTGGTTCATTTGTACGTTTTATATATATATATATTCTTGTACAGATCCTCTTCACATGTAAATTATTGCAGAGTGTTCTGGTGACCTCCCTTGCTATATGGTCGGTCTGTTTGATATATATATTTAATACGTATTTGTACACATATGGTGACACTAATCTTAATTTATCCATTCCCCCCACCTTTCATTTTACATCAGCTTAGTTTGTTTTCTAAGTCTCTGAGTGTCTTTCTTTGTGGAAATATGTTCATTTGTGTCAGCTGTTAGATAAGGCCTATAGGTGATGTCATACGGTATGCCTTTTGCTTTCCGACTTAACTCATGTTCTGTGATGATCTCTAGGCTCATCTCGGGTGCCTCAAAGAGCAGTGTTTCCTTGTTTTCCATGGCTAATAGTCCACTGTGTCCACGGACCAGCTCTTCTTATCCATTCTTCTGTTGATGGACATTTGGGTTGCTTCGGTGTCTTGGCTACTGTGAAAACTCGTGGAGTGCAGCTCTTGCAGCCTGTCTTCTCAGGTGAGAGGCTCGGCTGTGGGTGTTCTGGATGGAAGGGTGGCTCAATTTTTAATTGAAAACGCAGCTCCTTTCTGTTCTCATTATTGGCTGTTACAACTAGACATGTCCTCCACAGACAGAGGGAACAGAGTTCTCTAAAACCCCTTCAGCATTTATTGTTTGTAGTCTTTTGGCTGACGGTAGTTAACTTGGGTGAGCTGAAAGCTTTTTGTAGGTTAGAGGAGTCTGGTGATTCCTGATGTTGAGCTTTTCTCCATTTTCCTTTTTTTGATAAAGAGTGAGGAAAACTTACCTCTATCATACTATCTCTTTGACACATTTGCCTGCTTTGAATTTTTTTGGCCACGGCCGAGCTCAGGACATTTTTTTTTTTTGAGGGCAGGTGTCTTTTAGAGGCCTGAGTCCTTATGAATGTTAAGTGACCCATAGCTATGCGTTTGAAGCCGCTCTTGCGGGAAACGGCCACAAGGCGGCAGCATTTCTCCATTTCCAACTCTGGGTTTTCCTGCAACAGAGGCTTCCTGGAAATTGTGTTAGTAGGCTGCAAATGAGAGTGCAGTGTGTCAGGGCAAACCCCCAAGAGCTTATATCTCCTTACTTCTTGTGTGTTTTTTAAAATTTAATTGTTATCTAGTATCACAGCCAATTGGATAAAAATGTGGTGTGTGTTCTAGGTGTACTGCATCTGGTTCATCATATGTATGTATCAATCTATTCATCTTTGGATCCTTTCCCGTGTAGGTTATTACAGAGTGTTGAGTCGAGCTCTCCTGGTATTCCTTAGGTATTTTGTGATTATATATTTCATATGTATCAGTACATGTCTGTAAACCCCCATATCCAAATTCATACATTCCTTACACCTTTCCACTTGGTTAAGCATAGTTGGTTTTCTGCATCTATGCACGGCCTTCTCTTGGAAATGACTTCATGGGTATCAATGTTGAAGTAACAGCTATAAGTGATGTCATAGGATATTTCTATTTCGGTTTCTTTCGTACTTCCTTTTGGGTGGGTATCTCTAGATCCTTCTACGGTGGTGCCAGCGGCACTGTTGCATGCTTTTCCGTGGCTCATGTTCCATTGTGCACATGGGCCCCCTTCTTCTTGGTGCATTGTTCTGTTGATGGACATTTGGGTTTCTTCCAAGTCTTGGCGATGGTACATGTTGCTGCAGTGCAGGACGGCCAGCCTGTGTCTTTTTGATTTTGGCCTACTCGGGAGATAGGCCCATCAGTTAGCTCAATTTTTACCTTTCAACGCACCTCCACGGTGTTCTCACTACTAGCTGTTCCCAGGTTACGTCCCAGCGGCAGCTAGAGGGCACAGAGTTCTCTAAAACACCTTGAGCATTTATTCTTTGTAGACTCTGTGGCTGATGATCATTCTGACGACGGTGGGTGAACGTTTTTGTCGACTGGATTTGCATGGCTTTATTAATTCCTGATGTTGAGCATTTTTCCATGCCCTTTTATTTATCACAAGAGAAAGAAAGAAAGAGATGACAAAATGTGCGCAAAATATGCCTCTTGAAATTGTCGTTTTGAAGTGTGCACGTCTTTTGAGTTTTTTTCCTCGATGTACGACCCAAGAATTGTTTTTGAGGGCAGGTGTCATTTATAGGCCTGCAATGATTTTGAATATCAAGTGACCATTAGCACTGGGTTTAAAGCTGCTGTTTTGAGAAACGGCCACAAGGCGGCAGCAGGTCTCCTTTACCAAACCTGGTTACTCGGGCAACAGAGCCTCCGTGGAAGTCGTATTCTCGGTTGTCAATTAGAATGGACTGTGCCAGGAAAAAGCCCCTTAAGTTTGTGTCTCACGACTGACCTGTTCGTTTTTTAATTCAATGTTTATTTTTTCTCACAGCAAGTTTGATTACAATGTTTTGCTTGTTGTAGGTGTGAAAGATGTGGCTCTTTTACACATAAACACGTATCTAGTCTTCTTTGGATCCTTTTCCCATGTAGCTTATGACACAATGTTGAGTACTCTTCTCTTGGTATTCCGTAGGCCTTTGGTGATTTTGTATTTCACCTGTGTTTGTATCTCGCTCTTAAACCCAATTTCCTAATGTACACAATTCTCACACCTGTCCATGGGTGAACCATAAATCTGTTTATTGCATCTGTGATTGCCTTTCTCTGTGGAAATATCTTCAGTGATATCAATTTTCAGGGAACACCTATCAGTGATATCGTAGGCTATGTATCTTTCGCTCTGTGACTTACTGCAAGGTGCGTGATGAACTCTAGCCTCACCGATGGTGCTGTTGATGGCATTGTTTCCTTTTGTTCCTTGGCTAATATTCCATCTGCTCAGGTCCCTGTTCTTCTTTGTCCACTCATCTGTTGATGGACTTTCTGCTTGCTTCCATGTCCTGGCTATTGTAATACTCCTGCAATGCAGATTTGCCTGCCTGTGTCTTTCCACTTCTGTCTTCGTTCTTAGGTTATAGGCCCAGGAGTGGGCCTGCTGGATCATATCGTAACTCAGTGTTTACCTTGTAAAGGCACCTCCATTCTGTTCCCATTAGTGCCTCTTACCAGGTGAAGTCCTGTGGCGAGCATTGCCCTCTGAGGAAGGCGCCACTGAGACCCTCCTAAGCCTCAGGGCCCGACTGTACTCTCCTTGGTATGCATCCTGGACTTTATGGTATGAACATACAAAAGGAGATGGTCTTTGGCCAAATCGCTCCAGGGACCTGCTCAGTTACTGGGAGTCCCTGGTTGTTCCCTAAAGCTAGGAAAAGCAACCCTGGAGGGGAAATTGGTGCCTTTGAGGGAGAAGCCGAGCAGCCAACCAAACAGCTGATGCTGATAAGGTGTGACGAAGCAAATTCCCTGCTTTAGGGGTATATATACGGCTATGCTTTGTTATTAAACTTGCCTTGCAAGCGTCAGTTGCTTGTGCCCTTCTGATCCCATACCTTGGTGCGTTCAGTTCCCTACCCCCTCTCGTCGGTTGTTGCTACACTTTGAGGACCCGCCGCGGCTGGCGGCAAAGTCCCACTTAACCTAGAGCGTATGCACTTCTCCACAACCCCTTCAGCATGAATTGTTGGTAGTCTTGTTGCTGATGGTTCTTCTGACTGGTGTGAGCCGATACCTCTGTGGTTGGATTTGCATGCGTCTCATAAAGCCTTGAAATTGAGCTTTCAGGGATGCCCTTTTTTTCTTCAAACTGTGTGTGTAGCTTACCTCATCACATTCTTTTCTTGAACTATGTGCCGCCTTTTGAAATATTTTGGCCACTACCTCCCTCAAGACATTTTGAGGGCAGGTTTCATTGACAGCCCTCCAGGACTTGTGCACACGAAGTGACCATTAGCACGGGTTTTCAAGCTGCCGTTGCACGTAACGGCCACAGGGCTGCAGCATTTCTGCGTTGCCCACTCTGGTAACTAGTGAAACAGGCCTTCCTGCCAGTGGTGTTCCTCGGTTATCAATGACGGTGGGATGTGTCTGGAGAAAACCCCCAAAGCTGATGTCTCCTTACTTATATCTGTTTTTAAAATGGAATTTCTACTTTTCACTGGAGTACTCTTCCATTGTGTCCATGGACCACTGCTCCTTTCTGCATTCCTCTGTGGCTGGGCATTTTCATTGCTTCCAAGTGTTGGCTATGGTAAACATTGCTGGATTGCAGGATTGCCAGCCCGTGTCTTTTTGATTCTCATCCTCTCAGGTGATAGACCCAGCAGTGGCTATGCTTGATTGAACGGTCGCTCAATGTTGACCCTTTCCAGGCAACTCCACTGTGTTTTCCTTAGGGGCTCTTACCACGTCCCACTTAGAACCGAGGGTACGCATTTCTTCACCACCCCGTCAGCATTTCTTGTTTGCAGAAGTTTTGCTGCTGGCCATGCTGAGTCGTGTGACATGATAGCTTTTTGTAACGTGTATTTTCGTGTCTAATAATTCCTAAGGTTCAGCATTTTTCCACGCCTTTTTTTATTCTGTTAAACAAAAACAGAAAAAAAAAAACCGTGAGTACAATAAACCTCTCGAAATTGTCTTCTTGGAAGGTTGCCCTCTTTCGACTTTTTTGGTCGATTTTTGAGCCCAGGATTTTGTTTTGGAGGGCAGGTGTCATTTACAAGCCTGCAATGGGTGTGAATATTGAGTGACCATTAGCACTGACTTTAAAGCTGCTGCTGTGGGAAACGGCCACAAGGCGTCAGCATTGCTACATTCCCACATCTGGTTACTAGGGCAGCAGAGCCTTCTGGAAGTCCTGTTCCCAGGTTGTCAATTAGAATGGAATGTGCCAGGAAAAAACCCCAGAAGTGTATGTCACATTACTTCTTGTTCGCTCTTTTAATTTGTTTAAATCGGGGTAATGATTAGAATACTGTTGGTCCTATATGTACAGAATCTGGTTCATTTGTACGTTTTATATATATATATATTCTTGTACAGATCCTCTTCACATGTAAATTATTGCAGAGTGTTCTGGTGACCTCCCTTGCTATATGGTCGGTCTGTTTGATATATATATTTAATACGTATTTGTACACATATGGTGACACTAATCTTAATTTATCCATTCCCCCCACCTTTCATTTTACATCAGCTTAGTTTGTTTTCTAAGTCTCTGAGTGTCTTTCTTTGTGGAAATATGTTCATTTGTGTCAGCTGTTAGATAACGCCTATAGGTGATGTCATACGGTATGCCTTTTGCTTTCCGACTTAACTCATGTTCTGTGATGATCTCTAGGCTCATCTCGGGTGCCTCAAAGAGCAGTGTTTCCTTGTTTTCCATGGATAATAGTCCACTGTGTCCACGGACCAGCTCTTCTTATCCATTCTTCTGTTGATGGACATTTGGGTTGCTTCGGTGTCTTGGCTACTGTGAAAACTCGTGGAGTGCAGCTCTTGCAGCCTGTCTTCTCAGGTGAGAGGCTCGGCTGTGGGTGTTCTGGATGGAAGGGTGGCTCAATTTTTAATTGAAAACGCAGCTCCTTTCTGTTCTCATTATTAGCTGTTACAACTAGACATGTCCTCCACAGACAGAGGGAACAGAGTTCTCTAAAACCCCTTCAGCATTTATTGTTTGTAGTCTTTTGGCTGACGGTAGTTAACTTGGGTGAGCTGAAAGCTTTTTGTAGGTTAGAGGAGTCTGATGATTCCTGATGTTGAGCTTTTCTCCATTTTCCTTTTTTTGATAAAGAGTGAGTAAAACTTACCTCTATCATACTATCTCTTTGACACATTTGCCTGCTTTGAATTTTTTTGGCCACGGCCGAGCTCAGGACATTTTTTTTTTTTGAGGGCAGGTGTCTTTTAGAGGCCTGAGTCCTTATGAATGTTAAGTGACCCATAGCTATGCGTTTGAAGCCGCTCTTGCGGGAAACGGCCACAAGGCGGCAGCATTTCTCCATTTCCAACTCTGGGTTTTCCTGCAACAGAGGCTTCCTGGAAATTGTGTTAGTAGGCTGCAAATGAGAGTGCAGTGTGTCAGGGCAAACCCCCAAGAGCTTATATCTCCTTACTTCTTGTGTGTTTTTTAAAATTTAATTGTTATCTAGTATCACAGCCAATTGGATAAAAATGTGGTGTGTGTTCTAGGTGTACTGCATCTGGTTCATCATATGTATGTATCAATCTATTCATCTTTGGATCCTTTCCCGTGTAGGTTATTACAGAGTGTTGAGTCGAGCTCTCCTGGTATTCCTTAGGTATTTTGTGATTATATATTTCATATGTATCAGTACATGTCTGTAAACCCCCATATCCAAATTCATACATTCCTTACACCTTTCCACTTGGTTAAGCATAGTTGGTTTTCTGCATCTATGCACGGCCTTCTCTTGGAAATGACTTCATGGGTATCAATGTTGAAGTAACAGCTATAAGTGATGTCATAGGATATTTCTATTTCGGTTTCTTTCGTACTTCCTTTTGGGTGGGTATCTCTAGATCCTTCTACGGTGGTGCCAGCGGCACTGTTGCATGCTCTTCCGTGGCTCATGTTCCATTGTGCACATGGGCCCCCTTCTTCTTGGTGCATTGTTCTGTTGATGGACATTTGGGTTTCTTCCAAGTCTTGGCGATGGTACATGTTGCTGCAGTGCAGGACGGCCAGCCTGTGTCTTTTTGATTTTGGCCTACTCGGGAGATAGGCCCATCAGTTAGCTCAATTTTTACCTTTCAACGCACCTCCACGGTGTTCTCACTACTAGCTGTTCCCAGGTTACGTCCCAGCGGCAGCTAGAGGGCACAGAGTTCTCTAAAACACCTTGAGCATTTATTCTTTGTAGACTCTGTGGCTGATGATCATTCTGACGACGGTGGGTGAACGTTTTTGTCGACTGGATTTGCATGGCTTTATTAATTCCTGATGTTGAGCATTTTTCCATGCCCTTTTATTTATCACAAGAGAAAGAAAGAAAGAGATGACAAAATGTGCGCAAAATATGCCTCTTGAAATTGTCGTTTTGAAGTGTGCACGTCTTTTGAGTTTTTTTCCTCGATGTACGACCCAAGAATTGTTTTTGAGGGCAGGTGTCATTTATAGGCCTGCAATGATTTTGAATATCAAGTGACCATTAGCACTGGGTTTAAAGCTGCTGTTTTGAGAAACGGCCACAAGGCGGCAGCAGGTCTCCTTTACCAAACCTGGTTACTCGGGCAACAGAGCCTCCGTGGAAGTCGTATTCTCGGTTGTCAATTAGAATGGACTGTGCCAGGAAAAAGCCCCTTAAGTTTGTGTCTCACGACTGACCTGTTCGTTTTTTAATTCAATGTTTATTTTTTCTCACAGCAAGTTTGATTACAATGTTTTGCTTGTTGTAGGTGTGAAAGATGTGGCTCTTTTACACATAAACACGTATCTAGTCTTCTTTGGATCCTTTTCCCATGTAGCTTATGACACAATGTTGAGTACTCTTCTCTTGGTATTCCGTAGGCCTTTGGTGATTTTGTATTTCACCTGTGTTTGTATCTCGCTCTTAAACCCAATTTCCTAATGTACACAATTCTCACACCTGTCCATGGGTGAACCATAAATCTGTTTATTGCATCTGTGATTGCCTTTCTCTGTGGAAATATCTTCAGTGATATCAATTTTCAGGGAACACCTATCAGTGATATCGTAGGCTATGTATCTTTCGCTCTGTGACTTACTGCAAGGTGCGTGATGAACTCTAGCCTCACCGATGGTGCTGTTGATGGCATTGTTTCCTTTTGTTCCTTGGCTAATATTCCATCTGCTCAGGTCCCTGTTCTTCTTTGTCCACTCATCTGTTGATGGACTTTCTGCTTGCTTCCATGTCCTGGCTATTGTAATACTCCTGCAATGCAGATTTGCCTGCCTGTGTCTTTCCACTTCTGTCTTCGTTCTTAGGTTATAGGCCCAGGAGTGGGCCTGCTGGATCATATCGTAACTCAGTGTTTACCTTGTAAAGGCACCTCCATTCTGTTCCCATTAGTGCCTCTTACCAGGTGAAGTCCTGTGGCGAGCATTGCCCTCTGAGGAAGGCGCCACTGAGACCCTCCTAAGCCTCAGGGCCCGACTGTACTCTCCTTGGTATGCATCCTGGACTTTATGGTATGAACATACAAAAGGAGATGGTCTTTGGCCAAATCGCTCCAGGGACCTGCTCAGTTACTGGGAGTCCCTGGTTGTTCCCTAAAGCTAGGAAAAGCAACCCTGGAGGGGAAATTGGTGCCTTTGAGGGAGAAGCCGAGCAGCCAACCAACCAGCTGATGCTGATAAGGTGTGACTAAGCCGAGAAGCCAACCAACCAGCTGATGCCGATAAGGCGTGACGAAGCAAATTCCCTGCTTTAGGGGTATATATACGGCTATGCTTTGTTATTAAACTTGCCTTGCAAGCGTCAGTTGCTTGTGCCCTTCTGATCCCATACCTTGGTGCGTTCAGTTCCCTACCCCCTCTCGTCGGTTGTTGCTACACTTTGAGGACCCGCCGCGGCTGGCGGCAAAGTCCCACTTAACCTAGAGGGTATGCACTTCTCCACAACCCCTTCAGCATGAATTGTTGGTAGTCTTGTTGCTGATGGTTCTTCTGACTGGTGTGAGCCGATACCTCTGTGGTTGGATTTGCATGCGTCTCATAAAGCCTTGAAATCGAGCTTTCAGGGATGCCCTTTTTTTCTTCAAACTGTGTGTGTAGCTTACCTCATCACATTCTTTTCTTGAACTATGTGCCGCCTTTTGAAATATTTTGGCCACTACCTCCCTCAAGACATTTTGAGGGCAGGTTTCATTGACAGCCCTCCAGGACTTGTGCACACGAAGTGACCATTAGCACGGGTTTTCAAGCTGCCGTTGCACGTAACGGCCACAGGGCTGCAGCATTTCTGCGTTGCCCACTCTGGTAACTAGTGAAACAGGCCTTCCTGCCAGTGGTGTTCCTCGGTTATCAATGACGGTGGGATGTGTCTGGAGAAAACCCCCAAAGCTGATGTCTCCTTACTTATATCTGTTTTTAAAATGGAATTTCTACTTTTCACTGGAGTACTCTTCCATTGTGTCCATGGACCACTGCTCCTTTCTGCATTCCTCTGTGGCTGGGCATTTTCATTGCTTCCAAGTGTTGGCTATGGTAAACATTGCTGGATTGCAGGATTGCCAGCCCGTGTCTTTTTGATTCTCATCCTCTCAGGTGATAGACCCAGCAGTGGCTATGCTTGATTGAACGGTCGCTCAATGTTGACCCTTTCCAGGCAACTCCACTGTGTTTTCCTTAGGGGCTCTTACCACGTCCCACTTAGAACCGAGGGTACGCATTTCTTCACCACCCCGTCAGCATTTCTTGTTTGCAGAAGTTTTGCTGCTGGCCATGCTGATTCGTGTGACATGATAGCTTTTTTTAACGTGTAGTTTCGTGTCTAATAATTCCTAAGGTTCAGCATTTTTCCACGCCTTTTTTTATTCTGTTAAACAAAAACAGAAAAAAAAAACCGTGAGTACAATAAACCTCTCGAAATTGTCTTCTTGGAAGGTTGCCCTCTTTCGACTTTTTTGGTCGATTTTCGACCCCAGGATTTTGTTTTGGAGGGCAGGTGTCATTTACAAGCCTGCAATGGGTGTGAATATTGAGTGACCATTAGCACTGACTTTAAAGCTGCTGCTGTGGGAAACGGCCACAAGGCGTCAGCATTGCTACATTCCCACATCTGGTTACTAGGGCAGCAGAGCCTTCTGGAAGTCCTGTTCCCAGGTTGTCAATTAGAATGGAATGTGCCAGGAAAAAACCCCAGAAGTGTATGTCACATTACTTCTTGTTCGCTCTTTTAATTTGTTTAAATCGGGGTAATGATTAGAATACTGTTGGTCCTATATGTACAGAATCTGGTTCATTTGTACGTTTTATATATATATATATATTCTTGTACAGATCCTCTTCACATGTAAATTATTGCAGAGTGTTCTGGTGACCTCCCTTGCTATATGGTCGGTCTGTTTGATATATATATTTAATACGTATTTGTACACATATGGTGACACTAATCTTAATTTATCCATTCCCCCCACCTTTCATTTTACTTAAGCTTAGTTTGTTTTCTAAGTGTGTGAGTGTCTTTCTTTGTGGAAATATGTTCATTTGTGTCAGCTGTTAGATAACGCCTATAGGTGATGTCATACGGTATGCCTTTTGCTTTCCGACTTAACTCATGTTCTGTGATGATCTCTAGGCTCATCTCGGGTGCCTCAAAGAGCAGTGTTTCCTTGTTTTCCATGGATAATAGTCCACTGTGTCCACGGACCAGCTCTTCTTATCCATTCTTCTGTTGATGGACATTTGGGTTGCTTCGGTGTCTTGGCTACTGTGAAAACTCGTGGAGTGCAGCTCTTGCAGCCTGTCTTCTCAGGTGAGAGGCTCGGCTGTGGGTGTTCTGGATGGAAGGGTGGCTCAATTTTTAATTGAAAACGCAGCTCCTTTCTGTTCTCATTATTGGCTGTTACAACTAGACATGTCCTCCACAGACAGAGGGAACAGAGTTCTCTAAAACCCCTTCAGCATTTATTGTTTGTAGTCTTTTGGCTGACAGTAGTTAACTTGGGTGAGCTGAAAGCTTTTTGTAGGTTAGAGGAGTCTGATGATTCCTGATGTTGAGCTTTTCTCCATTTTCCTTTTTTTGATAAAGAGTGAGTAAAACTTACCTCTATCATACTATCTCTTTGACACATTTGCCTGCTTTGAATTTTTTTGGCCACGGCCGAGCTCAGGACATTTTTTTTTTTTGAGGGCTGGTGTCTTTTAGAGGCCTGAGTCCTTATGAATGTTAAGTGACCCATAGCTATGCGTTTGAAGCCGCTCTTGCGGGAAACGGCCACAAGGCGGCAGCATTTCTCCATTTCCAACTCTGGGTTTTCCTGCAACAGAGGCTTCCTGGAAATTGTGTTAGTAGGCTGCAAATGAGAGTGCAGTGTGTCAGGGCAAACCCCCAAGAGCTTATATCTCCTTACTTCTTGTGTGTTTTTTAAAATTTAATTGTTATCTAGTATCACAGCCAATTGGATAAAAATGTGGTGTGTGTTCTAGGTGTACTGCATCTGGTTCATCATATGTATGTATCAATCTATTCATCTTTGGATCCTTTCCCGTGTAGGTTATTACAGAGTGTTGAGTCGAGCTCTCCTGGTATTCCTTAGGTATTTTGTGATTATATATTTCATATGTATCAGTACATGTCTGTAAACCCCCATATCCAAATTCATACATTCCTTACACCTTTCCACTTGGTTAAGCATAGTTGGTTTTCTGCATCTATGCACGGCCTTCTCTTGGAAATGACTTCATGGGTATCAATGTTGAAGTAACAGCTATAAGTGATGTCATAGGATATTTCTATTTCGGTTTCTTTCGTACTTCCTTTTGGGTGGGTATCTCTAGATCCTTCTACGGTGGTGCCAGCGGCACTGTTGCATGCTTTTCCGTGGCTCATGTTCCATTGTGCACATGGGCCCCCTTCTTCTTGGTGCATTGTTCTGTTGATGGACATTTGGGTTTCTTCCAAGTCTTGGCGATGGTACATGTTGCTGCAGTGCAGGACGGCCAGCCTGTGTCTTTTTGATTTTGGCCTACTCGGGAGATAGGCCCATCAGTTAGCTCAATTTTTACCTTTCAACGCACCTCCACGGTGTTCTCACTACTAGCTGTTCCCAGGTTACGTCCCAGCGGCAGCTAGAGGGCACAGAGTTCTCTAAAACACCTTGAGCATTTATTCTTTGTAGACTCTGTGGCTGATGATCATTCTGACGACGGTGGGTGAACGTTTTTGTCGACTGGATTTGCATGGCTTTATTAATTCCTGATGTTGAGCATTTTTCCATGCCCTTTTATTTATCACAAGAGAAAGAAAGAAAGAGATGACAAAATGTGCGCAAAATATGCCTCTTGAAATTGTCGTTTTGAAGTGTGCACGTCTTTTGAGTTTTTTTCCTCGATGTACGACCCAAGAATTGTTTTTGAGGGCAGGTGTCATTTATAGGCCTGCAATGATTTTGAATATCAAGTGACCATTAGCACTGGGTTTAAAGCTGCTGTTTTGAGAAACGGCCACAAGGCGGCAGCAGGTCTCCTTTACCAAACCTGGTTACTCGGGCAACAGAGCCTCCGTGGAAGTCGTATTCTCGGTTGTCAATTAGAATGGACTGTGCCAGGAAAAAGCCCCTTAAGTTTGTGTCTCACGACTGACCTGTTCGTTTTTTAATTCAATGTTTATTTTTTCTCACAGCAAGTTTGATTACAATGTTTTGCTTGTTGTAGGTGTGAAAGATGTGGCTCTTTTACACATAAACACGTATCTAGTCTTCTTTGGATCCTTTTCCCATGTAGCTTATGACACAATGTTGAGTACTCTTCTCTTGGTATTCCGTAGGCCTTTGGTGATTTTGTATTTCACCTGTGTTTGTATCTCGCTCTTAAACCCAATTTCCTAATGTACACAATTCTCACACCTGTCCATGGGTGAACCATAAATCTGTTTATTGCATCTGTGATTGCCTTTCTCTGTGGAAATATCTTCAGTGATATCAATTTTCAGGGAACACCTATCAGTGATATCGTAGGCTATGTATCTTTCGCTCTGTGACTTACTGCAAGGTGCGTGATGAACTCTAGCCTCACCGATGGTGCTGTTGATGGCATTGTTTCCTTTTGTTCCTTGGCTAATATTCCATCTGCTCAGGTCCCTGTTCTTCTTTGTCCACTCATCTGTTGATGGACTTTCTGCTTGCTTCCATGTCCTGGCTATTGTAATACTCCTGCAATGCAGATTTGCCTGCCTGTGTCTTTCCACTTCTGTCTTCGTTCTTAGGTTATAGGCCCAGGAGTGGGCCTGCTGGATCATATCGTAACTCAGTGTTTACCTTGTAAAGGCACCTCCATTCTGTTCCCATTAGTGCCTCTTACCAGGTGAAGTCCTGTGGCGAGCATTGCCCTCTGAGGAAGGCGCCACTGAGACCCTCCTAAGCCTCAGGGCCCGACTGTACTCTCCTTGGTATGCATCCTGGACTTTATGGTATGAACATACAAAAGGAGATGGTCTTTGGCCAAATCGCTCCAGGGACCTGCTCAGTTACTGGGAGTCCCTGGTTGTTCCCTAAAGCTAGGAAAAGCAACCCTGGAGGGGAAATTGGTGCCTTTGAGGGAGAAGCCGAGCAGCCAACCAAACAGCTGATGCTGATAAGGTGTGACTAAGCCGAGAAGCCAACCAACCAGCTGATGCCGATAAGGCGTGACGAAGCAAATTCCCTGCTTTAGGGGTATATATACGGCTATGCTTTGTTATTAAACTTGCCTTGCAAGCGTCAGTTGCTTGTGCCCTTCTGATCCCATACCTTGGTGCGTTCAGTTCCCTACCCCCTCTCGTCGGTTGTTGCTACACTTTGAGGACCCGCCGCGGCTGGCGGCAAAGTCCCACTTAACCTAGAGGGTATGCACTTCTCCACAACCCCTTCAGCATGAATTGTTGGTAGTCTTGTTGCTGATGGTTCTTCTGACTGGTGTGAGCCGATACCTCTGTGGTTGGATTTGCATGCGTCTCATAAAGCCTTGAAATCGAGCTTTCAGGGATGCCCTTTTTTTCTTCAAACTGTGTGTGTAGCTTACCTCATCACATTCTTTTCTTGAACTATGTGCCGCCTTTTGAAATATTTTGGCCACTACCTCCCTCAAGACATTTTGAGGGCAGGTTTCATTGACAGCCCTCCAGGACTTGTGCACACGAAGTGACCATTAGCACGGGTTTTCAAGCTGCCGTTGCACGTAACGGCCACAGGGCTGCAGCATTTCTGCGTTTCCCACTCTGGTAACTAGTGAAACAGGCCTTCCTGCCAGTGGTTTTCCTCGGTTATCAATGACGGTGGGATGTGTCTGGAGAAAACCCCCAAAGCTGATGTCTCCTTACTTATATCTGTTTTTAAAATGGAATTTCTACTTTTCACTGGAGTACTCTTCCATTGTGTCCATGGACCACTGCTCCTTTCTGCATTCCTCTGTGGCTGGGCATTTTCATTGCTTCCAAGTGTTGGCTATGGTAAACATTGCTGGATTGCAGGATTGCCAGCCCGTGTCTTTTTGATTCTCATCCTCTCAGGTGATAGACCCAGCAGTGGCTATGCTTGATTGAACGGTCGCTCAATGTTGACCCTTTCCAGGCAACTCCACTGTGTTTTCCTTAGGGGCTCTTACCACGTCCCACTTAGAACCGAGGGTACGCATTTCTTCACCACCCCGTCAGCATTTCTTGTTTGCAGAAGTTTTGCTGCTGGCCATGCTGAGTCGTGTGACATGATAGGTTTTTGTAACGTGTATTTTTGTGTCTAATAATTCCTAAGGTTCAGCATTTTTCCACGCCTTTTTTTATTCTGTTAAACAAAAACAGAAAAAAAAAAACCGTGAGTACAATAAACCTCTCGAAATTGTCTTCTTGGAAGGTTGCCCTCTTTCGACTTTTTTGGTCGATTTTCGACCCCAGGATTTTGTTTTGGAGGGCAGGTGTCATTTACAAGCCTGCAATGGGTGTGAATATTGAGTGACCATTAGCACTGACTTTAAAGCTGCTGCTGTGGGAAACGGCCACAAGGCGTCAGCATTGCTACATTCCCACATCTGGTTACTAGGGCAGCAGAGCCTTCTGGAAGTCCTGTTCCCAGGTTGTCAATTAGAATGGAATGTGCCAGGAAAAAACCCCAGAAGTGTATGTCACATTACTTCTTGTTCGCTCTTTTAATTTGTTTAAATCGGGGTAATGATTAGAATACTGTTGGTCCTATATGTACAGAATCTGGTTCATTTGTACGTTTTATATATATATATATATTCTTGTACAGATCCTCTTCACATGTAAATTATTGCAGAGTGTTCTGGTGACCTCCCTTGCTATAAGGTCGGTCTGTTTGATATATATATTTAATACGTATTTGTACACATATGGTGACACTAATCTTAATTTATCCATTCCCCCCACCTTTCATTTTACATCAGCTTAGTTTGTTTTCTAAGTGTGTGAGTGTCTTTCTTTGTGGAAATATGTTCATTTGTGTCAGCTGTTAGATAACGCCTATAGGTGATGTCATACGGTATGCCTTTTGCTTTCCGACTTAACTCATGTTCTGTGATGATCTCTAGGCTCATCTCGGGTGCCTCAAAGAGCAGTGTTTCCTTGTTTTCCATGGCTAATAGTCCACTGTGTCCACGGACCAGCTCTTCTTATCCATTCTTCTGTTGATGGACATTTGGGTTGCTTCGGTGTCTTGGCTACTGTGAAAACTCGTGGAGTGCAGCTCTTGCAGCCTGTCTTCTCAGGTGAGAGGCTCGGCTGTGGGTGTTCTGGATGGAAGGGTGGCTCAATTTTTAATTGAAAACGCAGCTCCTTTCTGTTCTCATTATTGGCTGTTACAACTAGACATGTCCTCCACAGACAGAGGGAACAGAGTTCTCTAAAACCCCTTCAGCATTTATTGTTTGTAGTCTTTTGGCTGACAGTAGTTAACTTGGGTGAGCTGAAAGCTTTTTGTAGGTTAGAGGAGTCTGATGATTCCTGATGTTGAGCTTTTCTCCATTTTCCTTTTTTTGATAAAGAGTGAGTAAAACTTACCTCTATCATACTATCTCTTTGACACATTTGCCTGCTTTGAATTTTTTTGGCCACGGCCGAGCTCAGGACATTTTTTTTTTTTGAGGGCAGGTGTCTTTTAGAGGCCTGAGTCCTTATGAATGTTAAGTGACCCATAGCTATGCGTTTGAAGCCGCTCTTGCGGGAAACGGCCACAAGGCGGCAGCATTTCTCCATTTCCAACTCTGGGTTTTCCTGCAACAGAGGCTTCCTGGAAATTGTGTTAGTAGGCTGCAAATGAGAGTGCAGTGTGTCAGGGCAAACCCCCAAGAGCTTATATCTCCTTACTTCTTGTGTGTTTTTTAAAATTTAATTGTTATCTAGTATCACAGCCAATTGGATAAAAATGTGGTGTGTGTTCTAGGTGTACTGCATCTGGTTCATCATATGTATGTATCAATCTATTCATCTTTGGATCCTTTCCCGTGTAGGTTATTACAGAGTGTTGAGTCGAGCTCTCCTGGTATTCCTTAGGTATTTTGTGATTATATATTTCATATGTATCAGTACATGTCTGTAAACCCCCATATCCAAATTCATACATTCCTTACACCTTTCCACTTGGTTAAGCATAGTTGGTTTTCTGCATCTATGCACGGCCTTCTCTTGGAAATGACTTCATGGGTATCAATGTTGAAGTAACAGCTATAAGTGATGTCATAGGATATTTCTATTTCGGTTTCTTTCGTACTTCCTTTTGGGTGGGTATCTCTAGATCCTTCTACGGTGGTGCCAGCGGCACTGTTGCATGCTTTTCCGTGGCTCATGTTCCATTGTGCACATGGGCCCCCTTCTTCTTGGTGCATTGTTCTGTTGATGGACATTTGGGTTTCTTCCAAGTCTTGGCGATGGTACATGTTGCTGCAGTGCAGGACGGCCAGCCTGTGTCTTTTTGATTTTGGCCTACTCGGGAGATAGGCCCATCAGTTAGCTCAATTTTTACCTTTCAACGCACCTCCACGGTGTTCTCACTACTAGCTGTTCCCAGGTTACGTCCCAGCGGCAGCTAGAGGGCACAGAGTTCTCTAAAACACCTTGAGCATTTATTCTTTGTAGACTCTGTGGCTGATGATCATTCTGACGACGGTGGGTGAACGTTTTTGTCGACTGGATTTGCATGGCTTTATTAATTCCTGATGTTGAGCATTTTTCCATGCCCTTTTATTTATCACAAGAGAAAGAAAGAAAGAGATGACAAAATGTGCGCAAAATATGCCTCTTGAAATTGTCGTTTTGAAGTGTGCACGTCTTTTGAGTTTTTTTCCTCGATGTACGACCCAAGAATTGTTTTTGAGGGCAGGTGTCATTTATAGGCCTGCAATGATTTTGAATATCAAGTGACCATTAGCACTGGGTTTAAAGCTGCTGTTTTGAGAAACGGCCACAAGGCGGCAGCAGGTCTCCTTTACCAAACCTGGTTACTCGGGCAACAGAGCCTCCGTGGAAGTCGTATTCTCGGTTGTCAATTAGAATGGACTGTGCCAGGAAAAAGCCCCTTAAGTTTGTGTCTCACGACTGACCTGTTCGTTTTTTAATTCAATGTTTATTTTTTCTCACAGCAAGTTTGATTACAATGTTTTGCTTGTTGTAGGTGTGAAAGATGTGGCTCTTTTACACATAAACACGTATCTAGTCTTCTTTGGATCCTTTTCCCATGTAGCTTATGACACAATGTTGAGTACTCTTCTCTTGGTATTCCGTAGGCCTTTGGTGATTTTGTATTTCACCTGTGTTTGTATCTCGCTCTTAAACCCAATTTCCTAATGTACACAATTCTCACACCTGTCCATGGGTGAACCATAAATCTGTTTATTGCATCTGTGATTGCCTTTCTCTGTGGAAATATCTTCAGTGATATCAATTTTCAGGGAACACCTATCAGTGATATCGTAGGCTATGTATCTTTCGCTCTGTGACTTACTGCAAGGTGCGTGATGAACTCTAGCCTCACCGATGGTGCTGTTGATGGCATTGTTTCCTTTTGTTCCTTGGCTAATATTCCATCTGCTCAGGTCCCTGTTCTTCTTTGTCCACTCATCTGTTGATGGACTTTCTGCTTGCTTCCATGTCCTGGCTATTGTAATACTCCTGCAATGCAGATTTGCCTGCCTGTGTCTTTCCACTTCTGTCTTCGTTCTTAGGTTATAGGCCCAGGAGTGGGCCTGCTGGATCATATCGTAACTCAGTGTTTACCTTGTAAAGGCACCTCCATTCTGTTCCCATTAGTGCCTCTTACCAGGTGAAGTCCTGTGGCGAGCATTGCCCTCTGAGGAAGGCGCCACTGAGACCCTCCTAAGCCTCAGGGCCCGACTGTACTCTCCTTGGTATGCATCCTGGACTTTATGGTATGAACATACAAAAGGAGATGGTCTTTGGCCAAATCGCTCCAGGGACCTGCTCAGTTACTGGGAGTCCCTGGTTGTTCCCTAAAGCTAGGAAAAGCAACCCTGGAGGGGAAATTGGTGCCTTTGAGGGAGAAGCCGAGCAGCCAACCAAACAGCTGATGCTGATAAGGTGTGACTAAGCCGAGAAGCCAACCAACCAGCTGATGCCGATAAGGCGTGACGAAGCAAATTCCCTGCTTTAGGGGTATATATACGGCTATGCTTTGTTATTAAACTTGCCTTGCAAGCGTCAGTTGCTTGTGCCCTTCTGATCCCATACCTTGGTGCGTTCAGTTCCCTACCCCCTCTCGTCGGTTGTTGCTACACTTTGAGGACCCGCCGCGGCTGGCGGCAAAGTCCCACTTAACCTAGAGGGTATGCACTTCTCCACAACCCCTTCAGCATGAATTGTTGGTAGTCTTGTTGCTGATGGTTCTTCTGACTGGTGTGAGCCGATACCTCTGTGGTTGGATTTGCATGCGTCTCATAAAGCCTTGAAATCGAGCTTTCAGGGATGCCCTTTTTTTCTTCAAACTGTGTGTGTAGCTTACCTCATCACATTCTTTTCTTGAACTATGTGCCGCCTTTTGAAATATTTTGGCCACTACCTCCCTCAAGACATTTTGAGGGCAGGTTTCATTGACAGCCCTCCAGGACTTGTGCACACGAAGTGACCATTAGCACGGGTTTTCAAGCTGCCGTTGCACGTAACGGCCACAGGGCTGCAGCATTTCTGCGTTTCCCACTCTGGTAACTAGTGAAACAGGCCTTCCTGCCAGTGGTGTTCCTCGGTTATCAATGACGGTGGGATGTGTCTGGAGAAAACCCCCAAAGCTGATGTCTCCTTACTTATATCTGTTTTTAAAATGGAATTTCTACTTTTCACTGGAGTACTCTTCCATTGTGTCCATGGACCACTGCTCCTTTCTGCATTCCTCTGTGGCTGGGCATTTTCATTGCTTCCAAGTGTTGGCTATGGTAAACATTGCTGGATTGCAGGATTGCCAGCCCGTGTCTTTTTGATTCTCATCCTCTCAGGTGATAGACCCAGCAGTGGCTATGCTTGATTGAACGGTCGCTCAATGTTGACCCTTTCCAGGCAACTCCACTGTGTTTTCCTTAGGGGCTCTTACCACGTCCCACTTAGAACCGAGGGTACGCATTTCTTCACCACCCCGTCAGCATTTCTTGTTTGCAGAAGTTTTGCTGCTGGCCATGCTGAGTCGTGTGACATGATAGGTTTTTGTAACGTGTATTTTCGTGTCTAATAATTCCTAAGGTTCAGCATTTTTCCACGCCTTTTTTTATTCTGTTAAACAAAAACAGAAAAAAAAACCCCGTGAGTACAATAAACCTCTCGAAATTGTCTTCTTGGAAGGTTGCCCTCTTTGGACTTTTTTGGTCGATTTTCGACCCCAGGATTTTGTTTTGGAGGGCAGGTGTCATTTACAAGCCTGCAATGGGTGTGAATATTGAGTGACCATTAGCACTGACTTTAAAGCTGCTGCTGTGGGAAACGGCCACAAGGCGTCAGCATTGCTACATTCCCACATCTGGTTACTAGGGCAGCAGAGCCTTCTGGAAGTCCTGTTCCCAGGTTGTCAATTAGAATGGAATGTGCCAGGAAAAAACCCCAGAAGTGTATGTCACATTACTTCTTGTTCGCTCTTTTAATTTGTTTAAATCGGGGTAATGATTAGAATACTGTTGGTCCTATATGTACAGAATCTGGTTCATTTGTACGTTTTATATATATATATATATTCTTGTACAGATCCTCTTCACATGTAAATTATTGCAGAGTGTTCTGGTGACCTCCCTTGCTATAAGGTCGGTCTGTTTGATATATATATTTAATACGTATTTGTACACATATGGTGACACTAATCTTAATTTATCCATTCCCCCCACCTTTCATTTTACATCAGCTTAGTTTGTTTTCTAAGTGTGTGAGTGTCTTTCTTTGTGGAAATATGTTCATTTGTGTCAGCTGTTAGATAACGCCTATAGGTGATGTCATACGGTATGCCTTTTGCTTTCCGACTTAACTCATGTTCTGTGATGATCTCTAGGCTCATCTCGGGTGCCTCAAAGAGCAGTGTTTCCTTGTTTTCCATGGCTAATAGTCCACTGTGTCCACGGACCAGCTCTTCTTATCCATTCTTCTGTTGATGGACATTTGGGTTGCTTCGGTGTCTTGGCTACTGTGAAAACTCGTGGAGTGCAGCTCTTGCAGCCTGTCTTCTCAGGTGAGAGGCTCGGCTGTGGGTGTTCTGGATGGAAGGGTGGCTCAATTTTTAATTGAAAACGCAGCTCCTTTCTGTTCTCATTATTGGCTGTTACAACTAGACATGTCCTCCACAGACAGAGGGAACAGAGTTCTCTAAAACCCCTTCAGCATTTATTGTTTGTAGTCTTTTGGCTGACAGTAGTTAACTTGGGTGAGCTGAAAGCTTTTTGTAGGTTAGAGGAGTCTGATGATTCCTGATGTTGAGCTTTTCTCCATTTTCCTTTTTTTGATAAAGAGTGAGTAAAACTTACCTCTATCATACTATCTCTTTGACACATTTGCCTGCTTTGAATTTTTTTGGCCACGGCCGAGCTCAGGACATTTTTTTTTTTTGAGGGCAGGTGTCTTTTAGAGGCCTGAGTCCTTATGAATGTTAAGTGACCCATAGCTATGCGTTTGAAGCCGCTCTTGCGGGAAACGGCCACAAGGCGGCAGCATTTCTCCATTTCCAACTCTGGGTTTTCCTGCAACAGAGGCTTCCTGGAAATTGTGTTAGTAGGCTGCAAATGAGAGTGCAGTGTGTCAGGGCAAACCCCCAAGAGCTTATATCTCCTTACTTCTTGTGTGTTTTTTAAAATTTAATTGTTATCTAGTATCACAGCCAATTGGATAAAAATGTGGTGTGTGTTCTAGGTGTACTGCATCTGGTTCATCATATGTATGTATCAATCTATTCATCTTTGGATCCTTTCCCGTGTAGGTTATTACAGAGTGTTGAGTCGAGCTCTCCTGGTATTCCTTAGGTATTTTGTGATTATATATTTCATATGTATCAGTACATGTCTGTAAACCCCCATATCCAAATTCATACATTCCTTACACCTTTCCACTTGGTTAAGCATAGTTGGTTTTCTGCATCTATGCACGGCCTTCTCTTGGAAATGACTTCATGGGTATCAATGTTGAAGTAACAGCTATAAGTGATGTCATAGGATATTTCTATTTCGGTTTCTTTCGTACTTCCTTTTGGGTGGGTATCTCTAGATCCTTCTACGGTGGTGCCAGCGGCACTGTTGCATGCTTTTCCGTGGCTCATGTTCCATTGTGCACATGGGCCCCCTTCTTCTTGGTGCATTGTTCTGTTGATGGACATTTGGGTTTCTTCCAAGTCTTGGCGATGGTACATGTTGCTGCAGTGCAGGACGGCCAGCCTGTGTCTTTTTGATTTTGGCCTACTCGGGAGATAGGCCCATCAGTTAGCTCAATTTTTACCTTTCAACGCACCTCCACGGTGTTCTCACTACTAGCTGTTCCCAGGTTACGTCCCAGCGGCAGCTAGAGGGCACAGAGTTCTCTAAAACACCTTGAGCATTTATTCTTTGTAGACTCTGTGGCTGATGATCATTCTGACGACGGTGGGTGAACGTTTTTGTCGACTGGATTTGCATGGCTTTATTAATTCCTGATGTTGAGCATTTTTCCATGCCCTTTTATTTATCACAAGAGAAAGAAAGAAAGAGATGACAAAATGTGCGCAAAATATGCCTCTTGAAATTGTCGTTTTGAAGTGTGCACGTCTTTTGAGTTTTTTTCCTCGATGTACGACCCAAGAATTGTTTTTGAGGGCAGGTGTCATTTATAGGCCTGCAATGATTTTGAATATCAAGTGACCATTAGCACTGGGTTTAAAGCTGCTGTTTTGAGAAACGGCCACAAGGCGGCAGCAGGTCTCCTTTACCAAACCTGGTTACTCGGGCAACAGAGCCTCCGTGGAAGTCGTATTCTCGGTTGTCAATTAGAATGGACTGTGCCAGGAAAAAGCCCCTTAAGTTTGTGTCTCACGACTGACCTGTTCGTTTTTTAATTCAATGTTTATTTTTTCTCACAGCAAGTTTGATTACAATGTTTTGCTTGTTGTAGGTGTGAAAGATGTGGCTCTTTTACACATAAACACGTATCTAGTCTTCTTTGGATCCTTTTCCCATGTAGCTTATGACACAATGTTGAGTACTCTTCTCTTGGTATTCCGTAGGCCTTTGGTGATTTTGTATTTCACCTGTGTTTGTATCTCGCTCTTAAACCCAATTTCCTAATGTACACAATTCTCACACCTGTCCATGGGTGAACCATAAATCTGTTTATTGCATCTGTGATTGCCTTTCTCTGTGGAAATATCTTCAGTGATATCAATTTTCAGGGAACACCTATCAGTGATATCGTAGGCTATGTATCTTTCGCTCTGTGACTTACTGCAAGGTGCGTGATGAACTCTAGCCTCACCGATGGTGCTGTTGATGGCATTGTTTCCTTTTGTTCCTTGGCTAATATTCCATCTGCTCAGGTCCCTGTTCTTCTTTGTCCACTCATCTGTTGATGGACTTTCTGCTTGCTTCCATGTCCTGGCTATTGTAATACTCCTGCAATGCAGATTTGCCTGCCTGTGTCTTTCCACTTCTGTCTTCGTTCTTAGGTTATAGGCCCAGGAGTGGGCCTGCTGGATCATATCGTAACTCAGTGTTTACCTTGTAAAGGCACCTCCATTCTGTTCCCATTAGTGCCTCTTACCAGGTGAAGTCCTGTGGCGAGCATTGCCCTCTGAGGAAGGCGCCACTGAGACCCTCCTAAGCCTCAGGGCCCGACTGTACTCTCCTTGGTATGCATCCTGGACTTTATGGTATGAACATACAAAAGGAGATGGTCTTTGGCCAAATCGCTCCAGGGACCTGCTCAGTTACTGGGAGTCCCTGGTTGTTCCCTAAAGCTAGGAAAAGCAACCCTGGAGGGGAAATTGGTGCCTTTGAGGGAGAAGCCGAGCAGCCAACCAAACAGCTGATGCTGATAAGGTGTGACTAAGCCGAGAAGCCAACCAACCAGCTGATGCCGATAAGGCGTGACGAAGCAAATTCCCTGCTTTAGGGGTATATATACGGCTATGCTTTGTTATTAAACTTGCCTTGCAAGCGTCAGTTGCTTGTGCCCTTCTGATCCCATACCTTGGTGCGTTCAGTTCCCTACCCCCTCTCGTCGGTTGTTGCTACACTTTGAGGACCCGCCGCGGCTGGCGGCAAAGTCCCACTTAACCTAGAGGGTATGCACTTCTCCACAACCCCTTCAGCATGAATTGTTGGTAGTCTTGTTGCTGATGGTTCTTCTGACTGGTGTGAGCCGATACCTCTGTGGTTGGATTTGCATGCGTCTCATAAAGCCTTGAAATCGAGCTTTCAGGGATGCCCTTTTTTTCTTCAAACTGTGTGTGTAGCTTACCTCATCACATTCTTTTCTTGAACTATGTGCCGCCTTTTGAAATATTTTGGCCACTACCTCCCTCAAGACATTTTGAGGGCAGGTTTCATTGACAGCCCTCCAGGACTTGTGCACACGAAGTGACCATTAGCACGGGTTTTCAAGCTGCCGTTGCACGTAACGGCCACAGGGCTGCAGCATTTCTGCGTTTCCCACTCTGGTAACTAGTGAAACAGGCCTTCCTGCCAGTGGTGTTCCTCGGTTATCAATGACGGTGGGATGTGTCTGGAGAAAACCCCCAAAGCTGATGTCTCCTTACTTATATCTGTTTTTAAAATGGAATTTCTACTTTTCACTGGAGTACTCTTCCATTGTGTCCATGGACCACTGCTCCTTTCTGCATTCCTCTGTGGCTGGGCATTTTCATTGCTTCCAAGTGTTGGCTATGGTAAACATTGCTGGATTGCAGGATTGCCAGCCCGTGTCTTTTTGATTCTCATCCTCTCAGGTGATAGACCCAGCAGTGGCTATGCTTGATTGAACGGTCGCTCAATGTTGACCCTTTCCAGGCAACTCCACTGTGTTTTCCTTAGGGGCTCTTACCACGTCCCACTTAGAACCGAGGGTACGCATTTCTTCACCACCCCGTCAGCATTTCTTGTTTGCAGAAGTTTTGCTGCTGGCCATGCTGAGTCGTGTGACATGATAGGTTTTTGTAACGTGTATTTTCGTGTCTAATAATTCCTAAGGTTCAGCATTTTTCCACGCCTTTTTTTATTCTGTTAAACAAAAACAGAAAAAAAAACCCCGTGAGTACAATAAACCTCTCGAAATTGTCTTCTTGGAAGGTTGCCCTCTTTGGACTTTTTTGGTCGATTTTCGACCCCAGGATTTTGTTTTGGAGGGCAGGTGTCATTTACAAGCCTGCAATGGGTGTGAATATTGAGTGACCATTAGCACTGACTTTAAAGCTGCTGCTGTGGGAAACGGCCACAAGGCGTCAGCATTGCTACATTCCCACATCTGGTTACTAGGGCAGCAGAGCCTTCTGGAAGTCCTGTTCCCAGGTTGTCAATTACAATGGAATGTGCCAGGAAAAAACCCCAGAAGTGTATGTCACATTACTTCTTGTTCGCTCTTTTAATTTGTTTAAATCGGGGTAATGATTAGAATACTGTTGGTCCTATATGTACAGAATCTGGTTCATTTGTACGTTTTATATATATATATATTCTTGTACAGATCCTCTTCACATGTAAATTATTGCAGAGTGTTCTGGTGACCTCCCTTGCTATATGGTCGGTCTGTTTGATATATATATTTAATACGTATTTGTACACATATGGTGACACTAATCTTAATTTATCCATTCCCCCCACCTTTCATTTTACATCAGCTTAGTTTGTTTTCTAAGTCTCTGAGTGTCTTTCTTTGTGGAAATATGTTCATTTGTGTCAGCTGTTAGATAACGCCTATAGGTGATGTCATACGGTATGCCTTTTGCTTTCCGACTTAACTCATGTTCTGTGATGATCTCTAGGCTCATCTCGGGTGCCTCAAAGAGCAGTGTTTCCTTGTTTTCCATGGCTAATAGTCCACTGTGTCCACGGACCAGCTCTTCTTATCCATTCTTCTGTTGATGGACATTTGGGTTGCTTCGGTGTCTTGGCTACTGTGAAAACTCGTGGAGTGCAGCTCTTGCAGCCTGTCTTCTCAGGTGAGAGGCTCGGCTGTGGGTGTTCTGGATGGAAGGGTGGCTCAATTTTTAATTGAAAACGCAGCTCCTTTCTGTTCTCATTATTGGCTGTTACAACTAGACATGTCCTCCACAGACAGAGGGAACAGAGTTCTCTAAAACCCCTTCAGCATTTATTGTTTCTAGTCTTTTGGCTGACACTAGTTAACTTGGGTGAGCTGAAAGCTTTTTGTAGGTTAGAGGAGTCTGATGATTCCTGATGTTGAGCTTTTCTCCATTTTCCTTTTTTTGATAAAGAGTGAGTAAAACTTACCTCTATCATACTATCTCTTTGACACATTTGCCTGCTTTGAATTTTTTTGGCCACGGCCGAGCTCAGGACATTTTTTTTTTTGAGGGCAGGTGTCTTTTAGAGGCCTGAGTCCTTATGAATGTTAAGTGACCCATAGCTATGCGTTTGAAGCCGCTCTTGCGGGAAACGGCCACAAGGCGGCAGCATTTCTCCATTTCCAACTCTGGGTTTTCCTGCAACAGAGGCTTCCTGGAAATTGTGTTAGTAGGCTGCAAATGAGAGTGCAGTGTGTCAGGGCAAACCCCCAAGAGCTTATATCTCCTTACTTCTTGTGTGTTTTTTAAAATTTAATTGTTATCTAGTATCACAGCCAATTGGATAAAAATGTGGTGTGTGTTCTAGGTGTACTGCATCTGGTTCATCATATGTATGTATCAATCTATTCATCTTTGGATCCTTTCCCGTGTAGGTTATTACAGAGTGTTGAGTCGACCTCTCCTGGTATTCCTTAGGTATTTTGTGATTATATATTTCATATGTATCAGTACATGTCTGTAAACCCCCATATCCAAATTCATACATTCCTTACACCTTTCCACTTGGTTAAGCATAGTTGGTTTTCTGCATCTATGCACGGCCTTCTCTTGGAAATGACTTCATGGGTATCAATGTTGAAGTAACAGCTATAAGTGATGTCATAGGATATTTCTCTTTCGGTTTCTTTCGTACTTCCTTTTGGGTGGGTATCTCTAGATCCTTCTACGGTGGTGCCAGCGGCACTGTTGCATGCTTTTCCGTGGCTCATGTTCCATTGTGCACATGGGCCCCCTTCTTCTTGGTGCATTGTTCTGTTGATGGACATTTGGGTTTCTTCCAAGTCTTGGCGATGGTACATGTTGCTGCAGTGCAGGACGGCCAGCCTGTGTCTTTTTGATTTTGGTCTACTCGGGAGATAGGCCCATCAGTTAGCTCAATTTTTACCATTCAACGCACCTCCACGGTGTTCTCACTACTAGCTGTTCCCAGGTTACGTCCCAGCGGCAGCTAGAGGGCACAGAGTTCTCTAAAACACCTTGAGCATTTATTCTTTGTAGACTCTGTGGCTGATGATCATTCTGACGACGGTGGGTGAACGTTTTTGTCGACTGGATTTGCATGGCTTTATTAATTCCTGATGTTGAGCATTTTTCCATGCCCTTTTATTTATCACAAGAGAAAGAAAGAAAGAGATGACAAAATGTGCGCAAAATATGCCTCTTGAAATTGTCGTTTTGAAGTGTGCACGTCTTTTGAGTTTTTTTCCTCGATGTACGACCCAAGAATTGTTTTTGAGGGCAGGTGTCATTTATAGGCCTGCAATGATTTTGAATATCAAGTGACCATTAGCACTGGGTTTAAAGCTGCTGTTTTGAGAAACGGCCACAAGGCGGCAGCAGGTCTCCTTTACCAAACCTGGTTACTCGGGCAACAGAGCCTCCGTGGAAGTCGTATTCTCGGTTGTCAATTAGAATGGACTGTGCCAGGAAAAAGCCCCTTAAGTTTGTGTCTCACGACTGACCTGTTCGTTTTTTAATTCAATGTTTATTTTTTCTCACAGCCAGTTTGATTACAATGTTTTGCTTGTTGTAGGTGTGAAAGATGTGGCTCTTTTACACATAAACACGTATCTAGTCTTCTTTGGATCCTTTTCCCATGTAGCTTATGACACAATGTTGAGTACTCTTCTCTTGGTATTCCGTAGGCCTTTGGTGATTTTGTATTTCACCTGTGTTTGTATCTCGCTCTTAAACCCAATTTCCTAATGTACACAATTCTCACACCTGTCCATGGGTGAACCATAAATCTGTTTATTGCATCTGTGATTGCCTTTCTCTGTGGAAATATCTTCAGTGATATCAATTTTCAGGGAACACCTATAAGTGATATCATAGGCTATGTATCTTTCGCTCTGTGACTTACTGCAAGGTGCGTGATGAACTCTAGCCTCACCGATGGTGCTGTTGATGGCATTGTTTCCTTTTGTTCCTTGGCTAACATTCCATCTGTTCAGGTCCCTGTTCTTCTTTGTCCACTCATCTGTTGATGGACTTTCTGCTTGCTTCCATGTCCTGGCTATTGTAATACTCCTGCAATGCAGATTTGCCTGCCTGTGTCTTTCCACTTCTGTCTTCGTTCTTAGGTTATAGGCCCACGAGTGTGCCTGCTGGATCATATCGTAACTCAGTGTTTACCTTGTAATGGCACCTCCATTCTGTTCCCATTAGTGCCTCTTACCAGGTGAAGTCCTGTGGCGAGCATTGCCCTCTGAGAAAGACGCCACTAAGACCCTCCTAAGCCTCAGGGCCCGACTGTACTCTCCTTGGTATGCATCCTGGACTTTATGGTATGAACATACAAAAGGAGATGGTCTTTGGCCAAATCGCTCCAGGGACCTGCTCAGTTACTGGGAGTCCCTGGTTGTTCCCTAAAGCTAGGAAAAGCAACCCTGGAGGGGAAATTGGTGCCTTTGAGGGAGAAGCCGAGCAGCCAACCAACCAGCTGATGCTGATAAGGTGTGACTAAGCCGAGAATCCAACCAACCAGCTGATGCCGATAAGGCGTGACGAAGCAAATTCCCTGCTTTAGGGGTATATATACGGCTATGCTTTGTTATTAAACTTGCCTTGCAAGCGTCAGTTGCTTGTGCCCTTCTGATCCCATACCTTGGTGCGTTCAGTTCCCTACCCCCTCTCGTCGGTTGTTGCTACACTTTGAGGACCCGCCGCGGCTGGCGGCAAAGTCCCACTTAACCTAGAGGGTATGCACTTCTCCACAACCCCTTCAGCATGAATTGTTGGTAGTCTTGTTGCTGATGGTTCTTCTGACTGGTGTGAGCCGATACCTCTGTGGTTGGATTTGCATGCGTCTCATAAAGCCTTGAAATCGAGCTTTCAGGGATGTCCTTTTTTCCTTCAAACTGTGTGTGTAGCTTACCTCATCACATTCTTTTCTTGAACTATGTGCCGCCTTTTGAAATATTTTGGCCACTACCTCCCTCAAGACATTTTGAGGGCAGGTTTCATTGACAGCCCTCCAGGACTTGTGCACACGAAGTGACCATTAGCACGGGTTTTCAAGCTGCCGTTGCACGTAACGGCCAGAGGGCTGCAGCATTTCTGCGTTGCCCACTCTGGTAACTAGTGAAACAGACCTTCCTGCCAGTGGTTTTCCTCGGTTATCAATGACGGTGGGATGTGTCTGGAGAAAACCCCCAAAGCTGATGTCTCCTTACTTATATCTGTTTTTAAAATGGAATTTCTACTTTTCACTGGAGTACTCTTCCATTGTGTCCATGGACCACTGCTCCTTTCTGCATTCCTCTGTGGCTGGGCATTTTCATTGCTTCCAAGTGTTGGCTATGGTAAACATTGCTGGATTGCAGGATTGCCAGCCCGTGTCTTTTTGATTCTCATCCTCTCAGGTGATAGACCCAGCAGTGGCTATGCTTGATTGAACGGTCGCTCAATGTTGACCCTTTCCAGGCAACTCCACTGTGTTTTCCTTAGGGGCTCTTACCACGTCCCACTTAGAACCGAGGGTACGCATTTCTTCACCACCCCGTCAGCATTTCTTGTTTGCAGAAGTTTTGCTGCTGGCCATGCTGAGTCGCGTGACATGATAGGTTTTTGTAACGTGTATTTTCGTGTCTAATAATTCCTAAGGTTCAGCATTTTTCCACGCCTTTTTTTATTCTGTTAAACAAAAACAGAAAAAAAAAACCGTGAGTACAATAAACCTCTCGAAATTGTCTTCTTGGAAGGTTGCCCTCTTTGGACTTTTTTGGTCGATTTTCGACCCCAGGATTTTGTTTTGGAGGGCAGGTGTCATTTACAAGCCTGCAATGGGTGTGAATATTGAGTGACCATTAGCACTGACTTTAAAGCTGCTGCTGTGGGAAACGGCCACAAGGCGTCAGCATTGCTACATTCCCACATCTGGTTACTAGGGCAGCAGAGCCTTCTGGAAGTCCTGTTCCCAGGTTGTCAATTAGAATGGAATGTGCCAGGAAAAAACCCCAGAAGTGTATGTCACATTACTTCTTGTTCGCTCTTTTAATTTGTTTAAATCGGGGTAATGATTAGAATACTGTTGGTCCTATATGTACAGAATCTGGTTCATTTGTACGTTTTATATATATATATATTCTTGTACAGATCCCCTTCCCATGTAAATTATTGCAGAGTGTTCTGGTGACCTCCCTTGCTATATGGTCGGTCTGTTTGATATATATATTTAATACGTATTTGTACACATATGGTGACACTAATCTTAATTTATCCATTCCCCCCACCTTTCATTTTACTTAAGCTTAGTTTGTTTTCTAAGTGTGTGAGTGTCTTTCTTTGTGGAAATATGTTCATTTGTGTCAGCTGTTAGATAACGCCTATAGGTGATGTCATACGGTATGCCTTTTGCTTTCCGACTTAACTCATGTTCTGTGATGATCTCTAGGCTCATCTCGGGTGCCTCAAAGAGCAGTGTTTCCTTGTTTTCCATGGCTAATAGTCCACTGTGTCCACGGACCAGCTCTTATCCATTCATCTGTTGATGGACATTTGGGTTGCTTCGGTGTCTTGGCTACTGTGAAAACTCGTGGAGTGCAGCTCTTGCAGCCTGTCTTCTCAGGTGAGAGGCTCAGCTGTGGGTGTTCTGGATGGAAGGGTGGCTCAATTTTTAATTGAAAACGCAGCTCCTTTCTGTTCTCATTATTGGCTGTTACAACTAGACATGTCCTCCACAGACAGAGGGAACAGAGTTCTCTAAAACCCCTTCAGCATTTATTGTTTGTAGTCTTTTGGCTGACGGTAGTTAACTTGGGTGAGCTGAAAGCTTTTTGTAGGTTAGAGGAGTCTGATCATTCCTGAGGTTGAGCTTTTCTCCATTTTGCTTTTTTTGATAAAGAGTGAGTAAAACTTACCTCTATCATACTATCTCTTTGACACATTTGCCTGCTTTGAATTTTTTTCACCACTGCCGAGCTCAGGACATTTTTTTTTTTTTTGAGGGCAAGTGTCTTTTAGAGGCCTGAGTCCTTGTGAATGTTAAGTGACCCATAGCTATCCGTTTAAAGCCGCTCTTGCGGGAAACGGCCACAAGGCGGCAGCATTTCTCCATTTCCAACTCTGGGTTTTCCTGCAACGGAGGCTTCCTGGAAATTGTGTTAGTAGGCTGCAAATGAGAGTGCAGTGTGCCAGGGCAAACCCCCAAGAGCTTATATCTCCTTACTTCTTGTGTGTTTTTTAAAATTTAATTGTTATCTAGTATCACAGCCAATTGGATAAAAATGTGGTGTGTGTTCTAGGTGTACTGCATCTGGTTCATCATATGTATGTATCAATCTATTCATCTTTGGATCCTTTCCCGTGTAGGTTATTACAGAGTGTTGAGTCGACCTCTCCTGGTATTCCTTAGGTATTTTGTGATTATATATTTCATATGTATCAGTACATGTCTGTAAACCCCCATATCCAAATTCATACATTCCTTACACCTTTCCACTTGGTTAAGCATAGTTGGTTTTCTGCATCTATGCACGGCCTTCTCTTGGAAATGACTTCATGGGTATCAATGTTGAAGTAACAGCTATAAGTGATGTCATAGGATATTTCTATTTCGGTTTCTTTCGTACTTCCTTTTGGGTGGGTATCTCTAGATCCTTCTACGGTGGTGCCAGCGGCACTGTTGCATGCTTTTCCGTGGCTCATGTTCCATTGTGCACATGGGCCCCCTTCTTCTTGGTGCATTGTTCTGTTGATGGACATTTGGGTTTCTTCCAAGTCTTGGCGATGGTACATGTTGCTGCAGTGCAGGACGGCCAGCCTGTGTCTTTTTGATTTTGGTCTACTCGGGAGATAGGCCCATCAGTTAGCTCAATTTTTACCATTCAACGCACCTCCACGGTGTTCTCACTACTAGCTGTTCCCAGGTTACGTCCCAGCGGCAGCTAGAGGGCACAGAGTTCTCTAAAACACCTTGAGCATTTATTCTTTGTAGACTCTGTGGCTGATGATCATTCTGACGACGGTGGGTGAACGTTTTTGTCGACTGGATTTGCATGGCTTTATTAATTCCTGATGTTGAGCATTTTTCCATGCCCTTTTATTTATCACAAGAGAAAGAAAGAAAGAGATGACAAAATGTGCGCAAAATATGCCTCTTGAAATTGTCGTTTTGAAGTGTGCACGTCTTTTGAGTTTTTTTCCTCGATGTACGACCCAAGAATTGTTTTTGAGGGCAGGTGTCATTTATAGGCCTGCAATGATTTTGAATATCAAGTGACCATTAGCACTGGGTTTAAAGCTGCTGTTTTGAGAAACGGCCACAAGGCGGCAGCAGGTCTCCTTTACCAAACCTGGTTACTCGGGCAACAGAGCCTCCGTGGAAGTCGTATTCTCGGTTGTCAATTAGAATGGACTGTGCCAGGAAAAAGCCCCTTAAGTTTGTGTCTCACGACTGACCTGTTCGTTTTTTAATTCAATGTTTATTTTTTCTCACAGCAAGTTTGATTACAATGTTTTGCTTGTTGTAGGTGTGAAAGATGTGGCTCTTTTACACATAAACACGTATCTAGTCTTCTTTGGATCCTTTTCCCATGTAGCTTATGACACAATGTTGAGTACTCTTCTCTTGGTATTCCGTAGGCCTTTGGTGATTTTGTATTTCACCTGTGTTTGTATCTCGCTCTTAAACCCAATTTCCTAATGTACACAATTCTCACACCTGTCCATGGGTGAACCATAAATCTGTTTATTGCATCTGTGATTGCCTTTCTCTGTGGAAATATCTTCAGTGATATCAATTTTCAGGGAACACCTATAAGTGATATCATAGGCTATGTATCTTTCGCTCTGTGACTTACTGCAAGGTGCGTGATGAACTCTAGCCTCACCGATGGTGCTGTTGATGGCATTGTTTCCTTTTGTTCCTTGGCTAACATTCCATCTGTTCAGGTCCCTGTTCTTCTTTGTCCACTCATCTGTTGATGGACTTTCTGCTTGCTTCCATGTCCTGGCTATTGTAATACTCCTGCAATGCAGATTTGCCTGCCTGTGTCTTTCCACTTCTGTCTTCGTTCTTAGGTTATAGGCCCACGAGTGTGCCTGCTGGATCATATCGTAACTCAGTGTTTACCTTGTAAAGGCACCTCCATTCTGTTCCCATTAGTGCCTCTTACCAGGTGAAGTCCTGTGGCGAGCATTGCCCTCTGAGAAAGGCGCCACTAAGACCCTCATAAGCCTCAGGGCCCGACTGTACTCTCCTTGGTATGCATCCTGGACTTTATGGTATGAACATACAAAAGGAGATGGTCTTTGGCCAAATCGCTCCAGGGACCTGCTCAGTTACTGGGAGTCCCTGGTTGTTCCCTAAAGCTAGGAAAAGCAACCCTGGAGGGGAAATTGGTGCCTTTGAGGGAGAAGCCGAGCAGCCAACCAACCAGCTGATGCTGATAAGGTGTGACTAAGCCGAGAATCCAACCAACCAGCTGATGCCGATAAGGCGTGACGAAGCAAATTCCCTGCTTTAGGGGTATATATACGGCTATGCTTTGTTATTAAACTTGCCTTGCAAGCGTCAGTTGCTTGTGCCCTTCTGATCCCATACCTTGGTGCGTTCAGTTCCCTACCCCCTCTCGTCGGTTGTTGCTACACTTTGAGGACCCGCCGCGGCTGGCGGCAAAGTCCCACTTAACCTAGAGGGTATGCACTTCTCCACAACCCCTTCAGCATGAATTGTTGGTAGTCTTGTTGCTGATGGTTCTTCTGACTGGTGTGAGCCGATACCTCTGTGGTTGGATTTGCATGCGTCTCATAAAGCCTTGAAATCGAGCTTTCAGGGATGTCCTTTTTTCCTTCAAACTGTGTGTGTAGCTTACCTCATCACATTCTTTTCTTGAACTATGTGCCGCCTTTTGAAATATTTTGGCCACTACCTCCCTCAAGACATTTTGAGGGCAGGTTTCATTGACAGCCCTCCAGGACTTGTGCACACGAAGTGACCATTAGCACGGGTTTTCAAGCTGCCGTTGCACGTAACGGCCACAGGGCTGCAGCATTTCTGCGTTGCCCACTCTGGTAACTAGTGAAACAGACCTTCCTGCCAGTGGTTTTCCTCGGTTATCAATGACGGTGGGATGTGTCTGGAGAAAACCCCCAAAGCTGATGTCTCCTTACTTATATCTGTTTTTAAAATGGAATTTCTACTTTTCACTGGAGTACTCTTCCATTGTGTCCATGGACCACTGCTCCTTTCTGCATTCCTCTGTGGCTGGGCATTTTCATTGCTTCCAAGTGTTGGCTATGGTAAACATTGCTGGATTGCAGGATTGCCAGCCCGTGTCTTTTTGATTCTCATCCTCTCAGGTGATAGACCCAGCAGTGGCTATGCTTGATTGAACGGTCGCTCAATGTTGACCCTTTCCAGGCAACTCCACTGTGTTTTCCTTAGGGGCTCTTACCACGTCCCACTTAGAACCGAGGGTACGCATTTCTTCACCACCCCGTCAGCATTTCTTGTTTGCAGAAGTTTTGCTGCTGGCCATGCTGAGTCGCGTGACATGATAGGTTTTTGTAACGTGTATTTTCGTGTCTAATAATTCCTAAGGTTCAGCATTTTTCCACGCCTTTTTTTATTCTGTTAAACAAAAACAGAAAAAAAAAACCGTGAGTACAATAAACCTCTCGAAATTGTCTTCTTGGAAGGTTGCCCTCTTTGGACTTTTTTGGTCGATTTTCGACCCCAGGATTTTGTTTTGGAGGGCAGGTGTCATTTACAAGCCTGCAATGGGTGTGAATATTGAGTGACCATTAGCACTGACTTTAAAGCTGCTGCTGTGGGAAACGGCCACAAGGCGTCAGCATTGCTACATTCCCACATCTGGTTACTAGGGCAGCAGAGCCTTCTGGAAGTCCTGTTCCCAGGTTGTCAATTAGAATGGAATGTGCCAGGAAAAAACCCCAGAAGTGTATGTCACATTACTTCTTGTTCGCTCTTTTAATTTGTTTAAATCGGGGTAATGATTAGAATACTGTTGGTCCTATATGTACAGAATCTGGTTCATTTGTACGTTTTATATATATATATATTCTTGTACAGATCCCCTTCCCATGTAAATTATTGCAGAGTGTTCTGGTGACCTCCCTTGCTATATGGTCGGTCTGTTTGATATATATATTTAATACGTATTTGTACACATATGGTGACACTAATCTTAATTTATCCATTCCCCCCACCTTTCATTTTACTTAAGCTTAGTTTGTTTTCTAAGTGTGTGAGTGTCTTTCTTTGTGGAAATATGTTCATTTGTGTCAGCTGTTAGATAACGCCTATAGGTGATGTCATACGGTATGCCTTTTGCTTTCCGACTTAACTCATGTTCTGTGATGATCTCTAGGCTCATCTCGGGTGCCTCAAAGAGCAGTGTTTCCTTGTTTTCCATGGCTAATAGTCCACTGTGTCCACGGACCAGCTCTTATCCATTCATCTGTTGATGGACATTTGGGTTGCTTCGGTGTCTTGGCTACTGTGAAAACTCGTGGAGTGCAGCTCTTGCAGCCTGTCTTCTCAGGTGAGAGGCTCAGCTGTGGGTGTTCTGGATGGAAGGGTGGCTCAATTTTTAATTGAAAACGCAGCTCCTTTCTGTTCTCATTATTGGCTGTTACAACTAGACATGTCCTCCACAGACAGAGGGAACAGAGTTCTCTAAAACCCCTTCAGCATTTATTGTTTGTAGTCTTTTGGCTGACGGTAGTTAACTTGGGTGAGCTGAAAGCTTTTTGTAGGTTAGAGGAGTCTGATCATTCCTGAGGTTGAGCTTTTCTCCATTTTGCTTTTTTTGATAAAGAGTGAGTAAAACTTACCTCTATCATACTATCTCTTTGACACATTTGCCTGCTTTGAATTTTTTTCACCACTGCCGAGCTCAGGACATTTTTTTTTTTTTTGAGGGCAAGTGTCTTTTAGAGGCCTGAGTCCTTGTGAATGTTAAGTGACCCATAGCTATCCGTTTAAAGCCGCTCTTGCGGGAAACGGCCACAAGGCGGCAGCATTTCTCCATTTCCAACTCTGGGTTTTCCTGCAACGGAGGCTTCCTGGAAATTGTGTTAGTAGGCTGCAAATGAGAGTGCAGTGTGCCAGGGCAAACCCCCAAGAGCTTATATCTCCTTACTTCTTGTGTGTTTTTTAAAATTTAATTGTTATCTAGTATCACAGCCAATTGGATAAAAATGTGGTGTGTGTTCTAGGTGTACTGCATCTGGTTCATCATATGTATGTATCAATCTATTCATCTTTGGATCCTTTCCCGTGTAGGTTATTACAGAGTGTTGAGTCGACCTCTCCTGGTATTCCTTAGGTATTTTGTGATTATATATTTCATATGTATCAGTACATGTCTGTAAACCCCCATATCCAAATTCATACATTCCTTACACCTTTCCACTTGGTTAAGCATAGTTGGTTTTCTGCATCTATGCACGGCCTTCTCTTGGAAATGACTTCATGGGTATCAATGTTGAAGTAACAGCTATAAGTGATGTCATAGGATATTTCTATTTCGGTTTCTTTCGTACTTCCTTTTGGGTGGGTATCTCTAGATCCTTCTACGGTGGTGCCAGCGGCACTGTTGCATGCTTTTCCGTGGCTCATGTTCCATTGTGCACATGGGCCCCCTTCTTCTTGGTGCATTGTTCTGTTGATGGACATTTGGGTTTCTTCCAAGTCTTGGCGATGGTACATGTTGCTGCAGTGCAGGACGGCCAGCCTGTGTCTTTTTGATTTTGGTCTACTCGGGAGATAGGCCCATCAGTTAGCTCAATTTTTACCATTCAACGCACCTCCACGGTGTTCTCACTACTAGCTGTTCCCAGGTTACGTCCCAGCGGCAGCTAGAGGGCACAGAGTTCTCTAAAACACCTTGAGCATTTATTCTTTGTAGACTCTGTGGCTGATGATCATTCTGACGACGGTGGGTGAACGTTTTTGTCGACTGGATTTGCATGGCTTTATTAATTCCTGATGTTGAGCATTTTTCCATGCCCTTTTATTTATCACAAGAGAAAGAAAGAAAGAGATGACAAAATGTGCGCAAAATATGCCTCTTGAAATTGTCGTTTTGAAGTGTGCACGTCTTTTGAGTTTTTTTCCTCGATGTACGACCCAAGAATTGTTTTTGAGGGCAGGTGTCATTTATAGGCCTGCAATGATTTTGAATATCAAGTGACCATTAGCACTGGGTTTAAAGCTGCTGTTTTGAGAAACGGCCACAAGGCGGCAGCAGGTCTCCTTTACCAAACCTGGTTACTCGGGCAACAGAGCCTCCGTGGAAGTCGTATTCTCGGTTGTCAATTAGAATGGACTGTGCCAGGAAAAAGCCCCTTAAGTTTGTGTCTCACGACTGACCTGTTCGTTTTTTAATTCAATGTTTATTTTTTCTCACAGCAAGTTTGATTACAATGTTTTGCTTGTTGTAGGTGTGAAAGATGTGGCTCTTTTACACATAAACACGTATCTAGTCTTCTTTGGATCCTTTTCCCATGTAGCTTATGACACAATGTTGAGTACTCTTCTCTTGGTATTCCGTAGGCCTTTGGTGATTTTGTATTTCACCTGTGTTTGTATCTCGCTCTTAAACCCAATTTCCTAATGTACACAATTCTCACACCTGTCCATGGGTGAACCATAAATCTGTTTATTGCATCTGTGATTGCCTTTCTCTGTGGAAATATCTTCAGTGATATCAATTTTCAGGGAACACCTATAAGTGATATCATAGGCTATGTATCTTTCGCTCTGTGACTTACTGCAAGGTGCGTGATGAACTCTAGCCTCACCGATGGTGCTGTTGATGGCATTGTTTCCTTTTGTTCCTTGGCTAACATTCCATCTGTTCAGGTCCCTGTTCTTCTTTGTCCACTCATCTGTTGATGGACTTTCTGCTTGCTTCCATGTCCTGGCTATTGTAATACTCCTGCAATGCAGATTTGCCTGCCTGTGTCTTTCCACTTCTGTCTTCGTTCTTAGGTTATAGGCCCACGAGTGTGCCTGCTGGATCATATCGTAACTCAGTGTTTACCTTGTAAAGGCACCTCCATTCTGTTCCCATTAGTGCCTCTTACCAGGTGAAGTCCTGTGGCGAGCATTGCCCTCTGAGAAAGGCGCCACTAAGACCCTCATAAGCCTCAGGGCCCGACTGTACTCTCCTTGGTATGCATCCTGGACTTTATGGTATGAACATACAAAAGGAGATGGTCTTTGGCCAAATCGCTCCAGGGACCTGCTCAGTTACTGGGAGTCCCTGGTTGTTCCCTAAAGCTAGGAAAAGCAACCCTGGAGGGGAAATTGGTGCCTTTGAGGGAGAAGCCGAGCAGCCAACTAACCAGCTGATGCTGATAAGGTGTGACTAAGCCGAGAATCCAACCAACCAGCTGATGCCGATAAGGCGTGACGAAGCAAATTCCCTGCTTTAGGGGTATATATACGGCTATGCTTTGTTATTAAACTTGCCTTGCAAGCGTCAGTTGCTTGTGCCCTTCTGATCCCATACCTTGGTGCGTTCAGTTCCCTACCCCCTCTCGTCGGTTGTTGCTACACTTTGAGGACCCGCCGCGGCTGGCGGCAAAGTCCCACTTAACCTAGAGGGTATGCACTTCTCCACAACCCCTTCAGCATGAATTGTTGGTAGTCTTGTTGCTGATGGTTCTTCTGACTGGTGTGAGCCGATACCTCTGTGGTTGGATTTGCATGCGTCTCATAAAGCCTTGAAATCGAGCTTTCAGGGATGTCCTTTTTTCCTTCAAACTGTGTGTGTAGCTTACCTCATCACATTCTTTTCTTGAACTATGTGCCGCCTTTTGAAATATTTTGGCCACTACCTCCCTCAAGACATTTTGAGGGCAGGTTTCATTGACAGCCCTCCAGGACTTGTGCACACGAAGTGACCATTAGCACGGGTTTTCAAGCTGCCGTTGCACGTAACGGCCAGAGGGCTGCAGCATTTCTGCGTTGCCCACTCTGGTAACTAGTGAAACAGACCTTCCTGCCAGTGGTTTTCCTCGGTTATCAATGACGGTGGGATGTGTCTGGAGAAAACCCCCAAAGCTGATGTCTCCTTACTTATATCTGTTTTTAAAATGGAATTTCTACTTTTCACTGGAGTACTCTTCCATTGTGTCCATGGACCACTGCTCCTTTCTGCATTCCTCTGTGGCTGGGCATTTTCATTGCTTCCAAGTGTTGGCTATGGTAAACATTGCTGGATTGCAGGATTGCCAGCCCGTGTCTTTTTGATTCTCATCCTCTCAGGTGATAGACCCAGCAGTGGCTATGCTTGATTGAACGGTCGCTCAATGTTGACCCTTTCCAGGCAACTCCACTGTGTTTTCCTTAGGGGCTCTTACCACGTCCCACTTAGAACCGAGGGTACGCATTTCTTCACCACCCCGTCAGCATTTCTTGTTTGCAGAAGTTTTGCTGCTGGCCATGCTGAGTCGCGTGACATGATAGGTTTTTGTAACGTGTATTTTCGTGTCTAATAATTCCTAAGGTTCAGCATTTTTCCACGCCTTTTTTTATTCTGTTAAACAAAAACAGAAAAAAAAAACCGTGAGTACAATAAACCTCTCGAAATTGTCTTCTTGGAAGGTTGCCCTCTTTGGACTTTTTTGGTCGATTTTCGACCCCAGGATTTTGTTTTGGAGGGCAGGTGTCATTTACAAGCCTGCAATGGGTGTGAATATTGAGTGACCATTAGCACTGACTTTAAAGCTGCTGCTGTGGGAAACGGCCACAAGGCGTCAGCATTGCTACATTCCCACATCTGGTTACTAGGGCAGCAGAGCCTTCTGGAAGTCCTGTTCCCAGGTTGTCAATTAGAATGGAATGTGCCAGGAAAAAACCCCAGAAGTGTATGTCACATTACTTCTTGTTCGCTCTTTTAATTTGTTTAAATCGGGGTAATGATTAGAATACTGTTGGTCCTATATGTACAGAATCTGGTTCATTTGTACGTTTTATATATATATATATTCTTGTACAGATCCCCTTCCCATGTAAATTATTGCAGAGTGTTCTGGTGACCTCCCTTGCTATATGGTCGGTCTGTTTGATATATATATTTAATACGTATTTGTACACATATGGTGACACTAATCTTAATTTATCCATTCCCCCCACCTTTCATTTTACTTAAGCTTAGTTTGTTTTCTAAGTGTGTGAGTGTCTTTCTTTGTGGAAATATGTTCATTTGTGTCAGCTGTTAGATAACGCCTATAGGTGATGTCATACGGTATGCCTTTTGCTTTCCGACTTAACTCATGTTCTGTGATGATCTCTAGGCTCATCTCGGGTGCCTCAAAGAGCAGTGTTTCCTTGTTTTCCATGGCTAATAGTCCACTGTGTCCACGGACCAGCTCTTATCCATTCATCTGTTGATGGACATTTGGGTTGCTTCGGTGTCTTGGCTACTGTGAAAACTCGTGGAGTGCAGCTCTTGCAGCCTGTCTTCTCAGGTGAGAGGCTCAGCTGTGGGTGTTCTGGATGGAAGGGTGGCTCAATTTTTAATTGAAAACGCAGCTCCTTTCTGTTCTCATTATTGGCTGTTACAACTAGACATGTCCTCCACAGACAGAGGGAACAGAGTTCTCTAAAACCCCTTCAGCATTTATTGTTTGTAGTCTTTTGGCTGACGGTAGTTAACTTGGGTGAGCTGAAAGCTTTTTGTAGGTTAGAGGAGTCTGATCATTCCTGAGGTTGAGCTTTTCTCCATTTTGCTTTTTTTGATAAAGAGTGAGTAAAACTTACCTCTATCATACTATCTCTTTGACACATTTGCCTGCTTTGAATTTTTTTCACCACTGCCGAGCTCAGGACATTTTTTTTTTTTTTGAGGGCAAGTGTCTTTTAGAGGCCTGAGTCCTTGTGAATGTTAAGTGACCCATAGCTATCCGTTTAAAGCCGCTCTTGCGGGAAACGGCCACAAGGCGGCAGCATTTCTCCATTTCCAACTCTGGGTTTTCCTGCAACGGAGGCTTCCTGGAAATTGTGTTAGTAGGCTGCAAATGAGAGTGCAGTGTGCCAGGGCAAACCCCCAAGAGCTTATATCTCCTTACTTCTTGTGTGTTTTTTAAAATTTAATTGTTATCTAGTATCACAGCCAATTGGATAAAAATGTGGTGTGTGTTCTAGGTGTACTGCATCTGGTTCATCATATGTATGTATCAATCTATTCATCTTTGGATCCTTTCCCGTGTAGGTTATTACAGAGTGTTGAGTCGACCTCTCCTGGTATTCCTTAGGTATTTTGTGATTATATATTTCATATGTATCAGTACATGTCTGTAAACCCCCATATCCAAATTCATACATTCCTTACACCTTTCCACTTGGTTAAGCATAGTTGGTTTTCTGCATCTATGCACGGCCTTCTCTTGGAAATGACTTCATGGGTATCAATGTTGAAGTAACAGCTATAAGTGATGTCATAGGATATTTCTATTTCGGTTTCTTTCGTACTTCCTTTTGGGTGGGTATCTCTAGATCCTTCTACGGTGGTGCCAGCGGCACTGTTGCATGCTTTTCCGTGGCTCATGTTCCATTGTGCACATGGGCCCCCTTCTTCTTGGTGCATTGTTCTGTTGATGGACATTTGGGTTTCTTCCAAGTCTTGGCGATGGTACATGTTGCTGCAGTGCAGGACGGCCAGCCTGTGTCTTTTTGATTTTGGTCTACTCGGGAGATAGGCCCATCAGTTAGCTCAATTTTTACCATTCAACGCACCTCCACGGTGTTCTCACTACTAGCTGTTCCCAGGTTACGTCCCAGCGGCAGCTAGAGGGCACAGAGTTCTCTAAAACACCTTGAGCATTTATTCTTTGTAGACTCTGTGGCTGATGATCATTCTGACGACGGTGGGTGAACGTTTTTGTCGACTGGATTTGCATGGCTTTATTAATTCCTGATGTTGAGCATTTTTCCATGCCCTTTTATTTATCACAAGAGAAAGAAAGAAAGAGATGACAAAATGTGCGCAAAATATGCCTCTTGAAATTGTCGTTTTGAAGTGTGCACGTCTTTTGAGTTTTTTTCCTCGATGTACGACCCAAGAATTGTTTTTGAGGGCAGGTGTCATTTATAGGCCTGCAATGATTTTGAATATCAAGTGACCATTAGCACTGGGTTTAAAGCTGCTGTTTTGAGAAACGGCCACAAGGCGGCAGCAGGTCTCCTTTACCAAACCTGGTTACTCGGGCAACAGAGCCTCCGTGGAAGTCGTATTCTCGGTTGTCAATTAGAATGGACTGTGCCAGGAAAAAGCCCCTTAAGTTTGTGTCTCACGACTGACCTGTTCGTTTTTTAATTCAATGTTTATTTTTTCTCACAGCAAGTTTGATTACAATGTTTTGCTTGTTGTAGGTGTGAAAGATGTGGCTCTTTTACACATAAACACGTATCTAGTCTTCTTTGGATCCTTTTCCCATGTAGCTTATGACACAATGTTGAGTACTCTTCTCTTGGTATTCCGTAGGCCTTTGGTGATTTTGTATTTCACCTGTGTTTGTATCTCGCTCTTAAACCCAATTTCCTAATGTACACAATTCTCACACCTGTCCATGGGTGAACCATAAATCTGTTTATTGCATCTGTGATTGCCTTTCTCTGTGGAAATATCTTCAGTGATATCAATTTTCAGGGAACACCTATAAGTGATATCATAGGCTATGTATCTTTCGCTCTGTGACTTACTGCAAGGTGCGTGATGAACTCTAGCCTCACCGATGGTGCTGTTGATGGCATTGTTTCCTTTTGTTCCTTGGCTAACATTCCATCTGTTCAGGTCCCTGTTCTTCTTTGTCCACTCATCTGTTGATGGACTTTCTGCTTGCTTCCATGTCCTGGCTATTGTAATACTCCTGCAATGCAGATTTGCCTGCCTGTGTCTTTCCACTTCTGTCTTCGTTCTTAGGTTATAGGCCCACGAGTGTGCCTGCTGGATCATATCGTAACTCAGTGTTTACCTTGTAAAGGCACCTCCATTCTGTTCCCATTAGTGCCTCTTACCAGGTGAAGTCCTGTGGCGAGCATTGCCCTCTGAGAAAGGCGCCACTAAGACCCTCATAAGCCTCAGGGCCCGACTGTACTCTCCTTGGTATGCATCCTGGACTTTATGGTATGAACATACAAAAGGAGATGGTCTTTGGCCAAATCGCTCCAGGGACCTGCTCAGTTACTGGGAGTCCCTGGTTGTTCCCTAAAGCTAGGAAAAGCAACCCTGGAGGGGAAATTGGTGCCTTTGAGGGAGAAGCCGAGCAGCCAACCAACCAGCTGATGCTGATAAGGTGTGACTAAGCCGAGAAGCCAACCAACCAGCTGATGCCGATAAGGCGTGACGAAGCAAATTCCCTGCTTTAGGGGTATATATACGGCTATGCTTTGTTATTAAACTTGCCTTGCAAGCGTCAGTTGCTTGTGCCCTTCTGATCCCATACCTTGGTGCGTTCAGTTCCCTACCCCCTCTCGTCGGTTGTTGCTACACTTTGAGGACCCGCCGCGGCTGGCGGCAAAGTCCCACTTAACCTAGAGGGTATGCACTTCTCCACAACCCCTTCAGCATGAATTGTTGGTAGTCTTGTTGCTGATGGTTCTTCTGACTGGTGTGAGCCGATACCTCTGTGGTTGGATTTGCATGCGTCTCATAAAGCCTTGAAATCGAGCTTTCAGGGATGTCCTTTTTTCCTTCAAACTGTGTGTGTAGCTTACCTCATCACATTCTTTTCTTGAACTATGTGCCGCCTTTTGAAATATTTTGGCCACTACCTCCCTCAAGACATTTTGAGGGCAGGTTTCATTGACAGCCCTCCAGGACTTGTGCACACGAAGTGACCATTAGCACGGGTTTTCAAGCTGCCGTTGCACGTAACGGCCAGAGGGCTGCAGCATTTCTGCGTTGCCCACTCTGGTAACTAGTGAAACAGACCTTCCTGCCAGTGGTTTTCCTCGGTTATCAATGACGGTGGGATGTGTCTGGAGAAAACCCCCAAAGCTGATGTCTCCTTACTTATATCTGTTTTTAAAATGGAATTTCTACTTTTCACTGGAGTACTCTTCCATTGTGTCCATGGACCACTGCTCCTTTCTGCATTCCTCTGTGGCTGGGCATTTTCATTGCTTCCAAGTGTTGGCTATGGTAAACATTGCTGGATTGCAGGATTGCCAGCCCGTGTCTTTTTGATTCTCATCCTCTCAGGTGATAGACCCAGCAGTGGCTATGCTTGATTGAACGGTCGCTCAATGTTGACCCTTTCCAGGCAACTCCACTGTGTTTTCCTTAGGGGCTCTTACCACGTCCCACTTAGAACCGAGGGTACGCATTTCTTCACCACCCCGTCAGCATTTCTTGTTTGCAGAAGTTTTGCTGCTGGCCATGCTGAGTCGCGTGACATGATAGGTTTTTGTAACGTGTATTTTCGTGTCTAATAATTCCTAAGGTTCAGCATTTTTCCACGCCTTTTTTTATTCTGTTAAACAAAAACAGAAAAAAAAAACCGTGAGTACAATAAACCTCTCGAAATTGTCTTCTTGGAAGGTTGCCCTCTTTGGACTTTTTTGGTCGATTTTCGACCCCAGGATTTTGTTTTGGAGGGCAGGTGTCATTTACAAGCCTGCAATGGGTGTGAATATTGAGTGACCATTAGCACTGACTTTAAAGCTGCTGCTGTGGGAAACGGCCACAAGGCGTCAGCATTGCTACATTCCCACATCTGGTTACTAGGGCAGCAGAGCCTTCTGGAAGTCCTGTTCCCAGGTTGTCAATTAGAATGGAATGTGCCAGGAAAAAACCCCAGAAGTGTATGTCACATTACTTCTTGTTCGCTCTTTTAATTTGTTTAAATCGGGGTAATGATTAGAATACTGTTGGTCCTATATGTACAGAATCTGGTTCATTTGTACGTTTTATATATATATATATTCTTGTACAGATCCCCTTCCCATGTAAATTATTGCAGAGTGTTCTGGTGACCTCCCTTGCTATATGGTCGGTCTGTTTGATATATATATTTAATACGTATTTGTACACATATGGTGACACTAATCTTAATTTATCCATTCCCCCCACCTCTCATTTTACTTAAGCTTAGTTTGTTTTCTAAGTGTGTGAGTGTCTTTCTTTGTGGAAATATGTTCATTTGTGTCAGCTGTTAGATAACGCCTATAGGTGATGTCATACGGTATGCCTTTTGCTTTCCGACTTAACTCATGTTCTGTGATGATCTCTAGGCTCATCTCGGGTGCCTCAAAGAGCAGTGTTTCCTTGTTTTCCATGGATAATAGTCCACTGTGTCCACGGACCAGCTCTTCTTATCCATTCTTCTGTTGATGGACATTTGGGTTGCTTCGGTGTCTTGGCTACTGTGAAAACTCGTGGAGTGCAGCTCTTGCAGCCTGTCTTCTCAGGTGAGAGGCTCGGCTGTGGGTGTTCTGGATGGAAGGGTGGCTCAATTTTTAATTGAAAACGCAGCTCCTTTCTGTTCTCATTATTGGCTGTTACAACTAGACATGTCCTCCACAGACAGAGGGAACAGAGTTCTCTAAAACCCCTTCAGCATTTATTGTTTGTAGTCTTTTGGCTGACGGTAGTTAACTTGGGTGAGCTGAAAGCTTTTTGTAGGTTAGAGGAGTCTGATGATTCCTGATGTTGAGCTTTTCTCCATTTTCCTTTTTTTGATAAAGAGTGAGTAAAACTTACCTCTATCATACTATCTCTTTGACACATTTGCCTGCTTTGAATTTTTTTCACCACTGCCGAGCTCAGGACATTTTTTTTTTTTTTGAGGGCAAGTGTCTTTTAGAGGCCTGAGTCCTTGTGAATGTTAAGTGACCCATAGCTATCCGTTTAAAGCCGCTCTTGCGGGAAACGGCCACAAGGCGGCAGCATTTCTCCATTTCCAACTCTGGGTTTTCCTGCAACGGAGGCTTCCTGGAAATTGTGTTAGTAGGCTGCAAATGAGAGTGCAGTGTGCCAGGGCAAACCCCCAAGAGCTTATATCTCCTTACTTCTTGTGTGTTTTTTAAAATTTAATTGTTATCTAGTATCACAGCCAATTGGATAAAAATGTGGTGTGTGTTCTAGGTGTACTGCATCTGGTTCATCATATGTATGTATCAATCTATTCATCTTTGGATCCTTTCCCGTGTAGGTTATTACAGAGTGTTGAGTAGACCTCTCCTGGTATTCCTTAGGTGTTTTTTGATTATGTCTTTCATATATATCAGTACTTATCTGTTAACCCCCATATCCTAATTCATGCATTCCTTACAGATGAAATGAGAATTCTCCACATTATACTAGTCATTTCAGAGAGTGGGAAAGGATGGCAAGTGGTAAAATATTATCTTTTCCCTTAATCTTTTTAAATTTCCCTTGTTACAACATAGGATTATTATCCCTGAATCATAATTCTGTCAGTACACCAGTATAGAGATTATTTCTTAATAGTTAGGTGAGAACCATTTCCTTCTGTTTTTGAGAAAAATTCTGTTACCTCCTTTCAGTAATGGCACTCTTCCCCAAATCAACGGTTTAACAAGGGAGATGGAAGCAGAATAATCATGCAAATACAAAACAATACAACAGCAAGAGAAAATGTCTAACTTCCAATAAGAGCTCAATTTAGAAGAGGGTTTATATCTTCAGAACAAAAGCATGCCTCCTTGACTTGCTAACCAGTCAAAATCTGTGTATTCTACAGAAAATCTGTGATGTTATTCCCATAAAACTACCCTTTACTGCTTCTGCCTCCAATAGATTTCCCAAGCACTAGTGTTTTAATGTACAGGTTACAAACAAAATCCTAATGAGATTTGGTTACAAACAAAATCCTAATGAGATTTATTTATAATGTGTGTGTTATTTGTCTTATCCTAGCGTCTATATTCTTCTCCATTCCTGGAGTCGAAATAATATTACTTTACCTGCTAAGTGATATCGGGAGAGTGGGAGAGGTTTCATAAATACCCCAACCCTAAAGCATACCCTAAACCTAACCCATACACTAACTCTAACCCATAGACATACCTTAAACTATACCCTAATCCTAACCCGTGCCCTAACCCTAAACTTAACTCTAACCTGTACGCTAATCCTAACTCGTACACTAACACGTATCCATACCCCAATCTTTACCCTAATCCTAACCTGTGCCCTAACCCTAACCCAAATGCTTAAACCTAAGCCATACCCTAATCCTAAACCATGCCCTAACCCTTAAAACCCTAACTGGTATCCATAGCCTAATCTTTACCCTAATCCTAACCTGTGCCCTAACCCTAACCCTAACTGACCCTTTCCCTAAGTAAGCCCTGACACTGTCCCGAAGTGAGGCCCTGAGGTTGTCCCTAACTCACATCCTCATGCTAGGCCTAACCCTGGCCTTGTCATTGTCCCTAACAAAGGCCCTGACCCTAGTCTTAGCCTAGGCCTTGATATTTGGTCTATCTCAGGTTCTGATGCTGTCCCTAACTAAGGCCCTAAAGCTGTCCCTAACATCAGCCTTGCTGCCGCCAATAACTAACGTGCTGACACTATCCTGAGCTAATATCTTGATCCATCTCTTACCATGGTCCTGACACTGTCCTTACTAAAGTCCTGATGCCATCCCAAAGTGTGCATCCCCTTAGGAATTCAGCAGAATAAGCCTGAAACCTGGTCTGGAACTGGCACTTCAGAGAGATTTCGTAGCAAGTTGTCTAATTCTACCTAAGTAGGTTTTAACTTCTGATGTAGTATTGACATATCCATAACAGGAGCTACTGAACACTACACATATGTCTCATCTTTCTAATAGTATCTGATCTAAAGTCACTGTTTGAAATTTAATAGTTAAGATAGGAGTCCTTGAAAATGTACGGTTGCAGCTACCAGCAGGCATTGTTTTCAGAATGGCTAGTGGCATCCTGAGTCTGATGTAGCTCAGAAATTCAATTTCAACAATACAGTTATGCGGGGACTTACCTGGTGGCTCAATGGTTAAGACTTCGCCTTCTAACACAGAGGGTGCCGGTTTGAGCCCTGGGCAGGGAGCTAAGATCTCACATGCCTCGTGGCCTAAAAACCAAAACATGAAACAGAAACAATATTGTAACAAATTCAATAGACTTAAAAAATGGTCCACATCCAAAAAAAGCTTAAAAAGAAAACAGAAAAAGAATTCAGGAATGCATCTAAATCACATCTACAAAGGTCACTTAGGTTTATCTTGGATGTCTGAACCATAGTTACTACTCCTTTTTGACTGTAAAATGCATTCCCTTCCTCAATGCCAAAGCAGATGTACAATTCGTATCTAAAAGGCCACAAAACAGGCCACTCTGGTCAGTATAATTTAAGTTAAACCATGTATAAGCCAGAGAGATTTCCTCACACCTCAATACGTGAAGTTTTTTTCCTTTTGATTCCAAGTCTTTCAATAGAAAGCACTGATGATCAAAATGTCAATCCCTCAGTGCCAGAATGATTCAGCTGTTTGGCCCTGGTGTAGATCATTTCCCTCAGTGCTAGGCCTCCTTGTTATTTGCCTAGTTAATCCACTTTGGGGGAATACTGATCAGGTATCGTGAACATGCTCAGAGGTATGTTAATGACAAAACGCTTTCTATAGGCCATACATTTTATTATTCATACCCAATTGTCACACAAGCATTGTACATGTGCTTTTAGCAGTAGACCTAAAGCAAACAGTGATACATCATGAGTCATTACATTCTGATAACTTCACTATGTAATTTTCCTTTCCTCTTAAACATCGGGGCAAAATGAAGCCAACACAGTAACTTTCATAAATACACACTTCAATACAGAGGTGTCATTTATCCAATTGCTCCAAGTCCTAAGTAGCTTGAGGGGAAGGACTTCCAATTTTACCAGGACATACTAGATTTTTAGGAATTCCATGTAATTTAATATACTAATCAAACATTTCTCTCTGAGATAGCTCAAGGGCCTTCTAAAGCATCCCAAAGTTAGCCGGAGATCAAAAGAACGGTTAGAATTGGCCAAAAAACACTTATTCACTGAACCAAAGTAAAGAGATTTCAAACAAAAATACAGATCACAGACACAGGCAAAGGAACTCACCAGCTGTTCACAATCAAAAGCAGCATTCTAAGAAAACTTTGGAGGGAGAAACAAAATGCAGGCTTGCCCTAACCCACTTCCAACAAAATCCATCTTAGAATATCGTGGTCAGGCACAACTCTTCCCTCCATGTTCCCTTTTCACAAATGTTCACCACCTTCTGTATCCATCTTATGTTGTCCCTTATTTTTTTCTGCATTCAGACACAACGAGCTCTAGTACAAAGTGACTTTCTTTTCTCTTTGTACCATCAGCCTGTTACCTAGCCGCTCACCTTCTTTATTACGTAGTTTCATAAATGCTTGAACATATGGAATTTCTTTTGTCTTTCTCCTCCTGTGACAAAATAACTCTAGCTGAAGGGTAGTATAGTCATTTAGGCTATCATTCAAAGACCACCTTTCCTCATTTTTCAAGAATGTATCCATACATTGGCCAGACAAAATTACAATAGAATTTCATTCTTTTCTTACTCTTAGGTTTACAACTATAGGTTGACCAGTCTGCCAGGATTTTGCCCATTGGCTCTCAGATGGAACTGAAGAAGAAGCACTTCTTACGTTTGAACCATGGAACACTCACACCACGGACTAAGAACACAACAAAATCCTAAACACCAATGGAAGCCTCACACCAAAGGAACCAGAAACCAAAGAGAAACCAACAACCAAACAGCACAAGACTCAAATCAGCTTCCAAGTCTCAACTTAGCCTGTGACCTCTGTCCAAGTGGTTCAGCTTCCAAATGAGATTTCCTGGAATGAAAAGTCACCCAAATGGGAACCAAGGTTCCCCCAAATGTACAGGGCTAAAAGGACCTCAGACTGCTTGCCAGGGGAGTTACCACACACTGGCTGAGGTGCTGCAACATCCCAAATGCTATTTTTCTGGTTCCCCCAAATAATCCCTTGGAGTAGGACATTCAGGGCAGTCCAGGCAGGAGGAACAGAGGAACGTCCTCAAGGCAAAGACGGCCTCGGCAGCTGCTAGGGTGGTTCCTCTTCCACCATCTACTCCTGCCCTAGAGTTCTAACTGCTGGGATGACTGGGGCTTGGCCTTTCCAGGCAAGGGTCCCAGGTGGTTTGGCCTCTAAAGGAATTCTCCAACCTTACACTCTCTCGAAAGAGACTAGTGTGGAGAAAATCTCAGTGTCCGATCAAGTCAGGGGACCCACAGGGGGATCCCCAAGTCAGCCCCACATTGGGTACTAAATTTGATGTCGAAAACTCAACCTCTGTGCACCAGTGCCAAATCAAATCTCAGAGAGAGAGGTTTGCAGGAAGTAGAGAAGAATAGCTTTACTCCTTTGGCAGCCAAAGGGGGACACAGAAAACTCCGACCCTCAAAAACCGTGTGTCCCAATGCAGGAGGATCTGGTGAGGAGTTTTACAGCAATGGTTTAAGGAGACAGGTGTCCTAAGGATTACTGTGTGTACAGGGCCTTAACTAAATATAACCTGACCTCAGATGGTCTCTTGAGGACCTTCTCTGGAATGAAGACTAAAATCTTCTATTTTGTGGGGGGGGGGGGGGGGTTTAGGTTGCTAAAGAGCCCAAAGATGCTCTTAACTGTATCCCTTGAGGCAAAACCAGAATCTTGGCCCAAGGCTGCACTGTTCATTCTATTCTGTTCTTCTTTGGTCTGTGCAGTCCCTCCTTTCCATGATTAGCAACTGTTCGAATCAGCCCTTTAGAACTCAGGGAAGGTCTTGGAGTCTCTAGCATAACTAAGGCCCTGAAATTCTCCCTAACTCAGTCCCTGACGCTGTCTCTAACTAAGGCCCAGATGCCAACAATATCTAAAGTCCTGACATTATCCTGAGCTAATATCCTGACCCAGGTCTTACCAAGCTCCTGAAACTGACCCAAAGTAAGCCTTGATGCTGTCCATAAATGGGGGCATGAGGCTATCCCTAATAGAATCCCTGATAATGTCTTCAAAGATCCTCACATTGATCCCACAGAGGCCCTTATGCTGCTCCTAAGACATGTCCTGACAGTGGCACTAACTCAGGCCCTAAAGACAGGCCTCACTTAGGCCCTTTAGCTGTACTTTAGATTGGCTCTGACGCTATCTGTATACAAAACGCTGGAAGACGTCCGGATTTAGGGCCCTGTCACTGGGCCTAACTAAGGTCCTGATGCTCTCAATAATTTTCTGGCACTATGCCTGGAACGGACCTAACTCTGTCCCAAGCTAATGTCCTGAATCTTTTCCTAACTGAAACCCTAATACACTCCATGACAAAGGCACAGACTAATCCTAACTAAGGCCTTAACACTATATCTCACTACGGCCCAGAATCTGTCCCTAATGGTCCCTGCTGCAAACAATAACTAAAATGCGGACACTGTCCTGAGGTAATTTCCTGACACATTTCTATGCACCATCCTGACTGTCCCAAAAAAAGCCCTGTCGGTATCCTTAAGTGAAGACCTGAGGCTGTGCCTAACTCAGGCCCTGAAGCTTTCCTTAACCGAGGCCTTGATTCTGTGACTCACTCAAGCCCTGCTCATGTCTTTCACTATAACCTTTCGCTGACCCAACCAAGGCCCTGATGCTGCTCCTAAGTCATGCCCTGACAGTGTCTGCAGCTGGGGGGCTGACGCTAGGCCTCACTCAGGCCTTGACGTTCTACATAAGTCAGGTCTGAATCTGTCCCTACCCAAAACACTGACCCAGATCCTAAATTAGGCCTTGATTCTCTAAGTAATTAAGGTCTTGACACCAAATCTAGGTCATTAACTGACACTACCCCTAGACCTTAATCTAATCTTGACTTTAGCTAATGTCAAGTTTAGAAAAAGAGATTCTTTACGATGAAATTCTTTCATCATATGAATATTGGTTTCTTAAAACAATAATTTTTAAACTCTTGTTAACCTTAAACAAAGTGTACTCAACTGCTGTGGAATATTCCTTCATAGCAGCGTGCATGGTTCACTTTTACATTCTTGTGTGTTGGCCTTCAGGGTTCTTGCAGGAATGGCTCCTCTTATGCTAACTAAATCATCCCTGATGCTGAACATATATAAGGCGCTGAAATTACTCCCGATGCTCTGAACCGCTCCCTAACTACGGCCTGGAGACTCGTGCTAACCCAGGCGCTGACACTGTCCCTAACCAAGACCCTGACATTACACGTAACTCGGACCCTGACACTACTCCTAGCTCAGTCCCTGACACTATACCTGACAAAGGCCATAATGATATTCCTAACTCAGACCCTGACACTGACTCTAACTAAGGCCCTACTGCCGCCAATATCTAAAGTCCTGATACTATCCTGAGTTAATATCCTGACCCAGGTCTTACCAAGGTCCTGAAACTGACCCAAAGTAAGCCTTGATGCTGTCCGAAAATGAGGTCCTGAGGCTCTCCCTAACAGAGGCCCTGATAATGTCTTTAGTGAAGACCCTCAGGCTGATCCCACAGAGGCCCTTCTGCTGCTCCTAAGTCATGCCCTGACACTTTCCCTAACTCAGATCCTAAAGATAGGCCTCACTTAGGCACTTGGGCTGTACCTTACTTAGGCTCTGATGCTGTCCTTATATGAAGCCAGGGCAGTGGTCGTCATTTAGGGCCTGACTCTGGTCCTAAGTCAGGCCCCGATGCTCTCAATAACTAAGGTTTTAACGCTTTCTCTTGGTCGTTTCCTGACACTATCCCTGGCCCGGAACCTGACTCTGTCCCAAGCTCATGTCCTGCATCTTATCCTAAATGAAACCCTAACACTCTCCGTAACTAGGGCCCTGAATAATCCTGCCTAAGGCCTTGACACGACTTCTCACTAAGGCCCGGAACCTGACATTGTCCCTAGAAAAGGCCCTGACTATACCTAACAAAGGCTATAATGCTAGTCCTAACTCAGGCCCTGACACTGTTTCTAACTAAAGCCCAGCTGCCGCCAATATCTAAAATCCTGATATTATCCTGAGTTAATATCCTGACCCAGGTCTTACCAAGGTCCTGAAACTGACTAAAAGTAAGCCTTGATGCTGTCCATAAATGAGGCCCTGAGGCTCTCCCTAACAGAGACCCTGATAATGTCTTTAATGAAGAACCTGACACTGATCCCACAGAGGCCCTTCTGCTGCTCCTAAGTCATGCCCTGACAGTGTCCCGAACTCAGGCCCTAGAGATAAGCCTCACTTAGGCCCTTTGGCTGTACCTTCCTTATGCTCTGACGCTGTCTGTATAGGAAGCCCTGGCAGTGGTCCTGATTTAGGCCCTCACGCTGGTCCTAAGTAAGGCCCTGAGGCTCTCAATAACGAAGGTCTTCACGCTTTTCCTGGGTCATTTCATGACGCTATCCCTGGCCCGGAACCTGACTCTGTCCCAAGCTCATGTCCTGCATCTTATCCTAAATGAAACCCTAATACTCTCCCTAACTAAGCCCTGACGAAACCTAACAAAGGCCTTCACACTATCTCTCACGAGCGCCCGGAATCTGTCCCTAATGGTCCCTGCTGCAATTAATAACTAAAAAAAGGACACTGTCCAGAGCTAATATCCTGACACATTTCTAGCCACTGTCCTGATACTTTCCAAAAGAAAGCCTGTTGCCGTCCTTAAGTGAAGACCTGAGGCTGTGCCTAACTCAGGCCCTGAAGCTTTCCCTAACTGAGGCCTTGATTCTGTGACTAACACAGGCCCTGTTCATGTCTTTCACTATGACCTGCATGCTGACCCCACAAAGGCCCTGATGCTGTTCCTACGTCATGCCCTGACTGTGTCTCCAGCAGGTGGGCTGGCACTAGGCCTCACTCAGGCCTAGACGTTCTCCCTAAGTCAGGCTCTGACAATGTCCCTACCCGAAGCCCTGACACAGGTCCTAAGTTAGGCCCTGATTCTCTAAATAACTAAGGTCTTGACACCAACCCAGGTCATTTTCTGACACTATCCCTGGCTCGGATCATGACTCTGTCCCAAGGTAATGTCCTGCATCTTATCCTAATTGAAACCCTAATACTCTCCCTAACTAAGGCCCGGACTAATCCTAATTAAGGCATTGACCCTATCTCTCACTAAGGCCCGGAATCTATCCCTAACATGGGCCCTGCTGCAATCAATAATGAAAATCCGGACACTATCCTGAGCTAATATGCTGACACTTTTCTATCCACGGACCTGACACAGTCCCAAAGAAAGGCCTGTTGCTGTCCTTAAATGAAGACCTGAGGCTGTGCCTAACTCAGGCCCTGAAGCTTTCCCTAACGGAGGCCTCGATTCTCTGACGCACTCAGGCCCTGCTCATGTCCTTAACTATGACCCGAATGCTGACCCAACAAAGGCCCGGATGCTGCTTCGACGTCATGCCCTGACACTGTCTCCAGCTAGGGGCCTGAAGCTGGGCCTCACTCAGGCCCTGTTTCTTGCCCTAAGTCCGGTCCTGATGCTGGTCCTAAATAAGGCCCTCAGGTTCTCAGTAACTAAGGTCTTGACACTATCCCGAGGTCATTTGATGACACAATCCCTAGACTTTACCCTAACCCTGTCCCTAGCTAATGTCCTGCCTCTTATGCTAACTGAAGCCCTTATGCTGTGCCCATGTCAGGACCTGAATTGAGTCCCCATGCCCTGACACTGTCCCTAACTAAGGCCTGGATGTTAGGCCTAACTCAAGGCCTGACACTGTCCCTAACTAAGGCCCTGATGCCATCAATATCTAAAGTCCTCACACTATCCTCAGCTAATTTACTATCCCATCTCTTACTAAGGTCCTGAAAATATCGCTAAGTAAGCCGTGACGCTGTCCCTAACAGAAGGCCTGCTCATGTCTTTAACGAAGACCATAATGCTGATCCAACAACGGCACTGATGCTGCTCCTGTGTCACGCCCTGACAGTGTCCCCACCTACAGGAATGACGCTAGGCCTCACTCAGGCCCTGTCGCTCACCCCAAGCCAGTCCGGGATGCGATTTTTACATGAAGCCCTAACATTGCTTCTAAAGAAGGCCCTGATGCTCTCAGTAACTAAGGTCTTGACACTATCTCTCACTAAGGCCTGGAATCTGTCCCTAACATGGGTCCTGCTGCAATCAATAACTAAAATCCGGACACTATCCTGAGCTAATATGCTGACACATTTCTATCCAAGGTTCTGACACTGTCCCAAAGAGAGCCCTGTCGCTCTCCTTAACTGAAGACGTGAGGCTGTGCCTAACTCAGGCCCTGAAGCTTTCCTTAACCCAGGCCTTGATTCTGTGACTCACTCAAGCCCTGCTCATGTCTTTCACTATGACCCGAATGCTGACTCCACAAACGCCCTGATGCTGCTCCTAAGTCATGCCCTGACAGTGTCTGCATCTAGGGGCCTGATGCTAGGCCTCACTCAGGCCCTCACTTTCTCCCTATACCAGGCTCTGACACTGTCCCTACCCGAAGCCCTGGCACAGATCCTAAATTAGGCCCTGATTCTATAAGTAACTAAGGGCTTGATTCCAAACCTAGGTCATTACCTGACACTAGCCCTAGACCTGAACGTAAACTTCTCTTTTGCTAATGTTAAATTTAGCTAAAGAGATTCTTTAGGATGAAATTCTTTCATCTTCTGAATAGAGTTTTCTGAAAAACATAATGTTTAAACTCTTACTGAACTTAAACAAAATGTACTCAACTTCTGTGGAATATTCCTTTATACCAGCCTGCCTGGTTTACTTCTGCATTTGCCTGTGTTGGCTTTCAGGGTGCTTGTAGGAATACCTCCTCTTATGCTAACGAACTAACTCTTATTATGCTAAATCCCTAATGTTTTCCCTAGTTAAATTCAGGAAACTCCTCCCAAGGCTGTGAACCCCTCCCAAACTGAGGCCTGGAGGCTCATCCTGGCTCAGGCCCTGACAAAACTCCTAGCTCAGTCCCTGACGCTATACCTAACAAAGGCTATAATGCTAGTCCTAACTCAGGCCCTGACACTGTTTCTAACTACAGCCCAGCTGCCGCCAATATCTAAAATCCTGATACTATCCTGAGTTAATATCCTGACCCAGGTCTTACCAAGGTCCTGAAACTGACCCAAAGTAAGCCTTGATGCTGTCCGAAAATGAGGTCCTGAGGCTCTCCCTAACAGAGGCCCTGATAATGTCTTTAATGAAGACCCTCAGGCTGATCCCACAGAGGCCCTTCTGCTGCTCCTAAGTCATGCCCTGACAGTGTCCCGAACTCAGGCCCTAAACATAAGCCTCACTTAGGCCCTTTGGCTGTACCTTCCTTATGCTCTGACGCTGTCTGTATAGGAAGCCCTGGCAGTGGTCCTGATTTAGGCCCTCACGCTGGTCCTAAGTAAGGCCCTGAGGCTCTCAATAACGAAGGTCTTCACGCTTTTCCTGGGTCATTTCGTGACGCTATCCCTGGCCCGGAACCTGACTCTGTCCCAAGCTCATGTCCTGCATCTTATCCTAAATGAAACCCTAACACTCTCCGTAACTAGGGCCCTGAATAATCCTGCCTAAGGCCTTGACACGACTTCTCACTAAGGCCCGGAACCTGACATTGTCCCTAGAAAAGGCCCTGACTATACCTAACAAAGGCTATAATGCTAGTCCTAACTCAGGCCCTGACACTGTTTCTAACTAAAGCCCAGCTGCCGCCAATATCTAAAATCCTGATATTATCCTGAGTTAATATCCTGACCCAGGTCTTACCAAGGTCCTGAAACTGACTAAAACTAAGCCTTGATGCTGTCCATAAATAAGGCCCTGAGGCTCTCCCTAACAGAGGCCCTGATAATGTCTTTAATGAAGAACCTGACGCTGATACCACAGAGGCCCTTCTGCTGCTCCTAAGTCATGCCCTGACAGTGTCCCGAACTCAGGCCCTAAAGATAAGCCTCACTTAGGCCCTTTGGCTGTACCTTCGTTATGCTCTGACGCTGTCTGTATAGGAAGCCCTGGCATAGGTCCTGATTTAGACCCTCACGCTGGTCCTAAGTAAGGCCCTCACGCTGGTCCTAAGTAAGGCCCTGAGGCTCTCAATAACGAAGGTCTTCACGCTTTTCCTGGGTCATTTCGTGACGCTATCCCTGGCCCGGAACCTGACTCTGTCCCAAGCTCATGTCCTGCATCTTATCCTAAATGAAACCCTAATAGTATGCCTAACTAAGCCCTGACCAATCCGAACAAAGGCCTTGACACTATCTCTCACTAAAGCCCGGAATCTGTCCTTAACATGGCACCTGTTGCAATCAATAACTAAAATCCGGACACTGTCCTGAGGTAATTTCCTGACACATTTCTATGCACGATCCTGACACTGTCCCAAACCGGTCGGTGTCTTTAAGTGAAGACCAGACACTGTGCCTAACTCAGGCCCTGAAGCTTTCCCTAAGTGAGGCCTTGATTCTGTGACTCACTCAAGGCCTGCTCATGTCTTTCACTATGACCTTTCGCTGACCCAACCAAGGTGTTTATGCTGCTCCTAAGTCATGCCCTGACTGTGTCTACAGCTACGGGGCTGACGATAGGCCTCACTCAGGCCCTGACATTCTCCATAAGTCAAGACTGACGCTGTCCCTACCGAAAATCTTGACGCAGGTCCTAAATTTTAGGCCTTGATTCTCTAAGTAACTAAGGTCTTGACACTAAATCTAGGTCATTAACTGACACTACCCCTAGACCTTAATCTAATCTTGACTTTAGCTAATGTCAAGTTTAGGGAAAGAGATTCTTTACGATGAAATTCTTTCATCATATGAATATTGGTTTCTTAAAACAATAATTTTTAAACTCTTGTTAACCTTAAACAAAGTGTACTCAACTGCTGTGGAATATTCCTTCATAGCAGCGTGCATGGTTCACTTTTACATTCTTGTGTGTTGGCCTTCAGGGTTCTTGCAGGAATGGCTCCTCTTATGCTAACTAAATCATCCCTGATGCTGAACATAAATAAGGCGCTGAAATTACTCCCGATGCTCTGAACCTGTCCCTAACTACGGCCTGGAGACTCGTGCTAAACCAGGCCCTGACACTGTCCCAAACCAAGACCCTGACATTACACGTAACTCGGACCCTGACACTACTCCTAGCTCACTCCCTGACACTATACCTGACAAAGGCCATAATGATATTCCTAACTCAGACCCTGACACTGACTCTAACTAAGGCCCTACTGCCGCCAATATCTAAAGTCCTGATACTATCCTGAGTTAATATCCTGACCCAGGTCTTACCAAGGTCCTGAAACTGACCCAAAGTAAGCCTTGTTGCTGTCCGAAAATGAGGCCCTGAGGCTCTCCCTAACAGAGGCCCTGATAATGTCTTTAATGAAGACCCTCAGGCTGATCCCACAGAGGCCCTTCTGCTGCTCCTAAGTCATGCCCTGACACTTTCCCTAACTCAGATCCTAAAGATAGGCCTCACTTAGGCACTTGGGCTGTACCTTACTTAGGCTCTGATGCTGTCCTTATATGAAGCCAGGGCAGTGTTCGTGATTTAGGGCCTGACTCTGGTCCTAAGTCAGGCCCCGATGCTCTCAAAAACTAAGGTTTTAACGCTTTCTCTTGGTCGTTTCCTGACACTATCCCTGGCCCGGAACCTGACTCTGTCCCAAGCTCATGTCCTGCATCTTATCCTAAATGAAACCCTAACACTCTCCGTAACTAGGGCCCTGAATAATCCTGCCTAAGGCCTTGCCACGACTTCTCACTAAGGCCCGGAACCTGACATTGTCCCTACAAAAGGCCCTGACTACACCTAACAAATGCTATAATGCTAGTCCTAACTCAGGCCCTGACACTGTTTCTAACTAAAGCCCAGCTGCCGCCAATATCTAAAATCCTGATATTATCCTGAGTTAATATCCTGACCCAGGTCTTACCAAGGTCCTGAAACTGACCCAAAGTAAGCCTTGATGCTGTCTGAAAATGAGGCCCTGAGGCTCTCCCTAACAGAGGCCCTGATAATGTCTTTAGTGAAGACCCTCACGATGATCCCACAGAGGCCCTTCTGCTGCTCCTAAGTCATGCCCTGACAGTGTCCCGAACTCAGGCCCTAAAGATAAGCCTCACTTAGGGCCTTTGGCTGTACCTTCCTTATGCTCTGACGCTGTCTGTATAGGAAGCCCTGGCAGTGGTCCTGATTTAGACCCTCACGCTGGTCCGAAGTAAGGCACTGAGGCTCTCAATAACGAAGGTCTTCACACTTTTCCTGGGTCATTTCGTGACGCTATCCCTGGCCTGGAACCTGACTCTGTCCCAAGCTCATGTCCTGCATCTTATCCTAAATGAAACCCTAATAGTATCCCTAACTAAGCCCTGACTAATCCGAACAAAGGCCTTGACACTATCTCTCACTAAAGCCCGGAATCTGTCCCTAACATGGGACCTGTTGCAATCAATAATTAAAATCCGGACACTGTCCTGAGCTAATATCCTGACTCATTTCTATCCACTGTTCTGATACTTTCCAAAAGAAAGCCTGTTGCCGTCCTTAAGTGAAGACCTGAGGCTGTTCCTAACTCAGGCCCTGAAGCTTTCCCTAACTGAGGCCTTGATTCTGTGACTAACACAGGCCCTGTTCATGTCTTTCACTATGACCTGCATGCTGACCCCACAAAGGCCCTGATGCTGTTCCTACGTCATGCCCTGACTGTGTCTCCAGCAGGTGGGCTGGCACTAGGCCTCACTCAGGCCTAGACGTCATCCCTAAGTCAGGCTCTGACGCTGTCCCTAGCCGAAGCCCTGACACAGGTCCTAAATTAGGCCCTGATTCTCTAAATAACTAAGGTCTTGACACCAACCCAGGTCATTTTCTGACACTATCCCTGGCTCGGATCATGAGTCTGTCCCAAGCTCATGTCCTGCATCTTATCCTAAATGAAACCCTAATAGTATCCCTAACTAAGCCCTGACCAATCCGAACAAAGGCCTTGACACTATCTCTCACTAAAGCCCGGAATCTGTCCCTAACATGGCACCTGTTGCAATCAATAACTAAAATCCGGACACTGTCCTGAGGTAATTTCCTGACACATTTCTATGCACGATCCTGACACTGTCCCAAACCGGTCGGTGTCTGTAAGTGAAGACCTGACGCTGTGCCTAACTCAGGCCCTGAAGCTTTCCCTAAGTGAGGCCTTGATTCTGTGACTCACTCAAGGCCTGCTCATGTCTTTCACTATGACCTTTCGCTGACCCAACCAAGGTGTTTATGCTGCTCCTAAGTCGTACCCTGACTGTGTCTGCAGCTAGGGGGCTGACGCTAGGCCTCACTCAGGCCCTGACGTTCTCCATAAGTCAGGTCTGACGCTGTCCCTACCGAAAATCTTGACGCAGGTCCTAAATTTTAGGCCTTGATTCTCTAAGTAACTAAGGTCTTGACACCAAATCTAGGTCATTAACTGACACTACCCCTAGACCTTAATCTAATCTTGACTTTAGCTAATGTCAAGTTTAGGAAAAGAGATTCTTTACGATGAAATTCTTTCATCATATGAATATTGGTTTCTTAAAACAATAATTTTTAAACTCTTGTTAACCTTAAACAAAGTGTACTCAACTGCTGTGGAATATTCCTTCATAGCAGCGTGCATGGTTTACTTTTACATTCTTGTGTGTTGGCCTTCAGTGTTCTTGCAGGAATGGCTCCTCTTATGCTAACTAAATCATCCCTGATGCTGAACATAAATAAGGCGCTGAAATTACTCCCGATGCTCTGAACCTGTCCCTAACTACGGCCTGGAGACTCGTGCTAAACCAGGCCCTGACACTGTCCCAAACCAAGACCCTGACATTACACGTAACTCGGACCCTGACACTACTCCTAGCTCAGTCCCTGACACTATTACCTAACAAAGCCCATAATGATATTCCTAACTCAGACCCTGACACTGACTCTAACTAAGGCCCTACTGCCGCCAATATCTAAAGTCCTGATGCTATCCTGAGTTAATATCCTGACCCAGGTCTTACCAAGGTCCTGAAACTGACCCAAAGTAAGCCTTGATGCTGTCTGAAAATGAGGCCCTGAGGCTCTCCCTAACAGAGGCCCTGATAATGTCTTTAGTGAAGACCCTCACGCTGATCCCACAGAGGCCCTTCTGCTGCTCCTAAGTCAGGCCCTGACAGTGTCCCGAACTCAGGCCCTAAAGATAAGCCTCACTTAGGCCCTTTGGCTGTACCTTCCTTATGCTCTGACGCTGTCTGTATAGGAAGCCCTGGCAGTGGTCCTGATTTAGGCCCTCACGCTGGTCCTAAGTAAGGCCCTGAGGCTCTCAATAACGAAGGTCTTCACGCTTTTCCTGGGTCATTTCGTGACGCTATCCCTGGCCCGGAACCTGACTCTGTCCCAAGCTCATGTCCTGCATCTTATCCTAAATGAAACCCTAATACTGTCCCTAACTAAGCCCTGAAGAAACCTAACAAAGGCCTTCACACTATCTCTCACGAGCGCCCGGAATCTGTCCCTAATGGTCCCTGCTGCAATTAATAACTAAAAAAAGGACACTGTCCTGAGCTAATATCCTGACACATTTCTAGCCACTGTCCTGATACTTTCCAAAAGAAAGCCTGTTGCCGTCCTTAAGTGAAGACCTGAGGCTGTTCCTAACTCAGGCCCTGAAGCTTTCCCTAACTGAGGCCTTGATTCTGTGACTAACACAGGCCCTGTTCATGTCTTTCACTATGACCTGCATGCTGACCCCACAAAGGCCCTGATGCTGTTCCTACGTCATGCCCTGACTGTGTCTCCAGCAGGTGGGCTGGCACTAGGCCTCACTTAGGCCTAGACGTTCTCCCTAAGTCAGGCTCTGACGATGTCCCTACCCGAAGCCCTGACACAGGTCCTAAATTAGGCCCTGATTCTCTAAATAACTAAGGTCTTGACACCAACCCAGGTCATTTTCTGACACTATCCCTGGCTCGGATCATGACTCTGTCCCAAGGTAATGTCCTGCATCTTATCCTAATTGAAACCCTAATACTCTCCCTAACTAAGGCGCTCACGGATCCTAACTAAGACTTTCACCTTATCTCCATTAAGGCCCAGAATCTGTCCCTAACATGGGCCCTGCTGCAATCAATAATGAAAATCCGGACACTATCCTGAGCTAATATGCTGACACATTTCTATCCACGGACCTGACACAGTCCCAAAGAAAGGCCTGTCGCTGTCCTTAAATGAAGACCTGAGGCTGTGCCTAACTCAGGCCCTGAAGCTTTCCCTAACGGAGGCCTCGATTCTCTGACTCACTCAGGCCCTGCTCATGTCCTTAACTATGACCCGAATGCTGACCCAACAAAGGCCCGGATGCTGCTTCGACGTCATGCCCTGACACTGTCTCCAGCTAGGGGCCTGAAGCTGGGCCTCACTCAGGCCCTGTTTCTTGCCCAATTCCGGCCCTGATGCTGGTCCTAAATAAGGCCCTCAGGTTCTCAGTAACTAAGGTCTTGACACTATCCCGAGGTCATTTGCTGACACAATCCCTAGACTTTACCCTAACCCTGTCCCTAGCTAATGTCCTGCCTCTTATGCTAACTGAAGCCCTTATGCTGTGCCCATGTCAGGACCTGAATTGAGTCCCCATGCCCTGACACTGTCCCTAACTAAGGCCTGGATGTTAGGCCTAACTCAAGGCCTGACACTGTCCCTAACTAAGGCCCTGATGCCATCAATATCTAAAGTCCTCACACTATCCTCAGCTAATTTACTATCCCATCTCTTACTAAGGTCCTGAAAATATCGCTAAGTAAGCCGTGACGCTGTCCCTAACAGAAGGCCTGCTCATGTCTTTAACGAAGACCATAATGCTGATCCAACAACGGCACTGATGCTGCTCCTGTGTCACGCCCTGACAGTGTCCCCACCTACAGGAATGACGCTAGGCCTCACTCAGGCCCTGTCACTCAGGCCCTGTCGCTCACCCCAAGCCAGTCCGGGATGCGATTTTTACATGAAGCCCTAACATTGCTTCTAAAGAAGGCCCTGATGCTCTCAGTAACTAAGGTCTTGACACTATCTCTCACTAAGGCCTGGAATCTGTCCCTAACATGGGTCCTGCTGCAATCAATAACTAAAATCCGGACACTATCCTGAGCTAATATGCTGACACATTTCTATCCAAGGTTCTGACACTGTCCCAAAGAGAGCCCTGTTGCTCTCCTTAACTGAAGACGTGAGGCTGTGCCTAACTCAGGCCCTGAAGCTTTCCTTAACCCAGGCCTTGATTCTGTGACTCACTCAAGCCCTGCTCATGTCTTTCACTATGACCCGAATGCTGACTCCACAAACGCCCTGATGCTGCTCCTAAGTCATGCCCTGACAGTGTCTGCATCTAGGGGCCTGATGCTAGGCCTCACTCAGGCCCTCACTTTCTCCCTATACCAGGCTCTGACACTGTCCCTACCCGAAGCCCTGGCACAGATCCTAAATTAGGCCCTGATTCTATAAGTAACTAAGGGCTTGATTCCAAACCTAGGTCATTACCTGACACTAGCCCTAGACCTGAACGTAAACTTCTCTTTTGCTAATGTTAAATTTAGCTAAAGAGATTCTTTAGGATGAAATTCTTTCATCTTCTGAATAGAGTTTTCTGAAAAACATAATGTTTAAACTCTTACTGAACTTAAACAAAATGTACTCAACTTCTGTGGAATATTCCTTTATACCAGCCTGCCTGGTTTACTTCTGCATTTGCCTGTGTTGGCTTTCAGGGTGCTTGTAGGAATACCTCCTCTTGTGCTAAGGAACTAACTCTTATTATGCTAAATCCCTAATGTTTTCCCTAGTTAAATTCAGGAAACTCCTCCCAAGGCTGTGAACCCCTCCCAAACTGAGGCCTGGAGGCTCATCCTGGCTCAGGCCCTGACAAAACTCCTAGCTCAGTCCCTGACGCTATACCTAACAAAGGCTATAATGCTAGTCCTAACTCAGGCCCTGACACTGTTTCTAACTACAGCCCAGCTGCCGCCAATATCTAAAATCCTGATACTATCCTGAGTTAATATCCTGACCCAGGTCTTACCAAGGTCCTGAAACTGACCCAAAGTAAGCCTTGATGCTGTCCATAAATGAGGCCCTGAGGCTCTCCCTAACAGAGGCCCTGATAATGTCTTTAATGAAGAACCTGAGGCTGATCCCACAGAGGCCCTTCTGCTGCTCCTAAGTCATGCCCTGACAGTGTCCCGAACTCAGGCCCTAAAGATAAGCCTCACTTAGGCCCTTTGGCTGTACCTTCCTTATGCTCTGACGCTGTCTGTATAGGAAGCCCTGGCAGTGGTCCTGATTTAGGCCCTCACGCTGGTCCTAAGTAAGGCCCTGAGGCTCTCAATAACGAAGGTCTTCACGCTTTTCCTGGGTCATTTCGTGACGCTATCCCTGGCCCGGAACCTGACTCTGTCCCAAGCTCATGTCCTGCATCTTATCCTAAATGAAACCCTAATAGTATCCCTAACTAAGCCCTGACCAATCCGAACAAAGGCCTTGACACTATCTCTCACTAAAGCCCGGAATCTGTCCCTAACATGGCACCTGTTGCAATCAATAACTAAAATCCGGACACTGTCCTGAGGTAATTTCCTGACACATTTCTATGCACGATCCTGACACTGTCCCAAACCTGTCGGTGTCTTTAAGTGAAGACCTGACACTGTGCCTAACTCAGGCCCTGAAGCTTTCCCTAAGTGAGGCCTTGATTCTGTGACTCACTCAAGACCTGCTCATGTCTTTCACTATGACCTTTCGCTGACCCAACCAAGGTGTTTATGCTGCTCCTAAGTCGTACCCTGACTGTGTCTGCAGCTAGGGGGCTGACGCTAGGCCTCACTCAGGCCTTGACGTTCTCCATAAGTCAGGTCTGAATCTGTCCCTACCGAAAATCTTGACGCAGGTCCTAAATTTTAGGCCTTGATTCTCTAAGTAACTAAGGTCTTGACACCAAATCCAGGTCATTAACTGACACTACCCCTAGACCTTAATCTAATCTTGACTTTAGCTAATGTCAAGTTTAGGGAAAGAGATTCTTTACGATGAAATTCTTTCATCATATGAATATTGGTTTCTTAAAACAATAATTTTTAAACTCTTGTTAACCTTAAACAAAGTGTACTCAACTGCTGTGGAATATTCCTTCATAGCAGCGTGCATGGCTCACTTTTACATTCTTGTGTGTTGGCCTTCAGGGTTCTTGCAGGAATGGTTCCTCTTATGCTAACTAAATCATCCCTGATGCTGAACATAAATAAGGCGCTGAAATTACTCCCGATGCTGTGAACCGCTCCCTAACTACGGCCTGGAGACTCGTGCTAACCCAGGCGCTGACACTGTCCCTAACCAAGACCCTGACATTACACGTAACTCGGACCCTGACACTACTCCTAGCTCACTCCCTGACACTATACCTGACAAAGGCCATAATGATATTCCTAACTCAGACCCTGACACTGACTCTAACTAAGGCCCTACTGCCGCCAATATCTAAAGTCCTGATACTATCCTGAGTTAATATCCTGACCCAGGTCTTACCAAGGTCCTGAAACTGACCCAAAGTAAGCCTTGATGCTGTCTGAAAATGAGGTCCTGAGGCTCTCCCTAACAGAGGCCCTGATAATGTCTTTAATGAAGACCCTCAGGCTGATCCCACAGAGGCCCTTCTGCTGCTTCTAAGTCATGCCCTGACACTTTCCCTAACTCAGATCCTAAAGATAGGCCTCACTTAGGCACTTGGGCTGTACCTTACTTAGGCTCTGATGCTGTCCTTATATGAAGCCAGGGCAGTGGTCGTCATTTAGGGCCTGACTCTGGTCCTAAGTCAGGCCCCGATGCTCTCAATAACTAAGGTTTTAACGCTTTCTCTTGGTCGTTTCCTGACACTATCCCTGGCCCGGAACCTGACTCTGTCCCAAGCTCATGTCCTGCATCTTATCCTAAATGAAACCCTAACACTCTCCGTAACTAGGGCCCTGAATAATCCTGCCTAAGGCCTTGACACGACTTCTCACTAAGGCCCGGAACCTGACATTGTCCCTAGAAAAGGCCCTGACTATACCTAACAAAGGCTATAATGCTAGTCCTAACTCAGGCCCTGACACTGTTTCTAACTAAAGCCCAGCTGCCGCCAATATCTAAAATCCTGATATTATCCTGAGTTAATATCCTGACCCAGGTCTTACCAAGGTCCTGAAACTGACCCAAAGTAAGCCTTGATGGTGTCTGAAAATGAGGCCCTGAGGCTCTCCCTAACAGAGGCCCTGATAATGTCTTTAGTGAAGACCCTCACGATGATCCCACAGAGGCCCTTCTGCTGCTCCTAAGTCATGCCCTGACAGTGTCCCGAACTCAGGCCCTAAAGATAAGCCTCACTTAGGGCCTTTCGCTGTACCTTCCTTATGCTCTGACGCTGTCTGTATAGGAAGCCCTGGCAGTGGTCCTGATTTAGGCCCTCACGCTGGTCCGAAGTAAGGCCCTGAGGCTCTCAATAACGAAGGTCTTCACACTTTTCCTGGGTCATTTCGTGACCCTATCCCTGGCCTGGAACCTGACTCTGTCCCAAGCTCATGTCCTGCATCTTATCCTAAAAGAAACCCTAATAGTATCCCTAACTAAGCCCTGACTAATCCGAACAAAGGCCTTGACACTATCTCTCACTAAAGCCCGGAATCTGTCCCTAACATGGGACCTGTTGCAATCAATAACTAAAATCCGGACACTGTCCTGAGCTAATATCCTGACTCATTTCTATCCACTGTTCTGATACTTTCCAAAAGAAAGCCTGTTGCCGTCCTTAAGTGAAGACCTGAGGCTGTTCCTAACTCAGGCCCTGAAGCTTTCCCTGACTGAGGCCTTGATTCTGTGACTAACACAGGCCCTGTTCATGTCTTTCACTATGACCTGCATGCTGACCCCACAAAGGCCCTGATGCTGTTCCTACCTCATGCCCTGACTGTGTCTCCAGAAGGTGGGCTGGCACTAGGCCTCACTCAGGCCTAGACGTTCTCCCTAAGTCAGGCTCTGACGCTGTCCCTACCCGAAGCCCTGACACAGGTCCTAAATTAGGCCCTGATTCTCTAAATAACTAAGGTCTTGACACCAACCCAGGTCATTTTCTGACACTATCCCTGGCTCGGATCATGAGTCTGTCCCAAGCTCATGTCCTGCATCTTATCCTAAATGAAACCCTAATAGTATCCCTAACTAAGCCCTGACCAATCCGAACAAAGGCCTTGACACTATCTCTCACTAAAGCCCGGAATCTGTCCCTAACATGGCACCTGTTGCAATCAATAACTAAAATCCGGACACTGTCCTGAGGTAATTTCCTGACACATTTCTATGCACGATCCTGACACTGTCCCAAACCGGTCGGTGTCTTTAAGTGAAGACCTGACACTGTGCCTAACTCAGGCCCTGAAGCTTTCCCTAAGTGCGGCCTTGATTCTGTGACTCACTCAAGGCCTGCTCATGTCTTTCACTATGACCTTTCGCTGACCCAACCAAGGTGTTTATGCTGCTCCTAAGTCGTACCCTGACTGTGTCTGCAGCTAGGGGGCTGACGCTACGCCTCACTCAGGCCTTGACGTTCTCCATAAGTCAGGTCTGAATCTGTCCCTACCGAAAATCTTGACGCAGGTCCTAAATTTTAGGCCTTGATTCTCTAAGTAACTAAGGTCTTGACACCAAATCTAGGTCATTAACTGACACTACCCCTAGACCTTAATCTAATCTTGACTTTAGCTAATGTCAAGTTTAGGGAAAGAGATTCTTTACGATGAAATTCTTTCATCATATGAATATTGGTTTCTTAAAACAATAATTTTTAAACTCTTGTTAACCTTAAACAAAGTGTACTCAACTGCTGTGGAATATTCCTTCATAGCAGCGTGCATGGTTCACTCTTACATTCTTGTGTGTTGGCCTTCAGGGTTCTTGCAGGAATGGTTCCTCTTATGCTAACTAAATCATCCCTGATGCTGAACATAAATAAGGCGCTGAAATTACTCCCGATGCTGTGAACCGCTCCCTAACTACGGCCTGGAGACTCGTGCTAACCCAGGCGCTGACACTGTCCCTAACCAAGACCCTGACATTACACGTAACTCGGACCCTGACACTACTCCTAGCTCACTCCCTGACACTATACCTGACAAAGGCCATAATGATATTCCTAACTCAGACCCTGACACTGACTCTAACTAAGGCCCTACTGCCGCCAATATCTAAAGTCCTGATACTATCCTGAGTTAATATCCTGACCCAGGTCTTACCAAGGTCCTGAAACTGACCCAAAGTAAGCCTTGATGCTGTCCGAAAATGAGGTCCTGAGGCTCTCCCTAACAGAGGCCCTGATAATGTCTTTAATGAAGACCCTCAGGCTGATCCCACAGAGGCCCTTCTGCTGCTCCTAAGTCATGCCCTGACACTTTCCCTAACTCAGATCCTAAAGATAGGCCTCACTTAGGCACTTGGGCTGTACCTTACTTAGGCTCTGATGCTGTCCTTATATGAAGCCAGGGCAGTGGTCGTGATTTAGGGCCTGACTCTGGTCCTAAGTCAGGCCCCGATGCTCTCAATAACTAAGGTTTTAACGCTTTCTCTTGGTCGTTTCCTGACACTATCCCTGGCCCGGAACCTGACTCTGTCCCAAGCTCATGTCCTGCATCTTATCCTAAATGAAACCCTAGTACTCTCCCTAACTAAGCCCCGACTAAACCTAACAAAGGCCTTCACAATATCTGTCACCAACACCCAGAATCTATCCCTAACGGTCCCTGCTGCAATCAATAACTAAAATCCAGACACTGTCCTGAGCTATTACCCTGACTCATTTCTATCCACTGTCCTGATACTTTCCAAAAGAAAGCCTGTTGCAGTCCTTAAGTGAAGACCTGAGGCTGTGCCTAACTCAAGCCCTGAAACTTTCCCTAACTGAGGCCTTGATTCTGTGACTAACACAGGCCCTGCTCATGTCTTTCACTATGACCCGAATGCTGACCCAGCAAAGGCCCTGATGCTGTTCCTACGTCATGCCCTGACTGAATCTCCAGCTAGTGGGCTGGCACTAGGCCTCACTCAGGCCTAGACGTTCTCCCTAAGTCAGGCTCTGACGATATCCCTACCCGAAGCCCTGACACAGGTCCTAAATTAGGCCCTGATTCTCTAAATAACTAAGGTCTTGACACCAACCCAGGTCATTTTCTGACACTATCCCTGGCTCGGATCATGACTCTGTCCCAAGGTAATGTCCTGCATCTCATCCTAATTGAAACCCTAATACTCTCCCTAACTAAGGCCCGGACTAATCCTAATTAAGGCATTGACCCTATCTCTCACTAAGGCCCAGAATCTATCCCTAACATGGGCCCTGCTGCAATCAATAATGAAAATCCGGACACTATCCTGAGCTAATATGCTGACACATTTCTATCCACGGACCTGACACAGTCCCAAAGAAAGGCCTGTCGCTGTCCTTAAATGAAGACCTGAGGCTGTGCCTAACTCAGGCCCTGAAGCTTTCCCTAACGGAGGCCTCGATTCTCTGACTCACTCAGGCCCTGCTCATGTCCTTAACTATGACCCGAATGCTGACCCAACAAAGGCCCGGATGCTGCTTCGACGTCATGCCCTGACACTGTCTCCAGCTAGGGGCCTGAAGCTGGGCCTCACTCAGGCCCTGTTTCTTGCCCAATTCCGGCCCTGATGCTGGTCCTAAATAAGGCCCTCAGGTTCTCAGTAACTAAGGTCTTGACACTATCCCGAGGTCATTTGCTGACACAATCCCTAGACTTTACCCTAACCCTGTCCCTAGCTAATGTCCTGCCTCTTATGCTAACTGAAGCCCTTATGCTGTGCCCATGTCAGGACCTGAATTGAGTCCCCATGCCCTGACACTGTCCCTAACTAAGGCCTGGATGTTAGGCCTAACTCAAGGCCTGACACTGTCCCTAACTAAGGCCCTGATGCCATCAATATCTAAAGTCCTCACACTATCCTCAGCTAATTTACTATCCCATCTCTTACTAAGGTCCTGAAAATATCGCTAAGTAAGCCGTGACGCTGTCCCTAACAGAAGGCCTGCTCATGTCTTTAACGAAGACCATAATGCTGATCCAACAATGGCACTGATGCTGCTCCTGTGTCACGCCCTGACAGTGTCCCCACCTACAGGAATGACGCTAGGCCTCACTCAGGCCCTGTCGCTCGCCCGAAGCCAGTCCGTGATGCTATTTTTACACGAAGCCCTAACATTGCTTCTAAAGAAGGCCCTGATGCTCTCAGTAACTAAGGTCTTGACACTATCTCTCACTAAGGCCTGGAATCTGTCCCTAACATGGGTCCTGCTGCAATCAATAACTAAAATCCGGACACTATCCTGAGCTAATATGCTGACACATTTCTATCCAAGGTTCTGACACTGTCCCAAAGAGAGCCCTGTCGCTCTCCTTAACTGAAGACGTGAGGCTGTGCCTAACTCAGGCCCTGAAGCATTCCTTAACCGAGGCCTTGATTCTGTGACTCACTCAAGCCCTGCTCATGTCTTTCACTATGATCTGAATGCTGACTCCACAAACGCCCTGATGCTGCTCCTAAGTCATGCCCTGACAGTGTCTGCATCTAGGTGCCTGACGCTAGGCCTCACTCAGGCTCTCACATTCTCCCTATATCAGGCTCTGACACTGTCCCTACCCGAAGCCCTGGCACAGGTCCTAAATTAGCCCCTGATTCTCTACGTAACTAAGGGCTTGTTTCCAAACCTAGGTCATTACCTGACACTAGCCCTAGACCTGAACGTAAACTTCTCATTTGCTAATGTTAAATTTAGCTAAAGAGATTCTTTAGGATGAAATTCCTTCATCTTCTGAATATAGTTTTCTGAAAAAAATAATGTTTAAACTCTTACACACCTTAAACAAAATGTACTCAACTTCTGTGGAATATTCCTTTATACCAGGGTGCATGGTTTACTTCTGCATCTGAGTGTGTTGGCTTAAAGGGTGCTTGTAGGAATTCCTCCTGTTATGCTAACTAAATCCCTGATGCTGTCCCTAAATAACGCCCTGAAATTAGTCCGGAGGCTGTGAATCTGTCCCAAACTTAGGCCTGGAGGCTCCTCCTAGCTCAGTCCCTGACACTATACCTAACAAAGGCTATAATGCTACTCCTAACTCAGGCCCTGACACTGTGTCTAACTAAGGCACTAGTGCCGCCAATATCTAGAGTCCTGATACTATCCTGAGTTAATATCTTGACCCAGGTCTTACCAAGGTCCTGAAACTTACCCAAAGTTAGCCTTGATGCTGTCCATAAATGAGGCCCTGAGGCTCTCCCTAACAGAGGCCCTGATAATGTCTTTAATGAAGAACCTGAGGCTGATCCCACAGAGGACCTTCTGCTGCTCCTAAGTCATGCCCTGACAGTGTCCCGAACTCAGGCCCTAAAGATAAGCCTCACTTAGGCCCTTTGGTTGTACCTTCCTTATGCTCTGACGGTGTCTGTATAGGAAGCCCTGGCAGTGGTCCTGATTTAGGCCCTCACGCTGGTCCTAACTACGGCCCTGAGGCTCTCAATAACGAAGGTCTTCACGCTTCTCCTGGGTCATTTCGTGACGCTATCCCTGGCCCGCAACCTGACTCTGTCCCAAGCTAATATCCTGCATCTTATCCTAACTGAAACCCTAATAGTCTCCCTAACTAAGCCCTGACTAACCCTAAATAAGTCCTTCACACTCGCTCTCACTAAGGCCCGGAATCTGTCCCTAACATGGCACCTGTTGAAATCAATAACTAAAATCTGGACACTCTCCTGAGATAATTTCCTGCCACATTTCTATGCACGTTCCTGACTCTGTCCCAAAGAAAGCCCTGTCAGTGTCCTTAAGTGAAGTCCTGAGGCTGTGCCTAACTCAGGCCCTGAAGCTTTTCCTAAATGAAGCCTTGATGTTCTTAGTAACTCAGGTTCTGATCATATCTTTCACTGAGACCATAATGTTGACCCAACAAAGGCCCTGATGCTGCTCTTAAGTCATGCCCTGACAGTTTCTCCAGCTAAGATCCTGTTAATGTACACATTCAACGCAATCCTTACCAAAAGTCCAATGACATTTTCCATAGAAACAGGACGAACCATCTTAGGTTGTGTGTGGAACCACAAAGGACCCAGAAGAACCAAAGCGACCCTGAGGCAGGGGAATGTGTGGAGGCATCTCGTTCCCTGACTTCACACTTCATTATGAAGCTAGTCCCCCAAAATTGTGGCATTGGCAGAAAAACAGGCACACAGACCAGAGGAATAGAGCAGAGAGCCCAGGAATCAACCTACAGGTATGTGATCAGTTAATTCACAAGAAAGGAGCCAAGAACATACACCAGGGAAAGGACAGGCCCCTCAATAAACGGTGCTGGGAAAACCAGACACTACACGCCAAAGAACAACATTCAACTGTCTACACCCCACACAAAATGGGCCAAAAACCCAGTTTTCCACATCAAGCCCTTCCTCTCCTGGGTCCTCTGGAGACAGACACCCACAGCGGTCAGCCCTGCACAGGAACCTTCTCCCCACTTTTCCTCACCTTCTCCCTCAGCGGCATCACCTCCTAGCAGGTCCTGAGGAGATCAGGCTCATGTCAGCCTGAACTGGACCCCCCAGTGTCCCAGAGCTGAAGCCTCGGCGGGTCCTGAGGAGACCCGGTTTCCGTTAGTGTGGACTTGACCCCGGGTTGTACCGAAGCCAGGCCATCAGCGTGGACTCAGCCCCGCGTGTTCCTGAAGCCAAAGCCCCAGCAGGTCCCGAGGAGACAGGGCTCCTCCCAGCATGAACATGAACAGCGTGATCTGAACAGACATCCTGCCAAAAAAGTTACAGATAGTAAAAGTCATACAGAAAAAAGCTCAACATCATATACCATTAGGGAACTACAAATTAAAATCATGAGACACCATAGCACACCAATTGGGACTGCTAAGCTCCAAAAATATGACAATACCAATTGCTAGAGGGTGAGGAACAAAAGGAACTCTCCCTCATAGCTGGGGGGATGCCTGTGCAGCCACTTTGTAAGACAATTTGGCAGTTTTTTCCAAAGCTAAACAAGTCTCACGTTGGGATCCAACAATCATACTTCCAGTATTTAGGCAACTGCTTTGAAAATCTATGTCCAAATGCAAACAAGGATGCAATTATGCACAGCAGCACTTCCATAATGGCTAAAAACTTGAAATCAGGATATCCTTCAAAAGATGAATGCATAAGCAAATTGGGATACATCCATGTCAAGGCGAGTAGAATATGCCACCTCAAAATATGTCTCTCTGGCATAAGGGTTATTGGTCTGCTTTAAAAAGAATAGGGCTTCCCTGGTGGCTCAGTGAGTAAGAGTCCACCTGCCGATTCAGGGGACACAGGTTCGAGGCCCGGTCCGGGAAGATCCCACATGCCGCAGAGCAACTAAGCCTGTGCGCCACAACTACTGAGCCTGTGCTCTAGAGCCCGCGAGCCACAACTACTGAGCCCGTGTGCCACAACTACTGAAGCCTGCATGCCTAGAGCCTGTGCTCCGTGACAAGAAAAGCCACCACAATGAGAAGCCCCTGCTCGCCAACACCCAGAGAAAAGACTGCACGCAGCAACGAAGACCCAATGAAGCCAAAAATAAAATAATAAATTTATTTTTTAAAAAAATCTCAGAAAACTGAGATTGCCGTTTTATGAAGGGCATTTACAATAGAGAAATCTCCATTTATAAGGGTATGTCCCTCTTTGCACCAAACATAGAAGGATAATTAAATCTTAAGTAACTCTTTTCAATGGGGAAGTCCTGACTTAAATGTGCACACAGCCATACCCTTGTTTACTGTGCTTTGCATGATAACCTTCCATAACTGGCCTTCCCCCCTTCCCCAGCATCTTTTCTGTTTTTAGCTGAAGACGGTATTGAAGGGGATGGTTTGGGGAGTGACTCAGTTTTCCGTGGTATCCCCCCTCTATTCAGAAGGTATACATGTTATTAAACTTCTGCTTTTCTCCTGGTAATCTGTCTTTTATTACAGGGGCGGGGGGGGGCCTCAACCAAGAACCTAGAAAAGTAGAGGGAAAATTGTTTTTCCTCCCATACACATGCAGTGGAATACTACTCAGCAGAAAGGAATGCACCATCCACCTATGGAAAGACATGGATAAACCTTCAGCGTGTACTGCTAAGTGAAAAATCCAGCCTGAGCAGGCTGCACACAGTATGACCCCATTGATGACATCCCGGGAAAGGCAAAGCTACATAGATGATAAGCAGATCATGGGGTGGGGGGTTTGAAGTAGTCCATGTGATACTCTAGGATGGATACCTGTCACTATGCATTTGTCTAAGCCCATAGATGTGTGTAGCCCAAGGGGCCAATCATAATCTACTCAAATTTAGTTATTTAGGGTGTAGGATGTTGCACGATGGAATACGTCATGTGACAGAATCTAACTGTATTAGAAATATATGGAAACAACTCACTGTAGGGGATGGGGTAAAAGCTGCTGACTTATGTTACCTTTGGAAATGAATGGAATCTGTAGGCTAAAGGCAAAATGGCCCGTATATATACAGTGGGCTTTGTTTTATGAAGTTCTTTCCAGGGTGTAGTAGCTAACAATTCTGAAACCTCTGCACATGTAATGTGGAAAGGAGCAATGCATAGATAAATGGCAGATGGTGGGAGCCAGGCTCCTTGCTGTGGGAGTGCGAAGTTACAGGTACGCAAGGGGAGAGCCTCTGCCCTCGTAATCCTGGATCTGGGCTTCCTGGGAGGATGCCGACTGGCCGGGGGGAACACACAGATCTTCACGCCGGGAAGACCCTGCAGACATAGGAACTTCGCACCCCATCTTTCCATCCACACCTGCTGGAAACACTCAGCACTCCGTAATCAGTCAACTGCAGCGTTTAAGACATTCTCACCCCTAAGCAAATAAAGGAGCGTGAGGGTCTTGCTTACCCCTAAGCTGTCCCAGAATCTAGGCCCTGGGTGGAGACAGTTTGGGGATTCCTGGGACACTGAATCCAGGCTCTGGGGGTGGAGCCAAGTTGGGGGCTCCTGGGCCTCTGAATCCAGGCCCTGGGGGTGGAGCCAGGTTGGGGGTTCCTGGGTCTCTGACCAGCAGGTGAGAGGAAGGAGGAAGACCAGTCCTGAGGACAGAGGTGCCCTGAAGTCTGTGAGCCCAGGAGCCCCGATGGGACTCATTCCCAGGGAGGACATGGGCGGGGCCTGCAGTGGTTCTGTGTTCCCCCTGGGCCCTTTGATGAAGCCATGGCAGCACTGGGCCCAGACGTCTCCTGGCGGCGTCTCAAACTCTGACACAGTGGTTTTACAAAGGAACAAGAGAATGGAGCTGAGCCCCTGACGGCCACTCCTTTCTGGCTCTGAGTTGCTTCCAACAAGACCGCAGTCACCTGCATTAGTCTGCTGTGACCCATCTGCCCCCACTTTGCCTTTCCTCTCCCTCCCTGCCATGATTCCAGTGACATTTCCAGCCCGGACCCCTCTCCCAGGCCAGACGCCTCCGTCCAGTCACTGCACACCCATCTCACCTTGGGGGCTTAGCAGGGTTTCAGAGGACTGGGATCCTGCAGCTCCCCACACCCAGGAGCAGCCCCACCTTCCCAGGTTGCTGAGCCCAGGCACCAGGTGTAACCGAGCAGGACCCTGTGGGGCCTTCGCAGGACAGAGCCCTCCCCCACACCCTCTGCTGTAGCTCCTCTCTGAAGTACCTGGATAACAGTGCCCGATGCATGCTTCCTCCACCACCAAGTGGAAGAAATTAACTACTTGATGATCAGGAACAGGTAACCCCGGAGCTCCTGGTGCTTAAGAATTTATAACGTTAACCGCCCGTTACCTCACCATCAATCAGAGAATTGTGCACCAGCTGATCACATACCCTGCGACCCCCCTCCTTCACTTGGCCTTGAAAATTGCTTTGCTGAAATCCTTCAGGGAGCTCGGGGTTTTAGAGCACAGGCCACCTGGCCTCCTTGTATCCGCACTTTGACAATTTAGGCTGCACCTTCCTCCACCACCCCCGGTGTCAGTAGACTGGCTCTGCTGCCCTCGGGCGAGCGGACCCACGTTCGGTTCGGTAACACTGGGGCCTCCCAGGCTCCCACTCGCCTTGTGCCCCAGTGACTGTCAGCTCCTCCTCCACAGTCTTGTTGCAGCAAAAACAGAAACGAAGTTTCCCTGCCCTGAGAACAAGGGGACAGCGAAAAGACTAGAGAAGAAACGTAACCTGGCCTGAAAGAGCTCATCACTCCTTGTTTCACTTTGTCATTCATTTGTAGTAACTAGATTTGTACTCTACAAAGCTAACCTCACTCCGACACTATGGAATTTACCTTCGGCACCCATCACCCCTCACTGTGTGTGTTACAGCCCCTGCTTCTCACTCCCTAACCTTATTATGTAACGCACTTAGATTCTATACGCTCCTCATAACAAATCACCCCCTAGTTTTTCATTTCAGAAACAAGGTCACTGGCCAATAAACCAGAGGCAAACGGACGCAATTACCAGTCTGCTGGACCCCAATTACCGGCGACCTGATGCCAGCGATGACTGTTTTGAAATAATGCAAAGGAAAGGAGGAATGCAAGACCTTCACTACTTTGATCCTTATCCTCTACCCTGGACTGCAGAAGCCCCACATATAAAATCTTCCCTGATTCTCAAAGAGGGGTGCCCAGTTCTTGAGGTGCTAGCCAGCTGTGTCTTCCCTGCTGCCTGGCAGAAAAATAAAGCCATCTGTCTCTTCCTCCAAAACCCCTGTCTCCGTATTTCTGTTCGGCCTCGGTGCACAGGGAAACCGATATTTCGACAACAGCCTGTGGCCAGTTCCCACACTAATTCCCCTCTACGCCCACAGCCGTGGCCCAAGCCCGATCTTGTGCCTGGTTCCTCCATCAGACCTGACAAACCTCCCTGCCCCACGGTGCGTCTCACATCCCACCCCAACGTGGTCTTTCTGAAGCATAAACGAGACTGTGACTCTCTCCCTCCTGTAATCCCCCAAAGTTTCCCCACTTTCGCTAGGGTATCTGCCAAGGCCCTGAGAGTCCCCGGCAGCCCCACTAGGCTGCTGACTCCTGGCTTCCCAGACACTGAGCACCTCAGCAGGCCAGGTGACACGGCAGGAAACCCCAGAACTGCTCACCTCAGGAGGGGGCTGGCACTGCCACTGCCTGATCAAAGAGAGCAGAGAAGGGTTCCCCAGCTGGGACACAAACTCTGCACGAGTGGCCTCTCCTTGAGCCATTAGCTCACCTCGTATGACTTGAGGGAAGGAAGGACCGAGGCACACTTGGTTCCTAAGGAGGATGCTATAGGCTCAGTCATGTCTCCCCAAATCCACATGCTGAATGCCTAACCCCCAGGACCCCAGGATGTGTCTGTATTTGGAGATGGGATTTTTAAAGAGATGATCAAAGTAAAAATGACGTCACTAGGGTGGATCCTAATCCAATAGGATTGATGTCCTACAAGAAGAGATTAGGGGGGCTTCCCTGGTGGCGCAGTGGTTGAGAATCTGCCTGCCGATGCAGGAGACACGGGTTCGTGCCCTGGTCCGGGAAGATCCCACATGCCGCGGAGCAACTAAGCCCGTGAGCCATGGCCGCTGAGCCTGTGCGTCCGGAGCCTGTGCTCCGCAACGGGAGAGGCCACAACAGTGAGAGGCCCGCATACCGAAAAAAAAAAAAAAAAAAAAAAAAAAAAAAAAAGAAGAGATTAGGACACAGATAGGCACAGGGGGAGACCATGTGAGGACCTGGGGAGAAGGTGGCTGTCTAAGCACCAAGGAGCGAGGCCTCAGGAGAAGCCAGTGTGCAGACACCTTGATCTCCGACAGCATCCAGGACTGGGAGATAGGCCTGTTATTCAAGCTGCGCAGTCTGTGGTATTTGTTACGGTGGTCCCGAGCAGACTCACAGGGTAACTCAGGGCTCAGACTGGACAGACCCCGCTCTCCATCCCCTTGTACGTGAGTTACAGGAGCCCCAGGCACTGAGGAGGGGGTCCCTGAGGAGGCACAAGATAGAAGATGCTAGGCATTAACACGACTGCATTCATGTTAAACGTGCCTGAAGTCCATTCACCTGAGATGGTTTTGTCCTGCATGTACATCGGCACCTTTAGTCTGAACTGCAGACCTTTGGCTTCACCACCTCCACTGCGAGCATTAGCTTCACCTGCTGTGGACCATCTCCTATAGGATTTCCAGAACCACAGAGCATCGAAGCTTCACAGAACCCAGAATCTGTGCGCTAGTGTCTGGGCGACCCTCACAACAGAGCCGCACAGCTGCCCATCAGAACCCATTTCCCTTTTTCCTGTGCACAGCTACCCTGCACATCCCAGCCTTCCCACCCCTTACAGCTGGGGCACAGTGTCTCGTGTTACCAAGGGGAAGGGGTGGAGGTGGTGAGGGCCTTGGCCAGCCTGCATCCTAGGACGGAGGGCACGATGTCCCTGTGGTCACCCCACCCCGCTGGTTGAAACACTCACCTGGAAGCAGGGAGGAGAAACAAAGTGGGGGCAGAGCCTGGGAACTGACACCCACCTGCCCTGGACTCTCACAGGAAGGGGACAGAGACATCTTGAGCTTCAGCCCAGTCTTGGGAGACACTATGTTCCAGCAACAAACTTGGCCTTAAACGCTAAGTTGCTTTACAAACCCCTCCCCAGCTGTCACAGAAAGTCAGGCTTCATCTCATCACACGTTTCTCAAACACCAGCTCACGCTGAGACCCCCTCTCAGGTGATGGTGTTTCAGAGCAGCCCCTTTAAAAGATCCCTGGATTTCAGCTCTCCCAGCCCTGCCTTCAGTTTAAACGAGAAGTTTCCTTGACAACCTTGACAAACCTGCTCAGTTTCCTTAACAACCAAGCTTCGCAATCTCCCAAACTCTTCTCCTTCAAACATTCCTATTCTAAGCTTGATGAGCCTAAAGTGACAGTGCTGTCATCACGTGCCACAGGGTGACTCCTCCAAGCCCGTAGTTACTGGTTACATGATGCTACTGATGATGACATCCCAGAAGAGCCAGCTTTGCAATATCACCATTTCTGGACTCGGCACTGGGTCCCTTTCCACGGACAGAGTGGAGTGGCTGTTTCCACGGGCCCCGTGGTGGAAGAGCTCACCGAATGCAGCCAGGACTTCATCCTTTCCAGGTGATTCCAGGGTCCTCATTCTCCCCAGACCCCCACCCACATGGCTGCTGGCTGCTATCTATACGGGACCTTGGTAATCTCCTAAAATTAGGGTTATTTTATACACAGGTAATGGGTTGAATGCTGGTCCCAAAATATGTTCCCCCCAGAACACAGGAACCGGACCATATCTGGGAAAAGCGTCTTTGTATATGTAGTTAAGGGTCTCAAGGTGAGGCCATCTGGGGTTAGCGTGGCCCCCAATCCAATTGAGAGAGTCCTTATGAGACAAAAGAGGAGAAACACAAACATAGAGGAGAAGCCACGTGAAGGCAGAGACAGGAGGGCTGCAGCCGCAAGCCTGGGGATGCCTGGAGCCCCCCAAAGCTGGAAAAGGCAGGAAGAGCCCTATCCTGGAGCCTCTGGAGGGACGTCCATCCTGGAACACCTTGATCTCAGATGTCTGGTCTCCAGGACTGGGGGAGGATGAATTCCTCTTGTTTTAAACCACCCAGCTTGTGGTCACTTGTTACAGAAGCCACAGAACAGTCACACGGACCCTGCTCTGTGGGACCCTGGAAGTGCGGGTCTCATTAAAGACCAACAGAGGCTGGGTTACAGAACCCTGAGAGTCAGCACTGGGCCCCAGAAATTCTAAAGCAGTGGCTGGACACCAGAACGTTGAGGGGTCAGTCGGAAGCCAATCCCTAAGGGTGCCGGCTGCACACGGCCTCCCCAGGTTTTTATGCCTGCCTGTACAAGTTGGGGATAAGTATTTCCATCCTGATTCGGGACCTCTGATATCACCGTTCACGCTGCCAATTAAGAACCCACTAGTTACACAGAGGAAAACCCTATCAGGAAAACCCTTGCTCCAGTGGTAAACAATTCTGAAGTTGGTCAGAGGTGGGGAATCATCTCTCATGCAGCCAGCAGCCCCCCCGCAAGGAACGTCCTCATTGCAAAGCTGGGGGACCATGTCAAGGCGTCCCTGAGTAAACATGAGCTGACTCCCAGGCCAGCTGCTGCTGAACTGTTCCCACCCTTCCCAGCTAAAACACCTGAATGTGTGCAAGGACTTGAAAGCCTAGAGGAAGGGCCATGGAGCCACACCAGCACGGAGGCCGACTTGGGGCCTGCAGGCCAGCCAGCATGGTCCTGGCCCCGGGCGCTCTTCTGGAAGCTTTCCATCCCCCTGCCCAATGTACCCCTCCTGTCCCGGCCCCCACCGCTTTTCTCCGTCCTCACCTCTGCCCGGGGAGAAATTCCAGCGGCAGGTATGGGTGACACATCCTCTTCTTTAGCAGGTGGCAGCGCGGCAACTCCTGCAGAAAGTCCACCAGAGCCCCACTCGCACCGGGCCACGCACAGAGCCGTGGGCCCTACTCCCTCCCACCAGCCCAGCCCCGAGACTGCCGATGGGGCAGAGAATATGGCGTCAGGCACAGCTGCAGGGGCTCTTGCTGCCTGGAGCGGTGTTTATATTGACCTCAGCCCAGGCACACCTGGGGAGGACTGGCCGGCCGGGTCAGACTGCCCAGGTCAGCCACTCCTCGCCCCTCAGGGGCTCACAGTTGCATAAAATGGACCTTGCTGCACCGGTCAGTTCCAAGGAACACGTGTAGGTCCTGAGGGTCAGGATAGACAAGGGGCTGCAGCCCTGGCTTGTTTTCTAACCATTTTATCTGGCCCATGAGTGGGAGACAACTTCAAGAAGACCCTCTCCTAATAAGAGGAACCCAGGAGTCAGGGAGAGGAGGGGTGGTGGGTGGAGACAGAGACCTGGTGCCCCGGCTGCAGTGGAAGTCTCTGGAAGACCAGGCGGAGGGAGGCCACACAGAGTGAAGCCCAGGGTCACAGACCTGTCGGAGCTGCTGTTTGTTAGTTCAAGTCCTGCTCTGAGGTGCTCTGTGTCAGCTCTGAGGGACAGGTGAGATGGGGGTGCTCTGCAATGAGGGCTATGCGCACGGTTCCTGTGTGCCCAGCCCTGCCGTGGTACCTGCACAAGGGTGTTCCGTATCCAAGGAGGGGCCTGACCACGAGAGCCCCGTGGGCTGCTGGGTAGCTGCACAGGTGAGCTCCATATCCTGGGAGGGGCCTGACCACGAGAGCCCCGTGGGCTGCTGGGTACCTGCCCAGGTGAGCTGTATATCCTGCGAGGGGCCTGACCACGAGAGCCCCGTGGGCTACTGGGGAACTGGTAAAGATGTCGGGACAGTCAGTGAAGCCACTGAGGATATGCATCCAATAGTTCCTAATTCCTACACCCTGCTGGTCATTGTACCATCCCCCAGGACATAGTATTCTGTATGAGACGTACATGATGCTTTCTTCTGTATTCCATTAGTCCCAGAGGTCACAGAAATTTTGGCTTGTGACTGGCAGGACTCAACATACAAGGAAGACAGTACTGCTGGGCCGTCCTCCCCCAAGGGTTCAAAACTTCCCGCACCACCTTTGGGGAAACTTAACTAAAACCTCAAAGATCTACCTCTGGAGAAGGGAACCCTCCTTCAATATGCAGACGACATTCTGATCCCCAGCCCTACTAAGGAGGCCTCTGAACTACCTAGCCAATAAAGGATAGAAGGGGTCCAAGACAAAGGCTCAAATATCACAGACTAAGGTGACCTGCCTGGGCTTCATTCTCACAGAAGGTCAGAGAAGCCCATCCCAGGAAAGGGAAGAAGTCATTTGCAGCCTTACCCCTTCTAAACCTAGAAGACAGCTTAAGGGTTCCTAGGGAGGTCGGGGTTTGCTGCATCTGGATCCCTAACTACAGTCTAATAGCTGGGCCTCTATAGGAAACATTGAAAGGAAAAGATGATGATCTGTTCGAATAGAATCCAGAAGCGGTCTTTCAAGAATGGAAAGAGCAGTTAATTCAGACCCTTGCCCTGGACCTCCCTAATTTAGCTAAACCCTTTGACCTTTACATTCTGGGTAGAAAGTGAATCGCCCTTGGAGTATTAGTGCAAAAACTGGGACCTCTTGAAATGGAACAATGCAAGAATGCCCTCCAGGTAGGAGAAAGTACGGTCACCAAGGGCTTGGCCCGCCGCCCCATCCAGCCAAGATACTGGGGGTATCTAAAAACCTGGAATCCGCAGCCCGCAAGGCCAACTCCCTCCTAAGGGGAAAGGACCGCACACGGTGATCCTAACCACCCACCATGCCCTGAAGTTGCAGGCATCGCTCCGTGGGCACACTGACCTCGAGTGAGGAAGCCCTCCAACTCCAACCTCCAGAGGGACAACTGGGGGCAACGGGTCCCCATGATGACCCGTGTGACCATCACTTGACGTGGATCTTCTCTCAGAAAACAACAAGAGCGTGCCCCAAAAGAGCAGACTACTGCTTGCAGGACTTACTGCACCCAGAGCGGAGCTCATAAGCTTGGCGGGGGAACCCTAAATAACGCTGTCACCATAGAAACGCCTACAGACACCGCGGTGACGGCGGCGGCCGATGAGACCGGCTGCACTCCTGGCTACTTGAAAAGGCCGTTGACTCAGTGGCCGTCATGGGTCTGGATCACCACCGGCCCTGGACTGTGTGGGAGTTGAGCAGGCAGGGTTCTGACACCTGGTGCTGTTTGTACGTTAATTCAGGGGCCTAATTGAAGAAAGCGCAGACTACTGGTCAGAGCATCTAGGCTGGCAGAAACCGTCTGCCTAAGGTGGCCGAACAAATGTGGGCGGGGTAAAACCGGCCCCCCCAGCGTCTCTGCGCATCTCTTTCCTGCACCCTTAAAGGTCATTAGAATCTATAACACTTCAAATGCTGGGGCTCAGGCGGACGAGCAGTGAGGGAAGAGCCCTGGGGACAGTCAACCTCACCTGGAGGCTGCTGGGGAGAAGTTCTGCCCCTCCCCCCGAGTATGAGGCCTCCCGACTCAGCACGAAGCAGTTACAGAAGCGGGGTCTGCACCCTCAGCGCCCCAACAATGAGGAATGGGACAAAAGGCAGAGGAGGGGTTTGTCACCGGCAGAGCCCATGAAAAAATCCTGGGAGATAAAAATAGAATCCGGGCAATAAAGTAAAGTCTAACGTTGATTCCTTTGTGCTTTGTCTAATTTCACTTGCTCCTAGGTTTCCACATGCAGAGGTCCCACACCCGGCACTTCAGAACCTATTTCCTGGTGCAAAATGGCTGGGCCGACACCTCAGCTCGCGGGGCCCCATGCAGACTCCGCGACATGGAGCCTGAGCTCCAGCCAACCCGGCCCTCGAGACTCCGCCCCTTCTGTCCCGCTGACGCTGCCAGGATCCCCACACAGCAGCCCCGCCCACAGCCCTCGGGGGAGCGCACGCTCTCACCTCTCCCCGTTCTCTGATCAGAATCTAAAGTTTCCTTTGCTTCTGAACCAAACTCAGTCTCGTTCTCTTGGCTCCAATGACACGGGGCAGGGGACCCTTGTTGGGGCCCACTCTGCAGGATCAGTGACAGAAATTGAGAACATTGTAACTTCAATGAACAGATGTGTGAGCCAAACTGTAATTAACCTAGAGCCGTGTATAAGGCTCAGGTAAAATAAGATGTTTCCAACACTTCCATTTGATATTTCCATCACTTTAGTATAGGCAAGTTCAGTGAAGGGGATTGTCTTATTTGTCAGGTCAACATTGGAGAAATGAAGTGATTTCTTTCCAAGGATGTACATCGAATAATCTTGACTGAAGCTTCAATATAGTTTTGAATGCTTTTCCATTGAAAATGATACCTCTCTTTCAGCTCCCCCATTTCTGAGAAGCATAAAATCTTATAATTTATTATTACCAAAGGGGAAAGGTGCAGGGAGGGATAAATGAACAGTTTGGGATTAACACGTACACACTGCTATGTATAAATAGATCATCAACACAGAACTACTGTACAGCACAGGGAACTACACTCAATATTTTGTAATAACCTAGAAGCGGAAATAATCTGAAAACGAATAGATATTTTTATTGACATCATCTATCAATGACAGATACAATGTACCCTAAGGGAGGCCGATGGTCAGCGCTTCTGACCCTGAAGACTTTAATCATCTTAAGTTCGGACTCTGCCTACTGCCCAAGGCCCTTAATGAACATACGTGTAGCCATAGCGTAAAATTCCCCAGTTTAGGGTTCAGGGAGACACTGATTTGGAAACATCCCTGGTGTTCTCTTACCATGCACGGGACCCTTCCTACAGCTAAAACATGACTCTGACACCCAGAAGGTGGTACACCATTTGATCGGGAAGAGTTTGGAAAAGGCATCTCATCTCCTCATCTCCAGGGAGTCGGGTTCACCCCTCCAGCGTCTTTCCTAACAATCTCCCCACTTGGGGATGTCAGCACCTTCAACCTCCTGTTGCGCACAGTTTGGAATTTGTCCAGAGGATGAAGCGGAAGGATGAGAAACAATGAGAGAAAAGTCCTAGGTGTTCGGACAGGCACATGTCACTCTCATTTCCAATCAGGAAGACGAAATGACCAAAGGCTAAGATTGCCCATGGAAAAAGAATACGGTTTGAGGAAATCCCACTATTTTGTGGCCAGTTCCCAAAAACACAAGTTGAAAAATGGAACTCAGGATCACTAAAATTCACGAAACTGCAGAGTTGAAAATATCTATCATTGAAAAATGTCTTGAGGGAAGTCACCGAAAAGGAATTGTAAACAAGGGAGAATGGCAGGAAAGGGATTTGAAGAGGTAAAAAGGACTCATCATGAAAGCACAAAAACGGGGCTGAACATCGCCAACGGTGCAGTTAGCCAAAAAGGGCGTATGCTTTTTTCCTGAATATATTAAAGAAAAGGGCATACACCCTTTTTAGCCAACCAAACAGTGGGCATTGCAAATCAATACTACAAAAAGTATCACACTTCGCATCAGTCAGAAGAGCCATCCTCATAAAGTGTAAACACCAGAAATGCAGGACAGGGCGAGGAGTGAAGGGAGCCCTGTGAGGCTGATAGTGGAAATGTAAATTGCCAACGGGCACACTGAAGAAGTGTACTGTGTTTACTAAAACATCTAAACAGATGAGCTACAGAGCATAGGGCACTTGCACTCATGGGCGAATATCTTGGGAAAAACAAAAATCGTCAGGATACAGGCACCCCAACGTTTACCGCCTCTCTGTTTAAAAGAGCCTCGACTTGGATAAAACCTAAATATACCTGGAAGGAAAAAATGGATAAAAGAGATGTGGTACATATGTAGAGTGGAATATAACTCAGCCAGGAAATCAATGAAATAAGGCCAGTTGCATCAACTCAGGAGGAGTTATGTAAGATCATTCTAGGTAACATAAGTCAGAAAGAAAAAGACACATATCGTAAGATATAACTTAAAGGTAGAATCAACAATGGCTACACATGAAACAAATTACAAAACAGAAACATAGTCAAATATGTAGAAAACACACATAAGGCTGCCAAAGGGGAAAGGTGGGGAGGGGTGAGGCATTATCCAGGAGGTTGAAATTAGCAAAGATACCGTTCCAAATACCAAATTGATAATAGACGAGGCCTACACAGAACCTCAAAGAACTGCACTCAGCACACTCAAGTCACCAGAAAAAATTCTATACGACTGTTAAGAATCTGAAAAAGAATTTATTGATGTCTGTTTCTATGTGAATCAAGTGGATGTAGAACAGCAACAAACAGCGTTGAAAATCAGCTGTAACCAATATAACAATAGTAGAAAAAGACAGTGACAGACATAAAAACCCTTATAACTTTTGCTCAGGGGCTATGATGCAACATGGATTGAACACACCTAGACACACAGCAGGATGAGACATAAGGTTGGACACTCTTGGGACTGAGAGGATTGGTGAGGTTGAGTGAGCAAATGCAGACCCTTTAAAGTAATACTGTGTGCTACCCATTCCATGGGTCCCAACTCTCCAGGTGCAACGCAACCTTCCTACAGCTAAAAGCTGCATGGGAAGCCCAGAGGATGATACACCGTGTGATCATGAAAGGTTTCGACAGCGCACCTCATTTTTCCATCTCCTGGTGCTCGGGTTCACCATTCCAGCCGCTTTACTAACAATCTCCCCACTTGGAGAATCAGTACCTTTAACCTCCTGTTTCGAACAGTTTGCAATATGTGCCGAGGATGAACGGGAAAAGGGGGAACCAATGAGAGACTCGCTGGAGGTGTTTGGTCGGGCACATGTTACTCTCATTTCCCATCACGAAGAAGAATTCACCAAAGGCTCAGCCTGACGCCCCGAAACCAGGATAGGGCCTGAGGCGATGCTGTGGTTTTCTGGGCCAGCTCACAAAAAGGGCAGTTGAAACATGGAGCTCAGGGGCACTGCAACTCACAAGCCTGCACAGTGATAAATGACAACTACCATCCAAAAATACATTGAGTTAAGGCAACGAAGAGGATTTGAAAGCAAGGCAGAATTGCAGGAAACAGATTTCAAGAGGTAGATTGGAGTTTCCTTGAAAGCACATGAAAAGCGGCAGAACTTGGACAATGATGCAGTTGGCCAAAAAGGGAGTATGTGTTCCTTCCTGAATATATTCAGGTAAAAAAGCATACACACGTTTTGGCCAACCAAGCAAGCTGGGAGAGCAAATCAGCACTACAAAGAAGTCTCACTTCCCCCCGGTCAAAACGGCCATCTGAAAAAAGTGTAAAAAGCCACAAATGCAGGACAGGCCATGGAGAACAGGAAACCTTGTTATGCTGACGGGCGGGATGAAAATTGCCGCAGACACTCTACAAAAGTGTATGGTGTTTCCTAAAACATCTAAACAACAGAGCTACAGAGCATAGGGCACTTCCACTCATGGGCGTATATCTTGGGAAGACTAAAAATCAACAAGACACAGGCACCCCAAAGCTTAGGGCTGCTCTGTTTACAAGAACCTCGACTTCGGTACCCGTTCCATATCCCAGGAAAGAGAAAAATGGATACAGAAGTTGTGAAACTTATGTACAATGGAATATCACTCAGCCATGAAATCAATGTCATAAGGCTAGTAGCAGCATAATGAGTGGATTTAGGTACGATAATTCAAAGTGAAAAAGGTCACACAGAAAAAGAAATTTATCAAAACATATCACTTATAGAGGGAATGTAAACATGGCTACAAAGAACTGAATTAAAACAGAACAGAGTCACGCTTTTAGAAAACACACTTATGCCTGCTTCAGGGGAAAGGTGAGGGGGGGTTTTCATAAAACAAGAGTTTGAAATTAGCACAGATACCGTTCCAAAAACCAAATATGTAATAGACAAGACCTACTCCTTGCTCAATGAACTGGACTCAACAGCTCCTATTCATCGCAGAAGAAAAATTCCAGCCCTTGTTTCTCAGGAGCTCTGGGGTCTACCTGCGAGGTAAACTTAACTCACCTGGCACAAGGCGGCCATCCCGGGTTTCACATCAACATGATCTCAGGCACAAACCTCCTGGCTTTTCCATTGTGTCTTTAAGTTACTTGTTGAAACAACTGCACAAATATGACAAAGATATAAAATCAGGCATCTTCTGCCCCAGTGCCTGCTCATAAATGATTTTCTGCCACTTTAATGATAAAGATAGAACATTTCAACATTCTGCTGCCCTTATTGTCATTTTTCTTGATATTTCTATTGAATACTCTTACTTATTTTAACAATGGAACATTTATTTACCTTGTTCCAGACCCAGCCTGTAGTGGTAAAGGTTTTGTTGTTATATTTCTATTATGTTTCCTTTAAAAATCATTATGCTATTTAACTGGATTAAGTCAATTCTATAGGCATTTATCTTATGATATTGATGAAATTAATACATAGAGGGCAGTAGTACAAGTTGATTGTACTCCAGAGCCTCTATTAGCACAGTTAAGTAAGTATAACTATTATCTATATGTAAACCAAAGTACATGCCAAGTGAGACTCTCCGACGCTTCTTCACTGTCTGCCCCTCAAGCCTGTGAGAAATGGAATATTTCTTGCCACCTCAGTAAACAAAAGATGCCACAGTCATCCTCTCCAATGTGAGCGGGCAGGCTGAGGAACTCAGGATATGCAAATACAGGATGCAGGCCCCAGACAGCTGAGGTGCATATCAAAGGTAGGAATTCGTGAGCCTGACTCCAGCATCTTCGCATAAGGAAAGCCCTGCATTCCTGTAGAACCTGGGAGAGCAGGTTCTCCTTAGCTGACAATCACCTTTTCACGTCCCCCATCACCTCCGCCAGCCCCCTGCCCTGTCCCCTCCCCCCCCCGGGTGCTTTAGCTCAGGGAGGAAGGGGCGCACAGGGCCTCGGCTGAACAAGAGGCCTGGGAGCCTCGGGAGGAACTTTCGGCCGCTTTCCCCGCCGTCGGGAGGAGGGTCGCTGACGCTGCGGCCGGACCCTGCGCCTCCCTCGCCCCGTGTCCCCTCAGGACGTTCAGCCGCCCTCTCCCCACGCCCCCCGGGCCCCGCGAGCCAGGCCGAGGGCAGGGACGAGAGGAGGGGCCGAAGTTCCCCGGGACCAGACCCCGAGGCTGCTCGTTCTGCACAGCAGCGGCGGGTGGCCGCGAAACCCTTCCCCTCAGAAGCTGCTCTTGCGCGGCCGCCCGGGCACCAGACCCACTTACCCGGCCCGCCGTCCCCACGACTGTCGCGGCTTCGGCCGCCGGGGCCCCTCCGCAGCCGGCAGCGTCAGTGAGGCCGCCCTCCCCTGGGGCTCCAGGGCAGCTCCGTGACGGCGGACTGAAGAGACCCCGAGCCGGGAACTCCAGCTCTGAGGAAACGCGGGCTCCGTTCTGGACGCAGTGGGTGGGGCCGTTCTGCCCCGAGGCCTCCTGGGAGGGGGCGGGGCGCCGGGGGAGGAGCCGCCAGGAGCTCAGGGCCCCGTCGGGGGTCCTGGAGGGGCGGCCCGGCCTGAGGGCCCCGCCCACTGTGGCCGCAGCACAGGCCTTTTTCCTGCAATCCTACACAAAAAGTCAGAAAGATACACACGGTCTACAGTGAATGTTCACAAACGGTGGTTGCTGCTGTGCTTACTATCCTATTAAACGTGGGAAATCCATAACACACTTGAAGTTAGAAGTTAACTATGAATGTTTACCTTTCCTTATTATGTCTCTGCTATTCACAATTGTCGTTAATGAATCAGAGACTGTGGCATCACTAGTTAAAAATGAGCTCGTTTAAAAAATAGAACTCAGGCCCACCGGCCCTACTGTATCAGAATCTGCAATTTTACACTCTCTCCAGTGTACTTGTGGACCCATGAATAGTTGAAAGGTACATTTCTACCTCGACATGTCTCTTCTGTCTGAGAAATACGCACATTTTATCCAGTTTGATATAAATAAAACACTCAAAAATGCATATGTCCGTGTTGAAACCACCATTTTATCATTTCCTTTCCAGATGACTATAGTCTCTATACTGGTTTTATGGATCACATGACATACTCTTTTTTGTAGTTAGAAATAGAGAAAGTTACTTTGTGAAAAAAAAAATATATGTATATATATATATTAGTGGATGATTGAAGACACTCTTCTAAATTAAAACCAGTTCTCTTAATTTGCTCTTTTCTTCTTGCGTCACATTATGAACTCTTCCCGTGGCCACATGTCATGTGTACTTTTAATTTCAGGGACTGCTGACATCCCAGGATGTGCCCATAGATTTCTCTCAAGAGAACTGGGAATGCCTGGACCGAGATCAATGGGAATTGTACAGGGATGTGATGTGACAAAAGTATAGGATCATGCTCTCCTTGAGTGAGGATACCTTCCTTCCAGAATTCCTTATCCACCCACAGGGTTTAGAGGCCTTCATTTGTAGAATGTCTCCTGGAATGTTCTGCTTCCTACAATAGGGTTTCAGATTGCAACGATTCAGGAAATATTGGGAGTTTGTGGGTATAATTTATGTTATTCTTTGAAAATTGCAGCCTTCTTTATAATATACTTTGTAACTGCTTGGGATGTGTCTATATGAACAGTGTACTATATGCTTCTGTTATAGTCCTTACAATATTTTATTCTCTTATTATCTGTAACAATCTTCCATGGATTCTTTGGGCTTAAGGTGTATTAAAAGGGAGACGGCGATTCTGGGACTTCCCTGGTGATGCAGTGGTTAAGACTGCGCCTGCCAATTCAGGGGACACGGGTTCGATCCCTAGTCTGGGAAGATCCCACGTGCAACAGAGCAACTAACCCAGTGGGCCACAACTACTGAGCCTGCGTGCCACAACTACTGAAGCTGGTGCACCTTGAGCCCGTGTGCCATTTATTTTTAGAGAATAAAATCACCTCTGAGTGATTACAATTTAGACCAGCTAGTCAAAATTCTTTATCACCTGTTCTTCTCAAACACTGATCAATGGAACAAGTTTTACTAGGGATAAGAGTGTAATTGTATTCTAGAGTTCATATCGGCAATATGGTTTTTGACCTTGATGCTGGATCACGACATTTCAATGGTATAACTGCTATTAATTGTCTCTTTGTTCAATGATTAAAGTCTCACATGATCTGAGTTCAGACTGGAGCCATCCTGCTTGGTTTCTGTCTATTGCAGATTTCTTCCAGTATGAAAGGACAAGAGCAATACGGCTTACTTTACACAATGTCTTCAAACTAAATGATGACATAATCTACATTCAATTAATTTATACATACCCTACTGTAGAGCAGGGTTTGTTACGGTGGCAGAGCCCGGTAATTATGTAAAACTGAAACTTTTATCTGCACTGGTTCAAGTCCTCTTCCTAAGAATATGTTTATAATCAACACTCTTTCACAAGTTACCCAATTTAATTCACCATAGCATTCCTCATATTAACTAAATGGAAAATCCTAAGCTATATACAAATCCAGAAAGGGCCAAAAATCATCTGCCCACATGGATTATTACAACCCATTGCTGAGGCATTCAAATTACTTATTAAATACCCACTATGTCCATCAACAGCATCAATTTATATATTATTGCCCCAATGCTAGCCTTAACCCTGGCTCTCACAACATGAATTCCTCTTCCCATATCTTAGCCACTAATTAATATAAATGTAGGCATACTCTTTATATTAGCCATATCACACCTAGCCATTTATTCCATCCTCAGTTCTGGATGAGCTTCACATTCAACATACTCACTCACTGGAGCTCTAGGGACAGTAGCATAGACAATCTCATATGAAGTAATGTAGCAGTTATTCTATCCTCAGTCTTACTGATAAATGGATCATTTACACTTTCAACAGTAATTATTACACAGGAACACCTATGACTATTTTCTTCTGACCCCTACTCAGAATTTTATTATCTCCGCAGTAGCAGAAATTCAATGAAGCCCCACTTGATTCAACAGAAGTAGAATCAAAACCTGTATATGACTTCAATGTAGAAGATGTAGCAGGCCCATTCACCTCTTCCTTGCTAGACAATATGTCAATTTCCTTATAATAAACATTTCCACAACAATCCATTTGTAGGAGCATTCGACAATCCCTAGGTGCCAGAATTATATGCACCCCAAGTCATCATTAAAACACATCTAACAATCTCCTTTCTATGAATTTGAGCATCCTACCCACAATTTTGATATGATCAACGTCTACATCTCGTATAAAAGTTTTTTTTCTACTAACATTAGCCCGATGTATATGAGAGTTTTCACCACCTGTCATCATACCAGGCAACCCACCACAAACTTAAGAAATATGTCTGACAAAAGAGTTACTGTGATAGAGTAAATTATAGAGGTTTCAATGCTCTTATTCCTGGAATTGAATTCTTCCTAAGAATTTTATATTCTCCATGTTACCACATTACAGCACATGCTATATACTAAGGTTCACTAGGTAAGCTTCAGGCCCATACCCCCAACATGTTGTCGTAGATCCTTCCTGTACTAATAAACTCTCATTGTTTTTACTATCATTCTACTGACCATTATCACAGGAAATATAATTGTATAAGAAGCTCACACTGGTTAATGGTATCCCCATTCTAATAAAAAACACAAACCCATAAGCTACAGAAGCATCCAACAAATATTTCCTAAAACAATCCACCACACCAATACTACTTATAATGGCTAGTATCATTAATCTAATATACTCTGGTCATGGAACACAATGAATAACAAAAATCTTTCATCCAGCAGCATCCACCCTCATGACAATCGCCCTTGTCACAAAAGTAGGACTTTCCCCATTTCACTTCTGAGTGCCTCACGTCACACAAGGCGTCCCATGAAGAGCAGGCCTGATGCTATTAATATGACAAAAGTGCACCCCTGTCAGTTTTATACCACATGTCACCATCCATCAACCTAAATATACTATTAATCATAGTGATATTATAAATCATAGCTGGAGGCTGAGGGAGATTTAGTCAGACTCACCTGGAAAAAATTACACCCTCCTCATCAAGTGCCCATATAGGATGAATAACAGCCGTTATAAAGTATATTCCGATTATAACAATCCTAAACATACTAATTTATATCATAACAACACTCTCTTCTTATTATTTATGCCCAGAGCCTGTACTACAAGAGTGTCATTATCACACACATGAGGTAAAACACCTCCCATCACAATCCTTTTCCTCACCATTATAGTATCATTAGGACATAGTCCATCACTATCAGGGTTTTTACCCAAATGAATACTTATCCAAGAGATAACGAAAATGACAACATCATTCTACCAACATTAATAGCCATCACAGCAGTGCTCAGCATATATTTCTACTTGCAGCTAACATACTCCACATCACTAACTGTATTCCCTTCATGAAACAACACAAAAACAAATCACATTGAACATTCAAAGAAATAACCTTCCTATCATTACTAATCATAAAACCCAGACAATTATTCCACATAACACCCATTCCATCCGTGCTGGACTAGGAATTTAGGTTAGTTCAGACCAAGAGCTTTCATAACCCAAAACAAGTAAAATTTACTTAATTTCTAAAAATAAGGATTGAAAGACTTCATCCTACATCAATTGAATGTAAAGCAAACATTGGAGTTAAGCCAAATCTTTACGAGACTGATGAGTTTTAACCCCAGGAAACTTTAGTTAACAGGCAAATCCTCTAGTCAACTGGCTTCAATCTGCTTCTTCTTCATTTGAGAAAGAAAAAAAGAAAAAAGGCAGGAAAATCTCTGGCAGAATTGAAGCTGCTTCTCTGAAATTACAATTCAATTTGTTGATTCACCACAGGGTTTGTGAGAAAGAGGGCTCAATCTCTGTCTTCAGATTTACAGTCGAATGCTAGCTCAGTCATTTTACCTCTGTTCATACACTGTTGATTATTTTCAACAAATCACAAAGATATCGGCATCTTATAATTACTATTTGGTGCTTGAGCTGGAGTAGCAGGCAGCACCTTAAGAATATTAATCCAGGCTGAGCTATGCTAACCTGGAGCGCTACTTGGAGATGCACAAATCTGTAACGTGGTCATAACAGTCCCTGCACTTGTAATAATTTTCTTTATTGTTGTACTTGTACCCCCTTATATTGCAGGGTTTGAAAAGTCACTTGGGCCACTAATAACTCGCACACCTGAGGTAGCATTTCCCCGAGTAAACCATGTAAATTTTTGACTACTTCCCCCATCGTTCTTACTCCTACTCATGTCACCAATAGTAGAAGCTTGTTCTGGTACCAGTGGACCGTGTATTCAGCTCTAGCCTGCAACCTGGCCCACGCAGGAGCCTCTGTCGACATAACCATTTCCTCCTTACATTTATCAGGTGTCTCCTCAATTCTTGGTGCTATTGCTTTTATTACTATAGTCTTTCATACAAAACCAGCAGTCATAACCCAATACCAAACACCATTATTTGTTTAATCTTCACCAACTATATCCATATTACTATAATTACCACTCTCAGTCCGAGCAGCCAGAATTGCCATACTCTTAAGAGATAGAAATCTCAACACTACTTTCTCTGACCCTGCAGGAGGAGGCTGAATCCTATACCAACACCTATTTTGATTCTTTGGTCACCCTGAAGTCTGTATTCATGGCCTACCAGGGTTTGTTATAAATTCACACATCATTACACACTATTTAGGACAAAAGGTGCCTTTCAGCTATTTAGGAATAGTATGAGTCATGCCCACTGGCTTTTTAGGATTTCTCTTGTGGGCCCATCATATATTTACCATAGGGAGAGCTGTCCACTCAGGAGCATACTTTGCAAAAGCTACCATAATTGCTTCTATCCCTACAGGAGTGTGCTTTCTCTGGTTGCAGTGAGCAGTAGCGACTCTACGCTGCGGTGCATTGCCTTTTCACTGAAAAGGCTTTCTTTATTGCAGAGCATGGCTTTCACGCTCTAGAGGGCGGGCTCAGTAGTTGTGGCACATGGGCTTTTTGCTCCACGGCAGGTGGAATATTCCCACACGATGGCTCGAACCCGTGTCCCCTGCATTGGCAGGCAAATTCTTAACCACTGCACCACCAGGGAAGTCCCTGGTTAGCAACTGTTCACGGAGGTAATATTATATGACCTCCAATATATTATGAGTTTTAGGCTTTAGTTTTCCTTTTTACAGTAGGAGGTTTCACAGGAATCATCTTACTGAACTCATCCCCGGACACTATCCTCCAGGATACATACTATGTAGCAGCACCCTTCCATGACCTAATGTCCATGGGAGCGGGCTTCACTATTACGGGAGGCTTCCTACACGGATTCCCACTATTCTCAGGTTACACAGTGAACTCAGCATGAGCAAAAAGTCACTTCACGCGTATATTTGTAGTAGTAAATATGACTTCCCGCAGCACTTTCTGGCCTCTCAGGAATGTCATTACTTTAGTCTCACTACTCGGAGGCACACACAACATGAAATATTGTGTCTTTTGGCTCACTCATCTCAATAGCAGCAGTAATGCTAATCATAATCTTCATACTTTGAAAAGCATTTGCATCTAAACAAGAAGGCTAAGCACTAGAAACGGATACTCCTAACCTAGAATTGTTACATAAATGTCCTCCACCATATCCTATGTTTCAAGATCCTACCTATGTAAATATAAAATAAGGAAGGTCTCAAGTCCTTTTCAACCACTTTCAAGCCAACACCATAACAATTATGTCTTTCTCAATAAATGAGAGAAAAGTAAAAAGTGATGTAGCTTTGTCAAACTTAAATCAGAGGCTAAAATCCTGTATATCACGAAGGCATATCAATTTCATCTAGGATCTCAAGATATAACATCACCGATTATGGAAGAACATTTACATTCTCATCATCACACATTAATAGTGATTTTTGAAACTAGTTCTCTATATTATTTCTCTAACATTGACAACTAAACTAACTCATATACATATAATAGATGCACAGGTAGAGAAAATGTGAACAGTTTACCAGCCATTATTGTAATCTTAATTGCTCTATCATCATTGTGAATCCTTTACATGATACATGAAATCAATAACTCTTCCCAAACCATAAAATCGATGGGTCAGTAATGATACTGAAGCTACAAATACACAGATTATGAAGATTTAAATGTTGGCTCCTCTGTAATCCCCACATCAGGGCTAAAACCAGGAGAATAATGACTAATAGAAGTCAACAACCACGGAGTTAGAGAGAGTCATAGAATATTAGTTTCATCTGAAATTGTTGTACACTCCTGAGCTGTTCCTTCTCAGGCCTAAAAAGGGCTGCTATCCCAGGACGCCTAAATTAAAGAATCCTAATACCAACAGGACCAGGCCTATGTTGTAGACAAGAGAGCTCATTTTCCTGAGTTCAAAGACGGGCCAGAGGGATATGGCTGAGATGAGGGGTGAATCTGGAGCCCATGGGGATGCACTCTCCAAGCTCCAGGATAGGAATGGGCCATTATTGGTTTAATGGACGTCTGGGGTCCCAGGCCACCCACACCACACCCTCCCGAGCAGGATCTTGGCAACATTCCCTGTCAGTGATGAGGCAACCTAGCACTTGTCACGCCCCGATGTTGTGTCCTATGTGGGCACCATGCTGTGGGGACCACACCCACACTCTGCAGGTCCATGCTACAGGGTCCTTCTTGCCTCAGGAGTAGAGACCACCCAGCAAGCAGTTCGCTCCCCAACCAGCAGGAGGAGGGGAGGAGAGCAGGGGCACCAGGGGAATCTCACTCAGACAACAACACCCAGGGGTGCCAGCGGGGACAGTGATGATGCAGATGAGGCCCAGACCAAGAGATGCGACCAGAGGACACAAAAGGCAGCTGATCAGGTCCTGACTCAACTGCATCCCGGACACCTTTGTCCCTCCTACGCCCCTTCCTCATACATCCCCTCCTGAAATGCAGATTCTTCAGATGCAAACAGGCAGAGCGTCAGACTGAAAGTCAGCTCTTCCAAAATGACCCGTCAGCAAACACTGCAGGATTGTGCTCCAGTGGGGGCCCTGGAGTCCACAACTCAGGGACTGAAGGGGACATCGGTGCCAGGGCCAGTGTGAGGGGATGGGGAGGGAGACTTTCATGGTTGTGGAATGTTGGTTTTGCAAGATGAAAAGTTCTAGGCGTGGTGGTGATGGCTCCACGAGAAAGTGAATAGATCTGATGCCTCAGAAACGTGCACTTAAAATGGTGACGATGGTAAAGGGTATGTGACGTGTGTTTTATTTCACTTAAATTCATAAAATAATGTCTTTTTAAATCAGAGTCCATTTCGACTCCCGTTCATCACAAATGTCGGAGACCCAAACACATTCCCCTACCTTAGGGGCCATCACGGTGCCCTCACATGGCACATGGGAGACCGTTCTCACGGGGGCCTAGTCTGTGCTCACCTCACCTCTGTCCAGGGAGACCCAGGCAGTGGTGACCCCCATAGATTAGACATATGATATGCTATGATATTCATATGACACCACCGAACATTGTCACTCAGCAGCACACAGAGCAGCACCCCACTCAAACATGCATGACCTCATATGAATGCGACAAGATTAAGGGAAGAAAAGGAACCACCGGTTAATCAGGGCAACACCCTTAACGCAGAGGTTGGAAATGTCAAAGGGGTAAAGACACACTGCAGGCAAAGAGCACATAGGGGTCTCCCCATACATGTGATCCTGACCCATGCAGATGTGGTGAGACCCATACAGTGCCCGTACCCTATAGCTGGTGTAGCACATCCACACTCACCAGGGTGACCCACCTCCCCAGACCCTGCACCTAAAGTCACACGTTCTCTCTCAACACGTGACCCCACCTCCTCAGACCGCTCCACCTGGGTCACATGTCCACAGTCCCAGGGTGAACCGCCCTCTGCAGACGTCCCCAACTGGGGTCACACGTGCACATCCTCCAGGGTGACCTCACCTCACCAGACCGTGCACCTGGGGTCACATGTCCCCTTGGTCAGGGCACCATGGCTCTGCTGCTTGCTCCCCTAATGTAGAAACAACCTGGGTTCCTGGGCTCTGCTGGGATGAGAAAAAGTGTAAGGTGGGTCTCCTGTCCCCACACTTGTCCCACAGAAGTCCTCCTCTTTTCACTTTGGTTCTGTGTGATTTTACCTCTTTTTAAAGCTTTCATGCTAGAGTTGAACATATTACTTGGTTCTGGCAGGCGCAGTCTCACTTTCTTGTCTCACTTACTTGTTGAGAAAACTCACAGGACAGCAGGGCTGAAAGCCGAAGGGCAGCTCTGGACGCTGCTGACTAGGGACGGCAGACAGGAAGGAGAGCTCAGCAGCAGCCTCAGCTGTTACCCATCGGCCTTTTGCCCGATCTGCGTGCCCTGCAATCAATTCACCAGCTAAACCTGCCTCCCTTCGCACCATGCACGTGCTGGTAAATTGGAATAATCAGCAGGTAGCCCTCCTGAGGATTATCCACGAGCCCCAAGGAAGGTGAACCTTGCAGGAATAAAGACAAAGGCCCTGCCCATAGCACTGCCCTTGGGAGGACCAGGTCACCACACTCAGAAGAGAGGGTGTTACCTAGACAAGCCCACCTCGGCTCCAGACCCAGACATCTAAGCACTGACTTTCAAATGCAGGCACGGAGCTTCCCAGTACTGAGGCCAGGCCGGCTCTCTTCCCAGCTCTCCATACTCTTAGCGTACACGGAACATGGTCAGGTCTAAATCTTCTTATTATAGACAACACATGGTCAGCTCTAAACATAAACAGTAGTCAGCACATGGAGAGGTCTAAATTTACCGTGTAGACAGAACTTGATCATGTTTCAACTAGCTTAGGGCTGAGCTCATAGGAGGTACAGATCACACATATGGGTCTCTCATCTTTGGACACCCACATCAGGAAACTGAACGATATCGTTGTCATTAAACATTTCAACAGGCAAAACAGAAATGTTACCAGTGTCTCTGGCCACCTGGTGGTCAGGATCCACATGTGATGCAAGAACTTCTTAGAGTGCAGCCCAGTCTGCGGCCAGGCCAGACAAGAAGTGGCCTGATTCCAGCCTCCCAGGCTTCCAGAAGGAGGCGGCCGCACAGGAGGCCCAAGCAGGACAGTTCTGCATGGTGCGGGCCAGGAGAGCCTGTCTGTCCATTCCACTGGCCGATTCCGGGCGGGGTGCTCAGGGCCGCTGAGAGCCCCGCGCTCAGGCCCTGCTTCCCTGCAGCATGTGCGTGTGCGTGTGTGTGTGTGTGTGTATGTGTGTGTGTGTAGAGGGGGCAGTGGCTGACGTCTCCCACGGCTCCCGTCCCGGGCACCGTGATGTCTTCGAGGGTAGGTACGGGGAGAGGTAGGGGCACAGAAGCCATTGGAGAGGAGAACCCACCACGGAGCTCCTTGCACACTGGCTCGCCCCACCCGGGGACCAGCCTACCCATCGTGGGCCACATGCCACCCCCCAGCCCCGCACCCCCAAAGGCAGGGCGCCTGCTCTTTCAACAGCACAGGGTCTCACATGAAGGAGACTCAGTGGGGAATGTCACCCACTCCCCCACTCCTGATGCTCAGTTTGGGGAGAATGAACCCCCTTGACTGGGCGATGGGACCCTGTGAAGAAACATGTGGTGCCCCATCCAAGTCAGGGCCTGCCTGAGAGATGGGAACACAGGAGCCACGTGCAGGGCCTGGAGGCCAGGCCAACAGGACGAGCACCTCCAGCCTTGGTCTAGCTCTCCAACTGTGACATTGTAGCATTAAGGGACCTGAGGCAGGTGACTGAATGTAATGGGGTCTAAACTGGACCCTGAATGGGGCTTAAAGAACGTGTGAAGGATGTCACTCAGACAGTGACAGTCACTGGAAGACAGACGCTGTGTGAGGACATCCTGCTCCATCCATTTAAATCCCTGCGATCTCTGAACTTTACGTGGCTACGCAGGATTGTTAGAGCAGGTGCGTGCGGACATATCTGGGGCACAATTCAGTCTGCAATCAACTTGCAAGTGGTTCCAGAAAACACACAGGTGTGCGCAAAGGTAGACACAGCACACACACAAACATACGCATGCTCACAGCACAAATATATTCACACACTAGCCTATGAACACACACGCTCGCGTGTACCCACGCACACACTAACGTGTGCCGGTGCACATACCTATGCACATGCACAGCACATGTACGCATACAGGCACATGCACACACGTAGCGCACACACAGGGAATAAAGTGAATCCATAAAGCATTAATTCCTGAAAGCAAGTGAAGCTGACATGTATTTTTCCCTTTTTCTTAGCTTTGATGTTTTTCACAATAAAAACTTTAAGAAAAGAGTTAATGGCGAATGACTTTTTTTTTTGCACAGGTGTCGCGGACTCCTCAGAGGCAGTGACCCAGGACTGAGGCCCCCGAGCGTCCTTCTGAGGGTCGTGGCCCCGGTGTCCCTCTCACGGGAGTTGCTGTCAGCCTTGATGGTCGAAGCAGCCATGGTATCTAGATTTCACTGGTAGAAACTATTCCTTTTCTTCCCTGGGAGGAGCAGGTCTCCTTCTACTTTGTTGGGGAGACTCCCTTTTTACTAAACAAAAATGATAAGCTGTAAGTACATATTAAGGTTTAGGTTATATACATGTAAAGAATAATCATAAAGATCAAGGAACAGAACACGATGAGTGGACACCCAGGAGTGCCCTTCCCTCGTCACAGCCTCCTCCCCACCGTGAGGGAGCTGTTCTCCTGATTTTGTGCCAGTGACTTGTCCTCAGAGTTTTCGCCCAGGGACGCATCTCTGCGCAACGCAGCCCAGCTTTGCCTAGTTCCAAAGTCGGTAAATGCGTGTACCCTGCATGCTGCCTTATTGCTCTTGATGGCGCAGCATCGTGTCCATGGGATTCCTTCACCTTGTGAATAGAGATTTTTAAAAAATAATTTTTATAGTTTTACGAACTTTAAACAAAATGTACTCCATTGCTGTGGAATATTCCTTCATAGGAGCGTGCATGGTTCATTTCTGCATCCGCTTGTGATGGCCTTCATGTTCTTTCCAGTTTGGCTCCTGTGGCTGCGGAGTCCATGTCCGTGTGTCCTGGTGCAGTGCCGGTAGGTTTGTGTTCAGCTGGGAGGAGCCCTGCGGGTCTGCGTGCGTGCGCGGACTTCGCTCTTTGAGGCCCGATTGTTTCAGAAGCGGTTGCATCGGCCCGCTGCGTGCCAGGCTTTCCATTGCCCCACAGCCTGCTGATAATTGATACTATGTCTTTCATGTCTGCATTCTGGTAGGTGTATGCACAGTATTTTTCTTATGGTTTTAATCCCTCGGTGGTTAGTGAAGTTGTGCATCTAGTAGTATTCATACACTATTTCCTGTTCGTTTTTAAAAAGTTTTAAAAATTGTGGTTCAATACACATAACATAAAATTTAGTATCTTAACCATTTTTAAATGCCATTTCAGGGTCAAGAAGTAATTGGTGCTGTTGTGCAAACCTTACCGCCATCGTCCTCCAGAACTTTCTCATCTTGCAACATTGAAACAGTCCCCATTAAACACGCACTCCCCATGCTCCCTCCCTCAGCCCCTGGCACTCAACATGCTACTTTCTGTCTCTATGTTTCTGACTGCTCTAGGGGCCTCGTGTGAATGAAGCCAGCACTGCGTGTTGTTTTGTGTCTAGCTTACATCACTGAGCATAATGCCCTCGAGGCTCATCCCTGCTGAAGGCTGTGTCAGAATTGCCTTCCTTTTTAGGCTGAACAACATTCCCTTGTATCGATGGACCGTGTTTTTCTTCTCCATTCATCCATTAGTGGACACGTGTAATATCTACATTCATTTCTCATGTCATAATAATTGTGGAATAACGTCAGAAAGTCCTTTGAATCTAAAGTCATCTGCCATTAACTCTTTTCTTAAACTTTTTACTGTGAACAACATCAAAGCTAAGAAAAAGGGAAAATACATGTCAGCTTCACCTGTGTTCAGGAATTAATGCTTTACGGATTCACTTTATTCCCTGTGTGTGTGCTACGTGTGTGCATGTGCCTGTTTGCCTACATATGCTGTGCATGTGCATAGGTATGTGCACTGGCACACGTTAGTGTGTGCATGGGTACATGCGTGCGTGTGTGTTCATATGCTAGTGTGTGAATATATTTGTGCTGTGCACGTGCATATGTTTGTGTGTGTGCTGTGTCTACCTGTGTGCACACCTGTGTGTTTTCTGCAACCACTTGGAAGTTGGTTGCAGACTGAATTGTGCCCCAGATATGTCCGCACGCATCTGCTCTAACATTCCTGCTTTTCCACATAAAGATCAGAGCTGTCAGGGATTTAAATGGATGAAGCAGGATGTCCTGACACAGGGTCTGTCTTCCAATGACTGTCACTGTCTGAGTGACATCCTTCCCACCTTCTCTAAGTCCCATTCAGGGTCCACCTGAGGCCCCCATTACATTCAGTCACCTGCCCCAGGTCCCCTATAAACTACAATGTCACAGTTGGAGAGCTAGACCAAGGCTGGAGGTGCTCGTCCTGTTGGCCTGGCCTCCAGGCCATGCACGTGGCTCCTGTGTTCCCATCTGTCAGCCAGACCCCGACTTGGATGGGGCACCACATGTTTCATCACAGGGTCCCATCGCCCAGTCAAGGGGGTTCATTCTCCCCAAACTGAGCATTAGGAGTGGGAGGGGTGAAGTCCCCACTGAGTCTACTTCATGTGAGACCCTGTGCTGTTGAAAGAGCAGGTGCCCTGCCCTCGGGGGTGGGGGCTGGGGGGGACATTTGGCCCACGATGGGCTCTCGGGTCCCCGGGTGGGGCCAGCCAGTGTGCAAGGAGCTCCGTGGTGGGTTCTCCTCTCCAACGGCTTCTGTGCCCCTACCTCTCCCCGTGCCTCCCGTCGAAGACAGCACGGTGCCCGGGACGGGAGCCGTGGAGCCGTCAGCCACTGCCCCCTCTACACACACACACACACACACACACACACACACACACACGCACACGCACACGCACACGCACACGCACATGCTTCAGGGAGGCAGGACTTGAGCGCGGGGCTCTCAGCAGCCCTGAGCACCCCACGCGGAATCGGCCAGTGGAATGGACAAACAGGCTCTCCTGGCCCGCACCATGCAGAACTGTCCTGCCTGGGCCTCCTGTGCGGCCGCCTCCTTCTGGAAGCCTGGGAGGCTGGAATCAGGCCACTTCTTGTCTGGCCTGGCCGTAGACTGGGCTGCACTCTAAGAAATTCTTGGATCACATGAGGATCCTGACCATCAGATGGCCAGAGACACTGGTAACATTTCTGTTTTGCCTGTTGAAATGTTTAATGACAACGATATCGTTCAGTTTCCTGATGTGGGTGTCCAAAGATGAGAGACTCATATGTGTGATCTGTACCTCCTATGAGCTCAGCCCTAAGCTAGTTGAAACATGATCAAGTTCTGTCTACACGGTAAATTCAGACCTCTCCATGTGCTGTCTACTGTTTATGTTTAGAGCTGACCATGTGTTGTCTATAATAAGAAGATTTAGACCTGACCATGTTCCGTGTATGCTAGGAGTATGGAGAGCTGGGAAGAGAGCCGGCCTGGCCTCAGTACTGGGAAGCTCCGTGCCTGCATTTGAAAGTCAGTGCTTAGATGTCTGGGTCTGGAGCCGAGGTGGGCTTGTCTAGGTAACACCCTCTCTTCTGAGTGTGGTGACCTGGTCCTCCCAAGGGCAGTGCTATGGGCAGGGCCTTTGTCTTTATTCCTGCAAGGTTCACCTTCCTCGTGGATAATCCTCAGGAGGGCTACCTGCTGATTATTCCAATTTACCAGCACGTGCATGGTGCCAAGGGAGGCAGGTTTAGCTGGTGAATTGATTGCAGGGCACGCAGATCGGGCAAAAGGCCGATGGGTAACAGCTGAGGCTGCTGCTGAGCTCTCCTTCCTGTCTGCCGTCCCTAGTCAGCAGCGTCCAGAGCTGCCCTTCGGCTTTCAGCTCTGCTGTCCTGTGAGTTTTCTCAACAAGTAAGTGAGACAAGTGAGACTGCGCCTGCCAGAACCAAGTAATATGTTCAACTCTAGCATGAAAGCTTTAAAAAGAGGTAAAATCACACAGAACCAAAGTGAAAAGAGGAGGACTTCTGTGGGACAAGTGTGGGGACAGGAGACCCACCTTACACTTTTTCTCATCCCAGCAGAGCCCAGGAACCCAGGTTGTTTCTACATTAGGGGAGCAAGCAGCAGAGTGCTGCTGACCAAGGGGACATGTGACCCCAGGTGCACGGTCTGGTGAGGTGAGGTCACCCTGGAGGATGTGCACGTGTGACCCCAGTTGGGGACGTCTGCAGAGGGCGGTTCACCCTGGGACTGTGGACATGTGACCCAGGTGGAGCGGTCTGAGGAGGTGGGGTCACGTGTTGAGAGAGAACGTGTGACTTTAGGTGCAGGGTCTGGGGAGGTGGGTCACCCTGGTGAGTGTGGATGTGCTACACCAGCTATAGGGTACGGGCACTGTATGGGTCTCACCACATCTGCATGGGTCAGGATCACATGTATGGGGAGACCCCTATGTGCTCTTTGCCTGCAGTGTGTCTTTACCCCTTTGACATTTCCAACCTCTGCGTTAAGGGTGTTGCCCTGATTAACCGGTGGTTCCTTTTCTTCCCTTAATCTTGTCGCATTCATATGAGGTCATGCATGTTTGAGTGGGGTGCTGCTCTGTGTGCTGCTGAGTGACAATGTTCGGTGGTGTCATATGAATATCATAGCATATCATATGTCTAATCTATGGGGGTCACCACTGCCTGGGTCTCCCTGGACAGAGGTGAGGTGAGCACAGACTAGGCCCCCGTGAGAACGGTCTCCCATGTGCCATGTGAGGGCACCGTGATGGCCCCTAAGGTAGGGGAATGTGTTTGGGTCTCCGACATTTGTGATGAACGGGAGTCGAAATGGACTCTGATTTAAAAAGACATTATTTTATGAATTTAAGTGAAATAAAACACACGTCACATACCCTTTACCATCGTCACCATTTTAAGTGCACGTTTCTGAGGCATCAGATCTATTCACTTTCTCGTGGAGCCATCACCACCACGCCTAGAACTTTTCATCTTGCAAAACCAACATTCCACAACCATGAAAGTCTCCCTCCCCATCCCCTCACACTGGCCCTGGCACCGATGTCCCCTTCAGTCCCTGAGTTGTGGACTCCAGGGCCCCCACTGGAGCACAATCCTGCAGTGTTTGCTGACGGGTCATTTTGGAAGAGCTGACTTTCAGTCTGACGCTCTGCCTGTTTGCATCTGAAGAATCTGCATTTCAGGAGGGGATGTATGAGGAAGGGGCGTAGGAGGGACAAAGGTGTCCGGGATGCAGTTGAGTCAGGACCTGATCAGCTGCCTTTTGTGTCCTCTGGTCGCATCTCTTGGTCTGGGCCTCATCTGCATCATCACTGTCCCCGCTGGCACCCCTGGGTGTTGTTGTCTGAGTGAGATTCCCCTGGTGCCCCTGCTCTCCTCCCCTCCTCCTGCTGGTTGGGGAGCGAACTGCTTGCTGGGTGGTCTCTACTCCTGAGGCAAGAAGGACCCTGTAGCATGGACCTGCAGAGTGTGGGTGTGGTCCCCACAGCATGGTGCCCACATAGGACACAACATCGGGGCGTGACAAGTGCTAGGTTGCCTCATCACTGACAGGGAATGTTGCCAAGATCCTGCTCGGGAGGGTGTGGTGTGGGTGGCCTGGGACCCCAGACGTCCATTAAACCAATAATGGCCCATTCCTATCCTGGAGCTTGGAGAGTGCATCCCCATGGGCTCCAGATTCACCCCTCATCTCAGCCATATCCCTCTGGCCCGTCTTTGAACTCAGGAAAATGAGCTCTCTTGTCTACAACATAGGCCTGGTCCTGTTGGTATTAGGATTCTTTAATTTAGGCGTCCTGGGATAGCAGCCCTTTTTAGGCCTGAGAAGGAACAGCTCAGGAGTGTACAACAATTTCAGATGAAACTAATATTCTATGACTCTCTCTAACTCCGTGGTTGTTGACTTCTATTAGTCATTATTCTCCTGGTTTTAGCCCTGATGTGGGGATTACAGAGGAGCCAACATTTAAATCTTCATAATCTGTGTATTTGTAGCTTCAGTATCATTACTGACCCATCGATTTTATGGTTTGGGAAGAGTTATTGATTTCATGTATCATGTAAAGGATTCACAATGATGATAGAGCAATTAAGATTACAATAATGGCTGGTAAACTGTTCACATTTTCTCTACCTGTGCATCTATTATATGTATATGAGTTAGTTTAGTTGTCAATGTTAGAGAAATAATATAGAGAACTAGTTTCAAAAATCACTATTAATGTGTGATGATGAGAATGTAAATGTTCTTCCATAATCGGTGATGTTATATCTTGAGATCCTAGATGAAATTGATATGCCTTCGTGATATACAGGATTTTAGCCTCTGATTTAAGTTTGACAAAGCTACATCACTTTTTACTTTTCTCTCATTTATTGAGAAAGACATAATTGTTATGGTGTTGGCTTGAAAGTGGTTGAAAAGGACTTGAGACCTTCCTTATTTTATATTTACATAGGTAGGATCTTGAAACATAGGATATGGTGGAGGACATTTATGTAACAATTCTAGGTTAGGAGTATCCGTTTCTAGTGCTTAGCCTTCTTGTTTAGATGCAAATGCTTTTCAAAGTATGAAGATTATGATTAGCATTACTGCTGCTATTGAGATGAGTGAGCCAAAAGACACAATATTTCATGTTGTGTGTGCCTCCGAGTAGTGAGACTAAAGTAATGACATTCCTGAGAGGCCAGAAAGTGCTGCGGGAAGTCATATTTACTACTACAAATATACGCGTGAAGTGACTTTTTGCTCATGCTGAGTTCACTGTGTAACCTGAGAATAGTGGGAATCCGTGTAGGAAGCCTCCCGTAATAGTGAAGCCCGCTCCCATGGACATTAGGTCATGGAAGTGTGCTGCTACATAGTATGTATCCTGGAGGATAGTGTCCGGGGATGAGTTCACTAAGATGATTCCTGTGAAACCTCCTACTGTAAAAAGAAAAACTAAAGCCTAAAACTCATAATATATTGGAGGTCATATAATATTACCTCCGTGAACAGTTGCTAACCAGGGACTTCCCTGGTGGTGCAGTGGTTAAGAATTTGCCTGCCAATGCAGGGGACACGGGTTCGAGCCATCGTGTGGGAATATTCCACCTGCCGTGGAGCAAAAAGCCCCTGTGCCACAACTACTGAGCCTGCCCTCTAGAGCGTGAAAGCCATGCTCTGCAATAAAGAAAGCCTTTTCAGTGAAAAGGCAATGCACCGCAGCGTAGAGTCGCTACTGCTCACTGCAACCAGAGAAAGCACACTCCTGTAGGGATAGAAGCAATTATGGTAGCTTTTGCAAAGTATGCTCCTGAGTGGACAGCTCTCCCTATGGTAAATATATGATGGGCCCACAAGAGAAATCCTAAAAAGCCAGTGGGCATGACTCATACTATTCCTAAATAGCTGAAAGGCACCTTTTGTCCTAAATAGTGTGTAATGATGTGTGAATTTATAACAAACCCTGGTAGGCCATGAATACAGACTTCAGGGTGACCAAAGAAACAAAATAGGTGTTGGTATAGGATTCAGCCTCCTCCTGCAGGGTCAGAGAAAGTAGTGTTGAGATTTCTATCTCTTAAGAGTATGGCAATTCTGGCTGCTCGGACTGAGAGTGGTAATTATAGTAATATGGCTATAGTTGGTGAAGATTAAACAAATAATGGTGTTTGGTATTGGGTTATGACTGCTGGTTTTGTATGAAAGACTATAGTAATAAAAGCAATAGCACCAAGAATTGAGGAGACACCTGATAAATGTAAGGAGGAAATGGTTATGTCGACAGAGGCTCCTGCGTGGGCCAGGTTGCAGGCTAGAGCTGAATACACGGTCCACTGGTACCAGAACAAGCTTCTACTATTGGTGACATGAGTAGGAGTAAGAACGATGGGGGAAGTAGTCAAAAATTTACATGGTTTACTCGGGGAAATGCTACCTCAGGTGTGCGAGTTATTAGTGGCCCAAGTGACTTTTCAAACCCTGCAATATAAGGGGTACAAGTACAACAATAAAGAAAATTATTACAAGTGCAGGGACTGTTATGACCACGTTACAGATTTGTGCATCTCCAAGTAGCGCTCCAGGTTAGCATAGCTCAGCCTGGATTAATATTCTTAAGGTGCTGCCTGCTACTCCAGCTCAAGCACCAAATAGTAATTATAAGATGCCGATATCTTTGTGATTTGTTGAAAATAATCAACAGTGTATGAACAGAGGTAAAATGACTGAGCTAGCATTCGACTGTAAATCTGAAGACAGAGATTGAGCCCTCTTTCTCACAAACCCTGTGGTGAATCAACAAATTGAATTGTAATTTCAGAGAAGCAGCTTCAATTCTGCCAGAGATTTTCCTGCCTTTTTTCTTTTTTTCTTTCTCAAATGAAGAAGAAGCAGATTGAAGCCAGTTGACTAGAGGATTTGCCTGTTAACTAAAGTTTCCTGGGGTTAAAACTCATCAGTCTCGTAAAGATTTGGCTTAACTCCAATGTTTGCTTTACATTCAATTGATGTAGGATGAAGTCTTTCAATCCTTATTTTTAGAAATTAAGTAAATTTTACTTGTTTTGGGTTATGAAAGCTCTTGGTCTGAACTAACCTAAATTCCTAGTCCAGCACGGATGGAATGGGTGTTATGTGGAATAATTGTCTGGGTTTTATGATTAGTAATGATAGGAAGGTTATTTCTTTGAATGTTCAATGTGATTTGTTTTTGTGTTGTTTCATGAAGGGAATACAGTTAGTGATGTGGAGTATGTTAGCTGCAAGTAGAAATATATGCTGAGCACTGCTGTGATGGCTATTAATGTTGGTAGAATGATGTTGTCATTTTCGTTATCTCTTGGATAAGTATTCATTTGGGTAAAAACCCTGATAGTGATGGACTATGTCCTAATGATACTATAATGGTGAGGAAAAGGATTGTGATGGGAGGTGTTTTACCTCATGTGTGTGATAATGACACTCTTGTAGTACAGGCTCTGGGCATAAATAATAAGAAGAGAGTGTTGTTATGATATAAATTAGTATGTTTAGGATTGTTATAATCGGAATATACTTTATAACGGCTGTTATTCATCCTATATGGGCACTTGATGAGGAGGGTGTAATTTTTTCCAGGTGAGTCTGACTAAATCTCCCTCAGCCTCCAGCTATGATTTATAATATCACTATGATTAATAGTATATTTAGGTTGATGGATGGTGACATGTGGTATAAAACTGACAGGGGTGCACTTTTGTCATATTAATAGCATCAGGCCTGCTCTTCATGGGACGCCTTGTGTGACGTGAGGCACTCAGAAGTGAAATGGGGAAAGTCCTACTTTTGTGACAAGGGCGATTGTCATGAGGGTGGATGCTGCTGGATGAAAGATTTTTGTTATTCATTGTGTTCCATGACCAGAGTATATTAGATTAATGATACTAGCCATTATAAGTAGTATTGGTGTGGTGGATTGTTTTAGGAAATATTTGTTGGATGCTTCTGTAGCTTATGGGTTTGTGTTTTTTATTAGAATGGGGATACCATTAACCAGTGTGAGCTTCTTATACAATTATATTTCCTGTGATAATGGTCAGTAGAATGATAGTAAAAACAATGAGAGTTTATTAGTACAGGAAGGATCTACGACAACATGTTGGGGGTATGGGCCTGAAGCTTACCTAGTGAACCTTAGTATATAGCATGTGCTGTAATGTGGTAACATGGAGAATATAAAATTCTTAGGAAGAATTCAATTCCAGGAATAAGAGCATTGAAACCTCTATAATTTACTCTATCACAGTAACTCTTTTGTCAGACATATTTCTTAAGTTTGTGGTGGGTTGCTGGTATGATGACAGGTGGTGAAAACTCTCATATACATCGGGCTAATGTTAGTAGAAAAAAAACTTTTATACGCGATGTAGACGTTGATCATATCAAAATTGTGGGTAGGATGCTCAAATTCATAGAAAGGAGATTGTTAGATGTGTTTTAATGATGACTTGGGGTGTATATAATTCTGGCACCTAGGGATTGTCGAATGCTCCTACAAATGGATTGTTGTGGAAATGTTTATTATAAGGAAATTGACATATTGTCTAGCAAGGAAGAGGTGAATGGGCCTGCTACATCTTCTACATTGAAGTCATATACAGGTTTTGATTCTACTTCTGTTGAATCAAGTGGGGCTTCATTGAATTTCTGCTACTGCGGAGATAATAAAATTCTGAGTAGGGGTCAGAAGAAAATAGTCATAGGTGTTCCTGTGTAATAATTACTGTTGAAAGTGTAAATGATCCATTTATCAGTAAGACTGAGGATAGAATAACTGCTACATTACTTCATATGAGATTGTCTATGCTACTGTCCCTAGAGCTCCAGTGAGTGAGTATGTTGAATGTGAAGCTCATCCAGAACTGAGGATGGAATAAATGGCTAGGTGTGATATGGCTAATATAAAGAGTATGCCTACATTTATATTAATTAGTGGCTAAGATATGGGAAGAGGAATTCATGTTGTGAGAGCCAGGGTTAAGGCTAGCATTGGGGCAATAATATATAAATTGATGCTGTTGATGGACATAGTGGGTATTTAATAAGTAATTTGAATGCCTCAGCAATGGGTTGTAATAATCCATGTGGGCAGATGATTTTTGGCCCTTTCTGGATTTGTATATAGCTTAGGATTTTCCATTTAGTTAATATGAGGAATGCTATGGTGAATTAAATTGGGTAACTTGTGAAAGAGTGTTGATTATAAACATATTCTTAGGAAGAGGACTTGAACCAGTGCAGATAAAAGTTTCAGTTTTACATAATTACCGGGCTCTGCCACCGTAACAAACCCTGCTCTACAGTAGGGTATGTATAAATTAATTGAATGTAGATTATGTCATCATTTAGTTTGAAGACATTGTGTAAAGTAAGCCGTATTGCTCTTGTCCTTTCATACTGGAAGAAATCTGCAATAGACAGAAACCAAGCAGGATGGCTCCAGTCTGAACTCAGATCATGTGAGACTTTAATCATTGAACAAAGAGACAATTAATAGCAGTTATACCATTGAAATGTCGTGATCCAGCATCAAGGTCAAAAACCATATTGCCGATATGAACTCTAGAATACAATTACACTCTTATCCCTAGTAAAACTTGTTCCATTGATCAGTGTTTGAGAAGAACAGGTGATAAAGAATTTTGACTAGCTGGTCTAAATTGTAATCACTCAGAGGTGATTTTATTCTCTAAAAATAAATGGCACACGGGCTCAAGGTGCACCAGCTTCAGTAGTTGTGGCACGCAGGCTCAGTAGTTGTGGCCCACTGGGTTAGTTGCTCCGTTGCACGTGGGATCTTCCCAGACTAGGGATCGAACCCGTGTCCCCTGAATTGGCAGGCGCAGTCTTAACCACTGCATCACCAGGGAAGTCCCAGAATCGCCGTCTCCCTTTTAATACACCTTAAGCCCAAAGAATCCATGGAAGATTGTTACAGATAATAAGAGAATAAAATATTGTAAGGACTATAACAGAAGCATATAGTACACTGTTCATATAGACACATCCCAAGCAGTTACAAAGTATATTATAAAGAAGGCTGCAATTTTCAAAGAATAACATAAATTATACCCACAAACTCCCAATATTTCCTGAATCGTTGCAATCTGAAACCCTATTGTAGGAAGCAGAACATTCCAGGAGACATTCTACAAATGAAGGCCTCTAAACCCTGTGGGTGGATAAGGAATTCTGGAAGGAAGGTATCCTCACTCAAGGAGAGCATGATCCTATACTTTTGTCACATCACATCCCTGTACAATTCCCATTGATCTCGGTCCAGGCATTCCCAGTTCTCTTGAGAGAAATCTATGGGCACATCCTGGGATGTCAGCAGTCCCTGAAATTAAAAGTACACATGACATGTGGCCACGGGAAGAGTTCATAATGTGACGCAAGAAGAAAAGAGCAAATTAAGAGAACTGGTTTTAATTTAGAAGAGTGTCTTCAATCATCCACTAATATATATATATATATACATATATATTTTTTTTCACAAAGTAACTTTCTCTGTTTCTAACTACAAAAAAGAGTATGTCATGTGATCCATAAAACCAGTATAGAGACTATAGTCATCTGGAAAGGAAATGATAAAATGGTGGTTTCAACACGGACATATGCATTTTTGAGTGTTTTATTTATATCAAACTGGATAAAATGTGCGTATTTCTCAGACAGAAGAGACATGTCGAGGTAGAAATGTACCTTTCAACTATTCATGGGTCCACAAGTACACTGGAGAGAGTGTAAAATTGCAGATTCTGATACAGTAGGGCCGGTGGGCCTGAGTTCTATTTTTTAAACGAGCTCATTTTTAACTAGTGATGCCACAGTCTCTGATTCATTAACGACAATTGTGAATAGCAGAGACATAATAAGGAAAGGTAAACATTCATAGTTAACTTCTAACTTCAAGTGTGTTATGGATTTCCCACGTTTAATAGGATAGTAAGCACAGCAGCAACCACCGTTTGTGAACATTCACTGTAGACCGTGTGTATCTTTCTGACTTTTTGTGTAGGATTGCAGGAAAAAGGCCTGCGCTGTGGCCACAGTGGGCGGGGCCCTCAGACCGGGCCGCCCCTCCAGGCCCCCCGACGGGGCCCTGAGCTCCTGGCGGCTCCTCCCCCGGCGCCCCGCTCCCTCCCAGGAGGCCTCAGGCAGAGCGGCCCCACCCGCAGCGCCCAGAACGGAGCCCGCGTTTCCTCAGAGCTGGAGCTCCCGGCTCGGGGTCTCTTCCCTCCGCCGTCACGGAGCTGCCCCGGAGCCCAAGGGGAGGGCGGCCTCACTGACGCTGCCGGCTGCGGAGGGGCCCCGGCGGCCGAAGCCGCGACAGTCGTGGGGACGGCGGGCCGGGTAAGTGGGTCTGGTGCCCGGGCGGCCGCGCAAGAGCAGCTTCTGAGGGGAAGGGTTTCGCGGCCACCCGCCGCTGCTGTGCAGAACGAGCGGCCTCGGGGTCTGGTCCCGGGGAACTTCGGCCCCTCCTCTCGGCCCTGCCCTCGGCCTGGCTCGCGGGGCCCGGGGGGCGTGGGGAGAGGGCGGCTGAACGTCCTGAGGGGACACAGGGCGAGGGAGGCACAGGGTCCGGCCGCAGCGTCAGCGACCCTCCTCCCGACGGCGGGGAAAGCGGCCGAAAGTTCCTCCCGAGGCTCCCAGGCCTCTTGTTCAGCCGAGGCCCTGTGCGCCCCATCCTCCCTGAGCTAAAGCACCCGGGGGGCGGGAGGGGACATGGCGGGGGGCTGGCGCAGGTGATGGGGGACGGGAAAAGGTGATTGTCAGCTAAGGAGAACCTGCTCTCCCAAGGTGAGCAATGCAGGGCTTTCCTTTGTATGCGAAGATGCTGGAGTCAGGCTCACGAATTCCTTCCTTTGATATGCACCTCAGCTCTCTGGGGCCTGCATCCTGTATTTGCATATCCTGAGTTCCTCAGGGCCTGCCCGCTCACATTGGAGAGGATGACTGTGGCATCTTTTGTTTACTGAGGTGGCAAGAAATATTCCATTTCTCACAGGCTTGAGGGGCAGACAGTGAAGAAGCGTCGGAGAGTCTCACTTGGCATGTACTTTGGTTTACATATAGATAATAGTTATACTTACTTAACTGTGCTAATAGAGGCTCTGGAGTACAATCAACTTGTACTACTGCCCTCTATGTATTAATTTCATCAATATCATAAGATAAATGCCTGTAGAATTGACTTAATCCAGTTAAATAGCATAATGATTTTTAAAGGAAACATAATAGAAATATAACAACAAAACCTTTACCACTACAGGCTGGGTCTGGAACAAGGTAAATAAATGTTCCATTGTTAAAATATTGAAAGAGTATTCAATAGAAATATCAAGAAAAATGACAAATAATAAGGGCAGCAGAATGTTGAAATGTTCTATCTTTATCATTAAAGTGGCAGAAAATCATTTATGAGCAGGCACTGGGGCAGAAGATGTCTGATTTTATATCTTTGTCATAGTTGTGCAGTTGTTTCAACAAGTAACTTAAAAACACAATGGAAAAGCCAGGAGGTTTGTGCCTGAGATCATGTTGATGTGAAACCCGGGATGGCCGCCTTGTGCCAGGTGTGTTAAGTTTACCTCGCAGGTAGACCTCAGAGCTCCTGAGAAACAAGGGCTGGAATTTTCCTGCTGGGTGCCCCTTAGGTTCTGTGACTTGATTGATTGTGAGTCATGTTGGGAGAAAGACCTGATCACAGGAAGAGGGTGGGAATAGAGTGATTTGAGGAGCAGCTGACAACATTCATCACAGCTCATTGCCTGAATGAATTTTAAAGAAACAGGAAAACAAATGATTCTTATGGAATCAGAGAATGTGAGGGCTGGACAATCCCAGGAAATGAGGAACACCCATCCCGTTTTCCAGATGAGAAAACAGAGGCCCAGCAAGTTGAAATCCCTCAGCCAAGTTGCGCCCGTCTCTCCTCCCCACTACATGGTTTGTGTAAGCAGGACTCTTCCTGTCTTGATCACTGCTGAACCCCGAAAAGGGCCACGCATCTAGTAGCTGCTCCAAAATTTTTGATTGACTGTATGAATAATGCTATTTCTTTCTTTCTCACTCTTATTCAGGATTGTGCCAAGAACTCCCCAGGTTGCAATGTAATTCGATAAATGTCAATATGAATTGAGTTTTGTTGTGATGAGGACTTAGGCTTTAAGGTAACAGACTTGGTTCAGATCCTGGTTCTGCCACTCAATAGCTGTTTGGCTTCGGGAAAATTACCAAACCTCTCTGAGATTATTTCCTCCTTTGTAAAAGTGGGGATAAAACTATCTGAGCCAGCAGAGCACCTGCATGAGACATGTGCACTAAATGTTGGTCTTTCTCACTCTCCCACGCCATCTCTCTGTTCTTCCCAGAGAAGTTGTACAGAAGGATATAGTACTTAAAAAAAATATTTATTTATTTATTTTTGGCTGCGTTGGGTCTTCTTTGCTATGCATGGGCTTTCTCTAGTTGCAGCAAGCAGGGGTTACTTTTTGTTGCAGTGCGTGGGCTTCTCATTGCAGTGGCTTCTCTTGCTGTGCTTGTGGTGGAGCATCGGCTCTAGGAGTGCGGGCTTCAGTAGTTGTGGCCTGAAGGCTCAGTAGTTGTGGCACATGGGCTTAGCTACTCCGTGGCATGTGAGATCTTCCCTGACCAGGGCTCGAACCCATGTCTCCTGCCTTAGCATGCAGATTATTAACCACTGCGCCACCAGGGAAGTCCGATACAGTACTTTATAAAGAGGGGTTTTAATTTAATTCGGATAGTGTACATTCTTCTCGTAGAAAAGATTATTCCACTATAGAGACATTAGCATGCAATACCACTACAAATGCAGTATTCTATGGGTTAGATATTATCAGTAAATTTTATAAGGAATTGGACAAATGCCAAAACACTAGCAACTGTTGAGTAAGAGGATTCAAATCTGGGGTGCCCCCACCCCAATTTCAAGAGCAGCATGTGATTTTCAAATCCATGTTTCATCTGGTCTTTGTTTCTCATCCATCCTCTGGGTTTGCCTTTGTCAAGAAGGCTCAGATCCTCTGCTTTCACAGCCTCGCGGCTGGCTGTGCCCCAGCTCCCGTCCTGGAACCTCTGCATGCCTGGCTGTGCCTGCTCTCCCTGTGCATCACCAGCTTTGCCTGGGAGCTGCTGCGTCCTGCACTGCTTGCTGTACCCCAGAGTACCTAGACCCTTCTGGTACATGAAGTACACCCTCATACCATGTGTGGGATCAAAGTGAAGTTCCCAACTTTGGAAGTTGCAGGCTTGAGGGGCACACAGTGATTTAAAGTCGGGTCACCTGACTTAAAGGGGGGGGGGGTTGATTGTTTTAAAGCCAGGGCAGCTGACTTAAAGTCTGCGTCCCTCAGCTGCAGGATGAGACCAATTTTGGCAGTGCACGGGTTCGCTCCAAGCCATCACTGCTGTTCAGGAAGAGCTCCAGTAGCGCCTTAGTGCAGGGGGACTTGGTCCGTTGTCTTCCCCTGCCCTCAGAGGGGGGCCACCTGCTCTTCTGGAGGAGAATCAGGGAGGGGGAAGTGCAGAGTCCCGGCTGGAGTTGCGGCACCCCTTGTCTGATGGCAGGGAAAGGGGGGAGGGGCTTTGTGGTGTCCTGGGGCTGGACTCACCAGGTCGACTCAGCCTCTCAATCTCCTAACCTCCCCCTACACACTCCACAAGAGTTTCCAATAATATGTAATTGCGCTTTAGATTCTCGGTCTTCAAACTCATACCCAGGCTCCCGGGTCCCTTGATTCAGCCAATTCCTCTGTGCTCTCTCTTCTATTAGATACAGTCCCAGAGGGAGGGGCCGGGGGATGGGACTGGAGGGACCCCGGCAGCACTGGCCTCAGCCGAGTGCATAGATTCGGGGCCTGTGCTCTCACACATGTGCGAGGACCCTTAAGGCGGAATGGAGGGGGCCAGTTAGAGGCAGTCCTTGCTGCCTCAAGTGAGTATGGATCACCGTCGGGTGGGGAACCCGCTGAGACCTGAGAAGTACTGTTAGGAAGATGTGTTCCTTCCCTGGCTTCAAGGACGTGGGTGGGCTTCATGACTCCAGTTCCCCTCCAGGCCTCCAGGTCCGGCTGCAACCCAGCGCCCTTGCAGACCTGCCTTCCTGTCCCAGAACGTGCCAGGCTCCAGGAAGAATCCAGACTGCAGAGATGGTGCCTGAGCGCTCCAGCTTAAGAAGTGCTGTCCCTGGGGACCCAACAGTGGAGGCAGGAAGGGTGAAAGGAGTAGCGGGGTGGGGTAGAGAGGGGTGGCTGCTCTGGGAGACGTTGAGAGAGAAATATCGCCCCCACACCCCCTGCAACTGACCCACTGATGCCATAGGATCTCAGGGCCCTTTAGTCAGAGATGCCTCTGCTTCTTTACTCCTGTGTTCAAAACTATGCAAAACCAACTCTTCATCCTCTTGCTGCCTTGCCAGGACGTTTACAGCCCTGTTCTTTTGAAGCACTCATTCCCTAAACTGCAGTTTGGAGCTGCCCCAGCTACTTAAAAGTGTTCTCCTTAAACTGAGACTAAATCCTACTCTTTTGGAAAAACGACCTTCACTTCAGAGGAGATCGTCTTTTCTGCCCATTCCTTCCTTCTACTGCCCTCTTAAAAACCCCTGTGCTTAAAGAGCTTGGTGATTTATTTTTTGCTTGATGTCAAAAAGAAACCTTCCCCATGCACCCCAAAAAGCTTTCCTGGAAAATAGGTATTTCAAAACCATGACAGTGTTTTGCAGTTAGTATACCCTGGGTAGACTGCCTAGCAATCCCTCCAAGTGGCAGAGGTGAGCAACACCTTTACTTATTTGATTGGATGCCCTTCAAATTGAGGAAGTTCCCATTCTTATGGGACCTGAGCCCTGGATGGCTGTGGCTGTGATTAGATAACTTCTGGTGATTTTATTTCCCTTACTGAGCTGCTGCTTCTAGGCTACATTCATTTTGTTACCTGTCCATTTTTAAAGAAAGACTGACAAAGTCACTGTACTAGGCCAGGAGTCTGAGCTCAGGGTTGGTCAAAGGTACTCACAGGGAGAAAGGTGGATAAAAATAGGTGGGTAAATGAGGAGGGTTGGCAAGTACAGCCAGGACACCCGTGTTCACCGTGCGTACTAATAAAGGCCCGAATCTCCTCATTTATCTCCCGTGGGAAGTTCTGATGGTTCACAGGATCAAACTCAAATCATATTTAAACTAGGGCATATTCCTGAGCATAAAAGGAAGTATCCATCCTTAGCAGGAGTCGCTGCAGAGGAATAAAGACGTAGAGAACGGACTTGAGGACACAGGGAGGGGGAAGGGTAAGCTGGAATGAAGTGAGAGAGTGGCATGGACATATATACACTAGCAAAGGTGAAGTGGATAGCTAGTGGAAAGCAGCTGCCTATAGCACAGGGGGATCAGCTCGGTGCTTTGTGACCACCTAGAGGGGTGGGATAGGGAGGGTGGGAGGGAGACACAAGAGGGCGGGGATATGGCGATATATGTATACGAATAGCTGATTCACTTTGTTATACAGCAGAAGCTAACACAACATGGTAAAGCAATTGTACTCCAATAAGGATGTTAACAACAACAACAACAACAAAACCCCAAACTAAGTCAATCACGCCAACGGAGACATTGTATATGCTTACAGTTCAAGAAATCCACAAGAGAATCCTTTATTCCGTATCCAATGAATGGTCCATTCGAAAAGAAAAAACACTTTCTAAAATGTTGCTTTTCCATTTATTGTTCAGAACATTTTTATACCTCTTCATTTCTTACTATTCAAAGCCAAGTCACCTGAGTTACAGGGAAGCAGCTGATTGATTTAAAGTTGGGTCATGTGATTTAAAAACCAGTGGCAGTTGATTGATTTAAATCCCAGTCATATGACATGAGGAGAGGATGCTAAAAACTGTTTTTTCATCTCTGGCTCAGAAGATCATATTTACCTTGGTTTTTCTTATGATTTAGAAAACTTGAGCTGTCTCTCCTTGGAATCGTCAGGAGAAAAATATAGTATTTCAGGTTCATTCTTGAAATCAACTTCTCACTGTTAAGGTGTATTGGCTAAAAGATCTTCCTTCTTCAAGAGATTCCATACCTCTGTAGGACACTTCATTGTAATTGGAGAAAAAAGAAGAATGAAATCAGGCCAGCAGCTGCAGGAGGCCAAGGCAGCCCCCAGGACTAGGGAAGGGGGAGGAGGAAGGGCTGAGAGTTGCCGTTAGAGCAGACAACCTCCAGAGGGCGCTGAAGCACCGGCACAGCCCACCTGCCACTTCCAGTTCGGCACTCCAGGGGCAGATTTGGGCTTGGAGATGGGGTTGCTGTAACCCCAAGGAGCTGAGCAGAGAGGAGGAGTTGATTAATAGTCTCCTCTGATCCTCTGGCCAAAATTGCCTGGCTTCACAGGGGGGACAGGGTTTCGCTTTCAGCAACTGATGGGGCACTTCCAGGCTGCTCGGTTTGCCAGTGGCCCGACAGCCTGACAGACTGACTGCGGTGTGACCGCCCTTTGTTTCTCCAGAATGTGTACATCAGGAGGTGCACGGTTGTGGGAGCCCATTCACCGCCACCCCCCCCGCAAGGGGGATGGCACTTTCCCTGGCTGTACCCTATGATCACCAGGTACTTGAAATGAATGTAAGAGTTTTGACTTCAAGGAAAAGCTCACATAACTGCTTCTGCCTCATCATGTGTGGGATTTACTCTAATGGAAGGACATTATAAAGAACAGGTAGAAAACTCACCCGTTGGTCTCCTTGTAGGAGTTTATTTTGCATGAATCCCTCCTACATGAGTAGATAGCAGAGGTTTATTTTTGTTCCCGTGTGTGTGTAGTTGTGGCAGAAGTTGTAGGTATGGTGATTTGAAGCCCTCAAAGAAATATTCTCAGAACTCTCAAGACTTCTCTTGATTGGAACCGAAAGAGACCTGGAAAAGGAGGGAAAGAAAAGGAGGAGGGAGAACGAATGGCTGTTTCTCAGTAAATTCACCTTCCTGGTTGATTGTTCTGTCTTCTTGTTTCTTTTCACTTCTATGTATGTCTAATGGAATAATGCAGAAAGGCTGATTTTATGCTTTAAAAGATTTTACATCACAAAGAAACTAGAAGTGGCTAACAGAACTTATTCAAATCAATTTGACGTGGAGACTTTGATATTAAATTTGTATACTAAAATGGGTTAATCCAAATTTTCTCTTTCTTTTAGAGTGAATATTTGTAAAATATTTTTGTAGATAATAATTTACCCTAGATATACAAAATTGTGAGAATGGGTACCATTCTTTGGTACCCATGGGTACCAAATGGGTACATTTTTCACCACTTAAATGATTTCTTTTCTTTCTTTTATTTTTTATTTATTTTTATTTATTATTATTATTTTTTTGCGGTACATGGGCCTCTCACCGTTGTGGCCTCTCCCGTTGCGGAGCACAGGCTCCAGACGCGCAGGTTCAGCGGCCATGGCTCATGGGCCCAGCCGCTCCGCAGCACGTGGGATCCTCCCGGACCGGGATACGAACCCATGTCCTCTGCATGAGCCGGCGGATGCTCAACCACTGCGCCACCAGGGAGGCCCATGATTTCTTTTAAATAAATAGATTATACACTTCAAATGCCAATGTTGTGTCTTACATGTTGTTTTTTAATTCCTTGATTTTCAAAACTTGTGTTTATTTAATTGATTTCTATCTAATAATCTGTGTCTCCCTTTTATTGTTCCTTACTTTATATTTTATTGATCTATAGTTAATATACATTATTATATTAGTTTCAGAGGTACAACATAGCGATTCATAAAAGTTTAGGTTCTTCTCCATTTATACTTATTATAAAAGAGTGACTATATTCCCCATGCTATACAGTACATCACTGTAGATGATTGATTATATACCTAGTGATTATACCTCCAAATCTCCTACCACTCTTTTGCTCCTCCACCCTATCTCTCCCTGCTGGTAACCACTAGTCTGTTCTTTAACCTGTGAGGCTGTTTTTTCTTGTTGTTGTTGTTGTTGTATTCAATTTTTTAGATGCCACGTGTAAGTGATAACCTACCATGCTTGTTTTCTCTGCGGCCTATTTTACTAAGCATAATAGCCTCCAAATCCATCCATGTTCTTGCAAATGGCAAAATTTCATTTTTTGCTGAAGTCATCATAAAAAATCTGTTTTATCCCCTAACCTAGTGATGAACACTGAGTTTGACTCTGTCTCTTGGCTATGGCAAACAACACTGTTACGAATATTGATGTGCAGTTATTTTTTTGAAATAGTGTTTTTGTTTTCTTCTGATATACCCAAGAGTGAAATTGTTGGATATTATGGTAGTTCTCTTTTTAGTTTTTTGTGGAACCTCCATTCTGCTTTCCACAGTAGCTGCACTACTTCACCTCCACATCAAGAGTGTACATGTGTTTCCCTTTCTCCACATCCTCACTAACCTTTGTTATTTGTGATCTTTTTGATGACAGCCATTCTGACAAGACTGAGGTGATATATCTCATAGTTTTGATTTGCATTTTACTGCCAATTAGCTATGTTTAGCATCTTTGTGAGTTCTGTCTGTCTATCTGTATTTTTTCCTTGGAAAAATGTCTATTTAGGTCTTCTCATTTTTTAAAAAAGATTTTGGGTATTTTTTTGATATTGAGTTGTATGTGCCGTTTCTGTAGTTTAGATATGAACTCTTGCTTGGTCATCTTTTTGATGTTCACGTCTTATCATGTGCAAATATTGTCACTACTTCAGCAGCTTGTCTTTTCATTTTGTCTTTGGTTTCCTTTGCTATTCAAAATCCTTTAAGTTTAGTGAAGTCCCACTTGTTTATTTTTGCTTTTGTTTCATTTGCCTTAGTAGACTGAACCTAAAACTGTTGCTATCATTTATGTTCAAGAATGTTCTATATTTTCCTCTAGGGGTTTTATGGTTTCTGGTCCTACGTTTAGGTCTTTATTCAGTTTTGCATTTATTTTATATATGGTGTGCTAAAATAATCTAATTTTATTCTTTTCCATGTAGCTGACCAGTTTTCCCAGTACCCCTTATTGAAAAGACGTGTTTTCTCCATATTTCCTGCTTCATCATAAATCAATTAAATAGAAGTGTGTGGGCTTATTTCTGGGATATCTATTCTATTCCGGTGATCTTTGTGTCTGTTTTTGCTCCGGTACGATTCTCTTTGATTACTGTCGCTTTGCAGTCTAATCTGAAGTCAAGGTGTGTGATGCCTCCAGCTCTGTTCTTTCTCAAGATTGTTTGGCTATTTGGGGTCTTTGTGTTTCTATACAAATTTTAAAATTACTTTTTCAAGTTCTGTGAAAATGCTTTGGTATTCTGATAGGGATTGCATTAAATCTGTAGGTTGTCTTTGGTAGTAAGTTTATTTTCACAGTATTAATTCTGCCATCCACACACATGCTATATTCTCCCCATCTTTTTCTGTTGCCTTCAACTTCTTTCACCAACGGCTGATAGATTTCTGAGTACATGTCTTTTACTGCTTAGGTGTGTTTGTTCCTAGGTATCTTATTCTTTTTGGTGTGATTGCATATGGTATTGTTTTCTTAATTTTTTTCTTTCTGACAGCTTTGAGTTTTGTTTTCTTCTTCTTTTTCTAATTCCTTCAGGTGTAATGTTAGGTTGTTTATTTGATGTTTTTCTTGTTTCCTAACAATAAGCTTGTATCACTATAACTTCTCCCTGTGAACTGCGTTGGCTGTGTCCCATAGATTTTGGATCATTGTGTGTTCATTTTCATCTGTCTTGGGTATTTTTAGAATCCCTCTTTAATTTTTTCAGTGTTCCTTTCTTCTCCTTTTATTCTCTTCATCTGTGATGTGAGGACTATCTTTAATGTTATGTTTGGATTTCTTTCAGTTTTTTAAAATGTGTGTGTGTGTGTGTGTGTGTGTGTGTGTGTGTGCGCGCGCGCGTGTGTGTGATTATTTTTTTTTTTTTTTTTTTTTTTTTTTGCGGTATGCGGGCCTCTCACTGCTGTGGCCTCTCCCGTTGCGGAGCACAGGCTCCGGACGCACAGGCCCAGCGGCCACGGCTCACGGGCTTAGTTGCTCCGCGGCATGTGGGATCTTCCCGGACCAGGGCACGAACCCGTGTCTCCTGCATCGGCAGGCGGATTCTCAACCACTGCGCCACCAGGGAAGCCCGTGTGTGATTATTGAAGTTGCTGAGCTCTTAATTTCACGTGGACACTAACAACCCTGCACTGTTACTCTGCTCCACCACAGTTACTGAATTGGACCTTATATTTTACATCTACTTGTTTTGTGTGTCCCTTACCTTCTTATTGTGAATATAGATGATTTTATTAGTATTTTCTTTCATCCTTCCTATTAGCTGTGTTCATGGTTGATTTACTACCTGTGTTGAATATTTGCCTTATCCAATGAGGTTTTTCCTTTAGTAAGTTTCCTTTCCTAATTTTTATGTTTCAGTCGTGGCCTTTTCTTTTTCACTTAGAAAAGCCCCTTTCAGATTTCTCATCCCGCTGGTTTGACGATGCTGAGCTCTTTTAGTTTTGTTTCTCTGTAAAACTTGAGATCTCACCACCAAATCTGAAGGAGAGCCTTGCTGGGTAGAGTATTTTTGGTTATAGGCTTTTCCCTTTCACGACTTTAAATATACCATGCCACTCCCTTCTGGCATGCAGAGGTTATCCTGAAAAGTCAGCTGATTACTTGATGCAAGTTCCCATGTTTGTAACTTGTTGCTTTTCCTTTGCTCCTTTTACTAGTGTCTTTTTCTCTTTATTTTGTTGCCAGATTAATGACAATGAGTCTTGGTGTGGTCCTCCTTGGCTTGATCCTGTTTGGGCCTTACTGTGTTTACTGGACTTGGATGTCTGTTTTCTTTCCCAGGTTATGGAACTTTTCAGCTCTTATGTCTTCAGGTATGTTCTACATTGCTTTCTCTTACCTTTTTGCTTCTGGGACCAGTATGATGCAAATATTAGTACACTTGATGTTGTGTCACACGTCTGTTCAACTTTCCTCATTGCGTTTTAATCTATTGTTTTCCCGTTCATCCTCAGTGACTGCCAGTGCTCTGTCCTTCTGTTTTCGGATGCATTCCTCTGTATCATTTAGTCTACAGTAGTTTCCTTTTAGTGTATTTTTCATTTCAGTTACTGTATTCCTAATCTCTGTTTTGTTGTTCTTTAATGGTCTAACTCTTTCTAAAAACATTCTAACTTCTTGCTCTGGATGTCCATTCTTCTGAGTTTTTTGATCATCTTTACAGTCATTACCTTGAACTCTTTGTTGAGGAGATTGGCTCTCTCCACTTCACTTAGATCTTCTTCTGAGTTCTTATCTTGTTCCTTCATTTGGATCGTGTTTCTGTATCACCTCATTTTTCTTAACTTGCTGTTTTTATTGCTCTGTATGTAGTAAGTTCATTTCGTTTCCTGACCTTGGAGAAGTGGCTTTTTGTAGGAGAGGTCTTATGTGTCCCAGCAACCCACTGTCCCCTGGTCACTAGAACTATATGTTCTAGGTGTACCCCCTATGTGGGCTGCTTGGGCTCTTCTGTTGTGGTGGGCTGACTACTGTGGATGGTCTGGTAGGCTTGGCTGCCCCCAGAGTGCTTGTTTGCCAGACCCTGCCTTGTGTGGAGGCTGTCTGTGCTACTTGCTGAGGCTAAATCGTGAGGCAGCTCGCTGAAAAACTCTGGGAGACACCAAATCTAGTGCTGGTTCACTTCTGGGTAGAATTGCAGTGCAGGTGGTATCAGGGCTAGTGCCCAGTCCCTGGTCCTGGGGCTATGCTGGCGACTGGGAGGAAGACCCAGGTCCCGAGTTCTGGCTGCAGGCCCCAGGAGTCGCAGAGTTGGTGTTGGATCACTGTCCCTGACACAGCTCTCTGCAGGGTCTGGGCTGTCCCTAGTCTTGTGTTGGCATTCTGACGGGCAGGGTCAGGACCCAGCTGAGCCCGTGGTTGCTTCTGGCCTGCAAGGGAGTGTTCTGGTCACACAGGCTGCTGGGCTGTGGTATTCCTGGGGCCGGTGTGTACCTGTTGGTGTACGAGGCCGATCCCACTGCTGGAGCAGGTTTGCGGTTGTGTAGGTCAAAGCTCCATCCAGTCCCTGGGCAGTAATCACCTGCCGACAGTGAGGCTGATTCCAAGGCCAGAGGAGGCTCACTGGTCAGAGGGGTCGGGGACTCTGGGGCTGGCGCCTGTCCACTGAGGTCTGGAGGCTGGTCCTTGGGCTTTTGGTGGCTGGGCCCATGTCCAGGGGCAGCTGTGCACTGAGGGTCTGAAGGCATCGTGTTCGCTGGTGGATGTGGCTATGCGCCTGCTCAGTTAGTTGCTTGGCCTGCAGCCCCCTAGTGCTTGTGTGTATAGTGTGGTGGAAATGGGTAAGGCTAGGTCCTGAGGCTAAATAGATAGAGGGAGGATTCTGAAATTTTGCTTGCTGGTGCCAGTGGCCGCGAGGTAGAATGAGCTCCCCCAGATGGCTGCTGCCAGTGTCCATGTCCCTGAGGCTGTGCTGTAAATGCCTCTTGCGTCTCTGGGAGACTCTCTAAGATCAGGGGGTAGGTGTAACGCAGGATCCTTGCAAATGACTGCTTCTGTTCTGATTCTCGGATCACGTGGGATTTTGTGAGCATCTTCTAAGAGTGGAATCTCTATTTCCCACAACCCTCTGGCTCTCTGGAAAATAAGCACTACTGGTGTTCAAAGCCCAACTTTCTAGGAACTCTTCTTCCCAGCACAGGATCCCTGGGCTTGGGAGCCTGATGTTGGGTTCATACCCCTTGCTCTCTGGGAGCCCCTCAGAAATTGTAATTATTCTCCCATGTGTGGGCCACCCCCAGGTGGTGTGGGTCTTGATGCTATTGAGATATTGCCCCGTCCTTCCTGCCTTGCCGAGGGGCCTCTTATGTCTTTAGCTGTAAAACATCTTTCATGGTGAGTCCCGCTCTTTTCTTCAGTTGCTGCTCTGTAAACAATTGTGACTTTGGTGTGCGTCTGAGAGGCATCCAGCTCTGAGTTTCTGAATGCTACCATCTTGGACAGTCTCTCCACTTCATTCTTAAATCATATTATTTAATTTTTCTTAGTATCTTGTTTGATTCGTGACAGTTTGAAATTTATTATCACTCATGTTTACTTCGCCTGTTTTAAAAAATTGAATAGTGCATTCATTCAGTTTGAAATGAAGGTAGTGACCTGTGAATTTCCATACCTCAAAACTCAAGGATAGGACAAAAGCCTTTTCTACCTGTGTTACCCTCAAACTGTGCACCCCAGCCCAGCCTGGGGATTAACCTCTTGTACCCATGCTCACCTTCTGCTTTTGGACCGTAAACCATCACTGCATCTGTATGTGTGTTGACAACGTGAACTCTAGTCTTTCCAGTTTTTGTGTTTTGTTTTTTTGGTTTAGGGAATGGTCCTACTATGAATGTACATTTACTGGTCTGCTGAAGTTCATATATAAACCTGTCAAACATTACCAGAATTGGAATTGCTTGTATATACACTTTGCTAAATTTTAGAGACAATGCTAGAACAGAAGTAAATTGTATTTCAGGTCCCACAATATTCTCACACCATGAAAACCCTTCCCTTTTTCATATATCTGTGTGTAGTTTATCTTTATACCCATACTATATTTCCCAGAGATGGGTAAGTGTTATGTTTCTTGCCAGCACATTTACCGTATTGTTCAAAGTGAGGTGTTTACTGGTTTTAGCATGATCATATTTCCATGAACTCACAAATACAAGATCTTCTCTCACACTGTCTTTTACTTCCTGCTGTTTTATATTGCCCTCCTAATTCTCAGTCCTGGTCTTTCTTTATGTTCTTCATCAACCGGGATAGGTTATACTATTTTCTCCTCTATTCAAGACCAACAGAATAGAATAGAACACCTAGAAATAAACCCTGATATATGGCCAAATGATTTTTGACAAGTTGCCAGACTTTTCAAAGTAAAAAGGATAGTATTTTCAACAAATGGTGCTGAGAAGTCTTGTTGTCAACGTGCAAAATAAGGAAGATGGACCCCTTACCTAACATCATATGCAAAAAATAATGAAAACGTATCAAGAAACTAAATATAAGACCTAATAAACTAAACAGTCTTAGAAGAAGACACAAGACAAGAGCTTCATGACATTGGATTTGGCAGTGTCTTCCTCAGTATGAAATGAAGGAAAAACAAATGTACAGCTAACAAAAAATAAACAATTTGCAGTACATAATTAAAAAATAATGTGTATGAAAGAAATGTAAACAGAATAAAATGGCAACCCACAGATGGGAGAAAATATTTGAAAGCCATCTATCTGACAAGAGATTTCTCTTCAGAATATACCAAGAACTTCTACAACTCAACAAAAAGCAAACACCCTGATTCAAAAATGGATAAAAGACTTGAATAGATGGTTCTTCAAAAAGATCTACAAACGACTAAGCACTTGAATAGATGCTCCATATCACTAAATGCGTGTTTATATATTTGTGTGCATGCATACACACACAAGCACACACACACACATACACAAGCAGAAAACAAGTATTGGTGAGGAAGTGAGGGAGTAGGAAGCATTGTGATGTGTCAGAGGGAATGTAGAATGATACAGCTGCTTTGCAAAAGAGCATGGCAGTTTTTCAGATATTGAAAAATAGAATTACTCCATGATCCAGGAATCTTACTCTGAGGTATACCCAAAGGAACTGAAATCAGGGTCTTAAATATTTGTACTCTAGTGTTTAGAGCAGTAATAATCAGAGTAACTAAAATATGAGAGCAACCTACGTGTTCATTCACTGGTTCCTGGATAAGCAAAGTGTGGTATACTCATAGAATACAATATTATTCAGTGTGAAGAAGGAAAAGATCTAGGAATGTGCTACAACATGGATGAATCTTGAGGACATTTAGCTTCCAAAAATGCCACTTTTGTGACTTTTAGTGAGTCATAACAATACAACTACTTATTTCAATTATATGGGGTACTTAGTGTAGTCAAAACCATAGATCTGGGAGGGTAATGATGCTTTTCATGTGTTTATGGAACAAAAAGGAAAGTTAGGTTTAAAAGATATAGAGTTACAGTTTTAAAACGTAGAAAAGAATTAGAAAGATAAATGGCGATGTTGATCGCCCGATAATATGAATGTATTTAATATTACTGAACGCTGCACTTTATAATAATTAACATGTTATATTTTATGTTATTTGATTTTACCAACATACAAAATTGGGAAAGAATGTAATACGAGGGAAGGGAGTGGACCTGGGATACAGCAGACAGTAATCAGATGGGCGAGACACTGCATACGTTGAAGGAGAAGAGCTGAGAGTCTTCATTACTCTGAGGGTGTATTAAATAGATATGTGTGGGTGTACTGCTATCCCCCGTGGGTTATCTTAAAGAGTCTTTAATAAAGTCCATAAGGCTTGTTGAGGCTTTTTTAAAAACTGGATAACCTAGGAGATAATTAAAGGGTGGTACTTAAGTCTATGTCTAGGTTGACAGATTTTGCAGGGAACACGAACCCGAGAACAGTGGAAGTCCTGAGAGTGTAAGTACATGGAAATTAGAAAAAAAATAAAGGGAATTAGGAAAACTTTGGACTTCGAAGGTCATGTATTAATGAGTCAGACCTGAGGTCTCTAAGGAGTTATATACACAGTTGCTATTTGGATTACTTGTTGATAAAGACCAGTGGAAAAACTAGAGTCGTTTCCAAGTGTAGGTAAGATATACTGAGAGGATGGAGGTGGAAAGTAGGGAGGCCCAGAGAAAAGTGGGAAGGTCATATTGGGCTACGGTGGTGGTAATATCCAGCAGAACAGATGCTAGGGGAGAGTATGGATTCATCTTTCTTCTTTCGATTCCCCACCTCATCCTTAATAATTCTTTGGGACTGTTTCATTGCTCTGTGACGCAGGTACAGAATTCGCGTGAGGAGACTACACCCTCAGTGTCCAGCTGTCTGAGGCCTCAGTGTGCTTCAAGTGATGGAGAACTCTTTCTTCTTTATGAGAAGAGTTAGTACCTCGTAGCTAAACTTAGGCTGGAGCTTATGCAATATTGATTCCGTTTTATATATACTGTTGGCATAGAGGTTCCTCCTCCTCTTTTCTTGACCATTCTGAAATGAATCTATATTTCTCAATATTTGGGTATATCAGATAAATACGTTAAGGAAAGGAATCTTATATATTGCTCCCTGCATAGTTTGCTCTTTCTTGTTTCTCCTTTACCTTTACTAAATTAGCACAGGGAGAGACCTTGAAATCTTCTAATCAGGAGAGGTTAGAACATCATATTTCTAGAGAGGTTGGTTGGACAGAGCAGGGGTCCCAGTGAAAATCAAAGCTTCTGTTTCTACTTGGAAGTGTACCTGTATAGAGTAGAGGGCTCCAGGAAATATCCTGGAATATTCCAATGTCCCTGCAGGAGATCATTAAGCGAGGCAGGATGTGGTAGCAGATCAGGGTCCTATGACATGTTTGTCAGTCATCTGATGTGAGATTCTCAGAGCCAATCCCATATGGTAGGGCTGACTGCAGAGTGAGGCAGCACCTGTGAAAACCTTTGATCGCATGTTAAAGATGAAGCTCTGATTCTGGGGAGAATTCTGTTGCCTGACTGAATGTCACTCTTCGGTGGGGATGAGATTCTGTGCTTTTCTTCTCTTGATGACCACTGACTGAAAATCTTTAGAGGATCATGTCTAGAAAGCATTCTTGATTTAATTTCTTAAAGAAGAAAACATAGAAAACATTTTTATCCACTTCCAAATTGAGGATCAAGGGGAATGACATCAGCGAAAACGTCAGAGTCGGGAGCTCTGGCTTGTGTCCATCGCCAGAAACACGGACATACGTGGTCAAACCTGTCAGAATGATCTTTTCAACACATGTCAGTTTTCTTTTCTTTTCACCCTGTAGATTTATCTTTCATTGAAACTTAACTTACTACAGGATGTGGAGAATAAACAGGAAAGGTGAAACTGTATTTCCTGATGAAAGAATCAGTAAGTCACATTAGCTGTTCTGAGCTATGTCTTACCCACCGTGACTGTAATTAAAACAAACAAACACTTTTTTTTTGGTAAGTCAGTTCTGACATTTCCTCGTTAAAGACGAGGTAACAGATACAGACTTAGATCTCCCAGAATTGAGCAAACTTTTGATTGTACCTGTGCTGAATATATGAGCATGACCTGCTATAAATCTTCATGATACTGATTGCCACAACTGACAAATTCCCTTTTTCCACTCCTGATATGTTGCATGTAAGGAATGCACAGGTCACTAACCCCAGCTGGTCACAGGTAAACTCTGCCACATGGATTACTGCATGTTTTCTTGCCGGAAGACTACACATTCTTTTTTTTTTTTTTGGTGGTACGCGGGCCTCTCACTGCTGTGGCCTCTCCCGTTGCGGAGCACAGGCTCCGGACGCACCGGCCCAGCGGCCATGGCTCACGGGCCCAGCCGCTCCGCGGCATGTGGGATCTTCTCGGACCGGGGCACGAACCCGTGCCCCCTGCATCCGCAGGCAGATTCTCAACCACTGCGCCACCAGGGAAGCCCGACTACACATTCTTGAGTATCATGCCTGCAGAGTATCAGGACTCTTCTTTTTTCTGGATAATTTTATGAGAAAAATATAAGTTGTATTTGCATATTCTTCATGTTTTTATTTATCCATTCTCTTTCAAGTCCTAAGTGCAGATATTAAAATGATTTCCAAGAGGGTGGTAAATAAGACAGCTACGTATATGCTCCAAAATTAGCAATAAAGCATAATACAATTGTAAATGCATTAATGTGTGATTAATATGTAGATATTTATGTAAAAGCAATTTTAGTAATGCTTTGTGGAGAGCTTCAGAATCTAGGTATTAAAATAAAAGAAGAAGGAGTTCTTGAAACTCTCAGGGAATTATAGAGAAGTCTTTGTGTCTATAAATATCAACCTGAAATAATGCATATTCTCAGAAATAAACTAAACATAAAATTGTAGGAAGAAACTTCATGAAATGAAAGAGCGTGTGCTGGCCATACAAGAAAAATAATATTCTCAGAGAATAATGAACAGTGTGGAGTTCAGCAGAAGGGTAATACAGACTCAGGCAGTAAATCTTTGGAGACCCTAATTATGAGTTCCTGATATTTCATCTTTGGAGAGACAGTAGTCAGTCATTTGAAATATGATGTTATAAGATGATGTTAACATACTTAAATACTTTCGTTTAGAAATGACCACTTAGAACCAGAATAAATGAAAGAGATCACAAAAGTATGTTTTTGTTGATTTTTAAAGACCTCAGGTGAGTGCTGATAATTTAAAAATCCATGATGTCTTTCACTGCAAAGTAAAGAAACTGTTAGAGTGGAGCGATGACTGGACTGGATGTCAATATTCTGACATCGGCTGAGTGTGATTCGTGTTTGGTAATTGCAGTCATTGTTGCTTTTGTTGTGGTCATCCATTTACAATGCTTGGTGTCAGTTGATTTATCTGTTGTAAAAATAAAATACAGTCTGTGTGTGTAAAAAAACATACGTGATGTCTTGATAAAGTTGTATGGAATTTGAGATCCAGAAAAAAGCATTTATTTTCTGTAATGCTAGGATGCTAATTGGACATTTTTGCAAGAAAGGGATTTCAGGATGCAAAAATCTCATGTCTCTAAGGTGGGAAGTCAGTTCATTGTGGAACATTCTATTAAACTTGTGTGAGTGGAGAAATAATCCTTTGCAAGGAAGAGGTCTCGATTCCCTTTTTAATAGTTAGTGGTTTATAGTATACCGAATGAGGAAAATGGCTATTTCTGAACTTTAGAAAAAAAGAATATAGTTTTTCTGCGTTTATATTGAGAAGCTGATGTAGAATATCCAAAATTCTTTATTTTGAAAAACAATGTAATTAATTTGACATAATTCATATATATTGAACCTGTGGTACACACACACAATAAAACTTACATTCAAAAATGTTTTGCACTTAAGAAATATTTTCTAGTGTAGTCAATTTACAATGTTGTGGGTTTTTCAATACATGTTTATTGGAGTATAATTGCTTTCTAACACTGTATTACTTTGTGCTTTACAACAAAGTGAATCACCTATAGGTATACGTATATTCCCCTTATCCCCCCTCTTGAGCCTCCCTCCACCCTCCCTATCCCACCCCTCTGGGGGTCATAAAGCACCGAGCTGATCTCCCTGGCTATGTGGCCGCTTACCACTAGCTCTTTTACATTTGGTAATGTATATATGTCAGTGCTACTCTCTCACTACGTCCCTGTCTCCCCTTCCACCCTGTGTCCTTAAGTCCGTTCTCTACATCTGTGTCTCTAGTCCTGTCCTATCACTAGGTTCGTCAGTACCATTTTTCTACATTCCATATATATGTGTTCATGTATGGTATTTGCTTTTCTCTTTCTAACTTACTTCACTCTGTATGACAGACTCTAGGTCCAACGACCTCACTACAAATAACTCAATTTTGTTCCTTTTTATGGCTGAGTAATATTCCATTATATATATGGGCTACATCTTCTTTATATATTCATCCATCAGTGGACATTTAGGTTGCTTCTATATCCTGGCTATTGTAAACAGTGCTACAGTGAACATTGTGGTACATGTATCTTTTTTTTTTTTTTTTGTGGTACGCGGGCCTCTCACTGTTGTGGCCTCTCCCATTGCAGAGCGCAGGCTCCGGACGCGCAGGCTCAGCGGCCATGGCTCACGGGCCCAGCCGCTCTGCGGCATGTGGGATCTTCCCGGACCGGGGCACGAACCCGTGTCCCCTGCATCGGCAGGTGGATTCTCAACCACTGCGCCACCAGGGAAGCCCCATGTATCTTTTTGAATTATGGTTTTCTCCGGGTATATGCCCAGTAGTGGGATTGGTGGGTCATATGATAGTTCTATTTTTAGCTTTTAAGGAACCTCCATACTGTTCTCCATAGTGACTGTATCAGTTTACATTCCCACCAACAATGCAGGAGGGTTCCCTTTTCTCCACCCCCTCTGCAGCCTTTATACATTGTTGTATTAATTTCTGTATAATTAATTAATTATAATTAATTATATATACATATAATTAATATATGTATTCTTTTCCATTATGGTTTAACACAGGATATTGAATATAGTTTCCTCTGCTATACAGTAGGTCTTTGTGGGTTGTCCATCCTATGTAGAATAGTTTGCTTCTGCTATTCCAAAACTCCCAATCTTTCCTTCGCTCTCTCCTTGGCAACCACAACTCTGTTTTCTGTATCTGTGTGTTTGTTTCTGTTTCACTGACATATTCATTTGTGTCCTGTTTTCGATTCCACATATAAGTGATATTATATGCTACTTGTCTTTCTGTTTCTGACTTACTTCACTTAGTATCATTATCTCTAGGTCCATCCATGTTGCTGCAAATGCCATTATTTCATTCTTTTTATGTCTGAGTAATATCTGTTGTATATGTATGCCACACCTTCTTTATACATTCATTTTTCAATGAGCATTTAGGTTGTTTCCAAGTCTTGGCTATTATAAATAGTGCTGCTATGAACATAGGGTTTCATGTGTCTTTTTGAATTATAGTTTTGTCTGGATATATGTCCACAAGTGAGATTGCTAGATCATATGGCAACTCTCTTTATAGCATTTTTGAGGAACCTCCATACCGTTTTCCATAGTGGGTGCACCTACTTACATGGCCACCAACAGTGTAGAAGGGTTCCTTTTTCTCCATATCCCCTCCAGCATTTGTTAATTGTAGATTTTTTTAATGATGGCCATTCTGATCTGTGTGAAGTGATACCTCATTGTAATTTGGATTTGCATTTCTCTAATCATTAGTGATGATGAGCATCTTTTCATGTGCCTGTTGGCTATACTTACGTCTTCTTTGGAGAAATGTTTATTTAGGTCTTCTACCCATTTTTCCACTGAGTTATTTGTTATTTTGTTGTTGAGTCGTATGAGCTGTTTGTATAGTTTGGAAATTAAGCCCTTGTCAGTCTCATCATTTGCTAATATTTTCTCCCAGTCCATAGGGTGTATTTTCATTTTGATTATGGTTTCCTTTGCTGTGCAACAGCTTATAAATTTGGTTAGTTCTTGTTTCTTTTTTGCTTTTACAGTAAGTCTCCTCCATATGAACAAGTTCTGTTCCAAGAGTGCGTTTGTAAGTCCAATTTGTTTGTAAGTCCCACAAAGTTAGCCTAGGTACCCAACTTACACAGTCGGCTCTATGGTATTGTACCGTAATATGTTTATAATACTTTCCATGCAAACAATACATAAAAAACAAACACAAAAATAAAGAAAATGTTTTTAATCTGATAGTACAGTAAGTAGAAAAGTACAGTAGTACAGTACGACAGCTTTGATACTGGGGCTGGCATGGAGGGAAGAGGCAAGAAGAGTTACTGACTGGAGGAGGCAGAGGAGATGGGAGAAGGTAGAGGTGGAGGATTATCAGCAGTAGGAGACAGAGGGCAAGCTGCCATTTCACTCACACCTGACATTGATGGCAGAGGTTCTGGTTCCTTGCTGGATTTCATTCTATCTACCCTCTTGAAAAAATGATCCATTGATGTCTGGGTAGTAGTTCCTTTTTTCTCATCATAGGTGACAAGGTAGCGTAGCACTGGATTGCATTCTGAATGGTTGCCACCTTTGGGTACCATTCTAGGTTCGGGTCCTATACCTCAAAAACGAACAGTGCTTCCTCAAATAAAGAAGATTCCGTTGCCATTCTCTGTGTTGTGAATCTCTTCAGTTCTTCTGTTACCTCTTCTTCCTCCTGTCCCTCTTCATCCTTTCTCTGGACCTCCAATTCCATCAGCAAGCTCCTCATGTTGCACAGCAAGGAGTTCAATGAAGTCGTCCTCTTGCAGATCTAGCTGCAGCTTCTCGCTGTGGGTCACTACGTTGCTGAAGACCTCTTCAGACTTCTGATCTACCTTCTCAAATCCACAAAAATCACGAACAAACTGTGGGCAAAGTTTCTTCCAAACTCCATCCACGGTGCCCACCATACCCTCACACCGTGCAAAGTCAGTGTTTTTTATGGTCTTGTGGATGTTATAGTCCTTCCAAAGTTGTCCCTAGGTTGTTCCTGATTTGTCACTTACCTTCACTGCCTGACAAAAAGTGGGACATAAGTAATATTTCTTGAAAGTCACTTTAACTCCCTGGTCCATAGGTTGAATGAGCAATGTAGTATTCGGTGGCAGATGCACTACTTTGACGTTGAGATGAAAGTCATTCATGGATGGGGGATGGCCCAGAGTATTGTCGAGCAGCAAAAGAATGTTTTGCTGGAATGTCCTTCTCCAAGCGATATTTCTCTACATCTGGGATAAAGTGGTGGTAAAAGCAGTCCTGGAACGTGGCCTGTGCAATCCAGGATTTAGGGTTATGCTTCCACACAACAGGAAGAGAGCCCTTGGCTATGTTTTTAAGGGTTCTTGGGTTCTCTGAATGATAAACTAAGAGAGGCTTCAGCTTCAATTCACCAGAAGCATTGCCACGAAACAACAGTTAGCCTATCCTTTGCTGTTTTACAGCCCGGCATCAACTTTTCCTCCTTACTGATGTAATTTTGGTCTGGCATCTTCCAGTACAGTTGTGTCTCATCCACATTAAAAACCTGGTCGGGTAAATACACACCATCATCAATCATTTCTTAAAGTGTTTCCGGAAGTTCCTGGACATCTACCCTATATGCACTTGCTGCCTCTCCACTTACTTTTACATTGTGAAATTTGGCTCTAGCCTTGAACCGATGAAACCAGCCATGGCTGACATTAAAAGATGTGCCCTCTGATTCTTTTCCGTGTTTCTTCTTCAAGTCTTCATAAAGGCCTTTAGCTTTCTCTTGAATCAGCATTAAGCTGAGCAGGACTCAGCGCTGATGTTGGTCTTGCATCTGCACACTGAGAAGTTTCTCCATCTCCTCCACCACTTTTCCATGCTTCTTCGATATTTTGTCAACATCGTCAGCACAGCAGACTTCACATGTTCCAAGATCTTGTCCTTGGTCTTTAGATTTGTGCCAGTGATTGAATGATTCATGTTATAAGAATGAGCGATGTCTAACATCTTTTTGCCTCGATCCACTCTCTCAATTACTTTCACTTTTCTTTCCATCATTATCGCTTGGCGCTTCTTAACAGTACCAGCTACATCACCACTGCTTTTACACTTGCCTCCAGACATCTTGGCCTTGAAATAAAGGTACTGTACTACTGTACTCTATACAGTACTGTAAAGCACACAAAAGCACAACCACTTATAGAGGATGCATGCACGTGACAATGTATGCCAGATACACAAACTAACTTACATGATTTGACACGCGAATGGACGTTTGCATCTTTGAAAGTTTTCAACTTGAAAGTTTGTATGTAGGTGACTTACTGTATTTCTGCTGCCTCGGGAGAACTACCTAGGAAAACTGTGGTATGATTTACGTCAGAGAATGTTTTGCTTATGTTCTCTTCTAGGAGTTTGCAGGTGTCTTATCTTATATTTAAGCATATAAGCCGTTTGGAGTTGATTTTTGTGTATGCTGTGAGGGTATGTTCTGACTTCACTGATTTGCATATGGCTGTCCAACTTTCAAAACACCACTTGCTGAAGAGACTATCTTTTCTCCACTGTATATTCTTGCCTCCTTTGTCGAAGGTTAATTGACCATAGGTGTGTGGGTTTATTTCTGGGATCTCTATTCCATTCCATTGATCCATGTATCTATTTCTGTGGCAATACCATGTGGCTTTGATTACTTTAACTTTGTAGTATTGTCTGAAATTTAGGAGGGTTATGCCTCCTGCTTTGTTCTTTTTCCTCAGGATTGTGTTGACAGTTCTGACTTTTTATGGTTCCAGATATATTTTAGGATTATTCTAGTTCTGGGGGAAATGTCATGGGTATTTTGATAGGGATCACATTAAATCTGTAGATTGCTTTGGGTAGTATAGCCATTTTAACAGTATTAATTCTTCCCATCCAAGAGCATGGGATGTCTTTCCATTTCTTTGAATCATCTTCAGTTTCCTTTACTAATGTTTTGTAGTTTTCAGCATATAAATCTTTCACCTCCTTGATGAGAGTTTTATTTGTAAGTCTTTTATTTTTTTGATGCCATTTAAAAAGGGGATTGTTTGTTCACATTTCCTTTCTGATATTTCATTGTTAGTGTAAAGAAATGCAACCAGGGACTTCCCTGGTGTCTCCATGGTTGAGAATCTGCCTGCAAATACAGGGGACATGGGTTTGAGCCCTGGTGCAGGAAGATCTCACATGCTGTGGAGGAACTAAACCTGTGTGCCACAGCTACTTAGCCTGCACACTAGAGCCCATGAGCCACAAATACTGAGCCCGTGTGTCACAACTAGTTATGCCCGCATGCCTAGAGCCCATGCTCTGCAACAAGAGAAGCCACTGCAATGAGAAGCCTGTGCACCACAATGAAGACTAGTCCCCAGTGGCCACAACTAGCAAAAACCTGTGCACAGCAATGAAGACCCAATGCAGCCAAAATAAATTAACAAAAAAGAAAAACAAGAAATGCAACCAATTTATGTATGTTAATCTTGTATCCTGCTACTTTGCTAAATTTGTTTATCAATTCTAGTAGGTTTTGGGTGGAATTTTTAGGATTTCCTTTATATATATTATCATGTCATCTGCAAATAATGACAAATTTACCTCTTCCCTTCCAATTTGGTTAGAGTTTTTTCTTTTTCTTGTCTGATTGTTGTGGCTAGGACTTCCAGTACTATGTTGAAGAGAAGAGGTGAGAGTGGGAATCCTTGTCTTGTTCCGGATTTTAGCGGGAAGGCTTTCACCTTAGGAACATTGAGTATTATATTGCCTGTGGGCTTGTCATAAATAGCTTCTATTATGTTGAGATATGTTTCCTCTATACCCACTTTGGTAAGTGTTTTTATGATGAATGGATACTGAAGTTTTTCAAATGCTTTTTCAGCATCTATTGAGATGATCATTTGTTTTGTTTTTTTCCTTTGTTGATGGGGTGTATCATGTTGATTGATTTGCCTATGTTGAAACAACTTTGTGACACTGGGGTGAATCAAATTTGGACATGGTGTATGATCCTCTTATGTGTTGTCAGATTCGGTTTTCTAATATTCAGATGAGAATTTTTGCATCTAAATTTATCGAAGATATTGGCCTGCAATTTTCTTTTTTGATAGTGTCTTTCTCTGTGCTTTTTTTTTGAAAGTCTTTATTGAATTTGTTCCAATATTGCTACTGTTTTGTTTTGGTTTCTTGTTTGTGAGGCATGTGGGATCTCAGCTCCACCACCAGGGATTGTACTCACACCCCCTGCACTGGAAGGTGAAATCTTAACTGCTGGACCACCAGAAAAGTCCTCATCTGTTTTTTGTTTGTTTGTTTTAGTAAATTTCTTTCTTTATTTTTGGATGCATTGGGTGTTCGTTGCTGTGCACGGGCTCTCTCTAGTTGTGGTGAGCGGGGGCTACTCTTCATTGTGGTGTGCAGGCTGTTCATTTCGGTGGCTTCTTTTTTTGCAGAGCATGGGCTCTAGGTGTGCAGGCTTCAGCAGTTGTGGCTATCAATCTCAGTAATTGTGGCTCATGGGATGTAGAGTGCAGGCACAGTCGTTGTGGCACACAGGCTTAGTTGTCCCATGGCATGTGGGATCTTCCCAGACCAGGGCTCGAACCGATATCCCCTGCATTGGCAGATGGATTCTTAACCACTGTGCCACCAGAGAAGTCACCCCACCTGTTTTTGATATCAAGGTGATGATGGCTTCATAGAATGTCTTTGGAAGTATCCCTTACTCTTCAATCGTTTTGAAGAGTTTGAGAAGAATTAGTGTAAGTTCTTTTTTGTATATTTGGTAGAATTTGTCTGTGAAATCATCTGATCCTGGACTTTTGTTGGTAAGGAGTTTTTTAAAATTACAGATTCTATTTTGCTTTTAGTGATCAGTATGTTCAAGTTATCTATTTCTTCTTGATTCAGTTTTGTTTGGCTGTAAAAAACCAACATATATTTTAACGTAATTTTAGCAACTAAATACTTACCATGTATTAGACCACAAAAGAGTGAAGAAAACAATATTAAAACAGTTTTTCAAATAGAAAAAGTATTGAAATATTTTTAAGAAATTGGGATAATAATGCTAATTACAATAATGACAAATTGTTCTGAACTTAAAGACTACTTTATTGGGCTTCCCTGGTAACGCAGTGGTTGCGAGTCTGGGACACGGGTTCATGCCCTGGTCTGCCGATGCCTGGGACACGGGTTCATGCCCTGGTCTGGGAGGATCCCACATTCCATGGAGCGGCTGGGCCCGTGAGCCATGGCCGCTGAGCCTGCGCGTCCGGAGCCTGTGCTCCGCAACGGGAGAGGCCACAACAGTAAGAGGCCCGCCTACCACACACAAAAAAAGACTATCTAAGATGCTTATTATATGCTTATTATAAGCATGATATTATATGCTTATATATTATATATGTTTATTATATGCTTATTATATTCTTATTATAGGCATGATATATGCTTATTGTTTTATTGTTTTAAAATACATGGAATGTTTTCTCCTTTCTAATGTAATTCTTTTATTTTACCTGTATATTGTGAAAAAAATGTAGTTGCACATAATATAAAAATTATACTTTAATAGGAGATATTAATCCGTTTACAGTTACTATAGTACTGAAAAAACTTAGGTTTAGAGTTACCATGTTATTGAGTGCTCTTATTTATTTATTTATTTAAAAATATTTAATTTGGGGGGGGCATAAATTATTTATTTATTTTTATCATCTTTATTGGACTATAATTGCTTTACAGTGGTGTGTTAGTTTCTGCTTTATAACAAAGTGAACAAGCTCTACATATACATATATCCCCTTATCTCCTCCCTCTTGCGTCTCCCTCCCACCCTCCGTATCCCACCGTCTAAGTGGTCACAAAGTACTGAGCTGATCTCCCTGTGCTATGCAGCTGTTTCCTACTAGTTATCTGTTTTACATTTGGTAGTATATATAAGTCCATGTCACTCTCTCACTTTGTCAAGGCTTACCCTTCCCCCTCCCCATGTCCTCAAGTCCATTCTCTATGTCTGCGTCTTTATTCCTGTCCTGCCCCTAGGTTCTTCCCAACCATTTTCTTTCTTTTTTTTTTAGATTCCATATATATGTGTTAGCATACAGTATTTGTTTTTCTCTTTCTGACTTACTGCACTCTGTATGACAGACTCTAGGTCCATCCACCTCAGTACAAATAACTCAATTACATTTCTTTTTATGGCTGAGTAATATTCCATTTTATATTGAAGATGTGCAACATCTTCTTGATCCATTCATCAGTTGATGGACACTTAGATTGCTTCCATGTGCTGGCTATTGCAAATAGAGCTCCAATGAACATTATGGAACATGACTCTTTTTGAATGATGGTATTCTCTAGGTGTATGCCCAGTACTGGGATTGCTGTATCATATGGTAGTTCTATTTTTAGGTTTTTAAAGAACCTCCATACTATTCTTGAGAGTGGGTGTATCAATTTACACTCCCACCAACGGGGCAAGAGGGTTCTATTTTCTCCACACCTCTGCAGCATTTATTGTTTCTAGATTTTTGGATGATGACCATTCTTACCTGTGTGTGGTGATACCTCATTGTAATTTTGATTTGCATTTCTCTGATGATCAGTGATGTTGAGCATTCTTTCATGTGTTTGTTGGCAATCTGTATAACTTCTTTGGAGAAATGTCTATTTAGATCTTCTGCCCATTTATGGATTGGGTTGTTTGTTTTTTTGATATTGATCTGCATGGGCTGCTTGTAAAGTTTGGAGATTAATCCTTTGTCAGTTGCTTCATTGGAAAATATTTTCTCTCATTCTGAGGGTTGTCTTTTCATCTTGTTTACGTTTTCCTTTGTTGTGCAAAAGCTTTTAAGTCTCATTAGGTCTCATTTGTTTATTTTTGTTTTTATTTCCATTTCTCTAGGAGGTGGGTCAAAAAGGATCTTGCTGTGATTGATGTCATAGAGTGTTCTGCCTATGTTTTCCTCTAAGAGTTTTATAGTGTCTGGGCTTACATTTAGGTCTTTAATCCATTTTGAATTTATTTTTGTGTATGGTGTTAGGGAGTCTTCTAATTTCATTCTTTTACCTGTAGATGTCCAGTTTTCCCAGCACCACTTACTGAAGAGGCCATGATTTCTCCATTGTATATTCTTGTCTCCTTTATCAAAACTAAAGTGACCATATGTGCATAGGTTTATCTCTGGGTTTTCTCTCCTGTTCCATTGATCTATATTTCTGTTTTTGTGCCACTACCATACTGTCTTGACTACTGTAGCTTTGTAGTATTGTCTGACGTCAGGGATCCTGATATTTCTAGCTCTGTTCTTCTTCTCAAGATTGCTTTGGCTGTTCAGAGTCTTTTGTGTTTCCATACAAATTGTGAATTTTTTTTGTTCCAGTTGTCTGAAAAATGCCATTGGTACTTTGATATGGATTGCATTGAATCTGTAGGTTGCTTTGGGTAGTATAGTCATTTTCACTATGTTGATTCTTCCAATCCAAGAACATGGTATATCTCTCTATCTGTTTGTGTCATCTTTGATTTCTTTCCTCAGTGTCTTATAGTTTGTTGAGTAAACGTCTTTTGTCTCCTTAGGTAGGTTTATTCCTAGGTATTTTATTCTTTTTGTTGCAGCGGTAAATGGGAGTGTTTCCTTAATTTCTCTTTCAGATTTTTCATTTTAGTGTATAGGAATGAAAGAGATATGTGTACATTAATTTTGTATGCTGCAACCTTACCAGATTGATTGATTAAGTCTAGTAGGTTTCTGGTAGCATCTCTAGGATTCTCTATGTATAGTATCATGTCATCTGCAAACAGTGAGAGCTTAACTTCTTATTTTCTGATTTGGATTCCTTTTGTTTCCTTTTCTTCTCTGGTTGCTGTAGCTAAAAATTCCAGAAGTGTGTTGAATCATAGTGGTGAGAGTGGGCAACCTTGTCTTGCTTCTAATATTGGTGGAAATGGTTTCACTTTTTCACCATTGAGAATGATGTTGGCTGTGGGTTTGTCATATATGGCTTTTATTATGTTAAGGAAAGTTCCCTCTATGCCTACTTTCTTGGGTTTTTAAAAAATCATAAATGGTTATTTAATATTGTCAGAAGAATTTTCTGCATCTATTGAGATGATCATATGGTTTTTATCCTTCAGTATTTTAGTATGGTGTATCACATTGATTTGCATATATTGAAGAATCCTTGCATCCCTTGGATAAACCCCACTTGATCTTGGTGTATGATCCTTTTAATGCTCTGTTGATTTCTGTTTGCTAGTATTTTGGTGTGGATTTTTCCATCTATGTTAATCAGTGATATTGACCTGTAGTTTTCTTTCTTTGTGACATCTTTGTCTGGTTTTGGTATCAGGGAGATGGTGGTCTCATAGAATAAGTTTGGGAGAGATCCTCCCTCTGCTCTATTTTGGAAGAGTTTGAGAAGGATAGGTGTTAACTCTTCTCTAAATGTTTGATGGAATTTGCATGTGAAGCCATCTGGTCCTGGGCTTTTGTTTGTTGGAATATTTATAATCACAGTCTCAATTTCAGTGCTTGGGATTGGTTTGTTTATAGTTTCTATTTCTTCCTGGTTCAGTCTTGGAAGGCTGTGCTTTTCTAAGAATTTGTCCATTTCTTCCAGGTTGTCCATTTTATTGGCCTATAGTTGCTTGCAGTAATCTCTCATGATCCTTTGTATTTCTGCAGTGTCAGTTGTTACTTCTCCTTTTTCATTTGTAATTCTATTGATTTGAGTCCTGTCCCTTCTTTTCTTGATGAGTCTGGCTAATAGTTTATCAATTTTGTCTATCTTCTCAGGGAACCAGCTTTTAGTTTGTTTGATCTTTGCTGTTGTTTCCTTCATTTATTTTTCATTTATTTCTGATATGATCTTTATGATTTCTTTCCTCTGCTGACTTTGTTTTTTTTTCTTTCTTTCTCTAATTGCTTTAGGTGTAAGGTTAGCTTGTTTATTTGAGATGTTTCTTGTTTCTTGAGGTAGGATTTTATTGCTATAAACTTCCCTCTTAGAACTCCTTTTGCTGCATCCCATAGGTTTTGGGTCTTCATGTTTTCATTGTCATTTGTTTCTAGGTATTTTTAAATTTCCTCTTTGATTTCATCAGTGATGCCTTGGTTATTAAGTAGAGTATTGTTTAGTGTCCATGTGTTTGTATTTTTTACAGATTATTTTTTCCTGTAATTGATATCTAGTCTGATAGCATTGTGGTTGGAAAAGATACTTGATAATGATTTCAATTTTCTTAAATTTACCAAGGCTTGATTTGTGACCCAAGATATGATCTATCCTGGAGAATGTTCCACGAGCCCTTGAGAAAAAGTGTATTCTGTTGTTTTTGGATGGAATGTCCTGTGAGTATCAATTAAGTCCATCTTGTTTAATGTATCATTTTAAAGCTTGTGTTTCTTTATTTATTTTCATTTTGGATGATCTGTTCATTGGTGAAAGAGGGGTGCTAAAGTCCCCTACTATGATTGTGTTACTGTCTATTTCCCCTTTTATGGCTGTTAGCATTTGCCTTATGTATTAAGTTGCTCCTATGTTGGGTGCATAAGTATATAGAATTGTTATATCTTTTTCTTGGATTGATCCCTTGATGATATGTAGTGTCCTTCTTTGTTTCCTGTAATAGTCTTTATTTTAAAGTCTTTTTTGTCGGATATGAGAATTGCTACTCTAGCTTTCTTTTGATTTCCATTTGCATGGATTATCTTATTCCATCCCCTAACTTTCAGTCTGCATGTGTCCCCAGGTCTCAAGTGGGTCTCTTGTAGACCACATATATACCAGTTATGTTTTTGGATCCATTCAGCCAGTCTATGTCTTTTGGTTGGAGCATTTAATCCATTTACATTTAAGGTAATTATTGATATGTATGTTCTTATGACCATTTTCTTAATTGTCTTGGGTTTGTTATTGTAGGTCTTTTCCTTCTCTTGTGTTTCCTGCCTAGAGAATTTCCTTTAGCATTTCTTGTAAAGCTGGTTTGGTGGTGCTAAATTCTCTTAGTTTTTGCTTGTCTGTAAAGATTTTAATTTCTCTGTCAAATCTGAATGAGATCTTTGCTGGTTCGAGTAATCTTGGTTGTAGCTTTTCCCCTTTCATCACTTTAAATATGTCCTGCCAGTCCCTTCTGGCTTACAGAGTTTCTGCTGAAAGATCATCTGTTAACCTTACGGGGATTCCCTTGTTTGTTATTTGTTGTTTTTCCCTTGCTGCTTTTAATATTTTTTCTTTGTTATTTAATTTTTGATAGTTTGATTAATATATGTTTTGGCATGTTTCTCCTTGGGTTTATCTTGTATGGGACTCTCCGCACTTCCCGGACTTGATTAATGATTCCCTTTCCCATATTAGGGAACTTTTCAATGAAAATCTCTTCAAATATTTTCTCAGTCTCTTTCTTTTTCTCTTCTACTTCTGGGACCCTGATATTCGAATGTTGGTGTGTTTAATGTGGTCCCAGAAGTGTCTCAGATTGTCCTCAATTCTTTTTTCTTTATTCTGCTCTGCAGTAGTTATTTCCACTATTTTATCTTCCAGGTCATTTATCCATTCTTCTGCCTCAGTTATTCTGCTATTGTTTCCTTCTTGAGAATTTTAAATTCCATTTATTGTGTTGTTCATCATTGTTTGCTCTTTAGTTCTTCTAGGTCCTTGTGAAATGTTTCTTGTATATTCTCCATTCCAGTTCCAAGATTTGGGATCATCTTTACTATCATTACTCTGAATTCTTTTTCAGGTAGACTGCCTGTTTTCTCTACATTTGTTTGGTCCGGTGAGTTTTTACCTTGCTCCTTCATCTGCTGTGTGTTTCTCTGTCTTCTCATTTGGCTTTGGGGACTGTGTTTGGGGTCACCTTTTTGCAGGCTGCAGATTCGTAATTCCCATTGTTTTGGTGTCTGCCTCCAGTGACTAAGGTTGGTTCAGTGGGTTGTGCAGGCTTTCTGGTGGAGGGGACTGGTGCCTGTGTTCTGGTGGGTGTGTCTGGATCTTGTCCTTCTGGTGGGCAATTCTGCATCCGGTGGTGTGTTTTGGGGTGTCTGTGGCCTTATTATGATTTTAGTCAGCCCCTTTGCTAATGGGTGGGCCTGCATTCCTGTCTTGCTAGTTGTTTGGCATGGGATGTCCGGCACCATATCTTGCTGGTCTCTGACTGGAGCCCCAGGTCTCAGCATGGAGACGGATATCTCTGGGAGAGTTTTCATCGTTTGATATTATAAGGTGCTGGAGGTCTCTGGTAGATAAATGTCCTGAACTTGGCTCTCTCACCTCAGAGGCACAGGCCTGACACATGGCCGGAGCAGCAAGATCCTGTCAGCCACACGGCTGGGGGTGAGAGCAAGAGGTAGCTTTGGTACATCTCAAAGACCACCAATGGGATTCACTGACCATTTTCTCCCCAGACGTGAAGAAAACAAAATTCAGTCTTCGTCTAGTCAGCCACTTTGGTAGCCAGCCTCCAAGATGGCCCTAATTATCCCCTAATTATCTCCCAGTCTTCATCTACCTGTGTGTCTCCTCACACTTGAAAAAAGCTCACTGTTTAACTAATAAGAAATTGCAGAAATGACAAAGTGCAGTTTCCAAGTTTATCAAAGACATTGCAGCTTCTGCTTTGGTTTCTGCTAGATCACTCATCCTGGGGTAATCCAGCTTCCATGTCATGAGGACACTCAAGCAGCCCTAAGGAGAGATCCATGTGTCAAGGAACTGAGGCCTCTTACTTACAACCATGTGAGTGAGTCATCTCAGAAGTCAAAAGATTTAATTTTATTTATTTTTTGTTGCATTGGGTCTTCGTTGCTGCACAAGGTTTCTCTAGTTGTGTCACACAGGGGTTACTCATCGTTGCGGCGCACGGGTTTCTCCTTGCAGTGGTTTCTCTTGTTGTGGAGTATGGACTCTAGGTGCATGGGCTTCGTAATTGTGTCATGCAGGCTCAATAGTTATTGCTTGCAGGCTGTAGAGTGCAGGCTCAGTAGTTGTAGTGCACGGGCTTAGTTGTTCCATGGCATGTGGGATCTTCCCAGACAGGGCTCAAACCTGTGTCCCCTTTATTGGTATGGAGATTCTTAACCACTGTGCCACCAGGGAAGCCCCTGGTAACTAGTTCTTGAACTTTTCAGCCTCAGCAATTATGAGAAAACAAAAATATTCTGTTGTTTATAAAATACCAAGTCTCTCGTATTTTGTTTTAGCAGTGAAGGGGCTGGCTGAGGAGAAATATCTGTGAGCTTGAAGACATATCAAGAGAAACCTTTAAATCTCAAAAGAAAAAATGGGCAGGAAAGAAATCAGCAGAACAGAGTAATCAATAATTGTGGAACAGTGAAAATGCTGTGACCTATACATAATGGATATAGCAGGAGGAAAATAAAGGTAACAAAGAACAGAAAGAATTTTTTAAAATGACTGAGAATCTCCCCAAATTAATGTCTCACACTAAATCCATAACATCCAAACTTAGAGAAACATATGAATAGTAAAGAAAATTGACCAATATCTCTCAGGACCATCAATGCAAAAATCGTCAACAAAATATTAACAAATCAAATCCAACAATATTTTGAGAGAATTTTATATCATGAATGAGAAGGAATAATCCCAGTTATGCAAGGCTTGTTCAACATTCTGAAATCAAATAATTATATTCATCATATCAACACCCTAAAGACAATCATTAACATATCACTAGATTCAGAAGACCTTTGAAAAAACCTAAAACCCATTCTTCATAAAAACTCTTAGTTAAAGAAATAGACTGGAAGTTTCTCAAGTTGATAATAAAGGTCTACAGGAAACTTTGATCTTACCTCATGATTAATGGTTAAAAACATGAAGCTTTGTCACTAAGTTCAGGTAAAAACAAGGATGTCCCCTTTCATGACTCCTTTTCCATATTTTACTCCAAGTCCTTACTAATGCAATAAGGCATAAAAAGAAATAAAACAGTACAGATTGGTTAGAAAAAAATGAAAGCAGCCTAAATAAAATGTGGACCATTATACTTTATGGGCACCTCACCAAAGAAAATAGACACCATGCATATAAGTATACAGAAGAATAATCCAGATTACATGCTACCATAAAAAAGCAAATTAAAAATACAATTACATACCACTATGTAACACTTAGAATGGCTAAAATGTGTACAATGACAAGGACAAATTCTGTAGCGGATGCGGAACATTAGGAAATGACATTTGTTATTGATGGAAATGAAAAATAATGCAGCTACTTTGGTAGTCTGATTGACACTTGCTATAATATTGAACATTCCATTACTGTACAATCCAGCAAGTGTTCTCATGGATATTAACTGAAAGTAGTTTAAAACATACTTCCAGATGAAAACCTGCGTATGGATATTTATAGCACCTAATTCAATATTGCCAAAATGTGAATGAAACTAAGGTGTCCTCCAATAGGTGAATGAAATGATATAGTATTAATATATACTGGGAATGGGATAATATTGAGCACTAAGAAAGTAAGCTATCAAGCCATAAAAATATATGGGAATTCTTTTTTTCTTTTGAAATGAGGTGATTTTCTTTATTTTGTAATTTAAATTTTATTGGAGTATAGTTGATTTACAATGTTGTGTTCATTTCAGCTGCACAGAAAGTGATTCAGTTACACATATGCATATATTCATTCTTTTTCAGAGTCTTTTCTGATAAAGATATTCCCAGAATATTGAGTAGAGTTGCCTGTGCTATACAGTAGGTCCTTGTTGCTTACCTATATTATATAGAGTAGTATTCGTATGTCTACCCCAAGTTCTTGATTTACCCCTCCCCCCACCTTTCCCCTTTGGTAACCATAACTTTGTTTTCCAAGTCTGTGAGTCTGCCTCTGTTTTGTAAGTTAGTTCATTTGTATCAATTTTTAGTTTCCACCTAGAAGTGATATCATACAATATTTGTCTTACTCTGTCTGACTTACTTCACTTAGTACAATCATCTCTAGGTCCATCCATGTTACTGCAATTGACATTATTTTCTTCTATTTTTTTTTCTTTTGCGGTACACAGGCCTCTCACTGTCGTGGCCTCTCCCATTGCGGAGCACAGGCTCAGGATACACAGGCTCCGGACGCGCAGGTTCAGCGGCCATGGCTCACGGGCCTAGTCGCCCCATGGCATGTGGGATCTTCCCAGACCGGGGCATGAACCCGTGTCCCCTGCATCAGCAGGCAGACTCTCAACCACTGCACCACCAGGGAAGCCCCTATTTTCTTCTATTTTATGGCTGAGTCATATTCCATTATATATATGTATCACATATTCTTTACCTATATTCATATGTTGATGGACATTTTGGTTGCTTCCATGTCTTCACTATTGTAAAGAGTGTTGCAGTGAACATTGGGGAAGATGTGTCTTTTCGATTTATGCTTTCCTCCAGATATGCACACAGGAGTAAACTTGCTGGATCATCCGGTAGCTCTATTTTATTTTCTTTTCTTTCATTTCATTTCAATTTCTTTGGAGTATAGTTGATTTACAATGTTGTGTTACTTTCTGCTACACAGCAGAGTGAAGCAGTTATACATATATCCAATCCTTTTTGGATTCCTTTCCCACACAGGTCATTACAGAGTATTGTGTAGAGTTCCTCAAGTGCTATACAGTAGGCCCGTATTTTTTATTTTTAAAATATATAGTGGTGTGTATATGTCAATCCCAATTTATCCCTCCCGCCTCCCCTTACTCTGGTAACCTCCATTCTGTGCTCCATAGTGGCTGTTGCCAATTGGCATTGCCACCAATAGTGAAGTATTTGTGGCACAGTTGTTAAGAATCTGCCTACCAGTGAAGGGGACACAGGTTTGAGCCCTGACCCAGGAAGATCCCACACGCTGCAGAGCACCTAAGCCTGTGTGCCACAACTACTGAGTCTGCGCTCTAGAGCCCATGAGCCACAACTACTGAGCTCACGTGCCACAACTACTGAAGCCTGTGTGCTTAGAGCCTGTGCTCCACAACAAGAGAAGCCACCGCAAAGAGAAGGCTGCGTACCACAACGATGAGTAGCCCCCGCTTGCTGCAACTATAGAAAAGCCGCATGCAGCAACGGGGACCCAAAGCAGATTAAAATATACGAATAATATGTAGAAGGTTTCTCTTTTTTCCACACCTTCTGAAGCATTTCTTGTTTCTAGACATTGTGAGGATGGCTATTCTGAGTGGTTCTAGGTGATACTTCTTTGTACATCTGATTTGCATTTGTCTGACATAAAGCAATGGTGAGCATCTTCATGTGTGCTTTTTTTTGAACAGTGTGAGTAAAATGTACCCCTTGAAAAAGGGTTATTGAAAGGTTGCCTTGTTTTGAAGTCTATTTCGATTACCTACCCCAAGACATTTTTTTTGTGTGTGGTACACGGGTCTCTCACTGCCGTGGTCTCTGCTACTGCAGAGCACAGGCTCAGGATGCACGGGCTCCGGATGCACAGATTCAGCGGCCATGGCTCACGGGCCCAGCTGGTCCATGGCGTGTGGGATCCTCCTGAACAGGGGCACGAACCCATGTCCCCTGCATCGGTAGGAGGACTCTCAACCACTGTCCCACCAGGGAAGCCCACCAAGACATTTTTTGAGGGCTGTTGTCACTTACAGCTTCCCAGGCATTGTGAATATGAAGTGCCTATAAGGTCCAGGTTTAGAATTGTTGTTATGGGAAAGAGAAGGCGGCAGGATTTCTCCTGTCCCTCTCTGGTTAATGACACAACCTTAGCTGTAGGGAAAGTCCTGTTCCTGGGTTTTAACTTAGAGCGGGATGTGCCTGACCAAACATGTAAGGGCTTCCGTCCCATTCCTCCTTCCCCCTTCCCCTTCAGCCCCCGAACAAGCATAAACCCCTGCAGAGTCACCTGTTGAGGGGGCTGTCGTGTAGAGTCTGATGACCCTAACGAAGGAGTCAGAAGGTCGGAACCCAAACACCAGGGTATGTTGAGACCAGGTGATTTTCCAAATGTCATGCAGCCCAGAGAGCCCACCATCCTTTGGGTGTCAGAGGGTTGGTTTAGTAGTATGAGGGCACACTTCGATCTGGAGATTGTGATCCCATGCAGAGGGGACCAAGTACTACATGTTCAAGGGGGGTGAATTAGCTGGCGTATCCTTCCGAGGTCCTCAGGCCCACAACAGTCCAGCCTTGGGATCAAATTGTGTCTGTGTCCAAGGATGTGACACTAGCACGTCCACCGTGACTAAATGGATTTAGTGATCATTTTTCTTTTCTATAATTTAATTTTAAATTTATAATGGGGTATAGTTGATTTACCATGTTGTGTTCATTTTTGATATACACCAACATGATTCATTTATACAGAGATGACTATACATTCTCTTTGGAATTATTTTCCCATTGAGGTTACTAAAGGGTGTTGAGAAGAGTTCCAAGTGCTCTACAGCAGATCCAGTTTGATGACAAGTTTTCTCTCTGTAAATATGTATATACTAACTCCAACCTCATGATTTGTGCCTCCAACACACCTTTCCAGTTTGGTAACCATAAGTTTGTGTTCTAAGCCTGGGACTCTGTTTCTGTGTTGTAAGATAGTACCTTTGTATCAATATGTAGATTCCACAGATAAGTAATATCATATGATATTTATCATTGTCTGATTTATGCCACATAGTATGAATGCATCTAGGTCCTTCCGAGTGGCTGCAAATGGCCTTATTTCATTCATTTCGTGGCTGAGTAATATTCCACTGTACATATCTACCATAATTTCTTTATCCAGTCTTCCTTCCAAGGACGTTTACGTAGCTTCCAAGAAGGGGCTCTTGTAAACAGGGCTGCATAAATTTTGGAGTGCCTGGGTACTGTCACTTTACGTTTTTTCCAAGATACAGGCCCAGGAGTGGAAGTGCCATATGCTCTGAAGCTCTGCTTTTTAGATTTTTAAGGAATCACCACCCACTTCTCCAGAGTGGCTGTTAGCAATTTACATTCCCACCATCAGCTTGTCAGGGTTCCCTTTTATCCACGCCCTGTCCTGCATTTCAGGTTTTACACTTTGTGAGGTTGGCCATTCTGACTGGTGCAAAGCGATACCGCTTCCTCACTCTTCCCGAACAGACGGTGTACCATCCTCTGGATGTCCCATTCATGTTTTACCTGGAGGAAGGGTCCTCTGCACCTGGAGATATGGGACCCATGGAATGGGGGCCAGGCAGTGTTACTGTAAAAGTACTGCATTTGCTGTCCCATCCTCAGCAAGCCTCTCAGACCCACGAGTGTAGAGCCTTAGGTCCCATCCAGCTGTGTGTCTAGATGTGGTCAGTCCAGGTTGCATCACAGCCCTTGAACACATTTTGTAAGAATTTCTCTCTCTCACTGTCTTTTTTTGTTCTTTTTATTTAATTTTATAATGGGGTAGAGCTGATTTTCAATACTATGATTCTTCCTGCACTACATATATCCACTTGATTCACTTAAAGAGAGACACCAATCAATTCTTTTACAGATTCTTACAGTCTTATATAGCTTTTCCGGTGACAGCAGTGTGCTGAGTCCAGCTACTTGAGCTATTCAGCAGGTCCTGTTGATTACGTATTTTGTTTATGGAACCGTATCTATGCTAATTCCAACCTCCTGGTTTATGCATCACCCCCACCGCACCTTTCTCTTTTAGAAGTCATAAATGTGTTTTCTTTATGTGTGACTCAGTTTCTGTTTTGTAAGTGAGTTCATGTGTAGCTAATTTTAGATACCACGTATAATTGATACCTTATGATAAGTCTCTACTAATGTATGACTTACATCACTTAGAATGATCGTACGTGAGTCTCCACGAGTTGCTGCAACTGGCCTTATTTCATTGATTTAATTGCTCAGGAATATTACATTGTACATAAGTACCACAAATTCTTTATCCATTTCTTCCTTCAAGGACATGTATGTTGTACCCAAGTTGAGGCATTTTAAGCAGAGCAGCATTAAACGTAGGGATGCCTGTGTCCTGTCGACTTTTGGTTTTACCACGATATACGCTCAAGATTGGAAGTGCCGTATGGTCTGTAGCTCTATTTTTTTAGAAGGTTAAGGAAACAGAATGCACTTTTCCAGAGTGGCCGTTGACTATTTACATCCCCCCAATCAGGGTAAAGAGGCTTCCTTTGCTCCATGGCCTGAGCTGCATTTCTGGTTTACACTTTTCCAAGATGGCACTATTGACTAATGCGAAGTCAGAATACTTTGTAGTGCTGATTTGCATTTCGTGGTTGTTTGGTTCGCCAAAAAGGGCGTATGGGTTTTGCCTGAATATGTTTATGTTTATAATGGGGTTTAGCTGATTTTCACTGCTGTGGTTATGTCGCTTTACACTCACGTGATTCACCTACACAGGGATATCAATAAATACATTTTAATATTTGTACAACTCAGATATATTCTTCTGTGGTGAATAGGGTGGGTTGAGTACAGATCATTGAGCAATGAGTAGGTCTTGAGGATTACATACTTGGTTTATGGAACGGTATCTGTGCTAATTTCAAACTCTTGTTTTATGCATCACCCCACATCACCAATGCCCTAAAGTAGGCATCAGTGTGTTTTCAAATATTTAACTCTGTTCTATATTGTAATTCAGTTGATCTGTAGCGATTTCTAAAGGGATGTTTCCAGCAATTCTGCCTTGAATTCAAATCCTCTTCATACTCTGACATCAATATATTTTTGGACCAAGTTATCATTTAGAACACTGGAGGTTTGAGAAGTGCAGTGCCCCTGAGCTCCATTTCCCAAGTCGCTTTTTTGTGAGTGGGACGCAACACGGCTGGATGGCTTCACGCCCTATTGTCGATCCGGGGTGGCAGGCTGAGCCTTTGGTGAATTCTTCTTCGCGATGGGAAATGAGAGTGACATGTGCCCGACCAAACACCTCCAGCGAGTCTCTCATTGGTTCCCCCTCTTGCAGTTCATCCTGCGGACAAATTGCAGACGGTACGAAAGAGGCATGGAAAGGCGCCGAGTCTCCAAGTGGGGAGATTGTTAGTAAGGGGGCCTGAATGGAGAACACGAGCACCAGGAGATGAAAACTGAGGTGAGTTTCAGAAAGCTTTCCTGATCCCACGGTGTAGCATCCGCTGGTTTTCCAATGAGTGCTTTCGCTGTCGGAAGATTGCGTTGAACCTGGAGAGTTGGGACCCATGGAATGGGGAGCACGCAGGATTCCTTTCAAGGGTCTGCATTTGCTTTCCCAACCTCACCAATCGTCTCAGCCCCAAGAGTGTCCAGCCTTATGTCTTCTGCCGCTGGGGCTGTAGATGTGGTCAATCCTGGTTGCATGCCAGTCCCTGAACGCATTTTGGAAGAATTTCTCTCTGTTTTGCCCTGCTTGTTTCTTCTTTGTGTTGGAAATGTATCCTCAGAATGGGTCTGAGCTGATTTTCCCTGCTGTTTTTAGGCCGCTTTACACACACTTGATGCACTTACACAGAGATATCAAGACTTAGCCTTTAAGATGCTTACTAGTCGGATAGATACTTGTGCGATGAACAGGGTCTGGTGAGTCCAGTTGATTGAGCAAGGAGTAGGTCGTGTCCATTCCATATTCGGTTTTCGGAAGGGTATCTGTGCTCATTTCAAACTCGAGTTTTATGCGTCACCCCACCTCACCTTTCCCCTGAAGCAGGCATAAGTGTGTTTTCTAAAAGCGTGACTCTGTTCTGTTTGGGGATTCCGTTCATGGGGAGCGATTTTTACATTCCCTCGATAAGTGATATCATAAGTTTCTTTTTTTGTGGGATTTATTTAACTGAGGATGATCGTACCTAAATCCACTCAGGATGCTGCTACCAGCCTCATGACGTGGATTTCATGGCTGAGTGACACTCCATTGGACCTACGTAGCACCACTTGTCCACTTGTCCAATTGTCTTTGTCCACTTGTCCACTCGTCTTCGTCCACTTGGCTCTTTCCTGGGATATGAAACGTGTACCGGAGTGGAGGTTCTTGTCAAGACAGCAGCCCTCAACTTTGGGGTCCCTGTGTCTGGTTGATTTTTTCATTTTCCCAAGGTCAACGCCCATGTGTGGAAGTGCCCTATGCTCTGTGGTTCTGTGTTTTACATGGTTTGGGAAAGAGGATACACTTGTGAAGATTGGCTGTTGGCCATTGACATCCCGCCCATCAGCTTAACAAGGCTCCCTTGACTCCGTGGCCTGTCCTGCCTTTCTGGTTTTTAGACTTTTTTCGCCTTGCCCTTTTGCCCCGGGGGGGGGGGGCCGAGAGATTTCTTTGTAGTGCTGATTTGCTCTCCCAGGTTCCTTGGTTGGCCAAAAAGGGCGTATGCGTTTTTTCCTGAATATATTCAGGAAAAAACGCATACGCCCTTTTTGGCCAACCGCATCATTGTCCACGTTCTGGTGCTTTTCATGTGCTATCGGGGCCATTCCGATGTACCCGTTGACATCCGTTTCCTGCAGTTCTGCCTTGCGTTCAGCGCCTGTTCGTAGCCTGACCTCAATGTATTTTGGGGCGATAGTTATCGTTTAGAACTCTGCAGGTTTGGGAAGTGCAGTGCCCCTGAGCTCCATTTCCCAAGTCGCTTTTTTGTGAGTGGGACGCAACACGGCTGGATGGCTTCACGCTCTATTGTCGATCCGGGGTGGCAGGCTGAACCTCTGGTGAATTCTTCTTCGTGATGGGAAATGAGAGTGACATGTGCCCGACCAAACACCTCCAGCGAGTCTCTCATTGGTTCCCCCTCTTGCAGTTCATCGTGCGGACAAATTGCAGACGGTACGAAAGAGGCATGGAAAGGCGCCAAGTCTCCAAGTGGGGAGATTGTTAGTAAGGGGGCCTGAATGGAGAACACGAGCACCAGGAGATGAAAACTGAGGTGAGTTTCAGAAAGCTTTCCCGATCCCACGGTGTAGCATCCGCTGGGTTTCCAATGAGTGCTTTCGCTGTCGGAAGATTGCGTTGAACCTGGAGAGTTGGGACCCATGGAATGGGGAGCACGCAGGATTCCTTTCAAGGGTCTGCATTTGCTTTCCCAACCTCACCAATCGTCTCAGCCCCAAGAGTGTCCAGCCTTATGTCTTCTGCCGCTGGGGCTGTAGATGTGGTCAATCCTGGTTGCATGCCAGTCCCTGAACGCATTTTGGAAGAATTTCTCTCTGTTTTGCCCTGCTTGTTTCTTCTTTATGTTGGAAATGTATCCTCAGAATGGGTCTGAGCTGATTTTCCCTGCTGGTTTTAGGCCGCTTTACACACACTTGATGCACTTACACAGAGATATCAAGACTTAGCTTTGAAGATGCTTACTAGTCGGATAGATACTTGTGCGATGAACAGGGTCTGGTGAGTCCAGTTGATTGAGCAAGGAGTAGGTCGTGTCCATTCCATATTCGGTTTTCGGAAGGGTATCTGTGCTCATTTCAAACTCGAGTTTTATGCGTCACCCCACCTCACCTTTCCCCTGAAGCAGGCATAAGTGTGTTTTCTAAAAGCGTGACTCTGTTCTGTTTGGGGATTCAGTGCATGGGGAGCGATTTTTACATTCCCTCGATAAGTGATATCATAAGTTTCTTTTTTTGTGGGACTTATTTCACTGAGGATGATCGTACCTAAATCCACTCAGGATGCTGCTACCAGCCTCATGACGTGGATTTCATGGCTGAGTGACACTCCATTGGACCTACGTAGCACCACTTGTCCACTTGTCCACTTGTCTTTGTCCACTTGTCCACTTGGCTCTTTCCTGGGATATGAAACGTGTACCGGAGTGGAGGTTCTTGTCAAGACAGCAGCCCTCAACTTTGGGGTCCCTGTGTCTGGTTGATTTTTTCATTTTCCCAAGGTCAACGCCCATGTGTGGAAGTGCCCTATGCTCTGTGGTTCTGTGTTTTACATGGTTTGGGAAAGAGGATACACTTGTGAAGATTGGCTGTTGGCCATTGACATCCCGCCCATCAGCTTAACAAGGCTCCCTTGACTCCGTGGCCTGTCCTGCCTTTCTGGTTTTTAGACTTTTTTCGCCTGGCCCTTTTGCCCCGGGGGGGGCGAGAGATTTCTTTGTAGTGCTGATTTGCTCTCCCAGGTTGCTTGGTTGGCCAAAAAGGGCGTATGCGTTTTTTCCTGAATATATTCAGGAAAAAACGCATACGCCCTTTTTGGCCAACCGCATCATTGTCCACGTTCTGGCGCTTTTCATGTGCTATCGGGGCCATTCCGATGTACCCGTTGACATCCGTTTCCTGCAGTTCTGCCTTGCGTTCAGCGCCTCTTCGTAGCCTGACCTCAATATATTTTGGGGCGATAGTTATCGTTTAGAACTCTGCAGGTTTGGGAAGTGCAGTGCCCCTGAGCTCCATTTCCCAAGTCGCTTTTTTGTGAGTGGGACGCAACACGGCTGGATGGCTTCACGCCCTATTGTCGATCCGGGGTGGCAGGCTGAACCGCTGGTGAATTCTTCTTCGTGATGGGAAATGAGAGTGACATGTGCCCGACCAAACACCTCCAGCGAGTCTCTCATTGGTTCCCCCTCTTGCAGTTCATCCTGCGGACAAATTGCAGACGGTACGAAAGAGGCATGGAAAGGCGCCGAGTCTCCAAGTGGGGAGATTGTTAGTAAGGGGGCCTGAATGGAGAACACGAGCACCAGGAGATGAAAACTGAGGTGAGTTTCAGAAAGCTTTCCCGATCCCACGGTGTAGCATCCGCTGGGTTTCCAATGAGTGCTTTCGCTGTCGGAAGATTGCGTTGAACCTGGAGAGTTGGGACCCATGGAATGGGGAGCACGCAGGATTCCTTTCAAGGGTCTGCATTTGCTTTCCCAACCTCACCAATCGTCTCAGCCCCAAGAGTGTCCAGCCTTATGTCTTCTGCCGCTGGGGCTGTAGATGTGGTCAATCCTGGTTGCATGCCAGTCCCTGAACGCATTTTGGAAGAATTTCTCTCTGTTTTGCCCTGCTTGTTTCTTCTTTATGTTGGAAATGTATCCTCAGAATGGGTCTGAGCTGATTTTCCCTGCTGGTTTTAGGCCGCTTTACACACACTTGATGCACTTACACAGAGATATCAAGACTTAGCTTTTAAGATGCTTACTAGTCGGATAGATACTTGTGCGATGAACAGGGTCTGGTGAGTCCAGTTGATTGAGCAAGGTGTAGGTCGTGTCCATTCCATATTCGGTTTTCGGAAGGGTATCTGTGCTCATTTCAAACTCGAGTTTTATGCGTCACCCCACCTCACCTTTCCCCTGAAGCAGGCATAAGTGTGTTTTCTAAAAGCGTGACTCTGTTCTGTTTGGGGATTCCGTTCATGGGGAGCGATTTTTACATTCCCTCGATAAGTGATATCGTAAGTTTCTTTTCTTGTGGGACTTATTTCACTGAGGATGATCGTACCTAAATCCACTCAGGATGCTGCTACCAGCCTCATGACGTGGATTTCATGGCTGAGTGACACTCCATTGGACCTACGTAGCACCACTTGTCCACTTGTCCACTTGTCTTTGTCCACTTGTCCACTCGTCTTTGTCCACTTGGCTCTTTCCTGGGATATGAAACGTGTACCGGAGTGGAGGTTCTTGTCAAGACAGCAGCCCTCAACTTTGGGGTCCCTGTGTCTGGTTGATTTTTTGATTTTCCCAAGGTCAACTCCCATGTGTGGAAGTGCCCTATGCTCTGTGGTTCTGTGTTTTCCATGGTTTGGGAAAGAGGATACACTTGTGAAGATTGGCTGTTGGCCATTGACATCCCGCCCATCAGCTTAACAAGGCTCCCTTGACTCCGTGGCCTGTCCTGCCTTTCTGGTTTTTAGACTTTTTTCGCCTTGCCCTTTTGCCCCGGGGGGGGGGGCCCGAGAGATTTCTTTGTAGTGCTGATTTGCTCTCCCAGGTTCCTTGGTTGGCCAAAAAGGGCGTATGCGTTTTTTCCTGAATATATTCAGGAAAAAACGCATACGCCCTTTTTGGCCAACCGCATCATTGTCCACGTTCTGGTGCTTTTCATGTGCTATCGGGGCCATTCCGATGTACCCGTTGACATCCGTTTCCTGCAGTTCTGCCTTGCGTTCAGCGCCTGTTCGTAGCCTGACCTCAATATATTTTGGGGCGATAGTTATCGTTTAGAACTCTGCAGGTTTGGGAAGTGCAGTGCCCCTGAGCTCCATTTCCCAAGTCGCTTTTTTGTGAGTGGGACGCAACACGGCTGGATGGCTTCACGCCCTATTGTCGATCCGGGGTGGCAGGCTGAACCTCTGGTGAATTCTTCTTCGTGATGGGAAATGAGAGTGACATGTGCCCGACCAAACACCTCCAGCGAGTCTCTCATTGGTTCCCCCTCTTGCAGTTCATCGTGCGGACAAATTGCAGACGGTACGAAAGAGGCATGGAAAGGCGCCGAGTCTCCAAGTGGGGAGATTGTTAGTAAGGGGGCCTGAATGGAGAACACGAGCACCAGGAGATGAAAACTGAGGTGAGTTTCAGAAAGCTTTCCCGATCCCACGGTGTAGCATCCGCTGGGTTTCCAATGAGTGCTTTCGCTGTCGGAAGATTGCGTTGAACCTGGAGAGTTGGGACCCATGGAATGGGGAGCACGCAGGATTCCTTTCAAGGGTCTGCATTTGCTTTCCCAACCTCACCAATCGTCTCAGCCCCAAGAGTGTCCAGCCTTATGTCTTCTGCCGCTGGGGCTGTAGATGTGGTCAATCCTGGTTGCATGCCAGTCCCTGAACGCATTTTGGAAGAATTTCTCTCTGTTTTGCCCTGCTTGTTTCTTCTTTATGTTGGAAATGTATCCTCAGAATGGGTCTGAGCTGATTTTCCCTGCTGGTTTTAGGCCGCTTTACACACACTTGATGCACTTACACAGAGATATCAAGACTTAGCTTTGAAGATGCTTACTAGTCGGATAGATACTTGTGCGATGAACAGGGTCTGGTGAGTCCAGTTGATTGAGCAAGGAGTAGGTCGTGTCCATTCCATATTCGGTTTTCGGAAGGGTATCTGTGCTCATTTCAAACTCGAGTTTTATGCGTCACCCCACCTCACCTTTCCCCTGAAGCAGTCATAAGTGTGTTTTCTAAAAGCGTGACTCTGTTCTGTTTGGGGATTCAGTGCATGGGGAGCGATTTTTACATTCCCTCGATAAGTGATATCATAAGTTTCTTTTTTTGTGGGACTTATTTCACTGAGGATGATCGTACCTAAATCCACTCAGGATGCTGCTACCAGCCTCATGACGTGGATTTCATGGCTGAGTGACACTCCATTGGACCTACGTAGCACCACTTGTCCACTTGTCCACTTGTCTTTGTCCACTTGTCCACTTGGCTCTTTCCTGGGATATGAAACGTGTACCGGAGTGGAGGTTCTTGTCAAGACAGCAGCCCTCAACTTTGGGGTCCCTGTGTCTGGTTGATTTTTTCATTTTCCCAAGGTCAACGCCCATGTGTGGAAGTGCCCTATGCTCTGTGGTTCTGTGTTTTACATGGTTTGGGAAAGAGGATACACTTGTGAAGATTGGCTGTTGGCCATTGACATCCCGCCCATCAGCTTAACAAGGCTCCCTTGACTCCGTGGCCTGTCCTGCCTTTCTGGTTTTTAGACTTTTTTCGCCTGGCCCTTTTGCCCCGGGGGGGGCGAGAGATTTCTTTGTAGTGCTGATTTGCTCTCCCAGGTTGCTTGGTTGGCCAAAAAGGGCGTATGCGTTTTTTCCTGAATATATTCAGGAAAAAACGCATACGCCCTTTTTGGCCAACCGCATCATTGTCCACGTTCTGGCGCTTTTCATGTGCTATCGGGGCCATTCCGATGTACCCGTTGACATCCGTTTCCTGCAGTTCTGCCTTGCGTTCAGCGCCTCTTCGTAGCCTGACCTCAATATATTTTGGGGCGATAGTTATCGTTTAGAACTCTGCAGGTTTGGGAAGTGCAGTGCCCCTGAGCTCCATTTCCCAAGTCGCTTTTTTGTGAGTGGGACGCAACACGGCTGGATGGCTTCACGCCCTATTGTCGATCCGGGGTGGCAGGCTGAACCGCTGGTGAATTCTTCTTCGTGATGGGAAATGAGAGTGACATGTGCCCGACCAAACACCTCCAGCGAGTCTCTCATTGGTTCCCCCTCTTGCAGTTCATCCTGCGGACAAATTGCAGACGGTACGAAAGAGGCATGGAAAGGCGCCGAGTCTCCAAGTGGGGAGATTGTTAGTAAGGGGGCCTGAATGGAGAACACGAGCACCAGGAGATGAAAACTGAGGTGAGTTTCAGAAAGCTTTCCCGATCCCACGGTGTAGCATCCGCTGGGTTTCCAATGAGTGCTTTCGCTGTCGGAAGATTGCGTTGAACCTGGAGAGTTGGGACCCATGGAATGGGGAGCACGCAGGATTCCTTTCAAGGGTCTGCATTTGCTTTCCCAACCTCACCAATCGTCTCAGCCCCAAGAGTGTCCAGCCTTATGTCTTCTGCCGCTGGGGCTGTAGATGTGGTCAATCCTGGTTGCATGCCAGTCCCTGAACGCATTTTGGAAGAATTTCTCTCTGTTTTGCCCTGCTTGTTTCTTCTTTATGTTGGAAATGTATCCTCAGAATGGGTCTGAGCTGATTTTCCCTGCTGGTTTTAGGCCGCTTTACACACACTTGATGCACTTACACAGAGATATCAAGACTTAGCTTTTAAGATGCTTACTAGTCGGATAGATACTTGTGCGATGAACAGGGTCTGGTGAGTCCAGTTGATTGAGCAAGGTGTAGGTCGTGTCCATTCCATATTCGGTTTTCGGAAGGGTATCTGTGCTCATTTCAAACTCGAGTTTTATGCGTCACCCCACCTCACCTTTCCCCTGAAGCAGGCATAAGTGTGTTTTCTAAAAGCGTGACTCTGTTCTGTTTGGGGATTCAGTGCATGGGGAGCGATTTTTACATTCCCTCGATAAGTGATATCATAAGTTTCTTTTTTGTGGGACTTATTTCACTGAGGATGATCGTACCTAAATCCACTCAGGATGCTGCTACCAGCCTCATGACGTGGATTTCATGGCTGAGTGACACTCCATTGGACCTACGTAGCACCACTTCTGCACTTGTCCACTTGTCCACTCGTCTTTGTCCACTTGGCTCTTTCCTGGGATATGAAACGTGTACCGGAGTGGAGGTTCTTGTCAAGACAGCAGCCCTCAACTTTGGGGTCCCTGTGTCTGGTTGATTTTTTCATTTTCCCAAGGTCAACGCCCATGTGTGGAAGTGCCCTATGCTCTGTGGTTCTGTGTTTTACATGGTTTGGGAAAGAGGATACACTTGTGAAGATTGGCTGTTGGCCATTGACATCCCGCCCATCAGCTTAACAAGGCTCCCTTGACTCCGTGGGCTGTCCTGCCTTTCTGGTTTTTAGACTTTTTTCGCCTGGCCCTTTTGCCCCGGGGGGGGGGGCGAGAGATTTCTTTGTAGTGCTGATTTGCTCTCCCAGGTTGCTTGGTTGGCCAAAAAGGGCGTATGCGTTTTTTCCTGAATATATTCAGGAAAAAACGCATACGCCCTTTTTGGCCAACCGCATCATTGTCCACGTTCTGGCGCTTTTCATGTGCTATCGGGGCCATTCCGATGTACCCGTTGACATCCGTTTCCTGCAGTTCTGCCTTGCGTTCAGCGCCTCTTCGTAGCCTGACCTCAATATATTTTGGGGCGATAGTTATCGTTTAGAACTCTGCAGGTTTGGGAAGTGCAGTGCCCCTGAGCTCCATTTCCCAAGTCGCTTTTTTGTGAGTGGGACGCAACACGGCTGGATGGCTTCACGCCCTATTGTCGATCCGGGGTGGCAGGCTGAACCTCTGGTGAATTCTTCTTCGTGATGGGAAATGAGAGTGACATGTGCCCGACCAAACACCTCCCCCTCTTGCAGTTCATCCTGCGGACAAATTGCAGACGGTACGAAAGAGGCATGGAAAGGCGCCGAGTCTCCAAGTGGGGAGATTGTTAGTAAGGGGGCCTGAATGGAGAACACGAGCACCAGGAGATGAAAACTGAGGTGAGTTTCAGAAAGCTTTCCCGATCCCACGGTGTAGCATCCGCTGGGTTTCCAATGAGTGCATTCGCTGTCGGAAGATTGCGTTGAACCTGGAGAGTTGGGACCCATGGAATGGGGAGCAGGCAGGATTTCTTTCAGGGTTCTGCATTTGCTTTCCTAACCTCACCAATCGTTTCAGCCCCAAGAGTGTCCATCCTTATGTCTTCTGCCGCTGGGGCTGTAGATGTGGTCAATCCTGGTTGCATGCCAGTCCCTGAACGCATTTTGGAAGAATTTCTCTCTGTTTTGCCCTGCTTGTTTCTTCTTTGTGTTGGAAATGTATCCTCAGAATGGGTCTGAGCTGATTTTCCCTGCTGGTTTTAGGCCGCTTTACACACACTTGATGCACTTACACAGAGATATCAAGACTTAGTTTTAAGATGCTTACTAGTCGGATAGATACTTGTGCGATGAACAGGGTCTGGTGAGTCCAGTTGATTGAGCAAGGAGTAGGTCGTGTCCATTCCATATTCGGTTTTCGGAAGGGTATCTGTGCTCATTTCAAACTCGAGTTTTATGCGTCACCCCACCTCACCTTTCCCCTGAAGCAGGCATAAGTGTGTTTTCTAAAAGCGTGACTCTGTTCTGTTTGGGGATTCCGTTCATGGGGAGCGATTTTTACATTCCCTCGATAAGTGATATCGTAAGTTTCTTTTCTTGTGGGACTTATTTCACTGAGGATGATCGTACCTAAATCCACTCAGGATGCTGCTACCAGCCTCATGACGTGGATTTAATGGCTGAGTGACACTCCATTGGACCTACGTAGCACCACTTGTCCACTTGTCCACTTGTCTTTGTCCACTTGTCCACTCGTCTTTGTCCACTTGGCTCTTTCCTGGGATATGAAACGTGTACCGGAGTGGAGGTTCTTGTCAAGACAGCAGCCCTCAACTTTGGGGTCCCTGTGTCTGGTTGATTTTTTCATTTTCCCAAGGTCAACGCCCATGTGTGGCAGTGCCCTATGCTCTGTGGTTCTGTGTTTTACATGGTTTGGGAAAGAGGATACACTTGTGAAGATTGGCTGTTGGCCATTGACATCCCGCCCATCAGCTTAACAAGGCTCCCTTGACTCCGTGGCCTGTCCTGCCTTTCTGGTTTTTAGACTTTTTTTGCCTGGCCCTTTTGCCCCGGGGGGGGGGGGGGCGAGAGATTTCTCTGTAGTGCTGATTTGCTCTCCCAGGTTGCTTGGTTGGCCAAAAAGGGCGTATGCGTTTTTTCCTGAATATCAGGAAGAAACGCATACGCCCTTTTTTGCCAACCGCATCATTGCCCACGTTCTGGCGCTTTTCATGTGCTATCGGGGCCATTCCGATGTACCCGTTGACATCCGTTTCCTGCAATTCTGCCTTGCGTTCAACGCCTCTTCGTAGCCTGACCTCAATATATTTTGGGGCGATAGTTATCGTTTAGAACTCTGCAGGTTTGGGAAGTGCAGTGCCCCTGAGCTCCATTTCCCAAGTCGCTTTTTTGTGAGTGGGACGCAACACGGCTGGATGGCTTCACGCCCTATTGTCGATCCGGGGTGGCAGGCTGAACCGCTGGTGAATTCTTCTTCGTGATGGGAAATGAGAGTGACATGTGCCCGACCAAACACCTCCAGCGAGTCTCTCATTGGTTCCCCCTCTTGCAGTTCATCCTGCGGACAAATTGCAGACGGTACGAAAGAGGCATGGAAAGGCGCCGAGTCTCCAAGTGGGGAGATTGTTAGTAAGGGGGCCTGAATGGAGAACACGAGCACCAGGAGATGAAAACTGAGGTGAGTTTCAGAAAGCTTTCCCGATCCCACGGTGTAGCATCCGCTGGTTTTCCAATGAGTGCTTTCGCTGTCGGAAGATTGCGTTGAACCTGGAGAGTTGGGACCCATGGAATGGGGAGCACGCAGGATTCCTTTCAAGGGTCTGCATTTGCTTTCCCAACCTCACCAATCGTCTCAGCCCCAAGAGTGTCCAGCCTTATGTCTTCTGCCGCTGGGGCTGTAGATGTGGTCAATCCTGGTTGCATGCCAGTCCCTGAACGCATTTTGGAAGAATTTCTCTCTGTTTTGCCCTGCTTGTTTCTTCTTTATGTTGGAAATGTATCCTCAGAATGGGTCTGAGCTGATTTTCCCTGCTGGTTTTAGGCCGCTTTACACACACTTGATGCACTTACACAGAGATATCAAGACTTAGCTTTTAAGATGCTTACTAGTCGGATAGATACTTGTGCGATGAACAGGGTCTGGTGAGTCCAGTTGATTGAGCAAGGAGTAGGTCGTGTCCATTCCATATTCGGTTTTCGGAAGGGTATCTGTGCTCATTTCAAACTCGAGTTTTATGCGTCACCCCACCTCACCTTTCCCCTGAAGCAGGCATAAGTGTGTTTTCTAAAAGCGTGACTCTGTTCTGTTTGGGGATTCAGTGCATGGGGAGCGATTTTTACATTCCCTCGATAAGTGATATCATAAGTTTCTTTTTTTGTGGGACTTATTTCACTGAGGATGATCGTACCTAAATCCACTCAGGATGCTGCTACCAGCCTCATGACGTGGATTTCATGGCTGAGTGACACTCCATTGGACCTACGTAGCACCACTTCTGCACTTGTCCACTTGTCCACTCGTCTTTGTCCATTTGTCCACTCGTCTTTCTCCACTTGGCTCTTTCCTGGGATATGAAACGTGTATCGGAGTGGAGGTTCTTGTCAAGACAGCAGCCCTCAACTTTGGGGTCCCTGTGTCTGGTTGATTTTTTCATTTTCCCAAGGTCAACGCCGATGTGTGGAAGTGCCCTATGCTCTGTGGTTCTGTGTTTTACATGGTTTGGGAAAGAGGATACACTTGTGAAGATTGGCTGTTGGCCATTGACATTCCGCCCATCAGCTTAACAAGGCTCCCTTGACTCCGTGGGCTGTCCTGCCTTTCTGGTTTTTAGACTTTTTTCGCCTGGCCCTTTTGCCCCGGGGGGGGGGGGGCGAGAGATTTCTTTGTAGTGCTGATTTGCTCTCCCAGGTTGCTTGGTTGGCCAAAAAGGGCGTATGCGTTTTTTCCTGAATATATTCAGGAAAAAACGCATACGCCCTTTTTGGCCAACCGCATCATTGTCCACGTTCTGGCGCTTTTCGTGTGCTATCGGGGCCATTCCGATGTACCCGTTGACATCCGTTTCCTGCAATTCTGCCTTGCGTTCAACGCCTCTTCGTAGCCTGACCTCAATATATTTTGGGGCGATAGTTATCGTTTAGAACTCTGCAGGTTTGGGAAGTGCAGTGCCCCTGAGCTCCATTTCCCAAGTCGCTTTTTTGTGAGTGGGACGCAACACGGCTGGATGGCTTCACGCCCTATTGTCGATCCGGGGTGGCAGGCTGAACCTCTGGTGAATTCTTCTTCGTGATGGGAAATGAGAGTGACATGTGCCCGACCAAACACCTCCCCCTCTTGCAGTTCATCCTGCGGACAAATTGCAGACGGTACGAAAGAGGCATGGAAAGGCGCCGTGTCTCCAAGTGGGGAGATTGTTAGTAAGGGGGCCTGAATGGAGAACACGAGCACCAGGAGATGAAAACTGAGGTGAGTTTCAGAAAGCTTTCCCGATCCCACGGTGTAGCATCCGCTGGGTTTCCAATGAGTGCATTCGCTGTCGGAAGATTGCGTTGAACCTGGAGAGTTGGGACCCATGGAATGGGGAGCAGGCAGGATTTCTTTCAGGGTTCTGCATTTGCTTTCCTAACCTCACCAATCGTCTCAGCCCCAAGAGTGTCCATCCTTATGTCTTCTGCCGCTGGGGCTGTAGATGTGGTCAATCCTGGTTGCATGCCAGTCCCTGAACGCATTTTGGAAGAATTTCTCTCTGTTTTGCCCTGCTTGTTTCTTCTTTGTGTTGGAAATGTATCCTCAGAATGGGTCTGAGCTGATTTTCCCTGCTGGTTTTAGGCCGCTTTACACACACTTGATGCACTTACACAGAGATATCAAGACTTAGCTTTTAAGATGCTTACTAGTCGGATAGATACTTGTGCGATGAACAGGGTCTGGTGAGTCCAGTTGATTGAGCAAGGAGTAGGTCGTGTCCATTCCATATTCGGTTTTCGGAAGGGTATCTGTGCTCATTTCAAACTCGAGTTTTATGCGTCACCCCACCTCACCTTTCCCCTGAAGTAGGCATAAGTGTGTTTTCTAAAAGCGTGACTCTGTTCTGTTTGGGGATTCAGTGCATGGGGAGCGATTTTTACATTCCTTCGATAAGTGATATCATAAGTTTCTTTTTTTGTGGGACTTATTTCACTGAGGATGATCGTACCTAAATCCACTCAGGATGCTGCTACCAGCCTCATGACGTGGATTTCATGGCTGAGTGACACTCCATTGGACCTACGTAGCACCACTTGTCCACTTGTCCACTTGTCTTTGTCCACTTGTCCACTCGTCTTTGCCCACTTGGCTCTTTCCTGGGATATGAAACGTGTACCGGAGTGGAGGTTCTTGTCAAGACAGCAGCCCTCAACTTTGGGGTCCCTGTGTCTGGTTGATTTTTTCATTTTCCCAAGGTCAACGCCCATGTGTGGAAGTGCCCTATGCTCTGTGGTTCTGTGTTTTACATGGTTTGGGAAAGAGGATACACTTGTGAAGATTGGCTGTTGGCCATTGACATCCCGCCCATCAGCTTAACAAGGCTCCCTTGACTCCGTGGGCTGTCCTGCCTTTCTGGTTTTTAGACTTTTTTCGCCTGGCCCTTTTGCCCCGGGGGGGGGGGGGCGAGAGATTTCTTTGTAGTGCTGATTTGCTCTCCCAGGTTGCTTGGTTGGCCAAAAAGGGCGTATGCGTTTTTTCCTGAATATATTCAGGAAAAAACGCATACGCCCTTTTTGGCCAACCGCATCATTGTCCACGTTCTGGCGCTTTTCATGTGCTATCGTGGCCATTCCGATGTACCCGTTGACATCCGTTTCCTGCAGTTCTGCCTTGCGTTCAGCGCCTCTTCGTAGCCTGACCTCAATATATTTTGGGGCGATAGTTATCGTTTAGAACTCTGCAGGTTTGGGAAGTGCAGTGCCCCTGAGCTCCATTTCCCAAGTCGCTTTTTTGTGAGTGGGACGCAACACGGCTGGATGGCTTCACGCCCTATTGTTGATCCGGGGTGGCAGGCTGAACCGCTGGTGAATTCTTCTTCGTGATGGGAAATGAGAGTGACATGTGCCCGACCAAACACCTCCAGCGAGTCTCTCATTGGTTCCCCCTCTTGCAGTTCATCCTGCGGACAAATTGCAGACGGTACGAAAGAGGCATGGAAAGGCGCCGAGTCTCCAAGTGGGGAGATTGTTAGTAAGGGGGCCTGAATGGAGAACACGAGCACCAGGAGATGAAAACTGAGGTGAGTTTCAGAAAGCTTTCCCGATCCCACGGTGTAGCATCCGCTGGGTTTCCAATGAGTGCTTTCGCTGTCGGAAGATTGCGTTGAACCTGGAGAGTTGGGACCCATGGAATGGGGAGCACGCAGGATTCCTTTCAAGGGTCTGCATTTGCTTTCCCAACCTCACCAATCGTCTCAGCCCCAAGAGTGTCCAGCCTTATGTCTTCTGCCGCTGGGGCTGTAGATGTGGTCAATCCTGGTTGCATGCCAGTCCCTGAACGCATTTTGGAAGAATTTCTCTCTGGTTTGGCCTGCTTGTTTCTTCTTTATGTTGGAAATGTATCCTCAGAATGGGTCTGAGCTGATTTTCCCTGCTGGTTTTAGGCCGCTTTACACACACTTGATGCACTTACACAGAGATATCAAGACTTAGCTTTGAAGATGCTTACTAGTCGGATAGATACTTGTGCGATGAACAGGGTCTGGTGAGTCCAGTTGATTGAGCAAGGAGTAGGTCGTGTCCATTCCATATTCGGTTTTCGGAAGGGTATCTGTGCTCATTTCAAACTCGAGTTTTATGCGTCACCACACCTCACCTTTCCCCTGAAGCAGGCATAAGTGTGTTTTCTAAAAGCGTGACTCTGTTCTGTTTGGGGATTCAGTGCATGGGGAGCGATTTTTACATTCCCTCGATAAGTGATATCATAAGTTTCTTTTTTGTGGGACTTATTTCACTGAGGATGATCGTACCTAAATCCACTCAGGATGCTGCTACCAGCCTCATGACGTGGATTTCATGGCTGAGTGACACTCCATTGGACCTACGTAGCACCACTTGTCCACTTGTCCACTTGTCTTTGTCCACTTGTCCACTTGGCTCTTTCCTGGGATATGAAACGTGTACCGGAGTGGAGGTTCTTGTCAAGACAGCAGCCCTCAACTTTGGGGTCCCTGTGTCTGGTTGATTTTTTCATTTTCCCAAGGTCAACGCCCATGTGTGGAAGTGCCCTATGCTCTGTGGTTCTGTGTTTTACATGGTTTGGGAAAGAGGATACACTTGTGAAGATTGGCTGTTGGCCATTGACATCCTGCCCATCAGCTTAACAAGGCTCCCTTGACTCCGTGGCCTGTCCTGCCTTTCTGGTTTTTAGACTTTTTTCGCCTGGCCCTTTTGCCCCGGGGGGGGGGCGAGAGATTTCTTTGTAGTGCTGATTTGCTCTCCCAGGTTGCTTGGTTGGCCAAAAAGGGCGTATGCGTTTTTTCCTGAATATATTCAGGAAAAAACGCATACGCCCTTTTTGGCCAACCGCATCATTGTCCACGTTCTGGCGCTTTTCATGTGCTATCGGGGCCATTCCGATGTACCCGTTGACATCCGTTTCCTGCAGTTCTGCCTTGCGTTCAGCGCCTCTTCGTAGCCTGACCTCAATATATTTTGGGGCGATAGTTATCGTTTAGAACTCTGCAGGTTTGGGAAGTGCAGTGCCCCTGAGCTCCATTACCCAAGTCGCTTTTTTGTGAGTGGGACGCAACACGGCTGGATGGCTTCACGCCCTATTGTCGATCCGGGGTGGCAGGCTGAACCGCTGGTGAATTCTTCTTCGTGATGGGAAATGAGAGTGACATGTGCCCGACCAAACACCTCCAGCGAGTCTCTCATTGGTTCCCCCTCTTGCAGTTCATCGTGCGGACAAATTGCAGACGGTACGAAAGAGGCATGGAAAGGCGCCGAGTCTCCAAGTGGGGAGATTGTTAGTAAGGGGGCCTGAATGGAGAACACGAGCACCAGGAGATGAAAACTGAGGTGAGTTTCAGAAAGCTTTCCCGATCCCACGGTGTAGCATCCGCTGGGTTTCCAATGAGTGCTTTCGCTGTCGGAAGATTGCGTTGAACCTGGAGAGTTGGGACCCATGGAATGGGGAGCACGCAGGATTCCTTTCAAGGGTCTGCATTTGCTTTCCCAACCTCACCAATCGTCTCAGCCCCAAGAGTGTCCAGCCTTATGTCTTCTGCCGCTGGGGCTGTAGATGTGGTCAATCCTGGTTGCATGCCAGTCCCTGAACGCATTTTGGAAGAATTTCTCTCTGTTTTGCCCTGCTTGTTTCTTCTTTATGTTGGAAATGTATCCTCAGAATGGGTCTGAGCTGATTTTCCCTGCTGGTTTTAGGCCGCTTTACACACACTTGATGCACTTACACAGAGATATCAAGACTTAGCTTTTAAGATGCTTACTAGTCGGATAGATACTTGTGCGATGAACAGGGTCTGGTGAGTCCAGTTGATTGAGCAAGGAGTAGGTCGTGTCCATTCCATATTCGGTTTTCGGAAGGGTATCTGTGCTCATTTCAAACTCGAGTTTTATGCGTCACCCCACCTCACCTTTCCCCTGAAGCAGGCATAAGTGTGTTTTCTAAAAGCGTGACTCTGTTCTGTTTGGGGATTCAGTGCATGGGGAGCGATTTTTACATTCCCTCGATAAGTGATATCATAAGTTTCTTTTTTTGTGGGACTTATTTCACTGAGGATGATCGTACCTAAATCCACTCAGGATGCTGCTACCAGCCTCATGACGTGGATTTCATGGCTGAGTGACACTCCATTGGACCTACGTAGCACCACTTGTCCACTTGTCCACTTGTCTTTGTCCACTTGTCCACTCGTCTTTGTCCACTTGGCTCTTTCCTGGGATATGAAACGTGTACCGGAGTGGAGGTTCTTGTCAAGACAGCAGCCCTCAACTTTGGGGTCCCTGTGTCTGGTTGATTTTTTGATTTTCCCAAGGTCAACGCCCATGTGTGGAAGTGCCCTATGCTCTGTGGTTCTGTGTTTTACATGGTTTGGGAAAGAGGATACACTTGTGAAGATTGGCTGTTGGCCATTGACATCCCGCCCATCAGCTTAACAAGGCTCCCTTGACTCCGTGGGCTGTCCTGCCTTTCTGGTTTTTAGACTTTTTTCGCCTGGCCCTTTTGCCCCGGGGGGGGGGGCGAGAGATTTCTTTGTAGTGCTGATTTGCTCTCCCAGGTTGCTTGGTTGGCCAAAAAGGGCGTATGCGTTTTTTCCTGAGGAAAAAACGCATACGCCCTTTTTGGCCAACCGCATCATTGTCCACGTTCTGGCGCTTTTCATGTGCTATCGGGGTCATTCCGATGTACCCGTTGACATCCGTTTCCTGCAGTTCTGCCTTGCGTTCAGCGCCTCTTCGTAGCCTGACCTCAATATATTTTGGGGCGATAGTTATCGTTTAGAACTCTGCAGGTTTGGGAAGTGCAGTGCCCCTGAGCTCCATTTCCCAAGTCGCTTTTTTGTGAGTGGGACGCAACACGGCTGGATGGCTTCACGCCCTATTGTCGATCCGGGGTGGCAGGCTGAACCGCTGGTGAATTCTTCTTCGTGATGGGAAATGAGAGTGACATGTGCCCGACCAAACACCTCCAGCGAGTCTCTCATTGGTTCCCCCTCTTGCAGTTCATCGTGCGGACAAATTGCAGACGGTACGAAAGAGGCATGGAAAGGCGCCGAGTCTCCAAGTGGGGAGATTGTTAGTAAGGGGGCCTGAATGGAGAACACGAGCACCAGGAGATGAAAACTGAGGTGAGTTTCAGAAAGCTTTCCCGATCCCACGGTGTAGCATCCGCTGGGTTTCCAATGAGTGCTTTCGCTGTCGGAAGATTGCGTTGAACCTGGAGAGTTGGGACCCATGGAATGGGGAGCACGCAGGATTCCTTTCAAGGGTCTGCATTTGCTTTCCCAACCTCACCAATCGTCTCAGCCCCAAGAGTGTCCAGCCTTATGTCTTCTGCCGCTGGGGCTGTAGATGTGGTCAATCCTGGTTGCATGCCAGTCCCTGAACGCATTTTGGAAGAATTTCTCTCTGTTTTGCCCTGCTTGTTTCTTCTTTATGTTGGAAATGTATCCTCAGAATGGGTCTGAGCTGATTTTCCCTGCTGGTTTTAGGCCGCTTTACACACACTTGATGCACTTACACAGAGATATCAAGACTTAGCTTTTAAGATGCTTACTAGTCGGATAGATACTTGTGCGATGAACAGGGTCTGGTGAGTCCAGTTGATTGAGCAAGGAGTAGGTCGTGTCCATTCCATATTCGGTTTTCGGAAGGGTATCTGTGCTCATTTCAAACTCGAGTTTTATGCGTCACCCCACCTCACCTTTCCCCTGAAGCAGGCATAAGTGTGTTTTCTAAAAGCGTGACTCTGTTCTGTTTGGGGATTCAGTGCATGGGGAGCGATTTTTACATTCCCTCGATAAGTGATATCATAAGTTTCTTTTTTTGTGGGACTTATTTCACTGAGGATGATCGTACCTAAATCCACTCAGGATGCTGCTACCAGCCTCATGACGTGGATTTCATGGCTGAGTGACACTCCATTGGACCTACGTAGCACCACTTCTGCACTTGTCCACTTGTCCACTCGTCTTTGTCCATTTGTCCACTCGTCTTTCTCCACTTGGCTCTTTCCTGGGATATGAAACGTGTATCGGAGTGGAGGTTCTTGTCAAGACAGCAGCCCTCAACTTTGGGGTCCCTGTGTCTGGTTGATTTTTTCATTTTCCCAAGGTCAACGCCGATGTGTGGAAGTGCCCTATGCTCTGTGGTTCTGTGTTTTACATGGTTTGGGAAAGAGGATACACTTGTGAAGATTGGCTGTTGGCCATTGACATTCCGCCCATCAGCTTAACAAGGCTCCCTTGACTCCGTGGGCTGTCCTGCCTTTCTGGTTTTTAGACTTTTTTCGCCTGGCCCTTTTGCCCCGGGGGGGGGGGCGAGAGATTTCTTTGTAGTGCTGATTTGCTCTCCCAGGTTGCTTGGTTGGCCAAAAAGGGCGTATGCGTTTTTTCCTGAATATATTCAGGAAAAAACGCATACGCCCTTTTTGGCCAACCGCATCATTGTCCACGTTCTGGCGCTTTTCGTGTGCTATCGGGGCCATTCCGATGTACCCGTTGACATCCGTTTCCTGCAATTCTGCCTTGCGTTCAACGCCTCTTCGTAGCCTGACCTCAATATATTTTGGGGCGATAGTTATCGTTTAGAACTCTGCAGGTTTGGGAAGTGCAGTGCCCCTGAGCTCCATTTCCCAAGTCGCTTTTTTGTGAGTGGGACGCAACACGGCTGGATGGCTTCACGCCCTATTGTCGATCCGGGGTGGCAGGCTGAACCTCTGGTGAATTCTTCTTCGTGATGGGAAATGAGAGTGACATGTGCCCGACCAAACACCTCCCCCTCTTGCAGTTCATCCTGCGGACAAATTGCAGACGGTACGAAAGAGGCATGGAAAGGCGCCGTGTCTCCAAGTGGGGAGATTGTTAGTAAGGGGGCCTGAATGGAGAACACGAGCACCAGGAGATGAAAACTGAGGTGAGTTTCAGAAAGCTTTCCCGATCCCACGGTGTAGCATCCGCTGGGTTTCCAATGAGTGCATTCGCTGTCGGAAGATTGCGTTGAACCTGGAGAGTTGGGACCCATGGAATGGGGAGCAGGCAGGATTTCTTTCAGGGTTCTGCATTTGCTTTCCTAACCTCACCAATCGTCTCAGCCCCAAGAGTGTCCAGCCTTATGTCTTCTGCCGCTGGGGCTGTAGATGTGGTCAATCCTGGTTGCATGCCAGTCCCTGAACGCATTTTGGAAGAATTTCTCTCTGTTTTGCCCTGCTTGTTTCTTCTTTGTGTTGGAAATGTATCCTCAGAATGGGTCTGAGCTGATTTTCCCTGCTGGTTTTAGGCCGCTTTACACACACTTGATGCACTTACACAGAGATATCAAGACTTAGCTTTTAAGATGCTTACTAGTCGGATAGATACTTGTGCGATGAACAGGGTCTGGTGAGTCCAGTTGATTGAGCAAGGAGTAGGTCGTGTCCATTCCATATTCGGTTTTCGGAAGGGTATCTGTGCTCATTTCAAACTCGAGTTTTATGCGTCACCCCACCTCACCTTTCCCCTGAAGTAGGCATAAGTGTGTTTTCTAAAAGCGTGACTCTGTTCTGTTTGGGGATTCAGTGCATGGGGAGCGATTTTTACATTCCTTCGATAAGTGATATCATAAGTTTCTTTTTTTGTGGGACTTATTTCACTGAGGATGATCGTACCTAAATCCACTCAGGATGCTGCTACCAGCCTCATGACGTGGATTTCATGGCTGAGTGACACTCCATTGGACCTACGTAGCACCACTTGTCCACTTGTCCACTTGTCTTTGTCCACTTGTCCACTCGTCTTTGCCCACTTGGCTCTTTCCTGGGATATGAAACGTGTACCGGAGTGGAGGTTCTTGTCAAGACAGCAGCCCTCAACTTTGGGGTCCCTGTGTCTGGTTGATTTTTTCATTTTCCCAAGGTCAACGCCCATGTGTGGAAGTGCCCTATGCTCTGTGGTTCTGTGTTTTCCATGGTTTGGGAAAGAGGATACACTTGTGAAGATTGGCTGTTGGCCATTGACATCCCGCCCATCAGCTTAACAAGGCTCCCTTGACTCCGTGGGCTGTCCTGCCTTTCTGGTTTTTAGACTTTTTTCGCCTGGCCCTTTTGCCCCGGGGGGGGGGGCGAGAGATTTCTTTGTAGTGCTGATTTGCTCTCCCAGGTTGCTTGGTTGGCCAAAAAGGGCGTATGCGTTTTTTCCTGAATATATTCAGGAAAAAACGCATACGCCCTTTTTGGCCAACCGCATCATTGTCCACGTTCTGGCGCTTTTCATGTGCTATCGTGGCCATTCCGATGTACCCGTTGACATCCGTTTCCTGCAGTTCTGCCTTGCGTTCAGCGCCTCTTCGTAGCCTGACCTCAATATATTTTGGGGCGATAGTTATCGTTTAGAACTCTGCAGGTTTGGGAAGTGCAGTGCCCCTGAGCTCCATTTCCCAAGTCGCTTTTTTGTGAGTGGGACGCAACACGGCTGGATGGCTTCACGCCCTATTGTTGATCCGGGGTGGCAGGCTGAACCGCTGGTGAATTCTTCTTCGTGATGGGAAATGAGAGTGACATGTGCCCGACCAAACACCTCCAGCGAGTCTCTCATTGGTTCCCCCTCTTGCAGTTCATCCTGCGGACAAATTGCAGACGGTACGAAAGAGGCATGGAAAGGCGCCGAGTCTCCAAGTGGGGAGATTGTTAGTAAGGGGGCCTGAATGGAGAACACGAGCACCAGGAGATGAAAACTGAGGTGAGTTTCAGAAAGCTTTCCCGATCCCACGGTGTAGCATCCGCTGGGTTTCCAATGAGTGCTTTCGCTGTCGGAAGATTGCGTTGAACCTGGAGAGTTGGGACCCATGGAATGGGGAGCACGCAGGATTCCTTTCAAGGGTCTGCATTTGCTTTCCCAACCTCACCAATCGTCTCAGCCCCAAGAGTGTCCAGCCTTATGTCTTCTGCCGCTGGGGCTGTAGATGTGGTCAATCCTGGTTGCATGCCAGTCCCTGAACGCATTTTGGAAGAATTTCTCTCTGGTTTGGCCTGCTTGTTTCTTCTTTATGTTGGAAATGTATCCTCAGAATGGGTCTGAGCTGATTTTCCCTGCTGGTTTTAGGCCGCTTTACACACACTTGATGCACTTACACAGAGATATCAAGACTTAGCTTTGAAGATGCTTACTAGTCGGATAGATACTTGTGCGATGAACAGGGTCTGGTGAGTCCAGTTGATTGAGCAAGGAGTAGGTCGTGTCCATTCCATATTCGGTTTTCGGAAGGGTATCTGTGCTCATTTCAAACTCGAGTTTTATGCGTCACCACACCTCACCTTTCCCCTGAAGCAGGCATAAGTGTGTTTTCTAAAAGCGTGACTCTGTTCTGTTTGGGGATTCAGTGCATGGGGAGCGATTTTTACATTCCCTCGGTAAGTGATATCATAAGTTTCTTTTTTGTGGGACTTATTTCACTGAGGATGATCGTACCTAAATCCACTCAGGATGCTGCTACCAGCCTCATGACGTGGATTTCATGGCTGAGTGACACTCCATTGGACCTACGTAGCACCACTTGTCCACTTGTCCACTTGTCTTTGTCCACTTGTCCACTTGGCTCTTTCCTGGGATATGAAACGTGTACCGGAGTGGAGGTTCTTGTCAAGACAGCAGCCCTCAACTTTGGGGTCCCTGTGTCTGGTTGATTTTTTCATTTTCCCAAGGTCAACGCCCATGTGTGGAAGTGCCCTATGCTCTGTGGTTCTGTGTTTTACATGGTTTGGGAAAGAGGATACACTTGTGAAGATTGGCTGTTGGCCATTGACATCCTGCCCATCAGCTTAACAAGGCTCCCTTGACTCCGTGGCCTGTCCTGCCTTTCTGGTTTTTAGACTTTTTTCGCCTGGCCCTTTTGCCCCGGGGGGGGGGCGAGAGATTTCTTTGTAGTGCTGATTTGCTCTCCCAGGTTGCTTGGTTGGCCAAAAAGGGCGTATGCGTTTTTTCCTGAATATATTCAGGAAAAAACGCATACGCCCTTTTTGGCCAACCGCATCATTGTCCACGTTCTGGCGCTTTTCATGTGCTATCGGGGCCATTCCGATGTACCCGTTGACATCCGTTTCCTGCAGTTCTGCCTTGCGTTCAGCGCCTCTTCGTAGCCTGACCTCAATATATTTTGGGGCGATAGTTATCGTTTAGAACTCTGCAGGTTTGGGAAGTGCAGTGCCCCTGAGCTCCATTACCCAAGTCGCTTTTTTGTGAGTGGGACGCAACACGGCTGGATGGCTTCACGCCCTATTGTCGATCCGGGGTGGCAGGCTGAACCGCTGGTGAATTCTTCTTCGTGATGGGAAATGAGAGTGACATGTGCCCGACCAAACACCTCCAGCGAGTCTCTCATTGGTTCCCCCTCTTGCAGTTCATCGTGCGGACAAATTGCAGACGGTACGAAAGAGGCATGGAAAGGCGCCGAGTCTCCAAGTGGGGAGATTGTTAGTAAGGGGGCCTGAATGGAGAACACGAGCACCAGGAGATGAAAACTGAGGTGAGTTTCAGAAAGCTTTCCCGATCCCACGGTGTAGCATCCGCTGGGTTTCCAATGAGTGCTTTCGCTGTCGGAAGATTGCGTTGAACCTGGAGAGTTGGGACCCATGGAATGGGGAGCACGCAGGATTCCTTTCAAGGGTCTGCATTTGCTTTCCCAACCTCACCAATCGTCTCAGCCCCAAGAGTGTCCAGCCTTATGTCTTCTGCCGCTGGGGCTGTAGATGTGGTCAATCCTGGTTGCATGCCAGTCCCTGAACGCATTTTGGAAGAATTTCTCTCTGTTTTGCCCTGCTTGTTTCTTCTTTATGTTGGAAATGTATCCTCAGAATGGGTCTGAGCTGATTTTCCCTGCTGGTTTTAGGCCGCTTGACACACACTTGATGCACTTACACAGAGATATCAAGACTTAGCTTTTAAGATGCTTACTAGTCGGATAGATACTTGTGCGATGAACAGGGTCTGGTGAGTCCAGTTGATTGAGCAAGGAGTAGGTCGTGTCCATTCCATATTCGGTTTTCGGAAGGGTATCTGTGCTCATTTCAAACTCGAGTTTTATGCGTCACCCCACCTCACCTTTCCCCTGAAGCAGGCATAAGTGTGTTTTCTAAAAGCGTGACTCTGTTCTGTTTGGGGATTCAGTGCATGGGGAGCGATTTTTACATTCCCTCGATAAGTGATATCATAAGTTTCTTTTTTTGTGGGACTTATTTCACTGAGGATGATCGTACCTAAATCCACTCAGGATGCTGCTACCAGCCTCATGACGTGGATTTCATGGCTGAGTGACACTCCATTGGACCTACGTAGCACCACTTGTCCACTTGTCCACTTGTCTTTGTCCACTTGTCCACTCGTCTTTGTCCACTTGGCTCTTTCCTGGGATATGAAACGTGTACCGGAGTGGAGGTTCTTGTCAAGACAGCAGCCCTCAACTTTGGGGTCCCTGTGTCTGGTTGATTTTTTGATTTTCCCAAGGTCAACGCCCATGTGTGGAAGTGCCCTATGCTCTGTGGTTCTGTGTTTTACATGGTTTGGGAAAGAGGATACACTTGTGAAGATTGGCTGTTGGCCATTGACATCCCGCCCATCAGCTTAACAAGGCTCCCTTGACTCCGTGGGCTGTCCTGCCTTTCTGGTTTTTAGACTTTTTTCGCCTGGCCCTTTTGCCCCGGGGGGGGGGGGCGAGAGATTTCTTTGTAGTGCTGATTTGCTCTCCCAGGTTGCTTGGTTGGCCAAAAAGGGCGTATGCGTTTTTTCCTGAGGAAAAAACGCATACGCCCTTTTTGGCCAACCGCATCATTGTCCACGTTCTGGCGCTTTTCATGTGCTATCGGGGTCATTCCGATGTACCCGTTGACATCCGTTTCCTGCAGTTCTGCCTTGCGTTCAGCGCCTCTTCGTAGCCTGACCTCAATATATTTTGGGGCGATAGTTATCGTTTAGAACTCTGCAGGTTTGGGAAGTGCAGTGCCCCTGAGCTCCATTTCCCAAGTCGCTTTTTTGTGAGTGGGACGCAACACGGCTGGATGGCTTCACGCCCTATTGTCGATCCGGGGTGGCAGGCTGAACCGCTGGTGAATTCTTCTTCGTGATGGGAAATGAGAGTGACATGTGCCCGACCAAACACCTCCAGCGAGTCTCTCATTGGTTCCCCCTCTTGCAGTTCATCGTGCGGACAAATTGCAGACGGTACGAAAGAGGCATGGAAAGGCGCCGAGTCTCCAAGTGGGGAGATTGTTAGTAAGGGGGCCTGAATGGAGAACACGAGCACCAGGAGATGAAAACTGAGGTGAGTTTCAGAAAGCTTTCCCGATCCCACGGTGTAGCATCCGCTGGGTTTCCAATGAGTGCTTTCGCTGTCGGAAGATTGCGTTGAACCTGGAGAGTTGGGACCCATGGAATGGGGAGCACGCAGGATTCCTTTCAAGGGTCTGCATTTGCTTTCCCAACCTCACCAATCGTCTCAGCCCCAAGAGTGTCCAGCCTTATGTCTTCTGCCGCTGGGGCTGTAGATGTGGTCAATCCTGGTTGCATGCCAGTCCCTGAACGCATTTTGGAAGAATTTCTCTCTGTTTTGCCCTGCTTGTTTCTTCTTTATGTTGGAAATGTATCCTCAGAATGGGTCTGAGCTGATTTTCCCTGCTGGTTTTAGGCCGCTTTACACACACTTGATGCACTTACACAGAGATATCAAGACTTAGCTTTTAAGATGCTTACTAGTCGGATAGATACTTGTGCGATGAACAGGGTCTGGTGAGTCCAGTTGATTGAGCAAGGAGTAGGTCGTGTCCATTCCATATTCGGTTTTCGGAAGGGTATCTGTGCTCATTTCAAACTCGAGTTTTATGCGTCACCCCACCTCACCTTTCCCCTGAAGCAGGCATAAGTGTGTTTTCTAAAAGCGTGACTCTGTTCTGTTTGGGGATTCAGTGCATGGGGAGCGATTTTTACATTCCCTCGATAAGTGATATCATAAGTTTCTTTTTTTGTGGGACTTATTTCACTGAGGATGATCGTACCTAAATCCACTCAGGATGCTGCTACCAGCCTCATGACGTGGATTTCATGGCTGAGTGACACTCCATTGGACCTACGTAGCACCACTTCTGCACTTGTCCACTTGTCCACTCGTCTTTGTCCATTTGTCCACTCGTCTTTCTCCACTTGGCTCTTTCCTGGGATATGAAACGTGTATCGGAGTGGAGGTTCTTGTCAAGACAGCAGCCCTCAACTTTGGGGTCCCTGTGTCTGGTTGATTTTTTCATTTTCCCAAGGTCAACGCCCATGTGTGGAAGTGCCCTATGCTCTGTGGTTCTGTGTTTTACATGGTTTGGGAAAGAGGATACACTTGTGAAGATTGGCTGTTGGCCATTGACATTCCGCCCATCAGCTTAACAAGGCTCCCTTGACTCCGTGGGCTGTCCTGCCTTTCTGGTTTTTAGACTTTTTTCGCCTGGCCCTTTTGCCCCGGGGGGGGGGGCGAGAGATTTCTTTGTAGTGCTGATTTGCTCTCCCAGGTTGCTTGGTTGGCCAAAAAGGGCGTATGCGTTTTTTCCTGAATATATTCAGGAAAAAACGCATACGCCCTTTTTGGCCAACCGCATCATTGTCCACGTTCTGGCGCTTTTCGTGTGCTATCGGGGCCATTCCGATGTACCCGTTGACATCCGTTTCCTGCAATTCTGCCTTGCGTTCAACGCCTCTTCGTAGCCTGACCTCAATATATTTTGGGGCGATAGTTATCGTTTAGAACTCTGCAGGTTTGGGAAGTGCAGTGCCCCTGAGCTCCATTTCCCAAGTCGCTTTTTTGTGAGTGGGACGCAACACGGCTGGATGGCTTCACGCCCTATTGTCGATCCGGGGTGGCAGGCTGAACCTCTGGTGAATTCTTCTTCGTGATGGGAAATGAGAGTGACATGTGCCCGACCAAACACCTCCCCCTCTTGCAGTTCATCCTGCGGACAAATTGCAGACGGTACGAAAGAGGCATGGAAAGGCGCCGTGTCTCCAAGTGGGGAGATTGTTAGTAAGGGGGCCTGAATGGAGAACACGAGCACCAGGAGATGAAAACTGAGGTGAGTTTCAGAAAGCTTTCCCGATCCCACGGTGTAGCATCCGCTGGGTTTCCAATGAGTGCATTCGCTGTCGGAAGATTGCGTTGAACCTGGAGAGTTGGGACCCATGGAATGGGGAGCAGGCAGGATTTCTTTCAGGGTTCTGCATTTGCTTTCCTAACCTCACCAATCGTCTCAGCCCCAAGAGTGTCCAGCCTTATGTCTTCTGCCGCTGGGGCTGTAGATGTGGTCAATCCTGGTTGCATGCCAGTCCCTGAACGCATTTTGGAAGAATTTCTCTCTGTTTTGCCCTGCTTGTTTCTTCTTTGTGTTGGAAATGTATCCTCAGAATGGGTCTGAGCTGATTTTCCCTGCTGGTTTTAGGCCGCTTTACACACACTTGATGCACTTACACAGAGATATCAAGACTTAGCTTTTAAGATGCTTACTAGTCGGATAGATACTTGTGCGATGAACAGGGTCTGGTGAGTCCAGTTGATTGAGCAAGGAGTAGGTCGTGTCCATTCCATATTCGGTTTTCGGAAGGGTATCTGTGCTCATTTCAAACTCGAGTTTTATGCGTCACCCCACCTCACCTTTCCCCTGAAGTAGGCATAAGTGTGTTTTCTAAAAGCGTGACTCTGTTCTGTTTGGGGATTCAGTGCATGGGGAGCGATTTTTACATTCCTTCGATAAGTGATATCATAAGTTTCTTTTTTTGTGGGACTTATTTCACTGAGGATGATCGTACCTAAATCCACTCAGGATGCTGCTACCAGCCTCATGACGTGGATTTCATGGCTGAGTGACACTCCATTGGACCTACGTAGCACCACTTGTCCACTTGTCCACTTGTCTTTGTCCACTTGTCCACTCGTCTTTGCCCACTTGGCTCTTTCCTGGGATATGAAACGTGTACCGGAGTGGAGGTTCTTGTCAAGACAGCAGCCCTCAACTTTGGGGTCCCTGTGTCTGGTTGATTTTTTCATTTTCCCAAGGTCAACGCCCATGTGTGGAAGTGCCCTATGCTCTGTGGTTCTGTGTTTTCCATGGTTTGGGAAAGAGGATACACTTGTGAAGATTGGCTGTTGGCCATTGACATCCCGCCCATCAGCTTAACAAGGCTCCCTTGACTCCGTGGGCTGTCCTGCCTTTCTGGTTTTTAGACTTTTTTCGCCTGGCCCTTTTGCCCCGGGGGGGGGGGGCGAGAGATTTCTTTGTAGTGCTGATTTGCTCTCCCAGGTTGCTTGGTTGGCCAAAAAGGGCGTATGCGTTTTTTCCTGAATATATTCAGGAAAAAACGCATACGCCCTTTTTGGCCAACCGCATCATTGTCCACGTTCTGGCGCTTTTCATGTGCTATCGTGGCCATTCCGATGTACCCGTTGACATCCGTTTCCTGCAGTTCTGCCTTGCGTTCAGCGCCTCTTCGTAGCCTGACCTCAATATATTTTGGGGCGATAGTTATCGTTTAGAACTCTGCAGGTTTGGGAAGTGCAGTGCCCCTGAGCTCCATTTCCCAAGTCGCTTTTTTGTGAGTGGGACGCAACACGGCTGGATGGCTTCACGCCCTATTGTTGATCCGGGGTGGCAGGCTGAACCGCTGGTGAATTCTTCTTCGTGATGGGAAATGAGAGTGACATGTGCCCGACCAAACACCTCCAGCGAGTCTCTCATTGGTTCCCCCTCTTGCAGTTCATCCTGCGGACAAATTGCAGACGGTACGAAAGAGGCATGGAAAGGCGCCGAGTCTCCAAGTGGGGAGATTGTTAGTAAGGGGGCCTGAATGGAGAACACGAGCACCAGGAGATGAAAACTGAGGTGAGTTTCAGAAAGCTTTCCCGATCCCACGGTGTAGCATCCGCTGGGTTTCCAATGAGTGCTTTCGCTGTCGGAAGATTGCGTTGAACCTGGAGAGTTGGGACCCATGGAATGGGGAGCACGCAGGATTCCTTTCAAGGGTCTGCATTTGCTTTCCCAACCTCACCAATCGTCTCAGCCCCAAGAGTGTCCAGCCTTATGTCTTCTGCCGCTGGGGCTGTAGATGTGGTCAATCCTGGTTGCATGCCAGTCCCTGAACGCATTTTGGAAGAATTTCTCTCTGGTTTGGCCTGCTTGTTTCTTCTTTATGTTGGAAATGTATCCTCAGAATGGGTCTGAGCTGATTTTCCCTGCTGGTTTTAGGCCGCTTTACACACACTTGATGCACTTACACAGAGATATCAAGACTTAGCTTTGAAGATGCTTACTAGTCGGATAGATACTTGTGCGATGAACAGGGTCTGGTGAGTCCAGTTGATTGAGCAAGGAGTAGGTCGTGTCCATTCCATATTCGGTTTTCGGAAGGGTATCTGTGCTCATTTCAAACTCGAGTTTTATGCGTCACCACACCTCACCTTTCCCCTGAAGCAGGCATAAGTGTGTTTTCTAAAAGCGTGACTCTGTTCTGTTTGGGGATTCAGTGCATGGGGAGCGATTTTTACATTCCCTCGATAAGTGATATCATAAGTTTCTTTTTTGTGGGACTTATTTCACTGAGGATGATCGTACCTAAATCCACTCAGGATGCTGCTACCAGCCTCATGACGTGGATTTCATGGCTGAGTGACACTCCATTGGACCTACGTAGCACCACTTGTCCACTTGTCCACTTGTCTTTGTCCACTTGTCCACTTGGCTCTTTCCTGGGATATGAAACGTGTACCGGAGTGGAGGTTCTTGTCAAGACAGCAGCCCTCAACTTTGGGGTCCCTGTGTCTGGTTGATTTTTTCATTTTCCCAAGGTCAACGCCCATGTGTGGAAGTGCCCTATGCTCTGTGGTTCTGTGTTTTACATGGTTTGGGAAAGAGGATACACTTGTGAAGATTGGCTGTTGGCCATTGACATCCTGCCCATCAGCTTAACAAGGCTCCCTTGACTCCGTGGCCTGTCCTGCCTTTCTGGTTTTTAGACTTTTTTCGCCTGGCCCTTTTGCCCCGGGGGGGGGGCGAGAGATTTCTTTGTAGTGCTGATTTGCTCTCCCAGGTTGCTTGGTTGGCCAAAAAGGGCGTATGCGTTTTTTCCTGAATATATTCAGGAAAAAACGCATACGCCCTTTTTGGCCAACCGCATCATTGTCCACGTTCTGGCGCTTTTCATGTGCTATCGGGGCCATTCCGATGTACCCGTTGACATCCGTTTCCTGCAGTTCTGCCTTGCGTTCAGCGCCTCTTCGTAGCCTGACCTCAATATATTTTGGGGCGATAGTTATCGTTTAGAACTCTGCAGGTTTGGGAAGTGCAGTGCCCCTGAGCTCCATTACCCAAGTCGCTTTTTTGTGAGTGGGACGCAACACGGCTGGATGGCTTCACGCCCTATTGTCGATCCGGGGTGGCAGGCTGAACCGCTGGTGAATTCTTCTTCGTGATGGGAAATGAGAGTGACATGTGCCCGACCAAACACCTCCAGCGAGTCTCTCATTGGTTCCCCCTCTTGCAGTTCATCGTGCGGACAAATTGCAGACGGTACGAAAGAGGCATGGAAAGGCGCCGAGTCTCCAAGTGGGGAGATTGTTAGTAAGGGGGCCTGAATGGAGAACACGAGCACCAGGAGATGAAAACTGAGGTGAGTTTCAGAAAGCTTTCCCGATCCCACGGTGTAGCATCCGCTGGGTTTCCAATGAGTGCTTTCGCTGTCGGAAGATTGCGTTGAACCTGGAGAGTTGGGACCCATGGAATGGGGAGCACGCAGGATTCCTTTCAAGGGTCTGCATTTGCTTTCCCAACCTCACCAATCGTCTCAGCCCCAAGAGTGTCCAGCCTTATGTCTTCTGCCGCTGGGGCTGTAGATGTGGTCAATCCTGGTTGCATGCCAGTCCCTGAACGCATTTTGGAAGAATTTCTCTCTGTTTTGCCCTGCTTGTTTCTTCTTTATGTTGGAAATGTATCCTCAGAATGGGTCTGAGCTGATTTTCCCTGCTGGTTTTAGGCCGCTTTACACACACTTGATGCACTTACACAGAGATATCAAGACTTAGCTTTTAAGATGCTTACTAGTCGGATAGATACTTGTGCGATGAACAGGGTCTGGTGAGTCCAGTTGATTGAGCAAGGAGTAGGTCGTGTCCATTCCATATTCGGTTTTCGGAAGGGTATCTGTGCTCATTTCAAACTCGAGTTTTATGCGTCACCCCACCTCACCTTTCCCCTGAAGCAGGCATAAGTGTGTTTTCTAAAAGCGTGACTCTGTTCTGTTTGGGGATTCAGTGCATGGGGAGCGATTTTTACATTCCCTCGATAAGTGATATCATAAGTTTCTTTTTTTGTGGGACTTATTTCACTGAGGATGATCGTACCTAAATCCACTCAGGATGCTGCTACCAGCCTCATGACGTGGATTTCATGGCTGAGTGACACTCCATTGGACCTACGTAGCACCACTTGTCCACTTGTCCACTTGTCTTTGTCCACTTGTCCACTCGTCTTTGTCCACTTGGCTCTTTCCTGGGATATGAAACGTGTACCGGAGTGGAGGTTCTTGTCAAGACAGCAGCCCTCAACTTTGGGGTCCCTGTGTCTGGTTGATTTTTTGATTTTCCCAAGGTCAACGCCCATGTGTGGAAGTGCCCTATGCTCTGTGGTTCTGTGTTTTACATGGTTTGGGAAAGAGGATACACTTGTGAAGATTGGCTGTTGGCCATTGACATCCCGCCCATCAGCTTAACAAGGCTCCCTTGACTCCGTGGGCTGTCCTGCCTTTCTGGTTTTTAGACTTTTTTCGCCTGGCCCTTTTGCCCCGGGGGGGGGGGGGCGAGAGATTTCTTTGTAGTGCTGATTTGCTCTCCCAGGTTGCTTGGTTGGCCAAAAAGGGCGTATGCGTTTTTTCCTGAGGAAAAAACGCATACGCCCTTTTTGGCCAACCGCATCATTGTCCACGTTCTGGCGCTTTTCATGTGCTATCGGGGTCATTCCGATGTACCCGTTGACATCCGTTTCCTGCAGTTCTGCCTTGCGTTCAGCGCCTCTTCGTAGCCTGACCTCAATATATTTTGGGGCGATAGTTATCGTTTAGAACTCTGCAGGTTTGGGAAGTGCAGTGCCCCTGAGCTCCATTTCCCAAGTCGCTTTTTTGTGAGTGGGACGCAACACGGCTGGATGGCTTCACGCCCTATTGTCGATCCGGGGTGGCAGGCTGAACCGCTGGTGAATTCTTCTTCGTGATGGGAAATGAGAGTGACATGTGCCCGACCAAACACCTCCAGCGAGTCTCTCATTGGTTCCCCCTCTTGCAGTTCATCCTGCGGACAAATTGCAGACGGTACGAAAGAGGCATGGAAAGGCGCCGAGTCTCCAAGTGGGGAGATTGTTAGTAAGGGGGCCTGAATGGAGAACACGAGCACCAGGAGATGAAAACTGAGGTGAGTTTCAGAAAGCTTTCCCGATCCCACGGTGTAGCATCCGCTGGGTTTCCAATGAGTGCTTTCGCTGTCGGAAGATTGCGTTGAACCTGGAGAGTTGGGACCCATGGAATGGGGAGCACGCAGGATTCCTTTCAAGGGTCTGCATTTGCTTTCCCAACCTCACCAATCGTCTCAGCCCCAAGAGTGTCCAGCCTTATGTCTTCTGCCGCTGGGGCTGTAGATGTGGTCAATCCTGGTTGCATGCCAGTCCCTGAACGCATTTTGGAAGAATTTCTCTCTGTTTTGCCCTGCTTGTTTCTTCTTTATGTTGGAAATGTATCCTCAGAATGGGTCTGAGCTGATTTTCCCTGCTGGTTTTAGGCCGCTTGACACACACTTGATGCACTTACACAGAGATATCAAGACTTAGCTTTGAAGATGCTTACTAGTCGGATAGATACTTGTGCGATGAACAGGGTCTGGTGAGTCCAGTTGATTGAGCAAGGAGTAGGTCGTGTCCATTCCATATTCGGTTTTCGGAAGGGTATCTGTGCTCATTTCAAACTCGAGTTTTATGCGTCACCCCACCTCACCTTTCCCCTGAAGCAGGCATAAGTGTGTTTTCTAAAAGCGTGACTCTGTTCTGTTTGGGGATTCAGTGCATGGGGAGCGATTTTTACATTCCCTCGATAAGTGATATCATAAGTTTCTTTTTTTGTGGGACTTATTTCACTGAGGATGATCGTACCTAAATCCACTCAGGATGCTGCTACCAGCCTCATGACGTGGATTTCATGGCTGAGTGACACTCCATTGGACCTACGTAGCACCACTTGTCCACTTGTCCACTTGTCTTTGTCCACTTGTCCACTTGGCTCTTTCCTGGGATATGAAACGTGTACCGGAGTGGAGGTTCTTGTCAAGACAGCAGCCCTCAACTTTGGGGTCCCTGTGTCTGGTTGATTTTTTCATTTTCCCAAGGTCAACGCCCATGTGTGGAAGTGCCCTATGCTCTGTGGTTCTGTGTTTTACATGGTTTGGGAAAGAGGATACACTTGTGAAGATTGGCTGTTGGCCATTGACATCCCGCCCATCAGCTTAACAAGGCTCCCTTGACTCCGTGGCCTGTCCTGCCTTTCTGGTTTTTAGACTTTTTTCGTCTGGCCCTTTTGCCCCGGGGGGGGCGAGAGATTTCTTTGTAGTGCTGATTTGCTCTCCCAGGTTGCTTGGTTGGCCAAAAAGGGCGTATGCGTTTTTTCCTGAATATATTCAGGAAAAAACGCATACGCCCTTTTTGGCCAACCGCATCATTGTCCACGTTCTGGCGCTTTTCATGTGCTATCGTGGCCATTCCGATGTACCCGTTGACATCCGTTTCCTGCAGTTCTGCCTTGCGTTCAGCGCCTCTTCGTAGCCTGACCTCAATATATTTTGGGGCGATAGTTATCGTTTAGAACTCTGCAGGTTTGGGAAGTGCAGTGCCCCTGAGCTCCATTTCCCAAGTCACTTTTTTGTGAGTGGGACGCAACACGGCTGGATGGCTTCACGCCCTATTGTCGATCCGGGGTGGCAGGCTGAACCGCTGGTGAATTCTTCTTCGTGATGGGAAATGAGAGTGACATGTGCCCGACCAGACACCTCCAGCGAGTCTCTCATTGGTTCCCCCTCTTGCAGTTCATCGTGCGGACAAATTGCAGACGGTACGAAAGAGGCATGGAAAGGCGCCGAGTCTCCAAGTGGGGAGATTGTTAGTAAGGGGGCCTGAATGGAGAACACGAGCACCAGGAGATGAAAACTGAGGTGAGTTTCAGAAAGCTTTCCCGATCCCACGGTGTAGCATCCGCTGGGTTTCCAATGAGTGCTTTCGCTGTCGGAAGATTGCGTTGAACCTGGAGAGTTGGGACCCATGGAATGGGGAGCACGCAGGATTCCTTTCAAGGGTCTGCATTTGCTTTCCCAACCTCACCAATCGTCTCAGCCCCAAGAGTGTCCAGCCTTATGTCTTCTGCCGCTGGGGCTGTAGATGTGGTCAATCCTGGTTGCATGCCAGTCCCTGAACGCATTTTGGAAGAATTTCTCTCTGTTTTGCCCTGCTTGTTTCTTCTTTATGTTGGAAATGTATCCTCAGAATGGGTCTGAGCTGATTTTCCCTGCTGGTTTTAGGCCGCTTTACACACACTTGATGCACTTACACAGAGATATCAAGACTTAGCTTTTAAGATGCTTACTAGTCGGATAGATACTTGTGCGATGAACAGGGTCTGGTGAGTCCAGTTGATTGAGCAAGGAGTAGGTCGTGTCCATTCCATATTCGGTTTTCGGAAGGGTATCTGTGCTCATTTCAAACTCGAGTTTTATGCGTCACCCCACCTCACCTTTCCCCTGAAGCAGGCATAAGTGTGTTTTCTAAAAGCGTGACTCTGTTCTGTTTGGGGATTCAGTGCATGGGGAGCGATTTTTACATTCCCTCGATAAGTGATATCATAAGTTTCTTTTTTGTGGGACTTATTTCACTGAGGATGATCGTACCTAAATCCACTCAGGATGCTGCTACCAGCCTCATGACGTGGATTTCATGGCTGAGTGACACTCCATTGGACCTACGTAGCACCACTTCTGCACTTGTCCACTTGTCCACTCGTCTTTGTCCACTTGGCTCTTTCCTGGGATATGAAACGTGTACCGGAGTGGAGGTTCTTGTCAAGACAGCAGCCCTCAACTTTGGGGTCCCTGTGTCTGGTTGATTTTTTCATTTTCCCAAGGTCAACGCCCATGTGTGGAAGTGCCCTATGCTCTGTGGTTCTGTGTTTTACATGGTTTGGGAAAGAGGATACACTTGTGAAGATTGGCTGTTGGCCATTGACATCCCGCCCATCAGCTTAACAAGGCTCCCTTGACTCCGTGGGCTGTCCTGCCTTTCTGGTTTTTAGACTTTTTTCGCCTGGCCCTTTTGCCCCGGGGGGGGGGGGCGAGAGATTTCTTTGTAGTGCTGATTTGCTCTCCCAGGTTGCTTGGTTGGCCAAAAAGGGCGTATGCGTTTTTTCCTGAATATATTCAGGAAAAAACGCATACGCCCTTTTTGGCCAACCGCATCATTGTCCACGTTCTGGCGCTTTTCATGTGCTATCGGGGCCATTCCGATGTACCCGTTGACATCCGTTTCCTGCAGTTCTGCCTTGCGTTCAGCGCCTCTTCGTAGCCTGACCTCAATATATTTTGGGGCGATAGTTATCGTTTAGAACTCGGCAGGTTTGGGAAGTGCAGTGCCCCTGAGCTCCATTTCCCAAGTCGCTTTTTTGTGAGTGGGACGCAACACGGCTGGATGGCTTCACGCCCTATTGTCGATCCGGGGTGGCAGGCTGAACCGCTGGTGAATTCTTCTTCGTGATGGGAAATGAGAGTGACATGTGCCCGACCAAACACCTGCAGCGAGTCTCTCATTGGTTCCCCCTCTTGCAGTTCATCGTGCGGACAAATTGCAGACGGTACGAAAGAGGCATGGAAAGGCGCCGAGTCTCCAAGTGGGGAGATTGTTAGTAAGGGGGCCTGAATGGAGAACACGAGCACCAGGAGATGAAAACTGAGGTGAGTTTCAGAAAGCTTTCCCGATCCCACGGTGTAGCATCCGCTGGGTTTCCAATGAGTGCTTTCGCTGTCGGAAGATTGCGTTGAACCTGGAGAGTTGGGACCCATGGAATGGGGAGCACGCAGGATTCCTTTCAAGGGTCTGCATTTGCTTTCCCAACCTCACCAATCGTCTCAGCCCCAAGAGTGTCCAGCCTTATGTCTTCTGCCGCTGGGGCTGTAGATGTGGTCAATCCTGGTTGCATGCCAGTCCCTGAACGCATTTTGGAAGAATTTCTCTCTGTTTTGCCCTGCTTGTTTCTTCTTTATGTTGGAAATGTATCCTCAGAATGGGTCTGAGCTGATTTTCCCTGCTGGTTTTAGGCCGCTTTACACACACTTGATGCACTTACACAGAGATATCAAGACTTAGCTTTTAAGATGCTTACTAGTCGGATAGATACTTGTGCGATGAACAGGGTCTGGTGAGTCCAGTTGATTGAGCAAGGAGTAGGTCGTGTCCATTCCATATTCGGTTTTCGGAAGGGTATCTGTGCTCATTTCAAACTCGAGTTTTATGCGTCACCCCACCTCACCTTTCCCCTGAAGCAGGCATAAGTGTGTTTTCTAAAAGCGTGACTCTGTTCTGTTTGGGGATTCAGTGCATGGGGAGCGATTTTTACATTCCCTCGATAAGTGATATCATAAGTTTCTTTTTTTGTGGGACTTATTTCACTGAGGATGATCGTACCTAAATCCACTCAGGATGCTGCTACCAGCCTCATGACGTGGATTTCATGGCTGAGTGACACTCCATTGGACCTACGTAGCACCACTTGTCCACTTGTCCACTTGTCTTTGTCCACTTGTCCACTCGTCTTTGTCCACTTGGCTCTTTCCTGGGATATGAAACGTGTACCGGAGTGGAGGTTCTTGTCAAGACAGCAGCCCTCAACTTTGGGGTCCCTGTGTCTGGTTGATTTTTTGATTTTCCCAAGGTCAACGCCCATGTGTGGAAGTGCCCTATGCTCTGTGGTTCTGTGTTTTACATGGTTTGGGAAAGAGGATACACTTGTGAAGATTGGCTGTTGGCCATTGACATCCCGCCCATCAGCTTAACAAGGCTCCCTTGACTCCGTGGGCTGTCCTGCCTTTCTGGTTTTTAGACTTTTTTCGCCTGGCCCTTTTGCCCCGGGGGGGGGGGGCGAGAGATTTCTTTGTAGTGCTGATTTGCTCTCCCAGGTTGCTTGGTTGGCCAAAAAGGGCGTATGCGTTTTTTCCTGAATATATTCAGGAAAAAACGCATACGCCCTTTTTGGCCAACCGCATCATTGTCCACGTTCTGGCGCTTTTCATGTGCTATCGGGGCCATTCCGATGTACCCGTTGACATCCGTTTCCTGCAGTTCTGCCTTGCGTTCAGCGCCTCTTCGTAGCCTGACCTCAATATATTTTGGGGCGATAGTTATCGTTTAGAACTCTGCAGGTTTGGGAAGTGCAGTGCCCCTGAGCTCCATTACCCAAGTCGCTTTTTTGTGAGTGGGACGCAACACGGCTGGATGGCTTCACGCCCTATTGTCGATCCGGGGTGGCAGGCTGAACCGCTGGTGAATTCTTCTTCGTGATGGGAAATGAGAGTGACATGTGCCCGACCAAACACCTGCAGCGAGTCTCTCATTGGTTCCCCCTCTTGCAGTTCATCGTGCGGACAAATTGCAGACGGTACGAAAGAGGCATGGAAAGGCGCCGAGTCTCCAAGTGGGGAGATTGTTAGTAAGGGGGCCTGAATGGAGAACACGAGCACCAGGAGATGAAAACTGAGGTGAGTTTCAGAAAGCTTTCCCGATCCCACGGTGTAGCATCCGCTGGGTTTCCAATGAGTGCTTTCGCTGTCGGAAGATTGCGTTGAACCTGGAGAGTTGGGACCCATGGAATGGGGAGCACGCAGGATTCCTTTCAAGGGTCTGCATTTGCTTTCCCAACCTCACCAATCGTCTCAGCCCCAAGAGTGTCCAGCCTTATGTCTTCTGCCGCTGGGGCTGTAGATGTGGTCAATCCTGGTTGCATGCCAGTCCCTGAACGCATTTTGGAAGAATTTCTCTCTGTTTTGCCCTGCTTGTTTCTTCTTTATGTTGGAAATGTATCCTCAGAATGGGTCTGAGCTGATTTTCCCTGCTGGTTTTAGGCCGCTTTACACACACTTGATGCACTTACACAGAGATATCAAGACTTAGCTTTTAAGATGCTTACTAGTCGGATAGATACTTGTGCGATGAACAGGGTCTGGTGAGTCCAGTTGATTGAGCAAGGAGTAGGTCGTGTCCATTCCATATTCGGTTTTCGGAAGGGTATCTGTGCTCATTTCAAACTCGAGTTTTATGCGTCACCCCACCTCACCTTTCCCCTGAAGCAGGCATAAGTGTGTTTTCTAAAAGCGTGACTCTGTTCTGTTTGGGGATTCAGTGCATGGGGAGCGATTTTTACATTCCCTCGATAAGTGATATCATAAGTTTCTTTTTTTGTGGGACTTATTTCACTGAGGATGATCGTACCTAAATCCACTCAGGATGCTGCTACCAGCCTCATGACGTGGATTTCATGGCTGAGTGACACTCCATTGGACCTACGTAGCACCACTTGTCCACTTGTCCACTTGTCTTTGTCCACTTGTCCACTCGTCTTTGTCCACTTGGCTCTTTCCTGGGATATGAAACGTGTACCGGAGTGGAGGTTCTTGTCAAGACAGCAGCCCTCAACTTTGGGGTCCCTGTGTCTGGTTGATTTTTTGATTTTCCCAAGGTCAACGCCCATGTGTGGAAGTGCCCTATGCTCTGTGGTTCTGTGTTTTACATGGTTTGGGAAAGAGGATACACTTGTGAAGATTGGCTGTTGGCCATTGACATCCCGCCCATCAGCTTAACAAGGCTCCCTTGACTCCGTGGGCTGTCCTGCCTTTCTGGTTTTTAGACTTTTTTCGCCTGGCCCTTTTGCCCCGGGGGGGGGGGGCGAGAGATTTCTTTGTAGTGCTGATTTGCTCTCCCAGGTTGCTTGGTTGGCCAAAAAGGGCGTATGCGTTTTTTCCTGAGGAAAAAACGCATACGCCCTTTTTGGCCAACCGCATCATTGTCCACGTTCTGGCGCTTTTCATGTGCTATCGGGGTCATTCCGATGTACCCGTTGACATCCGTTTCCTGCAGTTCTGCCTTGCGTTCAGCGCCTCTTCGTAGCCTGACCTCAATATATTTTGGGGCGATAGTTATCGTTTAGAACTCTGCAGGTTTGGGAAGTGCAGTGCCCCTGAGCTCCATTTCCCAAGTCGCTTTTTTGTGAGTGGGACGCAACACGGCTGGATGGCTTCACGCCCTATTGTCGATCCGGGGTGGCAGGCTGAACCGCTGGTGAATTCTTCTTCGTGATGGGAAATGAGAGTGACATGTGCCCGACCAAACACCTCCAGCGAGTCTCTCATTGGTTCCCCCTCTTGCAGTTCATCCTGCGGACAAATTGCAGACGGTACGAAAGAGGCATGGAAAGGCGCCGAGTCTCCAAGTGGGGAGATTGTTAGTAAGGGGGCCTGAATGGAGAACACGAGCACCAGGAGATGAAAACTGAGGTGAGTTTCAGAAAGCTTTCCCGATCCCACGGTGTAGCATCCGCTGGGTTTCCAATGAGTGCTTTCGCTGTCGGAAGATTGCGTTGAACCTGGAGAGTTGGGACCCATGGAATGGGGAGCACGCAGGATTCCTTTCAAGGGTCTGCATTTGCTTTCCCAACCTCACCAATCGTCTCAGCCCCAAGAGTGTCCAGCCTTATGTCTTCTGCCGCTGGGGCTGTAGATGTGGTCAATCCTGGTTGCATGCCAGTCCCTGAACGCATTTTGGAAGAATTTCTCTCTGTTTTGCCCTGCTTGTTTCTTCTTTATGTTGGAAATGTATCCTCAGAATGGGTCTGAGCTGATTTTCCCTGCTGGTTTTAGGCCGCTTGACACACACTTGATGCACTTACACAGAGATATCAAGACTTAGCTTTGAAGATGCTTACTAGTCGGATAGATACTTGTGCGATGAACAGGGTCTGGTGAGTCCAGTTGATTGAGCAAGGAGTAGGTCGTGTCCATTCCATATTCGGTTTTCGGAAGGGTATCTGTGCTCATTTCAAACTCGAGTTTTATGCGTCACCCCACCTCACCTTTCCCCTGAAGCAGGCATAAGTGTGTTTTCTAAAAGCGTGACTCTGTTCTGTTTGGGGATTCAGTGCATGGGGAGCGATTTTTACATTCCCTCGATAAGTGATATCATAAGTTTCTTTTTTTGTGGGACTTATTTCACTGAGGATGATCGTACCTAAATCCACTCAGGATGCTGCTACCAGCCTCATGACGTGGATTTCATGGCTGAGTGACACTCCATTGGACCTACGTAGCACCACTTGTCCACTTGTCCACTTGTCTTTGTCCACTTGTCCACTTGGCTCTTTCCTGGGATATGAAACGTGTACCGGAGTGGAGGTTCTTGTCAAGACAGCAGCCCTCAACTTTGGGGTCCCTGTGTCTGGTTGATTTTTTCATTTTCCCAAGGTCAACGCCCATGTGTGGAAGTGCCCTATGCTCTGTGGTTCTGTGTTTTACATGGTTTGGGAAAGAGGATACACTTGTGAAGATTGGCTGTTGGCCATTGACATCCCGCCCATCAGCTTAACAAGGCTCCCTTGACTCCGTGGCCTGTCCTGCCTTTCTGGTTTTTAGACTTTTTTCGTCTGGCCCTTTTGCCCCGGGGGGGGCGAGAGATTTCTTTGTAGTGCTGATTTGCTCTCCCAGGTTGCTTGGTTGGCCAAAAAGGGCGTATGCGTTTTTTCCTGAATATATTCAGGAAAAAACGCATACGCCCTTTTTGGCCAACCGCATCATTGTCCACGTTCTGGCGCTTTTCATGTGCTATCGTGGCCATTCCGATGTACCCGTTGACATCCGTTTCCTGCAGTTCTGCCTTGCGTTCAGCGCCTCTTCGTAGCCTGACCTCAATATATTTTGGGGCGATAGTTATCGTTTAGAACTCTGCAGGTTTGGGAAGTGCAGTGCCCCTGAGCTCCATTTCCCAAGTCACTTTTTTGTGAGTGGGACGCAACACGGCTGGATGGCTTCACGCCCTATTGTCGATCCGGGGTGGCAGGCTGAACCGCTGGTGAATTCTTCTTCGTGATGGGAAATGAGAGTGACATGTGCCCGACCAGACACCTCCAGCGAGTCTCTCATTGGTTCCCCCTCTTGCAGTTCATCGTGCGGACAAATTGCAGACGGTACGAAAGAGGCATGGAAAGGCGCCGAGTCTCCAAGTGGGGAGATTGTTAGTAAGGGGGCCTGAATGGAGAACACGAGCACCAGGAGATGAAAACTGAGGTGAGTTTCAGAAAGCTTTCCCGATCCCACGGTGTAGCATCCGCTGGGTTTCCAATGAGTGCTTTCGCTGTCGGAAGATTGCGTTGAACCTGGAGAGTTGGGACCCATGGAATGGGGAGCACGCAGGATTCCTTTCAAGGGTCTGCATTTGCTTTCCCAACCTCACCAATCGTCTCAGCCCCAAGAGTGTCCAGCCTTATGTCTTCTGCCGCTGGGGCTGTAGATGTGGTCAATCCTGGTTGCATGCCAGTCCCTGAACGCATTTTGGAAGAATTTCTCTCTGTTTTGCCCTGCTTGTTTCTTCTTTATGTTGGAAATGTATCCTCAGAATGGGTCTGAGCTGATTTTCCCTGCTGGTTTTAGGCCGCTTTACACACACTTGATGCACTTACACAGAGATATCAAGACTTAGCTTTTAAGATGCTTACTAGTCGGATAGATACTTGTGCGATGAACAGGGTCTGGTGAGTCCAGTTGATTGAGCAAGGAGTAGGTCGTGTCCATTCCATATTCGGTTTTCGGAAGGGTATCTGTGCTCATTTCAAACTCGAGTTTTATGCGTCACCCCACCTCACCTTTCCCCTGAAGCAGGCATAAGTGTGTTTTCTAAAAGCGTGACTCTGTTCTGTTTGGGGATTCAGTGCATGGGGAGCGATTTTTACATTCCCTCGATAAGTGATATCATAAGTTTCTTTTTTGTGGGACTTATTTCACTGAGGATGATCGTACCTAAATCCACTCAGGATGCTGCTACCAGCCTCATGACGTGGATTTCATGGCTGAGTGACACTCCATTGGACCTACGTAGCACCACTTCTGCACTTGTCCACTTGTCCACTCGTCTTTGTCCACTTGGCTCTTTCCTGGGATATGAAACGTGTACCGGAGTGGAGGTTCTTGTCAAGACAGCAGCCCTCAACTTTGGGGTCCCTGTGTCTGGTTGATTTTTTCATTTTCCCAAGGTCAACGCCCATGTGTGGAAGTGCCCTATGCTCTGTGGTTCTGTGTTTTACATGGTTTGGGAAAGAGGATACACTTGTGAAGATTGGCTGTTGGCCATTGACATCCCGCCCATCAGCTTAACAAGGCTCCCTTGACTCCGTGGGCTGTCCTGCCTTTCTGGTTTTTAGACTTTTTTCGCCTGGCCCTTTTGCCCCGGGGGGGGGGGCGAGAGATTTCTTTGTAGTGCTGATTTGCTCTCCCAGGTTGCTTGGTTGGCCAAAAAGGGCGTATGCGTTTTTTCCTGAATATATTCAGGAAAAAACGCATACGCCCTTTTTGGCCAACCGCATCATTGTCCACGTTCTGGCGCTTTTCATGTGCTATCGGGGCCATTCCGATGTACCCGTTGACATCCGTTTCCTGCAGTTCTGCCTTGCGTTCAGCGCCTCTTCGTAGCCTGACCTCAATATATTTTGGGGCGATAGTTATCGTTTAGAACTCGGCAGGTTTGGGAAGTGCAGTGCCCCTGAGCTCCATTTCCCAAGTCGCTTTTTTGTGAGTGGGACGCAACACGGCTGGATGGCTTCACGCCCTATTGTCGATCCGGGGTGGCAGGCTGAACCGCTGGTGAATTCTTCTTCGTGATGGGAAATGAGAGTGACATGTGCCCGACCAAACACCTGCAGCGAGTCTCTCATTGGTTCCCCCTCTTGCAGTTCATCGTGCGGACAAATTGCAGACGGTACGAAAGAGGCATGGAAAGGCGCCGAGTCTCCAAGTGGGGAGATTGTTAGTAAGGGGGCCTGAATGGAGAACACGAGCACCAGGAGATGAAAACTGAGGTGAGTTTCAGAAAGCTTTCCCGATCCCACGGTGTAGCATCCGCTGGGTTTCCAATGAGTGCTTTCGCTGTCGGAAGATTGCGTTGAACCTGGAGAGTTGGGACCCATGGAATGGGGAGCACGCAGGATTCCTTTCAAGGGTCTGCATTTGCTTTCCCAACCTCACCAATCGTCTCAGCCCCAAGAGTGTCCAGCCTTATGTCTTCTGCCGCTGGGGCTGTAGATGTGGTCAATCCTGGTTGCATGCCAGTCCCTGAACGCATTTTGGAAGAATTTCTCTCTGTTTTGCCCTGCTTGTTTCTTCTTTATGTTGGAAATGTATCCTCAGAATGGGTCTGAGCTGATTTTCCCTGCTGGTTTTAGGCCGCTTTACACACACTTGATGCACTTACACAGAGATATCAAGACTTAGCTTTTAAGATGCTTACTAGTCGGATAGATACTTGTGCGATGAACAGGGTCTGGTGAGTCCAGTTGATTGAGCAAGGAGTAGGTCGTGTCCATTCCATATTCGGTTTTCGGAAGGGTATCTGTGCTCATTTCAAACTCGAGTTTTATGCGTCACCCCACCTCACCTTTCCCCTGAAGCAGGCATAAGTGTGTTTTCTAAAAGCGTGACTCTGTTCTGTTTGGGGATTCAGTGCATGGGGAGCGATTTTTACATTCCCTCGATAAGTGATATCATAAGTTTCTTTTTTTGTGGGACTTATTTCACTGAGGATGATCGTACCTAAATCCACTCAGGATGCTGCTACCAGCCTCATGACGTGGATTTCATGGCTGAGTGACACTCCATTGGACCTACGTAGCACCACTTGTCCACTTGTCCAATTTTCTTTGTCCACTTGTCCACTCGTCTTTGTCCACTTGGCTCTTTCCTGGGATATGAAACGTGTACCGGAGTGGAGGTTCTTGTCAAGACAGCAGCCCTCAACTTTGGGGTCCCTGTGTCTGGTTGATGTTTTGATTTTCCCAAGGTCAACGCCCATGTGTGGAAGTGCCCTATGCTCTGTGGTTCTGTGTTTTACATGGTTTGGGAAAGAGGATACACTTGTGAAGATTGGCTGTTGGCCATTGACATCCCGCCCATCAGCTTAACAAGGCTCCCTTGACTCCGTGGGCTGTCCTGCCTTTCTGGTTTTTAGACTTTTTTCGCCTGGCCCTTTTGCCCCGGGGGGGGGGGGCGAGAGATTTCTTTGTAGTGCTGATTTGCTCTCCCAGGTTGCTTGGTTGGCCAAAAAGGGCGTATGCGTTTTTTCCTGAATATATTCAGGAAAAAACGCATACGCCCTTTTTGGCCAACCGCATCATTGTCCACGTTCTGGCGCTTTTCATGTGCTATCGGGGCCATTCCGATGTACCCGTTGACATCCGTTTCCTGCAGTTCTGCCTTGCGTTCAGCGCCTCTTCGTAGCCTGACCTCAATATATTTTGGGGCGATAGTTATCGTTTAGAACTCTGCAGGTTTGGGAAGTGCAGTGCCCCTGAGCTCCATTTCCCAAGTCGCTTTTTTGTGAGTGGGACGCAACACGGCTGGATGGCTTCACGCCCTATTGTCGATCCGGGGTGGCAGGCTGAGCCTCTGGTGAATTCTTCTTCGCGATGGGAAATGAGAGTGACATGTGCCCGACCAAACACCTCCAGCGAGTCTCTCATTGGTTCCCCCTCTTGCAGTTCATCCTGCGGAGAAATTGCAGACGGTACGAAAGAGGCATGGAAAGGCGCCGAGTCCCCAAGTGGGGAGATTGTTAGTAAGGTGGCCTGAATGGAGAACACGAGCACCAGGAGATGAAAACTGAGGTGAGTTTCAGAAAGCTTTCCCGATCCCACGGTGTAGCATCCGCTGGGTTTCCAATGAGTGCTTTCGCTGTCGGAAGATTGCGTTGAACCTGGAGAGTTGGGACCCATGGAATGGGGAGCACGCAGGATTCCTTTCAAGGGTCTGCATTTGCTTTCCCAACCTCACCAATCGTCTCAGCCCCAAGAGTGTCCAGCCTTATGTCTTCTGCCGCTGGGGCTGTAGATGTGGTCAATCCTGGTTGCATGCCAGTCCCTGAACGCATTTTGGAAGAATTTCTCTCTGGTTTGGCCTGCTTGTTTCTTCTTGGTGTTGGAAATGTATCCTCAGAATGGGTCTGAGCTGATTTTCCCTGCTGGTTTTAGGCCGCTTTACACACACTTGATGCACTTACACAGAGATATCAAGACTTAGCTTTTAAGATGCTTACTAGTCGGATAGATACTTGTGCGATGAACAGGGTCTGGTGAGTCCAGTTGATTGAGCAAGGAGTAGGTCGTGTCCATTCCATATTCGGTTTTCGGAAGGGTATCTGTGCTCATTTCAAACTCGAGTTTTATGCGTCACCCCACCTCACCTTTCCCCTGAAGCAGGCATAAGTGTGTTTTCTAAAAGCGTGACTCTGTTCTGTTTGGGGATTCAGTGCATGGGGAGCGATTTTTACATTCCCTCGATAAGTGATATCATAAGTTTCTTTTTTTGTGGGACTTATTTCACTGAGGATGATCGTACCTAAATCCACTCAGGATGCTGCTACCAGCCTCATGACGTGGATTTCATGGCTGAGTGACACTCCATTGGACCTACGTAGCACCACTTGTCCACTTGTCCACTTGTCTTTGTCCACTTGTCCACTCGTCTTTGTCCACTTGGCTCTTTCCTGGGATATGAAACGTGTACCGGAGTGGAGGTTCTTGTCAAGACAGCAGCCCTCAACTTTGGGGTCCCTGTGTCTGGTTGATTTTTTCATTTTCCCAAGGTCAACGCCCATGTGTGGAAGTGCCCTATGCTCTGTGGTTCTGTGTTTTCCATGGTTTGGGAAAGAGGATACACTTGTGAAGATTGGCTGTTGGCCATTGACATCCCGCCCATCAGCTTAACAAGGCTCCCTTGACTCCGTGGGCTGTCCTGCCTTTCTGGTTTTTAGACTTTTTTCGCCTGGCCCTTTTGCCCCGGGGGGGGCGAGAGATTTCTTTGTAGTGCTGATTTGCTCTCCCAGGTTGCTTGGTTGGCCAAAAAGGGCGTATGCGTTTTTTCCTGAATATATTCAGGAAAAAACGCATACGCCCTTTTTGGCCAACCGCATCATTGTCCACGTTCTGGCGCTTTTCATGTGCTATCGGGGCCATTCCGATGTACCCGTTGACATCCGTTTCCTGCAGTTCTGCCTTGCGTTCAGCGCCTCTTCGTAGCCTGACCTCAATATATTTTGGGGCGATAGTTATCGTTTAGAACTCTGCAGGTTTGGGAAGTGCAGTGCCCCTGAGCTCCATTTCCCAAGTCGCTTTTTTGTGAGTGGGACGCAACACGGCTGGATGGCTTCACGCCCTATTGTCGATCCGGGGTGGCAGGCTGAACCTCTGGTGAATTCTTCTTCGTGATGGGAAATGAGAGTGACATGTGCCCGACCAAACACCTCCAGCGAGTCTCTCATTGGTTCCCCCTCTTGCAGTTCATCCTGCGGACAAATTGCAGACGGTACGAAAGAGGCATGGAAAGGCGCCGAGTCTCCAAGTGGGGAGATTGTTAGTAAGGGGGCCTGAATGGAGAACACGAGCACCAGGAGATGAAAACTGAGGTGAGTTTCAGAAAGCTTTCCCGATCCCACGGTGTAGCAACCGCTGGGTTTCCAATGAGTGCTTTCGCTGTCGGAAGATTGCGTTGAACCTGGAGAGTTGGGACCCATGGAATGGGGAGCACGCAGGATTCCTTTCAAGGGTCTGCATTTGCTTTCCCAACCTCACCAATCGTCTCAGCCCCAAGAGTGTCCAGCCTTATGTCTTCTGCCACTGGGGCTGTAGATGTGGTCAATCCTGGTTGCATGCCAGTCCCTGAACGCATTTTGGAAGAATTTCTCTCTGGTTTGGCCTGCTTGTTTCTTCTTGGTGTTGGAAATGTATCCTCAGAATGGGTCTGAGCTGATTTTCCCTGCTGGTTTTAGGCCGCTTGACACACACTTGATGCACTTACACAGAGATATCAAGACTTAGCTTTTAAGATGCTTACTAGTCGGATAGATACTTGTGCGATGAACAGGGTCTGGTGAGTCCAGTTGATTGAGCAAGGAGTAGGTCGTGTCCATTCCATATTCGGTTTTCGGAAGGGTATCTGTGCTCATTTCAAACTCGAGTTTTATGCGTCACCCCACCTCACCTTTCCCCTGAAGCAGGCATAAGTGTGTTTTCTAAAAGCGTGACTCTGTTCTGTTTGGGGATTCAGTGCATGGGGAGCGATTTTTACATTCCCTCGATAAGTGATATCATAAGTTTCTTTTTTTGTGGGACTTATTTCACTGAGGATGATCGTACCTAAATCCACTCAGGATGCTGCTACCAGCCTCATGACGTGGATTTCATGGCTGAGTGACACTCCATTGGACCTACGTAGCACCACTTGTCCACTTGTCCACTTGTCTTTGTCCACTTGTCCACTCGTCTTTGTCCACTTGGCTCTTTCCTGGGATATGAAACGTGTACCGGAGTGGAGGTTCTTGTCAAGACAGCAGCCCTCAACTTTGGGGTCCCTGTGTCTGGTTGATTTTTTCATTTTCCCAAGGTCAACGCCCATGTGTGGAAGTGCCCTATGCTCTGTGGTTCTGTGTTTTCCATGGTTTGGGAAAGAGGATACACTTGTGAAGATTGGCTGTTGGCCATTGACATCCCGCCCATCAGCTTAACAAGGCTCCCTTGACTCCGTGGGCTGTCCTGCCTTTCTGGTTTTTAGACTTTTTTCGCCTGGCCCTTTTGCCCCGGGGGGGGGGGGCGAGAGATTTCTTTGTAGTGCTGATTTGCTCTCCCAGGTTGCTTGGTTGGCCAAAAAGGGCGTATGCGTTTTTTCCTGAATATCAGGAAAAAACGCATACGCCCTTTTTTGCCAACCGCATCATTGCCCACGTTCTGGCGCTTTTCATGTGCTATCGGGGCCATTCCAATGTACCCGTTGACATCCGTTTCCTGCAATTCTGCCTTGCGTTCAACGCCTCTTCGTAGCCTGACCTCAATATATTTTGGGGCGATAGTTATCGTTTAGAACTCTGCAGGTTTGGGAAGTGCAGTGCCCCTGAGCTCCATTTCCCAAGTCGCTTTTTTGTGAGTGGGACGCAACACGGCTGGATGGCTTCACGCCCTATTGTCGATCCGGGGTGGCATGCTGAACCTCTGGTGAATTTTTCTTCGTGATGGGAAATGAGAGTGACATGTGCCCGACCAAACACCTCCAGCGAGTCTCTCATTGGTTCCCCCTCTTGCAGTTCATCCTGCGGACAAATTGCAGACGGTACGAAAGAGGCATGGAAAGGCGCCGAGTCTCCAAGTGGGGAGATTGTTAGTAAGGGGGCCTGAATGGAGAACACGAGCACCAGGAGATGAAAACTGAGGTGAGTTTCAGAAAGCTTTCCCGATCCCACGGTGTAGCATCCGCTGGGTTTCCAATGAGTGCTTTCGCTGTCGGAAGATTGCGTTGAACCTGGAGAGTTGGGACCCATGGAATGGGGAGCAGGCAGGATTTCTTTCAGGGTTCTGCATTTGCTTTCCTAACCTCACCAATCGTCTCAGCCCCAAGAGTGTCCATCCTTATGTCTTCTGCCGCTGGGGCTGTAGATGTGGTCAATCCTGGTTGCATGCCAGTCCCTGAACGCATTTTGGAAGAATTTCTCTCTGTTTTGCCCTGCTTGTTTCTTCTTTGTGTTGGAAATGTATCCTCAGAATGGGTCTGAGCTGATTTTCCCTGCTGGTTTTAGGCCGCTTTACACACACTTGATGCACTTACACAGAGATATCAAGACTTAGTTTTAAGATGCTTACTAGTCGGATAGATACTTGTGCGATGAACAGGGTCTGGTGAGTCCAGTTGATTGAGCAAGGAGTAGGTCGTGTCCATTCCATATTCGGTTTTCGGAAGGGTATCTGTGCTCATTTCAAACTCGAGTTTTATGCGTCACCCCACCTCACCTTTCCCCTGAAGCAGGCATAAGTGTGTTTTCTAAAAGCGTGACTCTGTTCTGTTTGGGGATTCCGTTCATGGGGAGCGATTTTTACATTCCCTCGATAAGTGATATCGTAAGTTTCTTTTCTTGTGGGACTTATTTCACTGAGGATGATCGTACCTAAATCCACTCAGGATGCTGCTACCAGCCTCATGACGTGGATTTCATGGCTGAGTGACACTCCATTGGACCTACGTAGCACCACTTGTCCACTTGTCCACTTGTCTTTGTCCACTTGTCCACTCGTCTTTGTCCACTTGGCTCTTTCCTGGGATATGAAACGTGTACCGGAGTGGAGGTTCTTGTCAAGACAGCAGCCCTCAACTTTGGGGTCCCTGTGTCTGGTTGATTTTTTCATTTTCCCAAGGTCAACGCCCATGTGTGGAAGTGCCCTATGCTCTGTGGTTCTGTGTTTTACATGGTTTGGGAAAGAGGATACACTTGTGAAGATTGGCTGTTGGCCATTGACATCCCGCCCATCAGCTTAACAAGGCTCCCTTGACTCCGTGGGCTGTCCTGCCTTTCTGGTTTTTAGACTTTTTTCGCCTGGCCCTTTTGCCCCGGGGGGGGGGGCGAGAGATTTCTTTGTAGTGCTGATTTGCTCTCCCAGGTTGCTTGGTTGGCCAAAAAGGGCGTATGCGTTTTTTCCTGAGGAAAAAACGCATACGCCCTTTTTGGCCAACCGCATCATTGTCCACGTTCTGGCGCTTTTCATGTGCTATCGGGGTCATTCCGATGTACCCGTTGACATCCGTTTCCTGCAGTTCTGCCTTGCGTTCAGCGCCTCTTCGTAGCCTGACCTCAATATATTTTGGGGCGATAGTTATCGTTTAGAACTCTGCAGGTTTGGGAAGTGCAGTGCCCCTGAGCTCCATTTCCCAAGTCGCTTTTTTGTGAGTGGGACGCAACACGGCTGGATGGCTTCACGCCCTATTGTCGATCCGGGGTGGCAGGCTGAACCGCTGGTGAATTCTTCTTCGTGATGGGAAATGAGAGTGACATGTGCCCGACCAAACACCTCCAGCGAGTCTCTCATTGGTTCCCCCTCTTGCAGTTCATCGTGCGGACAAATTGCAGACGGTACGAAAGAGGCATGGAAAGGCGCCGAGTCTCCAAGTGGGGAGATTGTTAGTAAGGGGGCCTGAATGGAGAACACGAGCACCAGGAGATGAAAACTGAGGTGAGTTTCAGAAAGCTTTCCCGATCCCACGGTGTAGCATCCGCTGGGTTTCCAATGAGTGCTTTCGCTGTCGGAAGATTGCGTTGAACCTGGAGAGTTGGGACCCATGGAATGGGGAGCACGCAGGATTCCTTTCAAGGGTCTGCATTTGCTTTCCCAACCTCACCAATCGTCTCAGCCCCAAGAGTGTCCAGCCTTATGTCTTCTGCCGCTGGGGCTGTAGATGTGGTCAATCCTGGTTGCATGCCAGTCCCTGAACGCATTTTGGAAGAATTTCTCTCTGTTTTGCCCTGCTTGTTTCTTCTTTATGTTGGAAATGTATCCTCAGAATGGGTCTGAGCTGATTTTCCCTGCTGGTTTTAGGCCGCTTTACACACACTTGATGCACTTACACAGAGATATCAAGACTTAGCTTTTAAGATGCTTACTAGTCGGATAGATACTTGTGCGATGAACAGGGTCTGGTGAGTCCAGTTGATTGAGCAAGGAGTAGGTCGTGTCCATTCCATATTCGGTTTTCGGAAGGGTATCTGTGCTCATTTCAAACTCGAGTTTTATGCGTCACCCCACCTCACCTTTCCCCTGAAGCAGGCATAAGTGTGTTTTCTAAAAGCGTGACTCTGTTCTGTTTGGGGATTCAGTGCATGGGGAGCGATTTTTACATTCCCTCGATAAGTGATATCATAAGTTTCTTTTTTTGTGGGACTTATTTCACTGAGGATGATCGTACCTAAATCCACTCAGGATGCTGCTACCAGCCTCATGACGTGGATTTCATGGCTGAGTGACACTCCATTGGACCTACGTAGCACCACTTGTCCACTTGTCCACTTGTCTTTGTCCACTTGTCCACTCGTCTTTGTCCACTTGGCTCTTTCCTGGGATATGAAACGTGTACCGGAGTGGAGGTTCTTGTCAAGACAGCAGCCCTCAACTTTGGGGTCCCTGTGTCTGGTTGATTTTTTCATTTTCCCAAGGTCAACGCCCATGTGTGGAAGTGCCCTATGCTCTGTGGTTCTGTGTTTTCCATGGTTTGGGAAAGAGGATACACTTGTGAAGATTGGCTGTTGGCCATTGACATCCCGCCCATCAGCTTAACAAGGCTCCCTTGACTCCGTGGGCTGTCCTGCCTTTCTGGTTTTTAGACTTTTTTCGCCTGGCCCTTTTGCCCCGGGGGGGGGGCGAGAGATTTCTTTGTAGTGCTGATTTGCTCTCCCAGGTTGCTTGGTTGGCCAAAAAGGGCGTATGCGTTTTTTCCTGAGGAAAAAACGCATACGCCCTTTTTGGCCAACCGCATCATTGTCCACGTTCTGGCGCTTTTCATGTGCTATCGGGGTCATTCCGATGTACCCGTTGACATCCGTTTCCTGCAGTTCTGCCTTGCGTTCAGCGCCTCTTCGTAGCCTGACCTCAATATATTTTGGGGCGATAGTTATCGTTTAGAACTCTGCAGGTTTGGGAAGTGCAGTGCCCCTGAGCTCCATTTCCCAAGTCGCTTTTTTGTGAGTGGGACGCAACACGGCTGGATGGCTTCACGCCCTATTGTCGATCCGGGGTGGCAGGCTGAACCGCTGGTGAATTCTTCTTCGTGATGGGAAATGAGAGTGACATGTGCCCGACCAAACACCTCCAGCGAGTCTCTCATTGGTTCCCCCTCTTGCAGTTCATCCTGCGGACAAATTGCAGACGGTACGAAAGAGGCATGGAAAGGCGCCGAGTCTCCAAGTGGGGAGATTGTTAGTAAGGGGGCCTGAATGGAGAACACGAGCACCAGGAGATGAAAACTGAGGTGAGTTTCAGAAAGCTTTCCCGATCCCACGGTGTAGCATCCGCTGGGTTTCCAATGAGTGCTTTCGCTGTCGGAAGATTGCGTTGAACCTGGAGAGTTGGGACCCATGGAATGGGGAGCACGCAGGATTCCTTTCAAGGGTCTGCATTTGCTTTCCCAACCTCACCAATCGTCTCAGCCCCAAGAGTGTCCAGCCTTATGTCTTCTGCCGCTGGGGCTGTAGATGTGGTCAATCCTGGTTGCATGCCAGTCCCTGAACGCATTTTGGAAGAATTTCTCTCTGTTTTGCCCTGCTTGTTTCTTCTTTATGTTGGAAATGTATCCTCAGAATGGGTCTGAGCTGATTTTCCCTGCTGGTTTTAGGCCGCTTGACACACACTTGATGCACTTACACAGAGATATCAAGACTTAGCTTTGAAGATGCTTACTAGTCGGATAGATACTTGTGCGATGAACAGGGTCTGGTGAGTCCAGTTGATTGAGCAAGGAGTAGGTCGTGTCCATTCCATATTCGGTTTTCGGAAGGGTATCTGTGCTCATTTCAAACTCGAGTTTTATGCGTCACCCCACCTCACCTTTCCCCTGAAGCAGGCATAAGTGTGTTTTCTAAAAGCGTGACTCTGTTCTGTTTGGGGATTCAGTGCATGGGGAGCGATTTTTACATTCCCTCGATAAGTGATATCATAAGTTTCTTTTTTTGTGGGACTTATTTCACTGAGGATGATCGTACCTAAATCCACTCAGGATGCTGCTACCAGCCTCATGACGTGGATTTCATGGCTGAGTGACACTCCATTGGACCTACGTAGCACCACTTGTCCACTTGTCCACTTGTCTTTGTCCACTTGTCCACTCGTCTTTGTCCACTTGGCTCTTTCCTGGGATATGAAACGTGTACCGGAGTGGAGGTTCTTGTCAAGACAGCAGCCCTCAACTTTGGGGTCCCTGTGTCTGGTTGATTTTTTCATTTTCCCAAGGTCAACGCCCATGTGTGGAAGTGCCCTATGCTCTGTGGTTCTGTGTTTTCCATGGTTTGGGAAAGAGGATACACTTGTGAAGATTGGCTGTTGGCCATTGACATCCCGCCCATCAGCTTAACAAGGCTCCCTTGACTCCGTGGGCTGTCCTGCCTTTCTGGTTTTTAGACTTTTTTCGCCTGGCCCTTTTGCCCCGGGGGGGGGGCGAGAGATTTCTTTGTAGTGCTGATTTGCTCTCCCAGGTTGCTTGGTTGGCCAAAAAGGGCGTATGCGTTTTTTCCTGAGGAAAAAACGCATACGCCCTTTTTGGCCAACCGCATCATTGTCCACGTTCTGGCGCTTTTCATGTGCTATCGGGGTCATTCCGATGTACCCGTTGACATCCGTTTCCTGCAGTTCTGCCTTGCGTTCAGCGCCTCTTCGTAGCCTGACCTCAATATATTTTGGGGCGATAGTTATCGTTTAGAACTCTGCAGGTTTGGGAAGTGCAGTGCCCCTGAGCTCCATTTCCCAAGTCGCTTTTTTGTGAGTGGGACGCAACACGGCTGGATGGCTTCACGCCCTATTGTCGATCCGGGGTGGCAGGCTGAACCGCTGGTGAATTCTTCTTCGTGATGGGAAATGAGAGTGACATGTGCCCGACCAAACACCTCCAGCGAGTCTCTCATTGGTTCCCCCTCTTGCAGTTCATCCTGCGGACAAATTGCAGACGGTACGAAAGAGGCATGGAAAGGCGCCGAGTCTCCAAGTGGGGAGATTGTTAGTAAGGGGGCCTGAATGGAGAACACGAGCACCAGGAGATGAAAACTGAGGTGAGTTTCAGAAAGCTTTCCCGATCCCACGGTGTAGCATCCGCTGGGTTTCCAATGAGTGCTTTCGCTGTCGGAAGATTGCGTTGAACCTGGAGAGTTGGGACCCATGGAATGGGGAGCACGCAGGATTCCTTTCAAGGGTCTGCATTTGCTTTCCCAACCTCACCAATCGTCTCAGCCCCAAGAGTGTCCAGCCTTATGTCTTCTGCCGCTGGGGCTGTAGATGTGGTCAATCCTGGTTGCATGCCAGTCCCTGAACGCATTTTGGAAGAATTTCTCTCTGTTTTGCCCTGCTTGTTTCTTCTTTATGTTGGAAATGTATCCTCAGAATGGGTCTGAGCTGATTTTCCCTGCTGGTTTTAGGCCGCTTTACACACACTTGATGCACTTACACAGAGATATCAAGACTTAGCTTTTAAGATGCTTACTAGTCGGATAGATACTTGTGCGATGAACAGGGTCTGGTGAGTCCAGTTGATTGAGCAAGGAGTAGGTCGTGTCCATTCCATATTCGGTTTTCGGAAGGGTATCTGTGCTCATTTCAAACTCGAGTTTTATGCGTCACCCCACCTCACCTTTCCCCTGAAGCAGGCATAAGTGTGTTTTCTAAAAGCGTGACTCTGTTCTGTTTGGGGATTCAGTGCATGGGGAGCGATTTTTACATTCCCTCGATAAGTGATATCATAAGTTTCTTTTTTTGTGGGACTTATTTCACTGAGGATGATCGTACCTAAATCCACTCAGGATGCTGCTACCAGCCTCATGACGTGGATTTCATGGCTGAGTGACACTCCATTGGACCTACGTAGCACCACTTGTCCACTTGTCCACTTGTCTTTGTCCACTTGTCCACTTGGCTCTTTCCTGGGATATGAAACGTGTACCGGAGTGGAGGTTCTTGTCAAGACAGCAGCCCTCAACTTTGGGGTCCCTGTGTCTGGTTGATTTTTTCATTTTCCCAAGGTCAACGCCCATGTGTGGAAGTGCCCTATGCTCTGTGGTTCTGTGTTTTACATGGTTTGGGAAAGAGGATACACTTGTGAAGATTGGCTGTTGGCCATTGACATCCCGCCCATCAGCTTAACAAGGCTCCCTTGACTCCGTGGCCTGTCCTGCCTTTCTGGTTTTTAGACTTTTTTCGCCTGGCCCTTTTGCCCCGGGGGGGGCGAGAGATTTCTTTGTAGTGCTGATTTGCTCTCCCAGGTTGCTTGGTTGGCCAAAAAGGGCGTATGCGTTTTTTCCTGAATATATTCAGGAAAAAACGCATACGCCCTTTTTGGCCAACCGCATCATTGTCCACGTTCTGGCGCTTTTCATGTGCTATCGGGGCCATTCCGATGTACCCGTTGACATCCGTTTCCTGCAGTTCTGCCTTGCGTTCAGCGCCTCTTCGTAGCCTGACCTCAATATATTTTGGGGCGATAGTTATCGTTTAGAACTCTGCAGGTTTGGGAAGTGCAGTGCCCCTGAGCTCCATTTCCCAAGTCGCTTTTTTGTGAGTGGGACGCAACACGGCTGGATGGCTTCACGCCCTATTGTCGATCCGGGGTGGCAGGCTGAACCGCTGGTGAATTCTTCTTCGTGATGGGAAATGAGAGTGACATGTGCCCGACCAAACACCTCCAGCGAGTCTCTCATTGGTTCCCCCTCTTGCAGTTCATCCTGCGGACAAATTGCAGACGGTACGAAAGAGGCATGGAAAGGCGCCGAGTCTCCAAGTGGGGAGATTGTTAGTAAGGGGGCCTGAATGGAGAACACGAGCACCAGGAGATGAAAACTGAGGTGAGTTTCAGAAAGCTTTCCCGATCCCACGGTGTAGCATCCGCTGGGTTTCCAATGAGTGCTTTCGCTGTCGGAAGATTGCGTTGAACCTGGAGAGTTGGGACCCATGGAATGGGGAGCACGCAGGATTCCTTTCAAGGGTCTGCATTTGCTTTCCCAACCTCACCAATCGTCTCAGCCCCAAGAGTGTCCAGCCTTATGTCTTCTGCCGCTGGGGCTGTAGATGTGGTCAATCCTGGTTGCATGCCAGTCCCTGAACGCATTTTGGAAGAATTTCTCTCTGTTTTGCCCTGCTTGTTTCTTCTTTATGTTGGAAATGTATCCTCAGAATGGGTCTGAGCTGATTTTCCCTGCTGGTTTTAGGCCGCTTGACACACACTTGATGCACTTACACAGAGATATCAAGACTTAGCTTTTAAGATGCTTACTAGTCGGATAGATACTTGTGCGATGAACAGGGTCTGGTGAGTCCAGTTGATTGAGCAAGGAGTAGGTCGTGTCCATTCCATATTCGGTTTTCGGAAGGGTATCTGTGCTCATTTCAAACTCGAGTTTTATGCGTCACCCCACCTCACCTTTCCCCTGAAGCAGGCATAAGTGTGTTTTCTAAAAGCGTGACTCTGTTCTGTTTGGGGATTCAGTGCATGGGGAGCGATTTTTACATTCCCTCGATAAGTGATATCATAAGTTTCTTTTTTTGTGGGACTTATTTCACTGAGGATGATCGTACCTAAATCCACTCAGGATGCTGCTACCAGCCTCATGACGTGGATTTCATGGCTGAGTGACACTCCATTGGACCTACGTAGCACCACTTGTCCACTTGTCCACTTGTCTTTGTCCACTTGTCCACTCGTCTTTGTCCACTTGGCTCTTTCCTGGGATATGAAACGTGTACCGGAGTGGAGGTTCTTGTCAAGACAGCAGCCCTCAACTTTGGGGTCCCTGTGTCTGGTTGATTTTTTCATTTTCCCAAGGTCAACGCCCATGTGTGGAAGTGCCCTATGCTCTGTGGTTCTGTGTTTTCCATGGTTTGGGAAAGAGGATACACTTGTGAAGATTGGCTGTTGGCCATTGACATCCCGCCCATCAGCTTAACAAGGCTCCCTTGACTCCGTGGGCTGTCCTGCCTTTCTGGTTTTTAGACTTTTTTCGCCTGGCCCTTTTGCCCCGGGGGGGGGGCGAGAGATTTCTTTGTAGTGCTGATTTGCTCTCCCAGGTTGCTTGGTTGGCCAAAAAGGGCGTATGCGTTTTTTCCTGAGGAAAAAACGCATACGCCCTTTTTGGCCAACCGCATCATTGTCCACGTTCTGGCGCTTTTCATGTGCTATCGGGGTCATTCCGATGTACCCGTTGACATCCGTTTCCTGCAGTTCTGCCTTGCGTTCAGCGCCTCTTCGTAGCCTGACCTCAATATATTTTGGGGCGATAGTTATCGTTTAGAACTCTGCAGGTTTGGGAAGTGCAGTGCCCCTGAGCTCCATTTCCCAAGTCGCTTTTTTGTGAGTGGGACGCAACACGGCTGGATGGCTTCACGCCCTATTGTCGATCCGGGGTGGCAGGCTGAACCGCTGGTGAATTCTTCTTCGTGATGGGAAATGAGAGTGACATGTGCCCGACCAAACACCTCCAGCGAGTCTCTCATTGGTTCCCCCTCTTGCAGTTCATCCTGCGGACAAATTGCAGACGGTACGAAAGAGGCATGGAAAGGCGCCGAGTCTCCAAGTGGGGAGATTGTTAGTAAGGGGGCCTGAATGGAGAACACGAGCACCAGGAGATGAAAACTGAGGTGAGTTTCAGAAAGCTTTCCCGATCCCACGGTGTAGCATCCGCTGGGTTTCCAATGAGTGCTTTCGCTGTCGGAAGATTGCGTTGAACCTGGAGAGTTGGGACCCATGGAATGGGGAGCACGCAGGATTCCTTTCAAGGGTCTGCATTTGCTTTCCCAACCTCACCAATCGTCTCAGCCCCAAGAGTGTCCAGCCTTATGTCTTCTGCCGCTGGGGCTGTAGATGTGGTCAATCCTGGTTGCATGCCAGTCCCTGAACGCATTTTGGAAGAATTTCTCTCTGTTTTGCCCTGCTTGTTTCTTCTTTATGTTGGAAATGTATCCTCAGAATGGGTCTGAGCTGATTTTCCCTGCTGGTTTTAGGCCGCTTTACACACACTTGATGCACTTACACAGAGATATCAAGACTTAGCTTTTAAGATGCTTACTAGTCGGATAGATACTTGTGCGATGAACAGGGTCTGGTGAGTCCAGTTGATTGAGCAAGGAGTAGGTCGTGTCCATTCCATATTCGGTTTTCGGAAGGGTATCTGTGCTCATTTCAAACTCGAGTTTTATGCGTCACCCCACCTCACCTTTCCCCTGAAGCAGGCATAAGTGTGTTTTCTAAAAGCGTGACTCTGTTCTGTTTGGGGATTCAGTGCATGGGGAGCGATTTTTACATTCCCTCGATAAGTGATATCATAAGTTTCTTTTTTTGTGGGACTTATTTCACTGAGGATGATCGTACCTAAATCCACTCAGGATGCTGCTACCAGCCTCATGACGTGGATTTCATGGCTGAGTGACACTCCATTGGACCTACGTAGCACCACTTGTCCACTTGTCCACTTGTCTTTGTCCACTTGTCCACTTGGCTCTTTCCTGGGATATGAAACGTGTACCGGAGTGGAGGTTCTTGTCAAGACAGCAGCCCTCAACTTTGGGGTCCCTGTGTCTGGTTGATTTTTTCATTTTCCCAAGGTCAACGCCCATGTGTGGAAGTGCCCTATGCTCTGTGGTTCTGTGTTTTACATGGTTTGGGAAAGAGGATACACTTGTGAAGATTGGCTGTTGGCCATTGACATCCCGCCCATCAGCTTAACAAGGCTCCCTTGACTCCGTGGCCTGTCCTGCCTTTCTGGTTTTTAGACTTTTTTCGCCTGGCCCTTTTGCCCCGGGGGGGGCGAGAGATTTCTTTGTAGTGCTGATTTGCTCTCCCAGGTTGCTTGGTTGGCCAAAAAGGGCGTATGCGTTTTTTCCTGAATATATTCAGGAAAAAACGCATACGCCCTTTTTGGCCAACCGCATCATTGTCCACGTTCTGGCGCTTTTCATGTGCTATCGGGGCCATTCCGATGTACCCGTTGACATCCGTTTCCTGCAGTTCTGCCTTGCGTTCAGCGCCTCTTCGTAGCCTGACCTCAATATATTTTGGGGCGATAGTTATCGTTTAGAACTCTGCAGGTTTGGGAAGTGCAGTGCCCCTGAGCTCCATTTCCCAAGTCGCTTTTTTGTGAGTGGGACGCAACACGGCTGGATGGCTTCACGCCCTATTGTCGATCCGGGGTGGCAGGCTGAACCGCTGGTGAATTCTTCTTCGTGATGGGAAATGAGAGTGACATGTGCCCGACCAAACACCTCCAGCGAGTCTCTCATTGGTTCCCCCTCTTGCAGTTCATCCTGCGGACAAATTGCAGACGGTACGAAAGAGGCATGGAAAGGCGCCGAGTCTCCAAGTGGGGAGATTGTTAGTAAGGGGGCCTGAATGGAGAACACGAGCACCAGGAGATGAAAACTGAGGTGAGTTTCAGAAAGCTTTCCCGATCCCACGGTGTAGCATCCGCTGGGTTTCCAATGAGTGCTTTCGCTGTCGGAAGATTGCGTTGAACCTGGAGAGTTGGGACCCATGGAATGGGGAGCACGCAGGATTCCTTTCAAGGGTCTGCATTTGCTTTCCCAACCTCACCAATCGTCTCAGCCCCAAGAGTGTCCAGCCTTATGTCTTCTGCCGCTGGGGCTGTAGATGTGGTCAATCCTGGTTGCATGCCAGTCCCTGAACGCATTTTGGAAGAATTTCTCTCTGTTTTGCCCTGCTTGTTTCTTCTTTATGTTGGAAATGTATCCTCAGAATGGGTCTGAGCTGATTTTCCCTGCTGGTTTTAGGCCGCTTAACACACACTTGATGCACTTACACAGAGATATCAAGACTTAGCTTTGAAGATGCTTACTAGTCGGATAGATACTTGTGCGATGAACAGGGTCTGGTGAGTCCAGTTGATTGAGCAAGGAGTAGGTCGTGTCCATTCCATATTCGGTTTTCGGAAGGGTATCTGTGCTCATTTCAAACTCGAGTTTTATGCGTCACCCCACCTCACCTTTCCCCTGAAGCAGGCATAAGTGTGTTTTCTAAAAGCGTGACTCTGTTCTGTTTGGGGATTCAGTGCATGGGGAGCGATTTTTACATTCCCTCGATAAGTGATATCATAAGTTTCTTTTTTGTGGGACTTATTTCACTGAGGATGATCGTACCTAAATCCACTCAGGATGCTGCTACCAGCCTCATGACGTGGATTTCATGGCTGAGTGACACTCCATTGGACCTACGTAGCACCACTTCTGCACTTGTCCACTTGTCCACTCGTCTTTGTCCACTTGGCTCTTTCCTGGGATATGAAACGTGTACCGGAGTGGAGGTTCTTGTCAAGACAGCAGCCCTCAACTTTGGGGTCCCTGTGTCTGGTTGATTTTTTCATTTTCCCAAGGTCAACGCCCATGTGTGGAAGTGCCCTATGCTCTGTGGTTCTGTGTTTTACATGGTTTGGGAAAGAGGATACACTTGTGAAGATTGGCTGTTGGCCATTGACATCCCGCCCATCAGCTTAACAAGGCTCCCTTGACTCCGTGGGCTGTCCTGCCTTTCTGGTTTTTAGACTTTTTTCGCCTGGCCCTTTTGCCCCGGGGGGGGGGCGAGAGATTTCTTTGTAGTGCTGATTTGCTCTCCCAGGTTGCTTGGTTGGCCAAAAAGGGCGTATGCGTTTTTTCCTGAATATATTCAGGAAAAAACGCATACGCCCTTTTTGGCCAACCGCATCATTGTCCACGTTCTGGCGCTTTTCATGTGCTATCGGGGCCATTCCGATGTACCCGTTGACATCCGTTTCCTGCAGTTCTGCCTTGCGTTCAGCGCCTCTTCGTAGCCTGACCTCAATATATTTTGGGGCGATAGTTATCGTTTAGAACTCGGCAGGTTTGGGAAGTGCAGTGCCCCTGAGCTCCATTTCCCAAGTCGCTTTTTTGTGAGTGGGACGCAACACGGCTGGATGGCTTCACGCCCTATTGTCGATCCGGGGTGGCAGGCTGAACCGCTGGTGAATTCTTCTTCGTGATGGGAAATGAGAGTGACATGTGCCCGACCAAACACCTGCAGCGAGTCTCTCATTGGTTCCCCCTCTTGCAGTTCATCGTGCGGACAAATTGCAGACGGTACGAAAGAGGCATGGAAAGGCGCCGAGTCTCCAAGTGGGGAGATTGTTAGTAAGGGGGCCTGAATGGAGAACACGAGCACCAGGAGATGAAAACTGAGGTGAGTTTCAGAAAGCTTTCCCGATCCCACGGTGTAGCATCCGCTGGGTTTCCAATGAGTGCTTTCGCTGTCGGAAGATTGCGTTGAACCTGGAGAGTTGGGACCCATGGAATGGGGAGCACGCAGGATTCCTTTCAAGGGTCTGCATTTGCTTTCCCAACCTCACGAATCGTCTCAGCCCCAAGAGTGTCCAGCGTTATGTCTTCTGCCGCTGGGGCTGTAGATGTGGTCAATCCTGGTTGCATGCCAGTCCCTGAACGCATTTTGGAAGAATTTCTCTCTGTTTTGCCCTGCTTGTTTCTTCTTTATGTTGGAAATGTATCCTCAGAATGGGTCTGAGCTGATTTTCCCTGCTGGTTTTAGGCCGCTTTACACACACTTGATGCACTTACACAGAGATATCAAGACTTAGCTTTTAAGATGCTTACTAGTCGGATAGATACTTGTGCGATGAACAGGGTCTGGTGAGTCCAGTTGATTGAGCAAGGAGTAGGTCGTGTCCATTCCATATTCGGTTTTCGGAAGGGTATCTGTGCTCATTTCAAACTCGAGTTTTATGCATCACCCCACCTCACCTTTCCCCTGAAGCAGGCATAAGTGTGTTTTCTAAAAGCGTGACTCTGTTCTGTTTGGGGATTCAGTGCATGGGGAGCGATTTTTACATTCCCTCGATAAGTGATATCATAAGTTTCTTTTTTTGTGGGACTTATTTCACTGAGGATGATCGTACCTAAATCCACTCAGGATGCTGCTACCAGCCTCATGACGTGGATTTCATGGCTGAGTGACACTCCATTGGACCTACGTAGCACCACTTGTCCACTTGTCCACTTGTCTTTGTCCACTTGTCCACTCGTCTTTGTCCACTTGGCTCTTTCCTGGGATATGAAACGTGTACCGGAGTGGAGGTTCTTGTCAAGACAGCAGCCCTCAACTTTGGGGTCCCTGTGTCTGGTTGATTTTTTCATTTTCCCAAGGTCAACGCCCATGTGTGGAAGTGCCCTATGCTCTGTGGTTCTGTGTTTTACATGGTTTGGGAAAGAGGATACACTTGTGAAGATTGGCTGTTGGCCATTGACATCCCGCCCATCAGCTTAACAAGGCTCCCTTGACTCCGTGGGCTGTCCTGCCTTTCTGGTTTTTAGACTTTTTTCGCCTGGCCCTTTTGCCCCGGGGGGGGGGGGCGAGAGATTTCTTTGTAGTGCTGATTTGCTCTCCCAGGTTGCTTGGTTGGCCAAAAAGGGCGTATGCGTTTTTTCCTGAATATATTCAGGAAAAAACGCATACGCCCTTTTTGGCCAACCGCATCATTGTCCACGTTCTGGCGCTTTTCATGTGCTATCGGGGCCATTCCGATGTACCCGTTGACATCCGTTTCCTGCAGTTCTGCCTTGCGTTCAGCGCCTCTTCGTAGCCTGACCTCAATATATTTTGGGGCGATAGTTATCGTTTAGAACTCTGCAGGTTTGGGAAGTGCAGTGCCCCTGAGCTCCATTTCCCAAGTCGCTTTTTTTGTGAGTGGGACGCAACACGGCTGGATGGCTTCACGCCCTATTGTCGATCCGGGGTGGCAGGCTGAGCCTCTGGTGAATTCTTCTTCGCGATGGGAAATGAGAGTGACATGTGCCCGACCAAACACCTCCAGCGAGTCTCTCATTGGTTCCCCCTCTTGCAGTTCATCCTGCGGAGAAATTGCAGACGGTACGAAAGAGGCATGGAAAGGCGCCGAGTCCCCAAGTGGGGAGATTGTTAGTAAGGTGGCCTGAATGGAGAACACGAGCACCAGGAGATGAAAACTGAGGTGAGTTTCAGAAAGCTTTCCCGATCCCACGGTGTAGCATCCGCTGGGTTTCCAATGAGTGCTTTCGCTGTCGGAAGATTGCGTTGAACCTGGAGAGTTGGGACCCATGGAATGGGGAGCACGCAGGATTCCTTTCAAGGGTCTGCATTTGCTTTCCCAACCTCACCAATCGTCTCAGCCCCAAGAGTGTCCAGCCTTATGTCTTCTGCCGCTGGGGCTGTAGATGTGGTCAATCCTGGTTGCATGCCAGTCCCTGAACGCATTTTGGAAGAATTTCTCTCTGGTTTGGCCTGCTTGTTTCTTCTTGGTGTTGGAAATGTATCCTCAGAATGGGTCTGAGCTGATTTTCCCTGCTGGTTTTAGGCCGCTTGACACACACTTGATGCACTTACACAGAGATATCAAGACTTAGCTTTTAAGATGCTTACTAGTCGGATAGATACTTGTGCGATGAACAGGGTCTGGTGAGTCCAGTTGATTGAGCAAGGAGTAGGTCGTGTCCATTCCATATTCGGTTTTCGGAAGGGTATCTGTGCTCATTTCAAACTCGAGTTTTATGCGTCACCCCACCTCACCTTTCCCCTGAAGCAGGCATAAGTGTGTTTTCTAAAAGCGTGACTCTGTTCTGTTTGGGGATTCAGTGCATGGGGAGCGATTTTTACATTCCCTCGATAAGTGATATCATAAGTTTCTTTTTTTGTGGGACTTATTTCACTGAGGATGATCGTACCTAAATCCACTCAGGATGCTGCTACCAGCCTCATGACGTGGATTTCATGGCTGAGTGACACTCCATTGGACCTACGTAGCACCACTTGTCCACTTGTCCACTTGTCTTTGTCCACTTGTCCACTCGTCTTTGCCCACTTGGCTCTTTCCTGGGATATGAAACGTGTACCGGAGTGGAGGTTCTTGTCAAGACAGCAGCCCTCAACTTTGGGGTCCCTGTGTCTGGTTGATTTTTTCATTTTCCCAAGGTCAACGCCCATGTGTGGAAGTGCCCTATGCTCTGTGGTTCTGTGTTTTCCATGGTTTGGGAAAGAGGATACACTTGTGAAGATTGGCTGTTGGCCATTGACATCCCGCCCATCAGCTTAACAAGGCTCCCTTGACTCCGTGGGCTGTCCTGCCTTTCTGGTTTTTAGACTTTTTTCGCCTGGCACTTTTGCCCCGGGGGGGGGCGAGAGATTTCTTTGTAGTGCTGATTTGCTCTCCCAGGTTGCTTGGTTGGCCAAAAAGGGCGTATGCGTTTTTTCCTGAATATATTCAGGAAAAAACGCATACGCCCTTTTTGGCCAACCGCATCATTGTCCACGTTCTGGCGCTTTTCATGTGCTATTGGGGCCATTCCGATGTACCCGTTGACATCCGTTTCCTGCAGTTCTGCCTTGCGTTCAGCGCCTCTTCGTAGCCTGACCTCAATATATTTTGGGGCGATAGTTATCGTTTAGAACTCTGCAGGTTTGGGAAGTGCAGTGCCCCTGAGCTCCATTTCCCAAGTCGCTTTTTTGTGAGTGGGACGCAACACGGCTGGATGGCTTCACGCCCTATTGTCGATCCGGGGTGGCAGGCTGAACCTCTGGTGAATTCTTCTTCGTGATGGGAAATGAGAGTGACATGTGCCCGACCAAACACCTCCAGCGAGTCTCTCATTGGTTCCCCCTCTTGCAGTTCATCCTGCGGACAAATTGCAGACGGTACGAAAGAGGCATGGAAAGGCGCCGAGTCTCCAAGTGGGGAGATTGTTAGTAAGGGGGCCTGAATGGAGAACACGAGCACCAGGAGATGAAAACTGAGGTGAGTTTCAGAAAGCTTTCCCGATCCCACGGTGTAGCAACCGCTGGGTTTCCAATGAGTGCTTTCGCTGTCGGAAGATTGCGTTGAACCTGGAGAGTTGGGACCCATGGAATGGGGAGCACGCAGGATTCCTTTCAAGGGTCTGCATTTGCTTTCCCAACCTCACCAATCGTCTCAGCCCCAAGAGTGTCCAGCCTTATGTCTTCTGCCGCTGGGGCTGTAGATGTGGTCAATCCTGGTTGCATGCCAGTCCCTGAACGCATTTTGGAAGAATTTCTCTCTGGTTTGGCCTGCTTGTTTCTTCTTGGTGTTGGAAATGTATCCTCAGAATGGGTCTGAGCTGATTTTCCCTGCTGGTTTTAGGCCGCTTGACACACACTTGATGCACTTACACAGAGATATCAAGACTTAGCTTTTAAGATGCTTACTAGTCGGATAGATACTTGTGCGATGAACAGGGTCTGGTGAGTCCAGTTGATTGAGCAAGGAGTAGGTCGTGTCCATTCCATATTCGGTTTTCGGAAGGGTATCTGTGCTCATTTCAAACTCGAGTTTTATGCGTCACCCCACCTCACCTTTCCCCTGAAGCAGGCATAAGTGTGTTTTCTAAAAGCGTGACTCTGTTCTGTTTGGGGATTCAGTGCATGGGGAGCGATTTTTACATTCCCTCGATAAGTGATATCATAAGTTTCTTTTTTTGTGGGACTTATTTCACTGAGGATGATCGTACCTAAATCCACTCAGGATGCTGCTACCAGCCTCATGACGTGGATTTCATGGCTGAGTGACACTCCATTGGACCTACGTAGCACCACTTGTCCACTTGTCCACTTGTCTTTGTCCACTTGTCCACTCGTCTTTGTCCACTTGGCTCTTTCCTGGGATATGAAACGTGTACCGGAGTGGAGGTTCTTGTCAAGACAGCAGCCCTCAACTTTGGGGTCCCTGTGTCTGGTTGATTTTTTCATTTTCCCAAGGTCAACGCCCATGTGTGGAAGTGCCCTATGCTCTGTGGTTCTGTGTTTTCCATGGTTTGGGAAAGAGGATACACTTGTGAAGATTGGCTGTTGGCCATTGACATCCCGCCCATCAGCTTAACAAGGCTCCCTTGACTCCGTGGCCTGTCCTGCCTTTCTGGTTTTTAGACTTTTTTCGCCTGGCCCTTTTGCCCCGGGGGGGGGCGAGAGATTTCTTTGTAGTGCTGATTTGCTCTCCCAGGTTGCTTGGTTGGCCAAAAAGGGCGTATGCGTTTTTTCCTGAACACGTTCTGGCGCTTTTCATGTGCTATCGGGGCCATTCCGATGTACCCGTTGACATCCGTTTCCTGCAGTTCTGCCTTGCGTTCAGCGCCTCTTCGTAGCCTGACCTCAATATATTTTGGGGCGATAGTTATCGTTTAGAACTCTGCAGGTTTGGGAAGTGCAGTGCCCCTGAGCTCCATTTCCCAAGTCGCTTTTTTGTGAGTGGGACGCAACACGGCTGGATGGCTTCACGCCCTATTGTCGATCCGGGGTGGCAGGCTGAGCCTCTGGTGAATTCTTCTTCGCGATGGGAAATGAGAGTGACATGTGCCCGACCAAACACCTCCAGCGAGTCTCTCATTGGTTCCCCCTCTTGCAGTTCATCCTGCGGACAAATTGCAGACGGTACGAAAGAGGCATGGAAAGGCGCCGAGTCCCCAAGTGGGGAGATTGTTAGTAAGGTGGCCTGAATGGAGAACACGAGCACCAGGAGATGAATACTGAGGTGAGTTTCAGAAAGCTTTCCCGATCCCACGGTGTAGCATCCGCTGGGTTTCCAATGAGTGCTTTCGCTGTCGGAAGATTGCGTTGAACCTGGAGAGTTGGGACCCATGGAATGGGGAGCACGCAGGATTCCTTTCAAGGGTCTGCATTTGCTTTCCCAACCTCACCAATCGTCTCAGCCCCAAGATTGTCCAGCCTTATGTCTTCTGCCGCTGGGGCTGTAGATGTGGTCAATCCTGGTTGCATGCCAGTCCCTGAACGCATTTTGGAAGAATTTCTCTCTGGTTTGGCCTGCTTGTTTGTTCTTGGTGTTGGAAATGTATCCTCAGAATGGGTCTGAGCTGATTTTCCCTGCTGGTTTTAGGCCGCTTGACACACACTTGATGCACTTACACAGAGATATCAAGACTTAGCTTTTAAGATGCTTACTAGTCGGATAGATACTTGTGCGATGAACAGGGTCTGGTGAGTCCAGTTGATTGAGCAAGGAGTAGGTCGTGTCCATTCCATATTCGGTTTTCGGAAGGGTATCTGTGCTCATTTCAAACTCGAGTTTTATGCGTCACCCCACCTCACCTTTCCCCTGAAGCAGGCATAAGTGTGTTTTCTAAAAGCGTGACTCTGTTCTGTTTGGGGATTCAGTGCATGGGGAGCGATTTTTACATTCCCTCGATAAGTGATATCATAAGTTTCTTTTTTTGTGGGACTTATTTCACTGAGGATGATCGTACCTAAATCCACTCAGGATGCTGCTACCAGCCTCATGACGTGGATTTCATGGCTGAGTGACACTCCATTGGACCTACGTAGCACCACTTGTCCACTTGTCCACTTGTCTTTGTCCACTTGTCCACTCGTCTTTGTCCACTTGGCTCTTTCCTGGGATATGAAACGTGTACCGGAGTGGAGGTTCTTGTCAAGACAGCAGCCCTCAACTTTGGGGTCCCTGTGTCTGGTTGATTTTTTCATTTTCCCAAGGTCAACGCCCATGTGTGGAAGTGCCCTATGCTCTGTGGTTCTGTGTTTTCCATGGTTTGGGAAAGAGGATACACTTGTGAAGATTGGCTGTTGGCCATTGACATCCCGCCCATCAGCTTAACAAGGCTCCCTTGACTCCGTGGGCTGTCCTGCCTTTCTGGTTTTTAGACTTTTTTCGCCTGGCCCTTTTGCCCCGGGGGGGGGGGCGAGAGATTTCTTTGTAGTGCTGATTTGCTCTCCCAGGTTGCTTGGTTGGCCAAAAAGGGCGTATGCGTTTTTTCCTGAATATATTCAGGAAAAAACGCATACGCCCTTTTTGGCCAACCGCATCATTGTCCACGTTCTGGCGCTTTTCATGTGCTATCGGGGCCATTCCGATGTACCCGTTGACATCCGTTTCCTGCAGTTCTGCCTTGCGTTCAGCGCCTCTTCGTAGCCTGACCTCAATATATTTTGGGGCGATAGTTATCGTTTAGAACTCTGCAGGTTTGGGAAGTGCAGTGCCCCTGAGCTCCATTTCCCAAGTCGCTTTTTTGTGAGTGGGACGCAACACGGCTGGATGGCTTCACGCCCTATTGTCGATCCGGGGTGGCAGGCTGAACCGCTGGTGAATTCTTCTTCGTGATGGGAAATGAGAGTGACATGTGCCCGACCAAACACCTCCAGCGAGTCTCTCATTGGTTCCCCCTCTTGCAGTTCATCCTGCGGACAAATTGCAGACGGTACGAAAGAGGCATGGAAAGGCGCCGAGTCTCCAAGTGGGGAGATTGTTAGTAAGGGGGCCTGAATGGAGAACACGAGCACCAGGAGATGAAAACTGAGGTGAGTTTCAGAAAGCTTTCCCGATCCCACGGTGTAGCATCCGCTGGGTTTCCAATGAGTGCTTTCGCTGTCGGAAGATTGCGTTGAACCTGGAGAGTTGGGACCCATGGAATGGGGAGCACGCAGGATTCCTTTCAAGGGTCTGCATTTGCTTTCCCAACCTCACCAATCGTCTCAGCCCCAAGAGTGTCCAGCCTTATGTCTTCTGCCGCTGGGGCTGTAGATGTGGTCAATCCTGGTTGCATGCCAGTCCCTGAACGCATTTTGGAAGAATTTCTCTCTGTTTTGCCCTGCTTGTTTCTTCTTTATGTTGGAAATGTATCCTCAGAATGGGTCTGAGCTGATTTTCCCTGCTGGTTTTAGGCCGCTTTACACACACTTGATGCACTTACACAGAGATATCAAGACTTAGCTTTTAAGATGCTTACTAGTCGGATAGATACTTGTGCGATGAACAGGGTCTGGTGAGTCCAGTTGATTGAGCAAGGAGTAGGTCGTGTCCATTCCATATTCGGTTTTCGGAAGGGTATCTGTGCTCATTTCAAACTCGAGTTTTATGCGTCACCCCACCTCACCTTTCCCCTGAAGCAGGCATAAGTGTGTTTTCTAAAAGCGTGACTCTGTTCTGTTTGGGGATTCAGTGCATGGGGAGCGATTTTTACATTCCCTCGATAAGTGATATCATAAGTTTCTTTTTTTGTGGGACTTATTTCACTGAGGATGATCGTACCTAAATCCACTCAGGATGCTGCTACCAGCCTCATGACGTGGATTTCATGGCTGAGTGACACTCCATTGGACCTACGTAGCACCACTTGTCCACTTGTCCACTTGTCTTTGTCCACTTGTCCACTTGGCTCTTTCCTGGGATATGAAACGTGTACCGGAGTGGAGGTTCTTGTCAAGACAGCAGCCCTCAACTTTGGGGTCCCTGTGTCTGGTTGATTTTTTCATTTTCCCAAGGTCAACGCCCATGTGTGGAAGTGCCCTATGCTCTGTGGTTCTGTGTTTTCCATGGTTTGGGAAAGAGGATACACTTGTGAAGATTGGCTGTTGGCCATTGACATCCCGCCCATCAGCTTAACAAGGCTCCCTTGACTCCGTGGCCTGTCCTGCCTTTCTGGTTTTTAGACTTTTTTCGCCTGGCACTTTTGCCCCGGGGGGGGCGAGAGATTTCTTTGTAGTGCTGATTTGCTCTCCCAGGTTGCTTGGTTGGCCAAAAAGGGCGTATGCGTTTTTTCCTGAATATATTCAGGAAAAAACGCATACGCCCTTTTTGGCCAACCGCATCATTGTCCACGTTCTGGCGCTTTTCATGTGCTATCGGGGCCATTCCGATGTACCCGTTGACATCCGTTTCCTGCAGTTCTGCCTTGCGTTCAGCGCCTCTTCGTAGCCTGACCTCAATATATTTTGGGGCGATAGTTATCGTTTAGAACTCTGCAGGTTTGGGAAGTGCAGTGCCCCTGAGCTCCATTACCCAAGTCGCTTTTTTGTGAGTGGGACGCAACACGGCTGGATGGCTTCACGCCCTATTTTCGATCCGGGGTGGCAGGCTGAACCGCTGGTGAATTCTTCTTCGTGATGGGAAATGAGAGTGACATGTGCCCGACCAAACACCTCCAGCGGGTCTCTCATTGGTTCCCCCTCTTGCAGTTCATCCTGCGGACAAATTGCAGACGGTACGAAAGAGGCATGGAAAGGCGCCGAGTCTCCAAGTGGGGAGATTGTTAGTAAGGGGGCCTGAATGGAGAACACGAGCACCAGGAGATGAAAACTGAGGTGAGTTTCAGAAAGCTTTCCCGATCCCACGGTGTAGCATCCGCTGGGTTTCCAATGAGTGCTTTCGCTGTCGGAAGATTGCGTTGAACCTGGAGAGTTGGGACCCATGGAATGGGGAGCACGCAGGATTCCTTTCAAGGGTCTGCATTTGCTTTCCCAACCTCACCAATCGTCTCAGCCCCAAGAGTGTCCAGCCTTATGTCTTCTGCCGCTGGGGCTGTAGATGTGGTCAATCCTGGTTGCATGCCAGTCCCTGAACGCATTTTGGAAGAATTTCTCTCTGTTTTGCCCTGCTTGTTTCTTCTTTATGTTGGAAATGTATCCTCAGAATGGGTCTGAGCTGATTTTCCCTGCTGGTTTTAGGCCGCTTTACACACACTTGATGCACTTACACAGAGATATCAAGACTTAGCTTTTAAGATGCTTACTAGTCGGATAGATACTTGTGCGATGAACAGGGTCTGGTGAGTCCAGTTGATTGAGCAAGGAGTAGGTCGTGTCCATTCCATATTCGGTTTTCGGAAGGGTATCTGTGCTCATTTCAAACTCGAGTTTTATGCGTCACCCCACCTCACCTTTCCCCTGAAGCAGGCATAAGTGTGTTTTCTAAAAGCGTGACTCTGTTCTGTTTGGGGATTCAGTGCATGGGGAGCGATTTTTACATTCCCTCGATAAGTGATATCATAAGTTTCTTTTTTGTGGGACTTATTTCACTGAGGATGATCGTACCTAAATCCACTCAGGATGCTGCTACCAGCCTCATGACGTGGATTTCATGGCTGAGTGACACTCCATTGGACCTACGTAGCACCACTTCTGCACTTGTCCACTTGTCCACTCGTCTTTGTCCACTTGGCTCTTTCCTGGGATATGAAACGTGTACCGGAGTGGAGGTTCTTGTCAAGACAGCAGCCCTCAACTTTGGGGTCCCTGTGTCTGGTTGATTTTTTCATTTTCCCAAGGTCAACGCCCATGTGTGGAAGTGCCCTATGCTCTGTGGTTCTGTGTTTTACATGGTTTGGGAAAGAGGATACACTTGTGAAGATTGGCTGTTGGCCATTGACATCCCGCCCATCAGCTTAACAAGGCTCCCTTGACTCCGTGGGCTGTCCTGCCTTTCTGGTTTTTAGACTTTTTTCGCCTGGCCCTTTTGCCCCGGGGGGGGGGCGAGAGATTTCTTTGTAGTGCTGATTTGCTCTCCCAGGTTGCTTGGTTGGCCAAAAAGGGCGTATGCGTTTTTTCCTGAATATATTCAGGAAAAAACGCATACGCCCTTTTTGGCCAACCGCATCATTGTCCACGTTCTGGCGCTTTTCATGTGCTATCGGGGCCATTCCGATGTACCCGTTGACATCCGTTTCCTGCAGTTCTGCCTTGCGTTCAGCGCCTCTTCGTAGCCTGACATCAATATATTTTGGGGCGATAGTTATCGTTTAGAACTCTGCAGGTTTGGGAAGTGCAGTGCCCCTGAGCTCCATTTCCCAAGTCGCTTTTTTGTGAGTGGGACGCAACACGGCTGGATGGCTTCACGCCCTATTGTCGATCCGGGGTGGCAGTCTGAGCCTCTGGTGAATTCTTCTTCGCGATGGGAAATGAGAGTGACATGTGCCCGACCAAACACCTGCAGCGAGTCTCTCATTGGTTCCCCCTCTTGCAGTTCATCCTGCGGAGAAATTGCAGACGGTACGAAAGAGGCATGGAAAGGCGCCGAGTCCCCAAGTGGGGAGATTGTTAGTAAGGTGGCCTGAATGGAGAACACGAGCACCAGGAGATGAAAACTGAGGTGAGTTTCAGAAAGCTTTCCCGATCCCACGGTGTAGCATCCGCTGGGTTTCCAATGAGTGCTTTCGCTGTCGGAAGATTGCGTTGAACCTGGAGAGTTGGGACCCATGGAATGGGGAGCACGCAGGATTCCTTTCAAGGGTCTGCATTTGCTTTCCCAACCTCACCAATCGTCTCAGCCCCAAGAGTGTCCAGCCTTATGTCTTCTGCCGCTGGGGCTGTAGATGTGGTCAATCCTGGTTGCATGCCAGTCCCTGAACGCATTTTGGAAGAATTTCTCTCTGGTTTGGCCTGCTTGTTTCTTCTTGGTGTTGGAAATGTATCCTCAGAATGGGTCTGAGCTGATTTTCCCTGCTGGTTTTAGGCCGCTTTACACACACTTGATGCAGTTACACAGAGATATCAAGACTTAGCTTTTAAGATGCTTACTAGTCGGATAGATACTTGTGCGATGAACAGGGTCTGGTGAGTCCAGTTGATTGAGCAAGGAGTAGGTCGTGTCCATTCCATATTCGGTTTTCGGAAGGGTATCTGTGCTCATTTCAAACTCGAGTTTTATGCGTCACCCCACCTCACCTTTCCCCTGAAGCAGGCATAAGTGTGTTTTCTAAAAGCGTGACTCTGTTCTGTTTGGGGATTCAGTGCATGGGGAGCGATTTTTACATTCCCTCGATAAGTGATATCATAAGTTTCTTTTTTTGTGGGACTTATTTCACTGAGGATGATCGTACCTAAATCCACTCAGGATGCTGCTACCAGCCTCATGACGTGGATTTCATGGCTGAGTGACACTCCATTGGACCTACGTAGCACCACTTGTCCACTTGTCCACTTGTCTTTGTCCACTTGTCCACTCGTCTTTGTCCACTTGGCTCTTTCCTGGGATATGAAACGTGTACCGGAGTGGAGGTTCTTGTCAAGACAGCAGCCCTCAACTTTGGGGTCCCTGTGTCTGGTTGATTTTTTCATTTTCCCAAGGTCAACGCCCATGTGTGGAAGTGCCCTATGCTCTGTGGTTCTGTGTTTTCCATGGTTTGGGAAAGAGGATACACTTGTGAAGATTGGCTGTTGGCCATTGACATCCCGCCCATCAGCTTAACAAGGCTCCCTTGACTCCGTGGGCTGTCCTGCCTTTCTGGTTTTTAGACTTTTTTCGCCTGGCCCTTTTGCCCCGGGGGGGGCGAGAGATTTCTTTGTAGTGCTGATTTGCTCTCCCAGGTTGCTTGGTTGGCCAAAAAGGGCGTATGCGTTTTTTCCTGAATATATTCAGGAAAAAACGCATACGCCCTTTTTGGCCAACCGCATCATTGTCCACGTTCTGGCGCTTTTCATGTGCTATCGGGGCCATTCCGATGTACCCGTTGACATCCGTTTCCTGCAGTTCTGCCTTGCGTTCAGCGCCTCTTCGTAGCCTGACCTCAATATATTTTGGGGCGATAGTTATCGTTTAGAACTCTGCAGGTTTGGGAAGTGCAGTGCCCCTGAGCTCCATTTCCCAAGTCGCTTTTTTGTGAGTGGGACGCAACACGGCTGGATGGCTTCACGCCCTATTGTCGATCCGGGGTGGCAGGCTGAACCTCTGGTGAATTCTTCTTCGTGATGGGAAATGAGAGTGACATGTGCCCGACCAAACACCTCCAGCGAGTCTCTCATTGGTTCCCCCTCTTGCAGTTCATCCTGCGGACAAATTGCAGACGGTACGAAAGAGGCATGGAAAGGCGCCGAGTCTCCAAGTGGGGAGATTGTTAGTAAGGGGGCCTGAATGGAGAACACGAGCACCAGGAGATGAAAACTGAGGTGAGTTTCAGAAAGCTTTCCCGATCCCACGGTGTAGCAACCGCTGGGTTTCCAATGAGTGCTTTCGCTGTCGGAAGATTGCGTTGAACCTGGAGAGTTGGGACCCATGGAATGGGGAGCACGCAGGATTCCTTTCAAGGGTCTGCATTTGCTTTCCCAACCTCACCAATCGTCTCAGCCCCAAGAGTGTCCAGCCTTATGTCTTCTGCCGCTGGGGCTGTAGATGTGGTCAATCCTGGTTGCATGCCAGTCCCTGAACGCATTTTGGAAGAATTTCTCTCTGGTTTGGCCTGCTTGTTTCTTCTTGGTGTTGGAAATGTATCCTCAGAATGGGTCTGAGCTGATTTTCCCTGCTGGTTTTAGGCCGCTTTACACACACTTGATGCACTTACACAGAGATATCAAGACTTAGCTTTTAAGATGCTTACTAGTCGGATAGATACTTGTGCGATGAACAGGGTCTGGTGAGTCCAGTTGATTGAGCAAGGAGTAGGTCGTGTCCATTCCATATTCGGTTTTCGGAAGGGTATCTGTGCTCATTTCAAACTCGAGTTTTATGCGTCACCCCACCTCACCTTTCCCCTGAAGCAGGCATAAGTGTGTTTTCTAAAAGCGTGACTCTGTTCTGTTTGGGGATTCAGTGCATGGGGAGCGATTTTTACATTCCCTCGATAAGTGATATCATAAGTTTCTTTTTTTGTGGGACTTATTTCACTGAGGATGATCGTACCTAAATCCACTCAGGATGCTGCTACCAGCCTCATGACGTGGATTTCATGGCTGAGTGACACTCCATTGGACCTACGTAGCACCACTTGTCCACTTGTCCACTTGTCTTTGTCCACTTGTCCACTCGTCTTTGTCCACTTGGCTCTTTCCTGGGATATGAAACGTGTACCGGAGTGGAGGTTCTTGTCAAGACAGCAGCCCTCAACTTTGGGGTCCCTGTGTCTGGTTGATTTTTTCATTTTCCCAAGGTCAACGCCCATGTGTGGAAGTGCCCTATGCTCTGTGGTTCTGTGTTTTCCATGGTTTGGGAAAGAGGATACACTTGTGAAGATTGGCTGTTGGCCATTGACATCCCGCCCATCAGCTTAACAAGGCTCCCTTGACTCCGTGGCCTGTCCTGCCTTTCTGGTTTTTAGACATTTTTCGCCTGGCCCTTTTGCCCCGGGGGGGGGCGAGAGATTTCTTTGTAGTGCTGATTTGCTCTCCCAGGTTGCTTGGTTGGCCAAAAGGGCGTATGCGTTTTTTCCTGAACACGTTCTGGCGCTTTTCATGTGCTATCGGGGCCATTCCGATGTACCCGTTGACATCCGTTTCCTGCAGTTCTGCCTTGCGTTCAGCGCCTCTTCGTAGCCTGACCTCAATATATTTTGGGGCGATAGTTATCGTTTAGAACTCTGCAGGTTTGGAAGTGCAGTGCCCCTGAGCTCCATTTCCCAAGTCGCTTTTTTGTGAGTGGACGCAACACGGCTGGATGGCTTCACGCCGTATTGTCGATCCGGGGTGGCAGGCTGAGCCTCTGGTGAATTCTTCTTCGCGATGGGAAATGAGAGTGACATGTGCCCGACCAAACACCTCCAGCGAGTCTCTCATTGGTTCCCCCTCTTGCAGTTCATCCTGCGGAGAAATTGCAGACGGTACGAAAGAGGCATGGAAAGGCGCCGAGTCCCCAAGTGGGGAGATTGTTAGTAAGGTGGCCTGAATGGAGAACACGAGCACCAGGAGATGAATACTGAGGTGAGTTTCAGAAAGCTTTCCCGATCCCACGGTGTAGCATCCGCTGGGTTTCCAATGAGTGCTTTCGCTGTCGGAAGATTGCGTTGAACCTGGAGAGTTGGGACCCATGAATGGGGAGCACGCAGGATTCCTTTCAAGGGTCTGCATTTGCTTTCCCAACCTCACCAATCGTCTCAGCCCCAAGAGTGTCCAGCCTTATGTCTTCTGCCGCTGGGGCTGTAGATGTGGTCAATCCTGGTTGCATGCCAGTCCCTGAACGCATTTTGAAGAATTTCTCTCTGGTTTGGCCTGCTTGTTTCTTCTTGGTGTTGGAAATGTATCCTCAGAATGGGTCTGAGCTGATTTTCCCTGCTGGTTTTAGGCCGCTTGACACACACTTGATTCACTTACACAGAGATATCAAGACTTAGCTTTTAAGATGCTTACTAGTCGGATAGATACTTGTGCGATGAACAGGGTCTGGTGAGTCCAGTTGATTGAGCAAGGAGTAGGTCGTGTCCATTCCATATTCGGTTTTCGGAAGGGTATCTGTGCTCATTTCAAACTCGAGTTTTATGCGTCACCCCCACCTCACCTTTCCCCTGAAGCAGGCATAAGTGTGTTTTCTAAAAGCGTGACTCTGTTCTGTTTGGGGATTCAGTGCATGGGGAGCGATTTTTACATTCCTTCGATAAGTGATAGCATAAGTTTCTTTTTTTGTGGGACTTATTTCACTGAGGATGATCGTACCTAAATCCACTCAGGATGCTGCTACCAGCCTCATGACGTGGATTTCATGGCTGAGTGACACTCCATTGTACCTACGTAGCACCACTTGTCCACTTGTCCACTTGTCTTTGTCACTTGTCCACTCGTCTTTGTCCACTTGGCTCTTTCCTGGGATATGAAACGTGTACCGGAGTGGAGGTTCTTGTCAAGACAGCAGCCCTCAACTTTGGGGTCCCTGTGTCTGGTTGATTTTTTCATTTTCCCAAGGTCAACGCCCATGTGTGGAAGTGCCCTATGCTCTGTGGTTTCTGTGTTTTACATGGTTTGGGAAAGAGGATACACTTGTGAAGATTGGCTGTTGGCCATTGACATCCCGCCCATCAGCTTAACAAGGCTCCCTTGACTCCGTGGGCTGTCCTGCCTTTCTGGTTTTTAGACTTTTTTCGCCTGGCCCTTTTGCCCCGGGGGGGGGGGGCGAGAGATTTCTTTGTAGTGCTGATTTGCTCTCCCAGGTTGCTTGGTTGGCCAAAAAGGGCGTATGCGTTTTTTCCTGAATATATTCAGGAAAAAACGCATACGCCCTTTTGGCCAACCGCATCATTGTCCACGTTCTGGCGCTTTTCATGTGCTATCGGGGCCATTCCGATGTACCCGTTGACATCCGTTTCCTGCAGTTCTGCCTTGCGTTCAGCGCCTCTTCGTAGCCTGACCTCAATATATTTTGGGGCGATAGTTATCGTTTAGAACTCTGCAGGTTTGGGAAGTGCAGTGCCCCTGAGCTCCATTTCCCAAGTCGCTTTTTTGTGAGTGGGACGCAACACGGCTGGATGGCTTCACGCCCTATTGTCGATCCGGGGTGGCAGGCTGAACCGCTGGTGAATTCTTCTTCGTGATGGGAAATGAGAGTGACATGTGCCCGACCAAACACCTCCAGCGAGTCTCTCATTGGTTCCCCCTCTTGCAGTTCATCGTGCGGACAAATTGCAGACGGTACGAAAGAGGCATGGAAAGGCGCCGAGTCTCCAAGTGGGAGATTGTTAGTAAGGGGGCCTGAATGGAGAACACGAGCACCAGGAGATGAAAACTGAGGTGAGTTTCAGAAAGCTTTCCCGATCCCACGGTGTAGCATCCGCTGGTTTTCCAATGAGTGCTTTCGCTGTCGGAAGATTGCGTTGAACCTGGAGAGTTGGGACCCATGGAATGGGGAGCACGCAGGATTCCTTTCAAGGGTCTGCATTTGCTTTCCCAACCTCACCAATCGTCTCAGCCCCAAGAGTGTCCAGCCTTATGTCTTCTGCCGCTGGGGCTGTAGATGTGGTCAATCCTGGTTGCATGCCAGTCCCTGAACGCATTTTGGAAGAATTTCTCTCTGTTTTGCCCTGCTTGTTTCTTCTTTATGTTGGAAATGTATCCTCAGAATGGGTCTGAGCTGATTTTCCCTGCTGGTTTTAGGCCGCTTTACACACACTTGATGCACTTACACAGAGATATCAAGACTTAGCTTTTAAGATGCTTACTAGTCGGATAGATACTTGTGCGATGAACAGGGTCTGGTGAGTCCAGTTGATTGAGCAAGGAGTAGGTCGTGTCCATTCCATATTCGGTTTTCGGAAGGGTATCTGTGCTCATTTCAAACTCGAGTTTTATGCGTCACCCCACCTCACCTTTCCCCTGAAGCAGGCATAAGTGTGTTTTCTAAAAGCGTGACTCTGTTCTGTTTGGGGATTCAGTGCATGGGGAGCGATTTTTACATTCCCTCGATAAGTGATATCATAAGTTTCTTTTTTTGTGGGACTTATTTCACTGAGGATGATCGTACCTAAATCCACTCAGGATGCTGCTACCAGCCTCATGACGTGGATTTCATGGCTGAGTGACACTCCATTGGACCTACGTAGCACCACTTGTCCACTTGTCCAATTTTCTTTGTCCACTTGTCCACTCGTCTTTGTCCACTTGGCTCTTTCCTGGGATATGAAACGTGTACCGGAGTGGAGGTTCTTGTCAAGACAGCAGCCCTCAACTTTGGGGTCCCTGTGTCTGGTTGATGTTTTGATTTTCCCAAGGTCAACGCCCATGTGTGGAAGTGCCCTATGCTCTGTGGTTCTGTGTTTTACATGGTTTGGGAAAGAGGATACACTTGTGAAGATTGGCTGTTGGCCATTGACATCCCGCCCATCAGCTTAACAAGGCTCCCTTGACTCCGTGGGCTGTCCTGCCTTTCTGGTTTTTAGACTTTTTTCGCCTGGCCCTTTTGCCCCGGGGGGGGGGGGCGAGAGATTTCTTTGTAGTGCTGATTTGCTCTCCCAGGTTGCTTGGTTGGCCAAAAAGGGCGTATGCGTTTTTTCCTGAATATATTCAGGAAAAAACGCATACGCCCTTTTTGGCCAACCGCATCATTGTCCACGTTCTGGCGCTTTTCATGTGCTATCGGGGCCATTCCGATGTACCCGTTGACATCCGTTTCCTGCAGTTCTGCCTTGCGTTCAGCGCCTCTTCGTAGCCTGACCTCAATATATTTTGGGGCGATAGTTATCGTTTAGAACTCTGCAGGTTTGGGAAGTGCAGTGCCCCTGAGCTCCATTTCCCAAGTCGCTTTTTTGTGAGTGGGACGCAACACGGCTGGATGGCTTCACGCCCTATTGTCGATCCGGGGTGGCAGGCTGAACCGCTGGTGAATTCTTCTTCGTGATGGGAAATGAGAGTGACATGTGCCCGACCAAACACCTCCAGCGAGTCTCTCATTGGTTCCCCCTCTTGCAGTTCATCGTGCGGACAAATTGCAGACGGTACGAAAGAGGCATGGAAAGGCGCCGAGTCTCCAAGTGGGGAGATTGTTAGTAAGGGGGCCTGAATGGAGAACACGAGCACCAGGAGATGAAAACTGAGGTGAGTTTCAGAAAGCTTTCCCGATCCCACGGTGTAGCATCCGCTGGGTTTCCAATGAGTGCTTTCGCTGTCGGAAGATTGCGTTGAACCTGGAGAGTTGGGACCCATGGAATGGGGAGCACGCAGGATTCCTTTCAAGGGTCTGCATTTGCTTTCCCAACCTCACCAATCGTCTCAGCCCCAAGAGTGTCCAGCCTTATGTCTTCTGCCGCTGGGGCTGTAGATGTGGTCAATCCTGGTTGCATGCCAGTCCCTGAACGCATTTTGGAAGAATTTCTCTCTGTTTTGCCCTGCTTGTTTCTTCTTTATGTTGGAAATGTATCCTCAGAATGGGTCTGAGCTGATTTTCCCTGCTGGTTTTAGGCCGCTTGACACACACTTGATGCACTTACACAGAGATATCAAGACTTAGCTTTGAAGATGCTTACTAGTCGGATAGATACTTGTGCGATGAACAGGGTCTGGTGAGTCCAGTTGATTGAGCAAGGAGTAGGTCGTGTCCATTCCATATTCGGTTTTCGGAAGGGTATCTGTGCTCATTTCAAACTCGAGTTTTATGCGTCACCCCACCTCACCTTTCCCCTGAAGCAGGCATAAGTGTGTTTTCTAAAAGCGTGACTCTGTTCTGTTTGGGGATTCAGTGCATGGGGAGCGATTTTTACATTCCCTCGATAAGTGATATCATAAGTTTCTTTTTTTGTGGGACTTATTTCACTGAGGATGATCATACCTAAATCCACTCAGGATGCTGCTACCAGCCTCATGACGTGGATTTCATGGCTGAGTGACACTCCATTGGACCTACGTAGCACCACTTGTCCACTTGTCCACTTGTCTTTGTCCACTTGTCCACTCGTCTTTGTCCACTTGGCTCTTTCCTGGGATATGAAACGTGTACCGGAGTGGAGGTTCTTGTCAAGACAGCAGCCCTCAACTTTGGGGTCCCTGTGTCTGGTTGATTTTTTCATTTTCCCAAGGTCAACGCCCATGTGTGGAAGTGCCCTATGCTCTGTGGTTCTGTGTTTTCCATGGTTTGGGAAAGAGGATACACTTGTGAAGATTGGCTGTTGGCCATTGACATCCCGCCCATCAGCTTAACAAGGCTCCCTTGACTCCGTGGGCTGTCCTGCCTTTCTGGTTTTTAGACTTTTTTCGCCTGGCCCTTTTGCCCCGGGGGGGGGGCGAGAGATTTCTTTGTAGTGCTGATTTGCTCTCCCAGGTTGCTTGGTTGGCCAAAAAGGGCGTATGCGTTTTTTCCTGAATATATTCAGGAAAAAACGCATACGCCCTTTTTGGCCAACCGCATCATTGTCCACGTTCTGGCGCTTTTCATGTGCTATCGGGGCCATTCCGATGTACCCGTTGACATCCGTTTCCTGCAGTTCTGCCTTGCGTTCAGCGCCTGTTCGTAGCCTGACCTCAATATATTTTGGGGCGATAGTTATCGTTTAGAACTCTGCAGGTTTGGGAAGTGCAGTGCCCCTGAGCTCTATTTCCCAAGTCGCTTTTTTGTGAGTGGGACGCAACACGGCTGGATGGCTTCACGCCCTATTGTCGATCCGGGGTGGCAGGCTGAACCTCTGGTGAATTCTTCTTCGTGATGGGAAATGAGAGTGACATGTGCCCGACCAAACACCTCCAGCGAGTCTCTCATTGGTTCCCCCTCTTGCAGTTCATCCTGCGGACAAATTGCAGACGGTACGAAAGAGGCATGGAAAGGCGCCGAGTCTCCAAGTGGGGAGATTGTTAGTAAGGGGGCCTGAATGGAGAACACGAGCACCAGGAGATGAAAACTGAGGTGAGTTTCAGAAAGCTTTCCCGATCCCACGGTGTAGCATCCGCTGGGTTTCCAATGAGTGCTTTCGCTGTCGGAAGATTGCGTTGAACCTGGAGAGTTGGGACCCATGGAATGGGGAGCACGCAGGATTCCTTTCAAGGGTCTGCATTTGCTTTCCCAACCTCACCAATCGTCTCAGCCCCAAGAGTGTCCAGCCTTATGTCTTCTGCCGCTGGGGCTGTAGATGTGGTCAATCCTGGTTGCATGCCAGTCCCTGAACGCATTTTGGAAGAATTTCTCTCTGTTTTGCCCTGCTTGTTTCTTCTTTATGTTGGAAATGTATCCTCAGAATGGGTCTGAGCTGATTTTCCCTGCTGGTTTTAGGCCGCTTGACACACACTTGATGCACTTACACAGAGATATCAAG